>NC_143016.1:52842268-53442268 GCF_055824585.1 Amblyomma mixtum | reverse complement strand
GTGCAACGCGGCTGCTCGCCAGATGTCTGGCCGCAACACGTGGCGCCTGTTCCGCGCTCTCATCGATCCAATACAAACACGCACGGAAACCCAACGCCAATTACATAGGGCCTTGCACAACTTTACAGGAACAACAAAACAACTAGCGCACACGCTCAGGGATCGCTACCTGTGCACCACTAAGGACCCCCGGCAGGCGGCGTACTCGTATGCAGGCGAAGAGAACACGGAGCTGGACAAGCCGTTCCAGCTCCACGACCTCCGGGCGGCCTTGAGCAAAATGAAGCGGGGCACTGCACCCGGGCGCGACAAGGTTACGGTCAAGCTCTTGGCCAACCTTCCCGACGCAGCCTACGCCGCGCTCCTCAAATACATCAATAGCATTTGGGACGGAGAGACTCCTCTCCCTCTCGATTGGAAATCGGCTCTCGTGACCTTTATTCCGAAAGCCGGCAAACCTATTGATGTGGAGAACCTTCGCCCCATCTCCCTCACGTCTTGTGTCGGCAAGCTGATGGAGACGATGGTGCGCGACAGACTCTCCGATTTTCTAGAAACACAGCACACTTTCGCGGACACCATGTTCGGTTTTCGCCCTCACAAGTCTGCACAGGATATACTTCTGCAGCTTCACCACGACATCTTAGATCCTGTCGAATGTCCCCACAACGACAAGGTGGTCCTGGCCTTGGATCTTAAAGGCGCATTCGACAACGTCAAACACGAAGTAATCCTGGACCACCTCAGTAACACCAACTGTGGCCACAAAACATTCAACTACATAAAACAATTTCTTACAGACCGTCAAGCCTACATACGCATACAAGATGCGGAACACGGGCCATACACCATCGGCTCGAGGGGAACACCTCAAGGCGCGGTCCTGTCTCCCCTCCTCTTCAATTTGGCAATGCTTCATCTTCCCTCCAAATTGTCCTCTTTGCCCGGGATACATCACGCTCTTTATGCGGATGACATTACAATCTGGGCCACGCAAGGTAACCTGGGCCACATGGAATCCTGCCTGCAAGCAGCGGCGACCCTAGTCGACGACTACGCGGCCTACTGCGGACTCCAGTGCGCCCCGTCGAAATCAGAATTTGTGCACATACGTCCCTCCCCTCGGGACACAACCCCGCTTTGCATCAGTCTCCCCTCGGGACCGATCCGGGAGTCCAAGGAGATCCGCGTCCTTGGTCTCTTCATACACCACCAACGCAGAGTCGACACCACCCTAGCCAAACTTCGCACGGTGGGAGACCAGGTGGGCCGCATGGTCCGCCGGGTCTCCAACAAGCGGGGCGGATTACGAAGCAAGGATGCACTGCGGCTTGCCCATGCTTTCGTAACGAGTAGAATCCTCTACTCAACCCCCTACTTGCACCTGCGCAAACATGATGATGACCAACTGGAGGTCATCCACCGGAAAGTCATCAAGCGGGCTCTCGACCTCCCGGTCACCACGTCCAACCAGCGACTTCTGGCCTTGGGCGTGGTGAACACATTTCGGGAGCTTCGAGAGGCCCACTTAGTCAACCAATACACGCGTCTTGCACAGACCACGTCCGGTCGCCGCCTCTTGGACCGGCTACACATCAAACATGACTACCATATTGAGGAAAGGGAGAGAGTGCCAGCACCCTGGAGACGCGCCCTCCGGGTCCGACCCCTTCCCCGCAACATGTCCAGAGAAGACCATAGCGGTCGTCGCCAGGCGCGCGCGGAAGCGTTGGCGCGATACTATGGTAACCAACAACATGTGTATTACGTGGACGTTGCCGGCCCACACCACGGGGTGTGGTACACGGCCGCAGTCGTACACAACACAAACACAGTCAACGGGCTCACTTTCAAAGCCTACAGCGCAACACACGCGGAGGAGATTGCCATTGCTCTTGCTCTCACTACTCCCAAGTCGAAACACATCATCACCGACTCGCGAGGGGCCTGTCGGAACTACGAGTTGGGCTGGGCTCCCCCGCTTGCCTGGCGCATACTGGAATATAGCTGTCGATCTGAAGATCCAACTCCACGCAACCTGATTTGGGCCCCCGGTCACCAGGGACTCCAGGGAAACGAACAGGCCGATCAGGCCGCCCGCGCACTCTCTCCCCGGGCTATCTCCCTGTCCTTGGAAGGGTACTCCCAATCAGACAATCTGGCCGTTACATTCAAACAAATCACCGATTACTACAAGGAGGAGCACCGGCGCTACCCGGCCCCTTGTAAGGGTCTGGATCGCGCTGACGAGCGCCTCCTCATCAAAATTCTTACTAACACTGTACTGTGCCCGGCGGTGCTTAAACATTTCAATACATCCTTTGATGGCGCGTGCCAGTTCTGTGGGGAGGTGGCTGACACCTTCCACATGGTTTGGGCGTGTCAGTCAAACCCATCTATCCCCCCCAACCCCAACCCCACCAGAGAGGACTGGGAGGCGGCCCTGCTCGGCTGTCAGGACCTAAAGACCCAAAAGGCCTTGGTTCACCGGACGCGGGCGGCGTTGCTTGCCAATGGGGCCCCGGAATAGGGGCTCCACCTAGTATTGTTAGGGGAAAGGGCCAATAGGGCCTACCCCAATCACCTCTCTGTAAATATTTATTGTATTATAAATGTTTTTCACCACCACCACCCGGTTTTTAATTCTGTCACTCGCTGCGAGGAGTATACGGATCGCGTGACGACCTATCCTGCCATTCATGTAATTTCGGCAGGCTGTTTGAGAGTCCGTAAGTATTGTTAGTGACCGCAGGCACTTGGTAAAAAATTCAGGGGGCCCTTTGACTGTCTAAAGTGCATAGAGGTGAAAGCGTTTTCCGCACCACTTTGACTGCCTCTGTGGCACTGGTGACGTCACCACTGAATGACGTCACATATAATTAAGTGCTAATTATTAAGTAATGGATAATTACTGATTAATTATTAAATGCTAATCAACTGCTGATTAATTATTCTTAAGCTTCGCCTTTGGGAGTGGAACGCGACAGCGTGTTGGCGCGCTGGCAGGGAGTCCACGGAACAAATTTTACATCACAGTACTCGCGACGGCGATCCAACTCATCGCTCAATCATATGGGTCCCCGGCCCCCAAGGCATGCCAGGTAACGAAGCCGCCCATGAGGCAGCCCACGCACTCACTCACCGGGCACCAGGCGTCCCTTGGGAGGAGCTTAACCCAGATCACAGCCCTCTCCTTTCTTTTAAAGACATTACTGAGCACTACCGTGCCGAACACCGGCGATACCCAGTTCTTATGAAAGGACTGGGTAAAGCTGGCGAACGAATTCTCCTCAGGCTCTTTACAAACACCCTGATGTGCCCGGCGGTTCTCAAGCACTTTAATCCTTCTTTTGACGGCCGCTGCTCATCCTGTGGGGAGGTGGCCGACGCCTTCCACGTGGTTTGGGCATGCAGAAAAAATCCTTCTCTTCCCCCATCACCCCTTCCCCTACCCGAAAGGACTGGGAGGCGGCCCTGCTCAGCTGCCAGGAACTATCGGCCGAACAGGCCCTGGTTCGACGGACTTGTGTAGCGGCCATCACCAACGAGATCCCGGAATGAGGGACTCCGCCTAGTACTGTAAGGGGTGAGACTCACTAGGGGCCTCTCCTCAAGCACCTCTCTATAAAATACTAAATAAATGCTTTTCACCACCACGGAACATCACCACCCGTACGGCACGATGTCTTGCCCTTTGCACGCAATGCGTTTTGAGGAAAGGAAATGGCGCAGTAATTCTCTGCCATCTCGGTGTACACCCGAACCACACCTACAGGAAGGGAGGAAGTGGGTGTGAAAGAAGAAAGAGGGGCCGTAATGAAGAAAATGAAAATTGTGTTTGAGGAAAGGGAATTACGCAGTAACTGTCTCACATTTCTCGTTGGACACCCGACATCCGTTTGTTGAGGAAGGGAGGAAGAGGGAGTGAAAGAATAAAGAGAAAGAGTAGCCGTAATGAAGAAAATGAAAATTGTATTTGAGGAAAGGAAATTAAGCAGTAACTGTCTCGCATATCTCGATGGACACCGTCAAAAGCGTGACACCTCTGCTGACAAGCTTCTGCTGACAACCTTCTGTCGACAACAATGAGGAATTACAGGCTTTCGCCTTAAAAACGAGTTATTAGGCAGCTTTAAGCGCATTCTCCTGCGTGAATTACGAAGAACACGTGAATGGAAATCAGGCTCGTATTTTGCTGAAATGCCCATTAAGGGCGCTGCAGTTATCTACACAAATAAAAAGATCAGGTTACAAATCTACCACAGACGATGATCCATTATGCTCCATGTATGTGCTTACCGGTTTGACCTTGAGGTGTCGTTTGTGCGTTCGTGCACGCTTTAAAATGCGTCGATTACAGCCAGGAAAACGTTGTGAAGGACACGTTAGCGTATTTTCTCAAGTGATGGACGCACTCGCAAAGTGAACACACAGCCTAATATGGCTGTAAAAAAGTAGAATTTATTTTTCCCAAGCGTAATGAACGCACACCTTCTCTTGAAGGCGCCCACTTTCGGACACTGAAACGAGTATGCAATGCTATAAAGTTTCATCTGTCCATTGTCAAGGCTGCTATACCTCTTCATATGGGCCATGCGACGAAGAGCCAATAAAAATGTTCCGTGCTTTGTCCGAGAACCATTAGAAGCCACATCTGTTCCCAAAGGGTCTCTCGTTCGATCTGCCATATTAAGCATTCTAGCAACTTGTGATTTGGCTACCGTGAACTAGCACACTCTAATTGAAATTCAGGATCATGCTGCGAGTTTTGCTGAATAAACTATAAGTTCGGCTCTCTTTGGACAGCATTATGGGCTACTGCGCGAGTGATATGCAAGTTCAATATAAAAGTTCTTGATTATGCTCTCAACCATCGAAGCAAAGCTGAATAGTCCTCGTTTTGCTTTTTTTAGACAGTGAATCGTGCCCGATGAAGTCGCTCCATCAGTCTACTTTTTGTCCCGTTTTACACCACTTCAATTTTTTTTTAACATTTCACCCCGCGTAATAAACACCCCCCCCCCCCCCCCCCCAAAAAAAAAAAAAAAAAAAATCAGAGATTTTTGGTAAAAAAGTTTGTCCATTATCTGAATAAATGCGGTATATCAGGACAAACGCCTGCTGGTACGGCACTTCACAACAAAAACATACATTTACGACGGTCACAGAGTCTGTATTGAAATCATCAATTTGGCATGGCGACCTGCGCTGTTTCATAATTCAAATTTGCGCTTGCCGGTGTTTTAATTTCAGTGCATATTAGATTCTTACCGACCACTTATAAGAACAGTGATATTGAGGGCATCAATGCAGGAACAGATTTAAGGTGGTTGGGGCTAGCGGGTGGGTGCAGAGGAAGAGCGCCCACCTTTCAGCGAGCAAAAAGTAGGAGGAGAGGGAAAGGTGCGAAAACGATTAAATTAAAATTTCGACTACAGATAACTCCGCTTCTAAAACACACATTTAAAAATGCTTGCTGGAAGATATTTGTGAAGTGGCGTCCTTTAATTTCGCAAGCATACCACAACTTTATTGAGAGCCTATTTCAGAGCCCGTCTAATTTTTATGCGGACGTCCAAAGAGCCGGAGCCGAAATGAAAAATAGAGAGTTGAGGGAAGTGCTAAATGCAGTGAGAAGATTGCTCATGTTCATTTTGGCCAATATCATGCCCCACTGCCAGGGCAAACTGTGAATACGTGGTGCATTCTGACAGTGAAGATGCCTATCCTGGGGTTGACCCTAATTAACACTTGCACTGTCTTTCGTATGCAGCCCCGTCCCGGACTAAAGACGCCGACCATGTAGCGGGGCCACTCTGTGGCTCCCAAACTCTATTTCAGTAATTAAAAGTTTTCACCACCACCATCAAAGTTCGCGAAGAGACGAAATGTCGTCGAGCGGCGCGAAGAGGTAAAGCCGTTTACAAGACGGATGATGGGCCAATTTATTTTTTTCAGCGGATGGAAAATCTAAAGAATCGTTACTGCTCGGCGTAGCCGCTTCGTTTCGGGTAGGGCCAAAGGCAAATGCT
Source organism: Amblyomma mixtum (assembly GCF_055824585.1). Lineage (NCBI taxonomy): Eukaryota > Metazoa > Arthropoda > Arachnida > Ixodida > Ixodidae > Amblyomma > Amblyomma mixtum. The sequence goes on along the minus strand of NC_143016.1, from coordinate 53,436,236 downwards.
TCTTCGAAACTAAAGCAATATTTTGCCGGTACTTGACATTTATTTCAATACAGGCTACTTTACAACTATTGTCCCGATGCATTACTTGTGATGAAGATGTTTGTCGTTTGATAGCTGCAATGTGGGTCTACTACACCGCTTAGTTTAATGCACTATGTTGTGAAGCGATCAATACGATCATTCGAAGGGCCCGCCAATTCCCTCTATGACCTCGACTGTGCCGCCATCGCTTGCCGTAAGGACAAGGCTGTAGGCGAGCGCACTCATAAAACCATAAAATAAATTTTATAATAAAAACTTTGAAATAACTTAAATTTATATATTATACATGCATTTGTTACGCTGCTAACAACGCCAAATTATGTTTTTGTCGAAAATTCTGGAGGCCCGCATAAGGCACGCAGGTCAGCAGGCTCAAAAAAATATATGAAGTGGTTATATTCCTTTAGGCGCGAGATGCACTTTTTCTGATAAAGACTATAAATTTTATGGGAACCACACGCCAACAAAAGCGCTGAAAACGCAAAAAAAAAAAAAGATCATGAACGAGCATGGTGATGATGATGATATTGTGGCATTGCCCTTTGTTGCGGGCGGGCACGGAATTTGTGTCCTAGCCGAAGAAAAAAAAAGGAAAACAAAAAAGAACGAAGAGAAAAAAAAAGAACGAAGCACACGCAACCAGAAGTCACAACATATGTGCACCGCCCTGGTTTTTAAGTTGGTGTCGCCATCTATCGTTTAATGTAAAAAGCTTTTTCAATCTGGCGCGCCCGATGAATTTGGTGCGTCAACGGTTCCCCTACGCCCTGGTCTTTCCACACTGCGATTGTGTGGAGAGCTGCAGACTCTTCGGTGGCTTGCCTTAATTACATGGTATAGGATGTGTGGTGTGTCTGCCTTTTGGTGTCAGCAGAGAGAACAGACGGAGCTGTGGAGGACGTGCTGCCCAGCTCGGACCCGGATGTTCCCTCCGGGTCCGAGTCACGGAGCGGGCTGAAGAGGTCGCCGAACGACATCGCTGGTTAAAGTAACTGTCGTCGGTCGGCCACCTGGCGTCTGTCCTAGAGGAGGAGCCCACTGCGGGGAGGGGAACACCACCCCAACCCGCGACGAAAACCTCTTCAATAAAGTTTACTTCCTCCTCCTCCTTGGTCTTTCTTCGCTGTACCTGCAGTGCGTTTGATAATGTTACTTGTATTTCGTGGCCTCGTGGACCAGCTACCGTAAGAGCTTCGCTCAAGTGACTAACGAAGACGAGCTTAACATGGAAACCATAGAGAAAATAACTTCTCGGTTTTGTGACCGGGCGAAGAAGTCTGAAATCACTATGCAAAAGTTTATTCCCTCGCTGTCTCTTTCGAGCTAGATTTAAATATTTTTTACCTTGCAAAAATTAATTATATCATATTTCGCATAATCCGCTTATTGTAGTTCACATTCGAAATGACTAAGAAACAAGAAACTGAATTCACAAACTGTTGCACTTGTTTGCACTAATCGTATCTCAAAATTCCAAGCGCACGAGAACGAAACAAAGACTGACAGAAAGGACACACACCACAAAGCGCCGTACCTAGCTTTGCACGAGGCAACTGCCACGAAGGAGACAACACGACATGTATCGTTCAGAGGGAAAGAGCCCGAAGAACTGGTAATGAATTTGCTCAGGACGAACTGCCGGGCTAGTTGGTTACACATCTCAAAATTCCGAGCGCACGAGAACGAAACGAAGACTGACAGAAAGGACACACACCACAAAGCGCCGCACCTAGCTTTGCATGGAGCCACCACCACGAAGGAGGCAACACGACAGCTTCGTTTCGTTCTCGTGCGCTCGGGATTTTGAGATGTGTAACCAACTAGCCCGTCAGTTCGTCCTGAGCAAATTCGTTACCAGTACTTCGGGCTCTTTCCCTCTGAACGATACATGTCGTGTTGTCTCCTTTGTGGCGGTGGCCTCGTGCAAAGCTAGGTACGGCGCTTTGTGGTGCGTGTCCTTTCTGTCAGTTTTCGTTTCGTTCTCGTGCGCTCGGAATTTTGAGATGTGTAACCAACTAGCCCGTCAGTTCGTCCTGAACTAATCCTATGCCACACGTACGTAGTGCATAAATGCTGCACTCATGTGCTATCCGACCAGGAAGGCGAGCTTGATCACCAAGAATGTAAAAATGCTTTCAAACATGATATTAAATCGCGCATCAACATTAGCATGTCGTACGCCACACCCATGCAGAAGAAAACTGTGCTTGTCATACAGTCTGTTGTAGCGCGAAACGCACACTATGCAAAAGTTGCTTGTTATGGGGGGGAGGGTTGCCATGCTGTAGGCGACACGGATTTATAATTAATTGTGATCAAATCAGGAAAGTACATCATCCAAACTTAGTATTGAAAAAACAAGACTGTAGCCATATGCTATCTCTGCGCAAAATTACAGCACAAATAAGCAAGCGGTTTAACCGAGAGAAGCACTTTATGGTGCGTGTTTAGCATTGCAACATTCTATAGTGCCATGCTCAAATCTGGGTTGAAAAAGGTTTTTTACAACTAATTGTCCTCAGCAACTCCCATCAAATTTCATTTTTAAGGCAAAACATGAATTACAGACAGGTTAGAGGAGTTTTAGTGGAATATACAGAGTGGTGAAGATTAATTTCAGTCAAGCGCTTGTGCGTTTATACTGTGAATGTTGCTCAGGAACATCAAAGGGGCACATATGGCATGTGTTGACATCGCCTTTGTTTTCCTTCTTCGACTCGCTGTGGTTATGTGTTGCAGGAAAGTTAACTGCACTCGACCTCGTGAGAATTTTCCAGTTGTTTTGCTATTAGGTGCTCAGCAAAAGCAAATCACAGCTGTTGAACATAAAATATTCCACAATGACGGTGTAGAAATCTCCCGAATTTAAAAGGGGTCGAAACATGGTCGACTTTCTGTAATTCAGTTTTGAAGAGGCCTGAAAACTACCTCAAATTAAACCGAGTCTTCCGAAGGAACCTTATCTTGATGAAACCAAAGCATCAGTTTCAGTGAACCGGCTGTTTAAAGAAGCATGAATTACACTCTAGATGGTGTACATTTAATTTATTATGAATTGTTGGACATATGCTTATCCATCATCAACCTTTCTGCATAGAATGAAAACAGAGGGAAAGGGAAAGCAAACAAATATATCTCAGGGATATACATATGTAATCACAAAAATATTTATTGTGGTACACACGACTTCACACTACCACTCTTACCAATTTTGCTTGGTTCACTCATCCCTTGGTCAGCGTGAGCCTCACCTGTGCCAATTAGAGCACAACCATTTCCACATTTGTTATCAGCCTCAGGTTTTCATCCGAACAAAAAAAAGACCTTTTAAGCATTGAAAGCACCTCGGCGGTTTATCACCATTGCAAGTACTTTTGATTTTCATCGAATACCACACTTTTCAAGAGATCCTGCCAAAAGCAGAATAGTTTTGATTGATTGATTGATTGATTGATTGATTGATTGATTGATTGATTGATTGATTGATTGATTGATTGATTGATTGATTGATTGATTGATTGATTGATTGATTGATTGATTGATTGATTGATGACCGACCGACCGTGAGTGAGTGACCTTTATTTCTCATCAGAGCAATAGGAGACTGGGTCTAACTCACAGCACAGGCACCATTCTTAAGTTTATTGTAGAAGGCTTCTAGCAAAAATCCACCTCATTGCTTTCACAGGTGCGAGGATCTGATGCTTCCCTAATAGATCGAACTGACATGTGGGTGTGGCGGTGTAGTGAGATTCAAACTGCTGTTTCAGTTTAATTTTTGCACGCTGTCTCGTGTTGTTGTTCAGTTATTGGCTGGTATATGATTTATGCTGTTAACATGAAGAGAGAATTTCTTAATTTAACTGTGTGGGACAATGCACATACACCACTTAGTGATTCTTGCGGCAAGCTTAAATCTCTGTTATAATCTTGATATCTGGGGAGAGTTGGGCAAGCCTATTTGTATATAAATGAGAAGGCTTTTAAGACAGGCCTGTTGACTAGTCAGTTTCCGCAGATTGTGGCTCAGGATATGTGTGTGTGCTGCCATGCACTTCAAGGCATGTCCATTATCATCTCTGCCATGATGTCAGGAATTTCAGGAAGCTGCGAACAGAATGGAATGAAGATAACCTGCTCTCAGCCGTAAGCCAGATTGATAACTGATACTATCCTTTTTTGACTTCGCGTTCATGTGATATTTGAACCACAGATTTATGGCAGAATGTCGCAATTTATTGCTTTTAAGCACTACAGTGAAAACATGCATGCACATAATTCTTGTAATCCAAACTGAAAGGAGACTGAAAATTTCTTTGGATGATATGAAAATTGAATTAAGGGGAGCCTTTCTAGGAAATGATGTTGTCAGGTCCAGAGCATCAAATCCAAAATTTCAAATTAAGCAAGTTCGAATAATGAGATTCTGCTACAGAGGTCAGAGTGCACTAAAACGAGCTGTCTTTATCTTACATGTTAGTCTTCAAATCTAGAAACTGCTGCGAGTTTCAAATTGGAACCTTGCAAGTGAGATCCATTCCACTATTCTAAAAACCCTTGTCCTCTAAAGTTGCATTCAACACGTCACGAATTGCTATGGCTCATTGAGTATTGAGCAATGCTGCAAGCCATCTGCATGTCCAGACACTGTTAAAACATGGCTGCTGCTTGAGAACACAGCTGGTTAATCTGAGATATGAAAAGGCCACACGAGATGGGGATTATATGCCTATTTCATAAAAAGTCATTTGTTGAAGTTCAGAAAAATGTGCTGAAGGTATGCTTCTAGCACATCTCACGGTGCATTGCTACATCTGCATATGCGATTAATGCTTTACAGGGGCAAAGAATAATTACAAGAAGAAAAACTAAATGAGTACCTACGCATGAAGTGTGTTGTAAGCTTTCCACAAGAAAGAAAAGAAGACTGCAAGCATTTGCCACTTTCATTGCCATGCACATCCATCAAAAGGTTCTTTTTCTTTAACTGCCAGTTTTGTTAATAACTGAATTGTTCAGATTTGGCAACTATTGGTGAAGTGAATACACTGTTCTCTCTTTAATGTAGCTGTTACTGCATCCATAAACAGTTGGTGGTAGCACACAGTCCCACTATTTTCCCGCTACTGTTGCCTCCCTTGAACCTATAAGAAGGTGGCTTCCACCAAAAACCAGTCTGCCCAGCAATAAGATGTAAAGTGCCAACGGACAATGGGAGATTCAAAGTTTCTTTCAACTGTCCAAAAGATATAGCTGTGTGGTTGTGACACGGGATTGCAGAAGATCTGCTGGATATGCTGAGGTGTGAAAAACTACATGCAATATAAAACTTGCTGTTTATTTTAAAATTTTGCTGAACTAACTTCACATCTTTACATGTACTGTATATACTCAAGCTGAATTATTAACCTGGAAAGATGATTTTCAGCAGTCTCATTGCCACTAGCAATTTGTTCTTTATTGTCATTCACAAAACAAGTGCCTTGAGGTACACAGCACACTGTACTTTGCATGTTACACTACAGCATAACTCTGTGTGTACTGGAATCAAAACAAACCAGCAAATTGCATGTCAAGCAGTCCTTTGAACACGAATGTTGACAGCGATTTGTTAATGGCTTTAAAAAATCCTAGCATCTTTTCTCAAAATGTACATGATCTGCATTAGATTGTTAACACTAGTTTAAATATGCAGTTAACATCTATTGTAAAACGAAGTGAAGGTAAGTGATGACAAGTTCATTGTCGACCTTTTCAAGTGCCATTACTATAAGCAGGATTGAAAGTGTTTTCAATAATAAATACTGCACTGACACTGCATTCATTGTGTCATCACAAGCCGTTTCATCGCAGAAACTTCTGTACCAGGCACCTATTTTGTCTGAAACCTTGATGTACTCTTCTGTAAATGTCAACTTGGGATGAAAAGTCAGGTGCTTTTCTTGATAGGAAAATTTACCCATTGTGAACCCAGGTGCAGATTTTCTCTAGGTGACTGAGCTTATCGTGCTTTCTATAAAGAATGAACAGCCATAATGATAGATTGGCTGCAGATAATGCGAGGTTGATGGTGTTGTGGTGGACGTTTAACTCAGACCCAGATTCAGTTACAGCGCCTAGATATAGATTAACACCTATTTGAGGACTCTATGTTAAATTTAATGGTAACATCTAACCTGGGCAGATCTTTTGTGCTACCAAAATTGTCTTCAAACCATCACCCGAGCAATCTGTAGTAACACGTGTGTGTTGAACTTCCTGAAGACTTTGAGAAGTGCTACAGTAGAGGTTTGCAGATTTATTTCAACCACCTGGGATTCTTTAATATGCACCTACAAGTGTATCAAATTGCCATTTTTGCATTTTGCCGCCACCAAAATGGAATCGCCATGGTCGGTATTCGATGCCACGGCCTCGTGCTCAGCAACAAGATAATTTAGCCACTGGCCGCCGCAACAGCTTCAACCAATACTTGCCAGTTGTCTCAGTGGGTAGGAGAGAAGCTCTTCACTATAAGAAGCCTTGTGGGCCGTTGATGCCTTATTACAAGTTTTCAAGACTTAAAGAGATGCCATCAGCTTTGCAGCCTTGCCTTTCACAAAGTCTACAGGCATGAGCCATGAGAGTCGTATGTTCAGGTGGCTTCCATCGCCAGCAGTTGAGCAGCATGCCCAATACTTGCAAGGGATGGTGTTTTAAATCACAGAGCTTCATTCATACCAGCAGTGGAACTCTTCATAGACACCACAGGCGGAATTCTATTAAGGTAACTGCCCCAAAATTTGGACGCTAGCACCCTGTTGCACCACACATAGCAGAGAAATTAACTGCACAGAACTGCTCAAAGCATTGTTGAAGAGGAGTTGCAAGGCACTACCATTATCTGCAGCGAGAGCTCACAAGCAGCATATTTATCTGCTTGGAAGTCAGACTTTTATGGCATAATTCATTCTAAAGGCTGCACATTAACACAAATGTGCCAGATTTTGCAGACTATTATGTGCTAGCTGTGATGAAGTAAGCACCTCAAAGTTAGTAGAAAACCAAGCAAAGACTAACAATATTCGGTACAATCTGTGAGAATGACAATACCCACTTTTATTTACTTTTTTGTTTAACATAAGCACAGCAAAAGAGACAAAAATGGCTCATTCCTCTCGCACAGCATTCTATGATTGGTTTCGTTTAAGTTAAAATTGCAGCATGAGCAAAAAGTACTTTTATGAGATGCTTAATATTACATGCAAGCGGTGAAAGGACCGTAAGTCCTGCATATGTGGCCCATATGCGTGTTTGCAGCCCTTGGTGATGTAAACAAACTAAGATTTGTTCATATGTGAACTACTTTGCCAATTTTTATGATATAAAAACTTTCACAGGTAATTATGCAAAACCAGATTGTAACGCCTACATACATCAGTCAAGTAAACTTCGTACTTATGTGCAACATAGTGAATCCAGTGAACATGCTTGTCTTGCTACTATGGGAAGTAAAGTCATACCGTGTTAATATGGTCACTTTGGTTCCCGGGAAAAACTGGTGGTGGTGGTGGTGGTGGAAACATTTATTGCCAAGCAATGCAGAGGGGGCAAACCCTGCCTCCCCTTACATGGCACAAGGCAACCCTTAGGGGGTTGCCCTTAAAGGGCAAAGGACAGTCCTTGGAGGGCTACCTGCTTCAAGGCGTCGGTAATTATCCGGCGCTGGTCAACAGCAGCGGAGCTGGCCAGGAGAGTCTCCCAGTATGATTCCGCCGTGGTTGGGGATGGAGGGTGTGGGAAGGTAGGGCATGTGAGAAGGATATGAATAAAGTCTCCCGGTTTCCTGCAGAGCTTACAGGAGGAAAGGAGCTGATCGGGGTAGCAGGCATGAAGAAGAGTAGAGTAAGAAGCAGTACGGGTCTGGAGTCGGCGACAGTGGGAGGCCTGGTTTAGGGTTAGAGAGGGAGCCAGCGGTACATAAATGCGCCGGGTATCTCGGTAGTGGGTAGGGATATCTCTGGAGGTAAGCAGACGCTCCCAGGATGGTGCAGGGGGTCCAACTCCAGCCCGGAAAGTGAGAAAGTGAGACCTCGGGCGAGGGAATGGACCTCCTCGTTACCACGGAGGCCTGCGTGTGCGGGGGTTCAGATAAGGGTTACAGGGCGGATAGGGTGCCAGAAGCGTAGAAGCCAAGCCGCAGTGCGGGATATCAGGCCTTTAGTGAAATTGGATAGGGCGGATTTTGAGTCGGAGAGAATTTTGTTGGCAGAGGTGGAGATGAGAGCGAGCACAATGGCTGCTTCCTCTGCAACTTCTGATGAGTCTGTGGTGATGGAGCCTGATGCGAGTAATTGGGCCTGATTGTTAGTGACGGTGAGGACCATGCGGGAGCCCGACAAGTTTGCTGCCACGTCCACATAGGCTACCTCGGAACTGTCGCTGTACAGCTTGTGCAGGGCTCTGGCGTGGGCTGCCCTGCGTTCTCCGTCTTGCTCCGGGTGCATGTTCTTAGGGATGGGATGGGTGATGAGATGGGAGTGTAGGTCTGGAGGTAGGGGGGGGGGGGGGGCCTCCTCGGTAGGATGGATGATCGGGGCAATGCCTAGCTGACAGAGCAGAGTGAGGCCTGTCGTGGTACCCGACAGGCATGTCAGCTTTGCTGTTAGAGTGGCTTCTGCCAGCTCCTCAAATGTGTTGTGGGTACCGAGGTTGAGGAGCCGGGCAGTAGAGGTGCTGGAGGGTAGGCGGAGGGTGACCTTCATGCAGCTCCTGAGGAGCTCGTTGATGTGGTCCCACTCCTTCTGCTATAGGGGGAGGTAGGGGAATGAGTACACCGTGCGGCTCATTATGTAGGCTTGGCTGAGGTGGAGAGTGTTCCACTCTCGCAGACCTGCGCGCCGGTTCGCCACACGGCAGATTGGACGGGTGACTTGCTGGGTTTGTGTCTGGAGAGCTTGGATGGTGTCGCCGTGCACGCCGTGGGAGTGAAGGACGAGGCGACAAGGCCCAGAATGCAAATCTTTGAGACGAGGGGAATGGGATGGTTCCCTGGTTTAAGTCAGATGGTAGGGTTGACGGGGTCGTGCGGCCTGGGGCGGTAAAGGAAGAGCTACGATTTGGAAGGGCGGGAAAAACTGTACACAAAGCGAGTCATTCATATTAGTGAATCATGAAGAATAGGTGCAAAATATCTTAAACAAACACACTTTATGATTACAATATACGTCTGTGCATGCTAGCAATCAGTTAAGTGGAAATTACACCTTTCTTGGGAGCTCCAAGTGTATTATCCTAGTTGTAATTATCTTTTGAATGATGTCGTGCAGTATGGAGCACCTCGTGGACCACGAGACACATGATGGCGGCTCATGGCCTGATGACGGACCTTCTGCTATGATTATCCACACTCCATGTAGTGCTAGAGCATATCTGTACTCAGTCATCCCTCAGAGAAGCAGAAGCTACAGAGAGCATATTTTTGACAGCCTTTATGCAATATGACAGAAGGTAATGCACGTCGACCAGTCATGTTGCCAGTGTAAAGCATGAAACCATAAAATAAATAGGCTCTTACACAGGCATTTGCGTCTTCACACTGCCACTCGCTGATACTCTGCACTCAAAAGAAAGGAAAAGAAACATCTGGTTGGGGCGGAGAAGGTTTGTTGTCACGATTGTCCATATTAACGCGACAAAAATACATGGACTTGAACAGGCTCTATGCATTTCCACCCTGACCATTGTCTGGGCAGTGAGTTTCCATAGTAACGAGGCATAAATGCATTGAAAAAGTTTGGTCCCCAGAAAATTTGTCCATAATTTTAGTCCCCCATATTGATGGGGGCCGTACTAATGGGGCACGTCTGTAAATGTTTTAGTTGCTAGCGCCCTTCAGTATCAAAATAGTATTTGGTACAATAAATGTTAACCATATTTCCTGCTGTTGTAGAGTTTGTCTTGTCACCAGAACTTTGTGAGCATGCTTTATCATAGGCCAACATTTTTCTTTGGTCAAATGTCATGCCGGACCTTCAGTAAGCAGCCAAGTACATCATTGCCACAAAGTCTCTAGCTCTCAGAGAGAATATAGTAGACATATATGAAACTACAAATGAACAGATTTGTAGGTATAAAAATTCTCTTTACAAGAGTTTTTTCCCTTTCCCTTGCAGCACGACAGCATCACACAAGTATCAGCCTCTGATAAACATACCATTGAACTAATGGACAGCAGTCACACATCCACCAAGTCCTTTTTGTTACCTCAACCCGACATGCACACAAATATTGTAAAACATTGCATATTTTTTAAATGCACGATGCTTAGTCCAGTATTGCTTGCAATACAACTCTCAGTTTAGAGTTTTCACTCCAGTGTGACTCCCAACCAATCTCATGATCTTGTCCAATCATTACTTGGAATCTTTTCTCTTTTTAACTTGTCATACTGGCTCAGTGGCTTCGGCAATTGGCTGCAGATCTCAAGGCCGCACGTTTGATCCCAGCCATGGTGGCCTCATTCAGTGGAGGTGAAATACAAAAATGCCCATGTGATATGCACTGTCAGCGCACGTTAAAGAACCTCAGGTGGCTCAAAACAAACTGGAGCCCTCAGGTATGCATCCCTCATTGCCCATGTGCCACTTCGGCGTGCTAAGCCTCACGCGTTTTTCTTTTCCCCTTTTCTAAAGCCTTTCATAAACATTTCAAAAAGCCATGGCATGCCTGGCAAAATCAATAAGCAATCTGTAGTCTTGCGAGCATACAAGCGGCAACATTACTGGTGAAAAGAAAAGTTTCTCAAGGCTTTCTTTATTTGCACTTTGGTACCTAGAATTTTTATACCCCCCAGCAAGCAGCAGTGTACGAGAATTGTAAATTTCCTTGGACAGCAAGCGTAATAAAACTTCTTCCTCAGTGTGCACTAAAAAAAGTAGGAACACTGTTTTTCATGTTTAGAATGCAACACTGAGCGCAAGTTGCATTCTAAATATGAAAAGCAGTTCATTTCTGTGCTACCCCATTCTGTTCAGGGAAGTGATGACTTGTGGCGTGCATCCACTATCTTGCTTCACTTCCTGCTGGCAGAAAAATGTGCCTATATGTGCAGTGAATAACGAGAGAAAAGGTTGCAGTGTGTCGTCTGGCTGTAATGAATAAATCTGCAGCAGGCAGGCCTTCAAAGGTGCAGTGAGGACAACTCCAACTTTTGTTCTTAGTAAAAATTGATTCCATGGCTCCGTCTGGCCATGCTGATGCATGTGAGGCCACAAAGGATGCATTTGTTGCCAAGGAATTTCTTTTTTAAAATTTTCCCGCCACTCATTTCAAACTTATGGCGTCACAACCGAGTACCCGTGACCACTATGTGGAAGTAAACGGCAGTACAGTCCAGCCTCAGGGATCCATGTGAAAAATTGTCTTGATGCCTCATAGTTCACATGCAAAAATGAATGATGGTGGCAATACGCATATTTTATTTTTAGCTTTTCTAGCTTATAAAAGGCTCGACATTCAGTGAAAGTATCGTCTTGTGTCATTAGAACGCCATAACCTGTAGATATCGGCTAAGTTCCATTCGGCCTGAGTCTCCCTTGAAGGTGCGACATGCAAGACCTCTTCAATGTACCACTCCCTGCACATATCTATAGACCCACCTGGGCCACACAGGACAAATCACTCTTTTCAGAGTGCTCCAGCTGATTACATACACCTAACCACGAGCCACCTGAGTGCTGCTGTTGTGGGCAAAAGGTTGCACATATTTTGCTGACAAAAATAAGTACATTAAATTTTGTGGAGAAGCACGCATCCATAGAACTTAGTAGACAACTGCGTCATTGCAGCTGTTGAAGCTGCAACATACCTGTTATATGCAACATACCTGCCCTTAAAAGGGACACCAAGGACAAGGTGAAGTTGGCCTGTACTGCATGGTTGCTACATTCCAATTAACGACAAAAAGAGGACACTTTGACTGAAAACAGAGCTTTTATACACTACAAAAGGGCCTCATTCTGTAGAAAATCGGGCGCTGTCAGCGTGAAAAATCAGCAGGTATAAGCAACCTAGGTCACGTGAACTTGTGGCGTCATCAATCTGCCCATTGGAGTGTGAGCAAATGGACCAGAGTGGCAGGTGGCAGTTTAATTATTGGTTTATGGGGCTTAACGTCCCAAACAACTCAGGCTATGACGGATGCCATAGTGAAGGGCTCCGGAAATTTCGACCACCTGGGGTTCTTTAATGTGCACCGCCATCGCACAGAACACAAGCCTCTAGAATTTCGCCTCCATCGAAATTCAACCGTCACGGCCGAGATCGAGCCCGCATCTTTCGGGTCAGCAGCCGAGCACCATCACCACTGAGCCACCGCGGCAGAGTGCAGTTTAATTAATGATTGGTCGCGAGAGGTTGCTTAGTAAGGGCAACCTGGGCTACACAAGCCCCACCGGTGGCAGCACCTGCCATTGCAGGGAAGTCACGCATCATTTAACCACTGTACCATTGCACCAGGAGTGGTACGAGGACTCCCATGGATCTAAAAATGTAAAGTCGAGAATGACGAATTCTGCATCTAGGTGCATTACCCCATTAACGCTATCACGTCATACCCTCAAAGGGGCTCCAATAAAGTTGCGATATGCCTGGGATGTTAAAGGACGCCACTTCACTAATACTGTCCAGCAAGAATTTTTTTAATGCACTTTATAGAAGCTCAATTATCTGTAGTAAAAATTTGAATTTCAGCATCTTCGCCCTTTCCCTCCCTTCTCGTCACTTTTTGCACGTGGGAAGGTCGGTGCTCCTCTGTTGGCCCCACCACCGGGGGCAGAGCTTCCCGACCCATTGGAGCTACGCGGCTCACTGGCCACGGCGATGGTAGTTGCCTGGCGTCTGAAAGAATCTAACCAATAGACATCTCTGAACTGATATACACAGATGCGAGCATTAGAAAGTCTCCGAAAAGGGCTTGCAAACTTTCGCATGTGATTGTGGGTTCTTTGCTGCGTGTAACGTGTATTACTAGGCTCAGGTGTTCATGACTACACACTGCAGTGAGTGAGCAAGTTGATGTGCTCTCTTTGGAAGGTGTTTCAGCACCCCTAAGAGCCCCTTTAAGGTGCAGCTTATGTGTCCCCTCTAATTCTTTGCTGCCGAACAAACAAGGCCAGGAAGGTCCCTACAGTCGATTCTTGTCAACAACAAAAATTATAAGCAATTGTCCTCAGCATCTCTTTGAGAGACTTGTTTTGTGTTTCACATCTTTTTAGTCACATTGGTAATGAACTGTCAAGTTGAAGGCATTTCGGCAGAAAAGGCAATGGAAAGAGGTGCTCGTTATGACATACATGGCTTTCGCCAAATCAGCTGAAGGCATGTAACACAAGACTGACCACCCCACGCCACTGACCCCCAAAATCTATGCCAAGGGTTGATACCCGCAACAACGGTAGAGGCTGTGGCAGTCCACTTGTAGTAAAATGTGCATGCACACTGTCTGCACTAATTTCCTCGCGCTGGAGATAGCCTGGAACATGCTGTTTGGCACATTAAATGCCACTATGACATTTTCAGACAGCTTCATGTTAACCCCAGTGTTGATGGACGAGAGCCACAGTGAGAATGAGCATATCACCACCGGCTCTGGCTTGCACTGCGGAAGCCATGCAGGGTTCACCCCCACATGTACGCATGTCTCTGAGATATTTCATGTAGCCATGACATGAATCAGGAGCAGCAGTTCTGGAAAAGGTTGGTTCAGTTTTTTATTATGTTTGTGCGCAATGGAAGATTTATGTGACGATATTTTTCATACTTTATAAACAGATTAAAAACTTATCTGCAACAAATCCTGTACAAGCTGTCATTAGCTACTTTGTAATGTGTTATGAATACAAAGAAATTTAAGTAAAACTTATAATTGTATAAAAACAGATAACAATGCAACTAACCAAATAAACGAATGCAGTAATGCAGTAGTATCGCCAGCCCAAAATTACTCCAACAACAAAAGCAAAGGCCTGTATCGATGATATATCCACAAATTGCTGCACTGAAGACAAAGGAAGCGCAGTAGACCACAAAATAGAAACAACTAGATGCGATTTTACAAAATGCATATGGCAGTGGCAGTGTCACAGGTGACAATGCTAGGAAAGAAGACAGTTTCATCCCGTTTCACTCATTGACAAAGCTCTCATGATAAAGTAGTCCCTTCTCTTTTTTCTCACCAAGTCCCAGCACACACAATTGGAGACAAATTATTACTGAAGCACAAATCCAAAAGGATCAGGTCCTTCGCACAAAGCTATTACTGAAGTGCAAACCCAAAAGGATCAGTTCCTTCATGCAGAAGAACCTTTGATGCTGCCCTGCTTTTCTGCAAAAGTGTTCTTAGTTCCTCCCTTCCAAACTCCTTGTACAACTGCTGCTTCTCTGATTCAATAGTAGCCACTACCTCAGCAACATCCACAGCAAGGCCAGACTTTTCCAGTGTTTCCATGAGGAGAAACGTCAGCTGCGGAATGCACAGCCTGCGCAGTGCTGACATCTGGCGGCCTCGTGGTGAGGAGGCACCACTGGTGGCAGTCTCCCTTTGATCTGCCATCCAGCCGCCATCAATGAAGAGCAGAACGTCGAAAACATCCCTCTTCACCTCTTGAGCCAGAACTGACACCATCTGCTTCCACTGACCCAGCTCCACTGAATAGCCGCACAGCTTGTGCTGGTAGGCCATTTTTTCTGGGAAGCGAACATCCAGCGCAGGTTCTTCAGGAGGTGTGGGCTTCCTCCGGTGGAACTGGTTGAACCATTCCTGGAAACTTGTATGCACTTTCAGGAGAGTTTCAAAGCACAGGAACTCTCGCAATGCGTTCTCATCCTCAGCTGAAAGCTCTCCATCGGGCCCTGCAGAACGACGCCAATGATCCATTGCTACCTTCACAGAGTCACCGGGCAGTTTGCGATACGTCTCACGAGCGGCACCGATCTTGCCTAAGCACACAAAGCCACGCATGAGTGCATTAGCTTGTTTGATGGCCTCGCCCCTTGTAGATGTGTCGAAGAGGAGCCACTCCAGTGATGCTACCTTTTCTTGATCTTCGGCCGTGGTTTCCAAGGAAGGCACAGTTGGAGCAGCAGGAAGCTCCACGGAGTCATCTCCAGAAACACGCACCTGCTCAACCAGAGTTCGAGTTATGACGGTGACGTCAAGTCCAGCTGACCGAGCGAGTTGCAGGCACAGCTCTTGCTCTTCCGAGTCCTTTGTCTGGAGTCCGCGCAAGAGCCGCGTGTACCTGCTGACTTGGTCAGCCGGAGGGAGTGCAGCTGCATAAGTGGCCACCAGGGGAACATAGCCCTCTTCAATGAGCAGGTCAACGTAGGCTCGAAGAATGGCATTACCCGCCTCTGCGCTGGTATGGCAGCCAACCTGCCTCAAGAGGAGCACCACATGAGCCAAAAATCGCATGGTCTGCAGTGGCGGCTGCGTGGCATAATCAGTTGTCCAATTGTGCATCTCTTCCACCATGGAGATGGCGTCATCCAGCACTACGCACCGCTGCAAGATATGCGTTATGGCGAGGCCGCGGTAAGCTTCTGTGCTTTGTGAAGCTTGCAGCTCCCTGAAGACAGCCTCGAAGGAGCCTCGGTTGCTGGGATATCCCGGGGGCAGAGGCTCGAGGCTTCGAGCTTGCTGTGTAGCCGTGCGAAGTTCCTGCTCCACGCACACATCCACCACACCGCGCATGCGCGCCCACAGCTGATCCTCCCAGGTGTTGCAGACGGGCAGCACAGCCTGGACATTGCCGCTCAAAGCACCGAGGATGGCGCGCTCGTAAGCCAGGCACGAGGGGTTCGAAGCGGCGTCCCAGCAGTTCCGCTTCCAGAGGTCCCTATAGAGGTTGCCTTCCGCTGGAAAGATGGAAGCGGCATTGGTGCCGCCTACGAGGTTCGGGTCGTGGTAGGGCCGCCACCCTTCGAGCGCGGCGGCCAGCCAGTGGTGGCCGTTGTCGGCCGCCAGCTCCTGCGCCTGCTGCAGCTGGCCAGCCCGCACGTGGAGGAAGACACTGCGGAAGAGGCGACCCTCGTCATCCTTGTCCAGGTCGTGGATCGGTTGGCGCAGCCGCGAGGGCGCGTCCGGATCCAACTCGCACACGTAAGACGACGGTGCGTTATCGGCGGAACGCGACTGCAAGTGGTGCAGCGTGTTTTCCCAGGCACAGCCACCGTCAGCGAAGTATTGGAGCCGCTCGCGGTCGCCCGTGCCGTGCTGCTGCGCTGCGCAGCTCTCCAGCCAGTCGACCACCAGCTGCGCTTGGCGCGCAAACGCGTCCCTCGCCATGAGCGCGTCCACGATCTCCTTGTCGCTGGATTCGCGCGTGCCGTCAAGCATATCGTCGTCGCCTGCGTCGCACTCAGCCATCTTCAGCCGGTCACGAAGGAGCACCTCAGTGAGCTTCCAAGTGTTGCGTTCTTCAGTGAGCAAGGTTAGGCAAGACATTGCCTCATTCCAGACGGGTTCACCTTTGCGAGCGGCCATCCGCTCCGTCACTTTTCTCACCTTGGCCAAGTATTTGTCACAGATAGACTCGTACTTTTCCAGCAGAGTGAGAACTTCATGACTGCCTCTGTGGGTCCGGTAAGCCTCCATGAACTCCGAATGGATTTCAACCATTACAACGACCGCCGGATGCTCCGTTGCAAGCGCTGAAGCACTGAATGCGGTCATATCGGCGGCTTCGAAGTTCGCGCTGATATTGCCGGGCCGGGAGAGCCGGCCGCTGGGCGTTGTAAAGCCCGCAAAGGAGCCTCCCGTAACAGCGCCAGCATTCTTACTCATCTGCGAGATCATGCCGCTGTAAGCGGACGCAGGGGTGGCGAATTCTTGCGGTTGTTGCGAAAACGATGCACTTCTACTGCTGAAGCGACTTCGCGACTGTCTGTCAGCTACCGGCGTGGCGAGGTTGCTCAGGGAGTACACAAACGAAGCACCTTCACGTCGATCCATTTTCGGCTGCTTCTTGGGTCGTCAAGTTTGCGCTACACAAATTTCAGAAACTCGAGACATAACCGCACATTCATATTTGAACCTAAGAACTACCGCCGCATTTCTAGGGTTAGCGCAAAAACCGCGTAAAGAATCACATGCTTTGTGTAACGCAGCAAGCGCCCCCTCAAGCACGACAAATAATGTAAGGCTTTTTATACGTTTAAAAAACAAAAACAAACTAGTAGAAAAACATAACACTATTTTTAAGAGTGGAGGCAGACTAGATAAATTTTGTTTTAATACTTCGTCTTCAGTAAAAAAACATTTTGGAGTAATGTATAGTTCCGCCAGAAGCCGACAGTGTCGCCGGCATCGCATGCGCTTTTTTTTTTTTTTCCTTCGTCTGCTTTTACGTTTGGTTGCTAGCCGCTGATGCCGCTGCAGTCGGTGGTTCGTTACGTCTTCTCCGTGTGCATGATGTGAAGTTCGCTTCATCGTGTTTCACCTACTACAAATGCCAGCGCTGCGGTGGGAGGCCTCTTCTGCTATACTGTGATACCCAAAAAATCCAGGTAAATGCATTTCGTCAGGTTCTCATCTTTTTCTTCCGCAGCCTGTCACGCCGCTACCTCCGGCTGGAGGCCTCATTGATCCACTTGCTCTTGCAGCACTGCGCATAAGATCCGCGGCCTCCACTGGTTCCGTTCGCTCTGTACTTTGCTGCTGGGAAAAGCGCTTTGCTCCCTCGGTGCAGCGGTACACGGACAGAACTTTTGGTTTCACCTTCCCGTAGTGCTTCGCATCCAACAGCGAAGCGGAGGAGTCCCGTTACTTTCGCGCTACTGTGTTACGCCGTGGTCAACTAGCATCTTTCCGCATCCCTCTGACTTTCAGTTACCTCCCGTGATATCTCGCAAAACTTTCACGGTTTTTCTTTACCGGAGTTCGAGGGCTTTTTTTTTTCTTATATACAACGACGAGTAGTGAACTGTGCTAAAATGATAGCAAAATGCAGCCACTTGAGGTCGTATGCATTACGGGCTCTCTGCGCGGACTCGCTTTGCGGCAGCGATGGCAGGTCGCGCGCTCCGCAGCTATAAGGCTCGCAGTTTCCTGGATTTCATTTAACCCACACAGAGCAGCTGCAGGTTTTCATTACACGGCGAGCCCAGCTGTTCACTGTTTGTATGGGCTGGAACGCGACTTCTGGTGTATGCACTGCTCTTCGCATCTATGAAGAAGCGGTTTTCCCCTTTTCTTTGAACAAAAACGTATTTTGTCTGAACCTTGCTGGCCTGATGCAGTTCTGTACGTACATTATCTTACAGCATTGTTGTCGCATTGTTGAATTGAACGCTTTGAGTGAGAACTCTATTGGGCCGGACCGTGTGCGGTTTCGGTTGTTACTGAGCTCCGAAGGTTTCTTCTGCCAGATCTGCGCGCTTTTGACGACTTGGTACCCTTTAAAATACACTCCTGCGAAGCACGTCACCTTTTGTGATAATAACCATACCTCGGCTTTTCATTATGCTTGCTGCCACCTCCCCCCGTCCCCCCTGTCACACACACACGCATGTGCACGCACTTTTTTTTTTTTTTTGTCCTTTAACTGATGTACTCGTTTCGAACATCGACACACTGCAATGTCTGTGTGAGATATCTTCCATCACTAATTACTATCGGCCTTGTAGAAGAATAGGATTGCGGACGCCCCTCTCCTTATCTCGCTTATCACAAGGTAAAATTTGATGCATTTCTGCACCGCCGGGTCTCCTTTCTAACGTAGTATGCTCGCGCACTTTCTCTTGCTTCCGCCTCGCGAAACTTTTCCATGTCGCCTAGCGCGCACTACAATTTGTCTAGTTTATTATGGTGTCCTTACGATGTCCTTGTTTATTATAGCGCCCTTCCCGTTGATTCACTTTGTTTCTACGCATATTAAAATGGTCTGTGTCAAAAAAAAGAGGAAGGGGAGGGGAGGCTGTCTGCAAAATTATACCGCGACTGCGGCCTTGTTTTACCTCGTTACTTACTGTACTCACAAGCCTTCGTTGTATTTCACCAGTGATGTCGAAAGCAAAGCAACAGGCCGCAGGATAAATGCACCTGACGACTCACGTAATTCGAGGACTCTTAATTCGAAATTCCGGTTTTTTTTTCAACTGTCGCCTTGGTCCCGCAACACCCGATGTATGAAAAGAGCTCCCCCAAATGGTAACGGAATCCTGAAGCCTCCGAGCGTGTCGGAAAGTTTAAAAGCAGCGCTACGCTTTTTTTTTTTTTAACTTCACGTTTATGGGGTGAGTGACTGGTTTTCTCTGAAAGGACCGAAATTCATCGTATCTATTTAATTGCATTAACTTTTCCATTTTTAAACTCTTGCTGCACGGAGTAGGGGAGCTGACTCGTCGCAGTTTCGCAAGGCCTGGAACTAGGAGAAGTCGGGAAAAAGTATGCTGTAAATTCAAAGCTAAGGTGTGCGGAAGTAGAGTAGACTCCGTCTAGGAGGAAAAGCGATGCACATATTAAATTTGCGCTAGTTGACATAATTTTCTGACTCGGATTGACGTCCCATTATCGTGTACAAGTGGCTCTTATTTGAGACCGCCGCAAGCACTTGTAGGGCGCAGTTATAGGAGCATTTATTCGGCCACTCACTAAAAGGTGCACTTTGATGCAGTTTAGGTTGGCCCTGTCCTTTTCCCTGGCTTCTATTGCTTCGTCGGCTTATTTATTATTTTCGCACTCGTCGACAACAGCGGCTTCCGTAGAAGTCTTCGGAAGTCCAGTTACCGTCAATTCAGGTGCGAATTAACCAGCCTGGTCCTGGCTGCTGGAAAGTTGGGCGAAACAGAAATGATAGAAGCGGCTCACATGTACTCCGTCTCTCAACTTGTGCACAGCGAAATTGAAGCAGCGAGTCATTCCACGGCCAACTTCCATGCACAGATGTCCTCTTCTGACGCGCACGCTAGTCAAGCGGTCGTGGCTTTCACTCCGCTGAGAACTACTGGTAATAATAGCAGTACATTAAGCGGCTATGAAAGAATGAAGACCAAAGAGCACGGCTCAGTGCCACGTGCGGATCATCTTATACAGCGTAACTGTACCCTCACTGCAAGACAGAGGCCTCTCCCGTTGACGTCTAATTAATCCCTTCCTTAGCAAGCTGTGGCCACTTTAGCCCCTCCCCCCACAAACTTTATGATCTCATCCGCCCACCTGACCGTCAGCCGCCCCCTGCTGCGCTCGCCTTCTTTTTGGATCCTCTCTGTTACGCTAAGAAACCTTCGGTTATCTTGCCTTCGCATTACATGTTCTGCCCGTGCTCATTTCTTCTTGACTTTAGTCAAGATTTCATTAACTCTAGTGTGTTCCCTGACCCGCTCTGCCCTCTTCTTGTCTCTTAACGTTACACCTATATTTCTGTTACATGGCTCGCCGCGCTGTCCTCAATTTAATTTCAAGCCTTTTCATTCTCCTTCAAGTTTCTGCTCTTCAGGTCTCTGCTGCAAGATGCAACTGTTACACACTTTCCTCTTGAAGGGGTAGTGATTAGCTGTGCATAGCATGGGGGTACCTACAAGATGCACTCCATCATATGATAGCTATCCTAGCTTATTTCACTTTCGTAATTCGAATGTGCTGCCACTACCTGCCTACCTGGTAGGTGTATTTCCTTACCAGTTCCAATGCTTTGCATGCATATCGTAAACTCTTGTTTCCTTCTCATAGCTTAGTACAGTCATGCAAAAAAAAGTTAGAAAAGGTTGTAAGGTGCCCCCTTACCTGTGCTTGGCTCCACCCACACTTTCGTTTTCTTTTTAGTGGCTATAGCACTAAGTGCCTGGCTAGCGAAAAAAGCCATCTTGTCTGGGGATGAAACCTCGGAGCACAAAACTAAACTGAAATATTTTGCCGATTTTACGGCAGCGAGTGGGTTTCGAATCCGGGACGGCGCGAACAGATCCGCGTCGTTGGCCACTGCATGCATTTGACCACTGCGCCATCGCCGCAGTGGTCTTGACCTTTTGACTATCGCCGTAGCCGAGCATCGCGCGTGCTAAACTGAAAGCCTCTTGTCGCCGTCCTCATCAGCTTCCATCCGTGCGCATTGGATCCAAAATCCGAAACGGAGGTGAGAAACGGCATTGAGGGCAAGTACGTCGGTAGCGAAAAAGCCATCTTTTCGGGGGTCTTTATTACCGGAAGAGCCACCTGCCACAGTTGACGGGTGACAGCATAAAGAGGGAACTCTCTCCTTTCGTCTTCTAGGGGAAAGGTGGAAGAGGGATAAGTCTGATATAACGAAAAATCCGGATATAACGAAAGACTTGGATATAACAAGTCTTTGGTGCGCACCTCATTACTGAAGCGGAGCCGGAAGGGCCCATGCTTTTGCATTTCCTCAACATAAATAAAATTTATCCCCCTAAATTTAACCCTGTCAGCGCAGTCACCAAGATTAACGAAGATACACAAAGTAAAGCAAAGTGAATGTTCTAGCGCACCTACGTCGCATTTAGTTTGACGAAGTAAATCGGGGGTTAATGTTTCTGTTTTGTATACAGCCATGTTTCACCCATTAGAACAATGCTTCGCAACATTCACAGGAGTGATGTGCACGCATCTGCATTTTTGTCATGCCGTAACAGAATGTGATGGGCTAACGTCTGAGGACGGCTACATGTTTTTGTGCGGGCTCCTCGTTTCTTGCCGTTAGTATACACTTCACAGTGTGTTTGAGCATATGTGCTTATACTACAAGCCTTTTCATAAACAGGTCGAGCACCGCCGCCGTATTGGTTGTTGGACTGTTCTCGTAATACAGGAAGAGTTGAGTATTCAGCTTCCCCACGTTATCCCCACGGGCTAAATTTTTTTTTTTTTTTGGGGGGGGGGGAGGGGGGGACTCGTAAAAAGGTCTATAACGTGCACACTCTGTCATGCGTAGCTCGGAGTGTGCATGCTCGTTAATTTTCGCAGTTATTTTGCTGAACGCGGATTTACGGGCCCAGTTCCTGGCCGTGCTTGTCGCTTTTCTTCTCAGTGCACGTTTTGGGCACAGGCGAAATGCGATTGCAGTCGTATATTCGGACCGCCGCGGCGACCAGCGGGCCCTCCTCATCCGCTAAGCTACAAAAGTATCCAGGGTGCTTAATTTTCACCCTGAAATAAAGTCTATATATACTCTTTCCCCGACACATCGTCAAGGGCCCATGTACAGGGTCAATCACACTTAGAGGGATACGTACAGTCTTTGTCAAAAGTAACCAGGCTGCATAGTTTGCTTCTAGCTCGTACAGTGGAGCCCTTACAGCTTCCCTGAAGCTGAAACGGTCGTTAAAGACAAGGACTGGGGGTCTTCTTACCTTCCAACAACTTTCGATCTTTAGAAAAGTCACAAGGGCTCCACTATACAAGCTAGAAGCCAACCATGCAGCCTGGTTACTTTTGACAAAGACGGTACGTTCGCAACTCGCTCTGTTATCTGCTGCGGCGGATTTTTAGGTTCCGGTTATTGCTTCATTTGGGGCATAAAAAGAAGCGTTACGTGCGGCTCTGCTGTTTCTATTCCCTGAATTGATGCCACTAATACGCTGGTGCACGCGTTTTGCAGAAGCCATACCAGACACTCGCGGCTGGTCCTGCAGCATCTTTGGAGGTCCGAGGTGGCCGTCTACTCGTAGGAATAATACACAAAAGCGTGACTAATCATTCTACACTGTATTGCTCGACTATGACTCGATCCACTACGCCGTCGCGTTGTGACGGCTTTGCGCGGATTGCCTTCGCGTGCTTTCTGCGAGTGACTCACTTGTCGCATCAGCGCCGATCGCCTTGGAGCGCAATTTCCAGCGCTCGCGTGACTCGCATGCCCGCGCTCCTTGTCGTGTCTCCTCCGCGCTTCGTTCTTCCAGTAGGGCCGTGCGGCCACGAGTATGCGCGTAAACATAACGGTGGGCTAGGGTGCTCCTTGGGACAACAACAATAAAAAAAATGACGAACGGTTCCTTCAGCGGCTAGCGTTATGCGATATGACATAACGCCTTCTCAGTTCACGCGGCACCCCCGCCTGTTGACGCGGGAAAGGAGCACAGTTGGGTTCCTTCAGCACAGGGGGAGCCCTTTCTCTTTCGTGAAAAATGGTGGCGTGCGCTTCCTCGCGGGTTTGTTTTCCCTCTTCAACCCGCTTCAGCGAGGACGTTTACGATGACTGTGTTCGCACTCAGTGCCGTGGGCTGCTGCCGCTGTGGCCAGCGTGCACTCGGGATGTTGCGCGCGCTTAGTCGGCCGTGGATTGAAGGAGCCCGCGTTGTTGTAGTGGCTGTCTTCGAAGGCACGTAAAGGTTTGGAGGAAAGAAAATAAGGGGGGGGGGGGGGGGGGGGGGGAAAGATGGTAAGAAACGAATGGCTGTGCGCCGTGGGCGCGTTTTCGCGCGAACGTGGCTGCTCCGTTCGTGCGGATTGGGTCCGTATAAGAAAGCTTGCGTGCTCGATGCGACCGGCCGCTGCTGAACGGACCGCGGTGTACGCATGGGCGTTCGGTGCGCGGGCGAGTGCGCTGCCGTCAAAGACGTTCTATTGTGGGCCAAGCCTCGTTGGCTGCTGCAGTCCTTAGAGGGGAGTTCTGTTGATCTTGCCGCCCTTCGCGGGCCACGGCATTCTTCAGCGTCCTATATAGAGGTGTATAAATTGCTGCGTTGTGTAGCCTTGCGCCGGAGACGGTTGACTAGTCTAGCGTGTAGTAAGTCGGCAACATTTTTGTTCGCCATCCGAGAGCCTTCCAAGCGCAAACGAGGGAGTGGCTGGACGAAGCGATTTATGTGGGCGTCGCCGTCCGTTATGCAGACGCGTTTGATTCGGCATCGTCCGTTTGTTTGTAATGCGACGACCTAGTGCACGCAGTATTGGCGTGACATGAAATTTTTGCTTGCAGAAGGAGAGAGTGGGATGTCTGCTGGGAACACGGTACACCTAGGAACGAGCAAGACAGCGCCTAAAGTATGCCGGCGTACACGACGTCGACGCTGTCGTTCAGACGGAAAGGCTCAGTGCTCCCAATAAAACACGCACGAGCAAAGGAATAGATCCAAGCGGCAACGCGTATCGGCTGTGCAGATCTATTCCATTCGTTTGAGGCAAGTCCACTGACTCCATAATGACATCACAGAAGGGAGAGGAGCCTCTTTTAGAGGTTCTACTGTTTAAACGACTGGACGAAGCGGCAGCGCACAGCGCACCCAATTTGCTGAAAGCTGGTTAAATTAATTCCAAAAGGCAAGCAGACGGATACATCCCCCGGCGGTCAGTTAGCTAGCCGTTAACTTCGTTGACTCGCAGATATAAACAGGATAGCTGTCACTGGCCCCTCGCTTATGCCCGACCACTTAAGTACGCTGAAAACGAAAAGAAAAAAAAATGAAACGAGGGGGAAATTTTTTAGGCTGCTACGCTTCTTGATGCTGCTCTCGGGCTGCGTGGCGTGGGGCGTAAAGACAAGAAGAAACGAAAGTAGATCACTTGGTCGCGTCGAGATATGTGGCAGCCACGGCGGCGCTGGCGCCGGCACAGACTCGAGGCGACATCGAAGTCGGGCGGCGAGCACTTTTAGCGACTCCCGGGGCAGCTCAGCTCAGCCTCGCCAGTGGATAAGCTTTCGTTGGTGGGGCGGGGTGAATGACCTTTCTTTTTTCTTTCTTTCTCTCACTCCGCAACGGCTGCTGCGTACTACGCGTCGCGTTGTCATCGCCGTCTTTTTGGTCGCGCGGTTGAAAATGGGGCGGGGGCAACCAGAACGGCTCGAGGCCCGCGTGTGTGGGCACGGTGGTGGTGGCGGCGGCTCCCCTTGTGTGCATACCTATAATGAGAAGGACGCCGGGCCGAAACGGCTAGGAGCTGCCGCGGGTTTAGAAGAGAGTGGGAGCTTCCGTTTCGGTGCAGCCTCATTTGTACACGATCCGTCTTCTCGCTTTGGGAATTCGCCCAAACTTCGCTCCCCCCACCCCTCGTCTTCACTCATTTGGCAACTCTTCTTGCGTGTAATGGTAGCTTTCTTGAACGCCGCAGTTATTTTTCAGCGAAAGCAGACTTTCTTTTTGACGTCTGAGTGTCTGAGAGTCTTGAGCGTGTTGTCACCGCAAACGTAACCACGTGATGCAGGTGTGCCTTTCCCTTGCCTGCATTTTTCGCGGTACCTTTATTTTATTTTATTTTCGTATGGTTGGAAGCGCGCTATCCAGCTTCTCGTTCGCCCTTTGTGAAGGCGTAAAAGTACGCGACCTCTCTTTCCTTGCCACGTTGTCTTTGTTACTTCAGCGACGAGCCAAGTGAGGCTGTAGTGAATGGAATAGCTAAGTCGCTTTGCGAGCAGAGAAACGGTGACTTTTCCGTAACGGACGAAATGCGATACTCGGAGTCTGCCTGAAGCGAGAGCTCGCGAAGAACTGTGCGTAACTGGTACTGCGGCCTGTGATCTTTAGCTTGTCAGTTTCTAGCGGGAGCGCAGGATTTCGTAACGTCGAGTGGCAGCAAAGTTTCTTTTACTTACGAAACGAGTGTAGAGATCTGCTTATCCGCACTAACCGCAGTGCATATTGAGTATCGCGTCGTATGGCTAGGTTTGAAACGAGGTATTGTGTGCTGATTACGTAAAACTGCGAGCTCCGTGTAGGTGCCGTCGAGCTGCACAGTATACTTCGAAGATCGCATCTCGACTTTGTTGTGCAGCGGGCACAAATCCCCGAATTGCGCTTACGCAAACAAGAGAGCAGTGGCCTTGGAGCATGTGCCTGTGCCCCTGTGTATACAATCAACCCCGCGATCAACATGTTGTCGCAACGAATGCAGTTGGTTGAACGTCCTCGCGCGCTCTTAGCATCAACGGTATACCGATGCTGCGCTCTATACTACTCTGATCCTAACAAATCTCCATCGAGAGAGCGTGCGCTGCGTGTGTGACCCCGATGCTTGGGACGTAGCTGTTTGATCTCTTCGATATCTTTTCTTTGACTCGGGTTGAACAAACCGCTGCCACACATCATCAGCATGGCTTGGCCCCGATTCACATTGCTGCTGCACCGTCTCGTCCCTGCCCTCTGTCGTGAAATTGCCGGGAGGCTTGACAACGCACGCGTCTTTCCTCTTCCTCCCCCCCCTTCTCTTGTCTTTCTTTTCCCACACGTGCGTCGCTCGGAGGCTGCACCATCGACCTGCTTGCTGGCTGGCTTGTCCGCCCGCCGCTGTGCTGCGGCTTCCTCCCGTGTCTCCTCCGTTGCCCCCGAGCCGCTGCTTCTGCGGCCGCTTGTCTCGCGCACACGCTCGCGCCTTGTGTTCTTCTCCTGGCGCTTGTTCGGGTTGCACGCCGGCTACTCTCTCTGTTTACTTGGCCGCACTGCTGCTGCCGCTGCTAGGGCGGCGGCCGCCATCTTGGCGGAGCCGGCGCCGATCGATCTGACGGAATGGCGCCCCGAGTCGGTGTCAGCTGAGCAGCGCGCAGCTCCGAGCGTTTTGGCCGATGCGGAACGGCAGCTTCCTTCCTGGGAACACTGCCCCCCCCCCCCCCCCCCCCTTCCCCTTTTCCTTTCCGCGTGGCTTTGACCGTGCCCTTTGGGTAGAGCCCCGGTCTGCGGCACTGGCTCCGGGGCTGCTGCTGTCGGCGTTCTATGGAAGCCTCCGTCTTTTATTTCGTCTCTCCCCGAAGCTCCATCGCGAGGTGGGATGCGGGATGAGGAGCCGTCCCATCTGCCCGCCGCGAACAGATGAGGGCCCCTGGGCGTTTTGGGCTGCGAGTTGCGCGCGCGCTCTGAGGAGAGAGAGAAATGCTTTGGCGAGTTAACGCTGTTCGGGTCGTCATATCTTTGGAGCGTGTCATCTCTTTGGCAGCGAGACGCATTTTTATTGGAGCGAAGGGCAGGCAACAACCTTGCACACTTTCACGCGCTGTCCTCGCGTGCACTTTGCTCGCTGAAAATTGATTCGTGGCCCAACAGTGAGGGAAGGAAAAGAAAGAATCTCGGAGTTTTCTGGTTGTTTTTTTCTTTTAATGTGCTGGGCTTATTTATTCCGGAGCTTTGAATGTCGGACGCCACCGTGTAGTTCTTGCAAAGGATTAGCATTTTTTATACATACATATACTGAGCGAAAGTTAAGACAGTGAATAAATGGACTCCTGTGCTAAGCCTCGCTCTAAATGATTGCATGGCTTCTGGGAATTTTGATGTCTTAATAGAGCATGCTGCTCGAGGCGTAATTCGTGGAAAGTTCAGAAATAGCGTAGTTCTTTGTTTTTTCTTTTTTCTTTCACTGCACGCTGAAACTGGCGTCATGTGTCTGTGTGTGTGTGTGTGTGGGGGGGGGGGGGGGAGCAGACAAGAGTAGGGAGATGAGGGGCTCGTTACTGACATACATATAAAGCAAGCCAACAGTCTTGGAAGGCCAAGAATGCATAGGGAATTTTTTCCCAGTTTGTGCTGTTCATCGGTGGCAAGTTTACAGTGTAATTATTTCATGCCTGAAAAATAACTGATTTCAAATTAAAGGAAAAACAACCACACGCCGTCGGTGGGATCCGAAGCCACGATCTCCAAATTTCGCGTCCGGTGCTCTACCAGCTGCGGCTGTCTGATGTTCTATTTTCGGTGGTATTTATGTTGCTTGTTACCTAAACTTGAGCGTGTTCACCAGCGCCGCCCCCGTCCATAGCGGCCGACGTAGTACGTCCTGTATTACAGCGCGTGGAGCGTGATAGAGCGGGGAGGGCAGAAGCTGTACGATAACACTGCATGCAAGTGTTCACCAGCGAGGTGCTTGTGAATCAGTTAATTTACCACTGATGAACGCCAGAAGTTAAAAATATGTCCCCCTATGCATTATTTTAGTTTCCATGTCTGTTGGCTTCCTTTATACGTACACATATATATCTATATGCTTATTGCTTGTTTTGTTCGCGCCATCTTGACGGGGTCATCCGCGACCCAGTCCATTCGGTGGGAGGAAACAAATCGTGACCTCATAATAGAGCCGATCGATGCTCCACCGCGTTGATTTTGATAGAGCACCAAGAACACGCGTCTTGTCGTGCGAGCTGCTTTCGCGTGTGCGACGCCTATGCTTGTGTGTCGATTCGTGTGCCTGTAGATTTTGTTGTATTCGTCGACTGCGGAATTGCTTGTTTCCTTGCACCCTTAACGTTACAGTTTTGTACATAGTCGTTTCGGCTGGCTGGCTCGGCACTTCTCCGCGGCCGTAGCTATTTGCAGCAACAATTTGGAACTTTGCCAAGGAGTGGACTTCATTTAGTCTTTATTTCCTTCTTTTTAACTGGGGGATAGGGAGGAGGGCTTAACAGATGTGCGGTGGGAGCATGGTTCGAAAGTTTTCTTGCGTTCACTTTGCTGTCTCCGTGTTTTGTTTTGTTTTTTTTTCGTTTCGAGTGCCTGTGTATATACACTGCAGTTACCGCCTCGCTTTCCTGTCCCGTCCCCGACAGCCTCTGCTGGCCTGCTTTGCTTCTCCCCGAGCAGGAGGAAGGGGCGCGACTCAAGTGTTGGAGCGCTTCACGCTTGCCTGGGCTTCCGCAGCCACCTTTCCTTTTGGCTCCTGTCGCCTTCTGTTCTTCCGTTGCCGTTTATTTCCAGGTGCCCTGGCTTTTGCATTTGCCGCTGCCCTGCTGCAGGCGTTAAACGCGGTGGCGTGAATAATGCGCTTTCGCTCCTAGCTGCAGTAGTGCACAACGTGCATACGCATATACTGTCTCGAAAGAGTGCTTCGCGTCCGTTTTGAGGTCGGGGTGAGGCTTTGCTGTTTTCTTTGATAGAAGATCTGTGAACATTAGATTCTTTAATCTTCGCCGCAGCAATCACCCTTAGCCGCCTCTCGCCCCCAGCTCTGTATACCGTTATTGCGAATGGAGTGATGCAAACTGTGGAGATTTTTATGCCTATGGCGTGTCTTTCCGAGATGGTGACATGACTCGTTGGGCATTCTTTTTTTTTTTAGGCGGAGCGCTGACGGAAAAAAAAAAAGAAAAAGTGTTTAATAAGGACATTTCATTAACTACAGCGAGTAACTAGTTAGAATGTATTATTCAGCACAGCACAACACTGGAAGGCGATTGTTGAGTTATGTATACTATAGTCGGGTACAACTCAAGAACGAAGCGGCATTTCCATGTCAAAGCACCCCTTTCCAGCCAATGGCGTCGGCCGATTCTCATGACCCTTTGCGCGACGATGCAGAGGGAAGCGCGACGATGCAGAGAGGGGCTATCCCATTTCATCTGCCACTCCCTGCATAGCAGTGTCATGAGTACCGGCCGACGCCATTGGCTGGAAGGGGGGTGCTTTGACATGGAAATGCCGCTTCTTTCTTGACTGTCACTGCGGGATTCTCAGGCATTTATTTCCAGCGTGTAATTAACTTCTGGGCGTAGCTCTGCCGGCTACACAAGTCAAAACTCCTACAGGCTCACGTCCCAACGATGTGTATGCCAGCTGTCGAAGTCAACTGAACCCTTCCGTCTCGGTCATTCGCGCTTTCATTACCGAGATCAAGCTGACTGGTGCCAACGCATCGCGCTTCCTGGGCGCGTCAGCTCGTTGTCTGGCTAGGATCCATCCTCGCGGGCTACCGTTTCGTCGCGGTCTGCTGGCCTGCGGGGCGTGCATTTGTTGCCGTCGAGGCGGCTGCCGCCGCCGCCGCGTTCGTATGTATATAAAACTGGTCGCACACGGACACGCGCGCGCGCGGCAACGTCCTCAGCCATTCGTGATCGTCCGCGCATGCATACGCCGAGCACGCACGTGGCTCCGTTTGGCCTCCCCTCGTGGCTGTGCATTGGGGCCTGCAGCGATCCTGGCGGCTGAGTGCGTCCGCGCAGTCGTGACCCAGGCGAGGACAGCTGTCGCACGACCAGCGATGCAGCGAATGACGCGGCCTGCTATATATCCCCTGGCCGCGTCGTGAGGTCCGTTCTTTAATTTGGAAGCGCGCTCATGGGCCGCACTACTGTTCGTATACCGCCCGGCGACGACGACCGCTATGTGGGGCTGCGTCGCGCGTGTTGCGTTTGAGACGGGCCTGTCTTCTCCTTTGAACACTGCTCTCGGGCCCTCTAAGCGGAGGGAGCAGCGGTCACGCTGCAATCAGGAGTGGCAGGCTGTCGACAGCATTCAGAGGCGTGCTCTATTGCGGGGAGCGCAAGCTCGATGCCTTGTATGCGGCCTTGTGAGCGGCTCCGTGACTTACTCGAGCGCGGAGGTTACGCAGCGCGTGCAGTTTTTTATTTTATTCCTACTCAAGTGGCCCCCCGTTTCATGCGAGCGTTTTGCTACAATTGTTTCCACTTTTGAACCACTTGGTACAGCTTTTAAGTCGGAACTCTTTATAAGAAGTGATGATTCGCCTGGGGAGCTCGGTCAAGGCGGGCTATAACGAAGCTACGGCTATAACGGAGTAATGACCGGACCCCTTCAACTTTGTTATGACGAGGTTTAACTGTGCCAGCTTTCCTCCTTTTTTTTTGTTTTTTCGCGTTAGCATTCGTCGTTTATTCTCCTTTGACTCGTCGACCGAGTGCGTGCTTCCGCTTTGTTGCCTTGAAAACTACGAGAAAAAAATATATTAAGAGGTGATATTGCAGCTGCGTGTTGCCTTTCAGAGCTGCTATCCCGGTAAAGGGGTGTTTGGCGACCCTGCGCACCTGCCGTGCGTATGCCTGGTTGAAATCGTGCGCTTCCACGCGTCTGCATCCTGCCCGTAAAATCGTTGTGAGGAACTACTGACTGCTTGGCGCGTTAACTGCGAGAAGGCTGTTCCGCGGACGCGGCGTGGTAACCTCCAGCGACAGGAAATCGTAAAGTTGGCTGCAGGCGCGCAACCTTCGTGCGATGGCAGGTTGCAACAGCCGCGGTGATGCGCGGCGCAAATCACACAAGCGCCGCATGCGGCCCCCGTGATGGTCGCGCGAAAACACTCGCGTTTTTTCTAGTTTTATTTTTTATTTTGAGCTTGTCGTACTGTTCTTTCGTGCCCTTCCGGCAGGTGGTGAAACCTAACTCACTCCATTGTACTTATTATTTCGCGCTAATCAATCAAGGGTGCTTGTTGAAAGGCTCGTTCTCTTTACCATTCGTCTTGGTTGCCTCCGTCAGAAGCTGCAAACGCGCTTATCCATAAGCGGCGTTTACATGAATGCGACAGTAGCGCATCGTGTTTCCTAGCGTATCTCGCGGAGCCGACACGCCATCCGTTTTGCACACCAAGTCTTCGGGACGGTGACCCCTCGCCCAGTGCACGCGCCGGAGGGTTCAGGTTCAGCTACCTCCATCTTGAGCGCAGTCTGTTTTGTTGTCCTGTTGGGGAATATAGGACGGGAGCCTCCAAGCACTCCAAGCCTGTATATATTCACCGCGAAAGTCGGCTTGCCTTTCTGGATCTACGCCTGCCTGGCGGATTAGCACGACACGCTTTCCTGGCGCATATTCCCCGTTTACATGAGTGCGAATCGCCGTAAAGTCGATACGATGCGCTGCTGTCGCATGCATGTAAACGCGGCTATAGTCTGCCTGCATTTTACGGCCCCGTTCCGTTTAGCCTTCCCCGTCTGCATAATAAGGCGAACGCAGCACTGCCCTC
This sequence comes from Amblyomma mixtum, assembly GCF_055824585.1. NCBI lineage: Eukaryota > Metazoa > Arthropoda > Arachnida > Ixodida > Ixodidae > Amblyomma > Amblyomma mixtum. Next base: position 53,404,582 of record NC_143016.1, on the reverse strand, counting down.
ACCCGCGGGTTCGCGAAATGTGCTCGGTACTTAAATCGTACACGTGTTCCAGGTACACGTCGGTGTGTCGTCGCACTCCACATGCGTATGCTTATACCTCGCTACATGCCCTCTTTATGCGGCTGTTGTGTCCGCGCTGACTGGAGCGTGTCGTATAGCAACACCACCTAGATGTCGAAAGGAGTCGGGGACGCGGAGTGCTTGGCGCGGAACCAGTTTGGTCCTCTTCGTTTCCGCGCTTCGTTGTCGGGCGTCACGCTCTTGCGGCGCCGACGACGACGCTGCGGCGTCTGTAATTTTACGAGAGGCGCTCAGAGCGCGTGTACACTGTCATGATGCTCGCCGCGAGCGTTTTTGTGCCGTGTATTTTGGGCTCGTCGTTTGCTTTTTTTTGTCGTTCGCTTGCGTGGCCTGCGCGGATAATGGGTGTTATCCTCGGAGAATACTGTTTTGCCGCTGTTGCGTCGTCTGGGAGAGGTGGCCCAGATCAGCTGCCGGCGCCTGTGCTTAAGCGCAGGAACCGCGTATATTTTTTCTCCTAACAACCGCTTTCCTTCTCCTGCTTATTTGCTTCTTAGCGCGAGGTACATTATAATATGTTGCAGCTATTATTATTGCGCCAGCGGTGTGTGTGCGTTCAGTTCTGCAGGTCAACGCCACTGCCACGTTGAATGTGCGGAAGTCTTATTATTTTATCAGAACAAGTCAAGTCTCTGTCCATCACTTGACGTTGGTGTGGCGTATTGCATAACAAGTGCGCCTCTCTGGACTCGGTTGTGTTGTAGCTTTGCTTTCGAAGCACTTTGGGTGGTGTAACTTTGAAGTGCAAACAGTAATGTTATTCCTGTTTCGTAGTTGCCTATTTTAACTCCTAACTTACCAACTACGGAACATAGAAGGTAAGCATTTTTCATTAGTGGATGTGTTCGGCGTCTTGGATTTTCGAGTTTTGACTGATTCATGCGCAGTCTCTGTTCGTCTCTTTTGCATGTTATCATTGCTTCGCCTGAGGTGTGTCGACAAGGCTTGGAAGGTTAAAAAAGAAAAAGTAGAATGAAGGTCTTACATTTGCTCACTATATGTATTGCTGGTGCGTTGGTGTGCTAGCAAGTCTGCCTCTGTGGCTCTACCCGCGTATCGGACTTCGGGTTTCTTCAGAACTTGCGCAAGCTTCACTTGGTATGCTCCGGCACTCAACACGACGTCATCGTATCGATCGCAGGCTTCCTCTCTTGTTTCTTATTTTTCTCGCACTCTAGTGGGCTTAATAAGGTGCCAAGTTGGACACGGGTTAATAACGCGTATTGTTCCGCGTGCTTGCGTGAACAGACGAGGTAGCAGGCAGCGCGCGACAGATTCGCTTTAGCCCGTGACGCAAAGGCCGGCGGCGACGCAAGAAACGACGCACCACTTTTGTATAACTAGCGTCCTGTCTCCCTAGTGAGTCGCGTGAACCAGGCGCGTTCGTCGTTTCCGGCAAGCGGCCTTATATTTTCTTTTCGTTGCATATAGCGCACAGCCTCTCGTGATCCCCGGCATGAAGCCCGTGTTTTCGTTTCGCTGTAGCCGCCTTCTTTTTATTCTTTGTGCATTTAGTTTTTCTTTTTCTCTCTTAGCGCGGAAACAAGTTTAATAGATCGCACTCGGCTTGAAGAAGGCGACCCGCTGGGCAGCAGCTCTCCGAACGGCGACGTCCTGCGCGAACGACCGACTCCCTGACGCCTCCTCCTCCCATAGGAGGAATAACGGCTCCCCCTCTGCCGACCCGGAAAAGACACAGCTGCGGCGCCCTTTGGGACTGCGCAATTACCCGCGTGTATGTGTGCGACGAGCACGTTCGGCGCAGCGGTGGGAGGCCCCCTTGTACGCGTGGCATTGTGCTTGGAGAGGCATTGTTCCGAGCATCCGTGCGTGAAAAGGAAGCTCGGCTCTCCGTGATTCACGTCACCCAGTCGTGTGACTCCGCTGCTCTTTTATTTTTGTTTGTTTCTTCCTGCGTGCTTCGTACGTACTGTATGCACCACCCTGTGCCATGGTCCCCTCCTCCATACACTATAGGCGCGAAGATGAACGGTTAACGTTGGCCGGGCGACGACTCTGGGCCAAGTGGGGTGTATTTACGCGTGTGCATGCATACTGCTGCCGTGTAATTGAAGTTCTCTTGTAGCTGAACGAGTGCTGAAGGGCAGTTGGGTGCGATATACAGTCGAACCTCGTTATATCGAAATAATGGATGTAACGAAGGAATGACGATTCCCCTCTGAAGCTCGGTCAACACTGGCTGTAACGAAGCTGCTGCTATAACGGAGTAATCGCCGGGCCCCCCCAACTTCATTAAAGTGAGCTTCAAATGTATGCCTTCCTGCACTGCGTGTGGTTTGCGCCTCTTATAGTGGGCGGGCCGATGAGTTGGTCGGCCTTATCGTTTGCGCGCACTTTTTCGTTCTCACTCGCGTGTCTGCCTGCCATGCAGCTACCCGGCTTGTCTCACGAGTGTTTTTATTCGTCCCTTGTGTCGGAGAGCCGTAGTGCACCGGCCCTCTATCTGCGGCTATTGCGTTTTTCTTTCTATCTCGATTTCACTTTAGTAGCTGGGGTAAGCTTAACAAGTTGAAAAACGAAAGTTAATAGTGTGCATAAAAGAGCCGAACGGCACATCGCGAATGCTTGTGCATTCGCAACGTACCGCAGAGTTCGATGCAGTGTCCAGTGAGTTTTTCTCTGGGCTGTAACTTTCTCGTACCGATTTGAAAGATTTTACGTTCCATTGAAAGTTAAGGATGCCCTTTTCCTTCACGAATGCACGCAGGGAGGCTAGCGCACCGTTGGCGGAAGGGCATAAAAGCGATACGCTCCTGCGAAAGAAATGATGCCAGAGTTATATTTGATTGTGACCGCATTCAATTCCATCACTTGTTTACTAAGAGGAAAATACAGAAGGAGAACTTGCCTCTTGTACTCTGATTGATTGCACTGGCACGCCTGAGCGCAAGCTTTTCTTTTGCTCTTAACACCTCTGTGTTTTATATTATTATTAGCGCACGAATGAAGAAAACATCCGCCCGTGTGGACGGTTTTGCGGAGACTAACTATATCTTGGTGTTTCGTCTGAGTTTCTGTTGCCCGGAATAGCGTCCTCGTTCACGGCAGCGGGAGGGTGAGGAGTCTCGAGGCAGTTCCGACCGCAGCAACTGTTTTCGTTTTGCGTTGGCCGTTTTAAAGACACCGTTTCCTGCAACGCTCCAATTTCCTCCGGAAATTAAAGCGGTTTGCAACAGATCTGTGCGCTGGGGCTACTTTTGTATATGGCGCAGTTAAGCCTTGCGCCCTTCACATAGGTCCCTCTAAACGTATTTGATGCAATGAATAATCTGCCGTTCAAGGCAAATAGGTTATTCTTGCTCTTACTGAAGGACCAGCTACGTGATAAAGTGACGGGAAAATAATGTGTAATGTGTATAGCTTCAGCCATGCGCGATTTCATATGACTGGCGTAATTGCTCTCTAAATGTCAGCATTTCATGTTATGTTTTGGTTCACATCAGAAAGATTTCTAGTTACTTTGATATTTCCACATTGCTTTGCTGCTTTGCTATTCGTGGTTATATAAAAACAGCTGCTTTTTGTTTACTATTTGTTTTAAGAAGGTGTGTATAGAACTTGCCACGTTTAGGGTTCTTTTTCTTAATTGACCGCGCACAATGTAATTTCGTAAGCAGCAGCTCACCTTACTCTGCGTACGCAACTTGAAAGAGGTGTTGAAAAATGGAGGGGACACTTAATTAAGCTCCGCCCTAAGGATATGACGCTATAGCCTTAATGAGTTAATGCCCAAATACGCGGAATTGGTCATTCTCTACATTCATACGTCTCGGGGACTCCTCATACCACTCCTTGCGCAGTGGTGCTGCGGTTCAGGGATGCGCCACTGCCCTGCGATGGCAGGTGTTGCCATCAGTGGGTCTTGTGCTACCAACGTTGCTTGCTCTTCCCCAGCAATCTCTCGCGATCAGCCATTAATAACTGTCACCTGCCACTGTGGCTAGTTTGCTCACAATCCGGCGGGTAGGTTAAGACCCCACAAGGTCACGTGACCTAGTTTGTAACGGTACCTTTCAACGCTGTCTCGTTAAAATGTCGCACACCACAGCCATCTCGTGAGAAGATCACTGTAATGTTGTTGTAAGCCGACAGCAAATGAACTTAGCCGAGGTGGTCAAAGGATTTTACGTTCCGAAGTACTAGTTAGGCTCTCATTAACCGAATCGCGAGTCGCCGGCGCGACTAGCAGCGCGGTCACATATTTGTCGTCTCCGTCGCCGCGCGTCCGCATGCTGCATTCGAGTCGCGGTCTGTATGGCACCGCGTGTGTGTGCATCCGAATGACTGGCCGGCTGTGTATTCAAATTAGGCCGGTTCGCGACGCGCTTGATGCTCGTTCCGCGGGGCAGCAAGAACAGAAAGAGGGCCGGGTGTGGGGTCGTCGGTGGCGCGCCGCGCTAAAATTACGCCTTCCTCTCTCGGCGCGCGTCCTCGATCGCCTCCCCTTTCACTCCACAGCCACCACCACCTCCTCGTCTTATCCTCCTCCTCTTATTCTCCTCCTCCTCCTGCAGGAGACATGAGAGCCGCCCGTGTCTTTTTCCCCTGCACGTTGCTCTGGTTTTCGCGTCGTGTGATGTGTGTTACTGCGGCGCCGTCAGCGCCGCGAAATGGACCTTGACTGCGACCCTACTGCATACGTTTCTGCCTATAGGGCCAATGTCTCATCTCCCGTGGGTTATTATCGCACGGCTAGCTGATAGGCTATTGTGAGAACGGGGCTGAAACTGGGCTAGTTGGATCGTTACTACGCTTACAGCGCTAGGTCAAACATGGGTGGCATGGACGGAAAATAACGTCTCTCGGTGTCGTACACGTGCCAGAAGCGCAAGTGACACTGAGGTTCTGCGTTGCGCGACGTTTTGGTTTTGTTAGCTGATGTCGCCGTATTTCGCGGCGTTTCATCATTACGGCATGCTGGCTAGCTGGATTGCGAGGATGCGGAGTATATTGTTGTAACGCAAGGTAGCAGATCCCACCGCTGCCACCAGTTGTTGAAACTCAAGGTAGCAGGTCCCGTCGATGCCACCCAGTTGTTGCGGCTCGAGGTAGCGTGGCCAGTTGTTGTTGCACCAAGGGGGCTCGTCCGGGATGAAGGAACTGTCTGAACTTTAGATGGTTGGAGATTACAAAAACAAGCAGATTTAATGACAAGAAACTGAGACACTTATTTACAAAAAATTACAAAAAGAAGAGCAAGGAATCAAAAGTTAAGAGTTCATAGCGTCGAGCGTCTGGATGAGCCTGTTAACCAAGGCTCAGAGCCACTGGATGGACCTATTACCGAAGGTCCAGAGCGTTCGTGCCCACTTTGGTCGCAGGTTATATAGCCCAAGACTCCGCCCCTGCACCAGGCGACATTCCATCGCGACACAAAAGATCGGCACCAGCACCGCCATCGAAGACCTGTTGAGCCTCCTCACTAGGCGGTAACTCATCGTGGCACAAAAGATCGGCACCACACGTCACTGCCAACTAAGACACCTGCTTAGAGCCCGCACGTGGGAACTGGCGAGTCCGCATTCCTAAGTCCGCAGTCCGCATTCCTATAGCATTGTGTCGTGTTGACGTCACAGCCGCAGCTGCGCAGGCTTCCTCTGATTCGTTCCGGGTTTTTTTTTCAAGACGAGGGACACCCTTTCTTCTCCTGTCGTCGGTTGCTTCTCGAAGGGGAGGTCGTTTTCGCCGAGCCGAGTGTGAGAAGAGCCTCATTGGCCACTTCCCAGAAAGTCGCCCTTTTCTGTGAGGTCATCGTGGGGTCAAGTTGAAGTCAAACGACCCGTCAAAATTGCCGCTACGTTGAATCTCCCTCCGTTTCATCTCGGGTCTCAAGATGGGTCGTAACAATATCTATAGTGCGAAGCCGTCGTGATTATTCTGCTCTGCTGCTGACCCGAGAGATGCGGGTTCGATCCCGGCCGCAGCGCGGTCGCATCTCGATGGAGGTGGAATGCTTGAGGCCGGTTTACTGTGTGATGTCAGCGCAGGTTCAAGAACCGCATAGAGGTGGTCGAAATTATCCGGAACCCCTCCACTATACGGTATCCCTCATAGCGTGAGTCGTTTTGTTAAACCCCATACAACGGTAAAACGAATGTATCTGTAGTGCGCCCGATACAGCTGGATGACGACCGTAAATGTTGGGTGTTTCATATAACCCCTCGCACTGAAAAGACCAAATAAAGGGGAATTTTCATACTCGTGTACGTAGTCTCGATTCGGCACTTCCATTCGAATATTAATAGATTAGATAGTGGGGCCCATGCAGGTCCCATGGACCTATGTAGGACCCATGTGGGCAATTTTCGTATCGGCGCCGGAAGGAAAGTTCGTATGCATGCCTTATCCCTTGCGTAAGATGCAGCGACTTCACTCACCCTGTAGTTGCACCTTGCCGAAAGCGAAATGGCAGGCGGGCAGCCATGGATCCACTGTGTCGGATGTTTTAGTTAGATTTATTTGAATGCTGGCCGGCGAAGGCAGTTGGACGCGTGAGAACGTGCGGTGACATTCGATAGAAACTGTTTCGCTCGGAGCTCGGTCACATAAACGAGAAACTGGCTCGGTTAGCTGCATTTGCGCGTGCATGGGCCAGCTCTCGCGAGCAAAACTTCGCTGCGTGAAAAACCGTACAGTGACTCCCAATATCACTTTCTTCACTTATACGTTCACCCTGTGCGCTTCGCTTGATATTTATTTTGGAATTCAGTCTCGTTTAGTCATTGTTCGCGCAACTAAAGAGCAGCATCATCCGGAGAAAGAATGTCAACTGCTTTGTCAGGCTCACTTTTTTTTTTACTTGGCGTAAACAAAGGAGGCGTCCGAAATATGATTTAATTTCTTTCGAGATTCGGTTCCCGTCTGAACTTGCGGCGATCACCCAAATTTCCTTCAGGAACGTATGAGGGTAATGACATCGAAAAAGCTGCCATGTATAGTAAGTACGTCGCACAGAACCAGATCAAGTGAAAATCGATTAACTCTCCGCTAGAAGTTTGGCAGCGTTCCCACGTCGCTTACTGGCTTTATCAGATATGTCACTCGCAGAGACCGGCTGCGCGATAAAGAGGCGCACCATTTCTTCTTGGAAACCACCTGTGTATCTGTAATGTTCGGCTGCTGAGCCAAGGTCGCGGGTTCGATCGACGCCGCCGCGGCGAATGATTGGTTTAGGTTTAGGGGGGTTTAACGTCCCAAAGCGACTGAGGCTATGAGAGACGCCGTAGTGAAGGGCTCCGGAAATTTCGACCACCTGGGGTTCTTTAACGTGCACTGACATCGCACAGCACACGGGCCTCTAGAATTTCGCCTTCATCGAAATTCAGCCGCCGCGGCCGGGATCGAACCCGCGTCTTTCGGGTCAGCAGCCGAGCGCCGTAACCACTGGGCCACCGCGGCGGGTGCCGCGGCGAATGAAGCCCGGGTAATAATCTGCGGCGTCTTCAGAGCTCTCAATACTGCTTTGACGCGACAAATGTCCATGGAGTGCTTTTTTCCTAGTCGTTCCGTCCTTCAACGAATTCAAAACAAGGTTTTTTCATCGGGCACATTCAGCCGTTCAGTGAACGCTAGTGAAGCATTAGACGAGTTTTGTTATCATCGAGCCCAGGTGGCTATGAATGAATGCGAATGAAAGCGCTCCGTGCGATTTTGCAGTATGCGCCACACTGCATGCCCTGTCCACGTTGTGCTGCTTTGCGCGTGGTGTGGTACCCCGTCATGATTATCGATGATGTTGGCGTCAGATACCGAAGAATCTATGGCTCATGGATCTATGAAAGAAGCGAACGGTCTTGGAACTCGATGAAAGCATAGGGGAACGGTAATTGTTTTGTCAAAGTGTTGATCACAGAGAAAAAAAAATTAATTTCTTAGTCGTGCTATAGGTAGGACGTAGTTTTACAAGTATAAGCATAGGCAGTAGTCTCGGGTTAGGCGATATTTAATGCACGTACAGTTCATTCGAAAATAGAAGCGGTGACAGCCGCCGCCACAGCTCAGTTTGTGTACTGAATGCGACATGTGCAATTCGTCGGTTTGCGTTCAACCGGCGCCATGGGGTTGTCTTCTCTTCTACTTTCTTTAACAATATATCTGTACCTAACTGGTTGACCAATTAATTCCTTCATCTAGCCAGAACATCTGCGAATAACGTTTTCCTATGAGTTCCTTCATTTCAGTGACTGTTAGCTTCTTTCGTATACTCATACACTAAAGAGCCCCTCATATTCCTATCTTTGTATGTTCATTGATTTATGATTTATCGTCCCGACATCCCAGGTTGTCACCGAATAGGCTCCTGTGTTATCGTCACGCCATGTTGCTTATAAGAACGGAACTTCAGATTATCACCAGGCAGCGCATGCTAGTCCTTGTCGAGGCGACACGCGCATTGCGTCACTGCATTTCGCGACTTCTCCGCGTTTCAGCGGAGCCGTCTCGCGCTTCTCGCCAAACGCGATCAGGCGGGAACCGGAGGCTGGCGCGCGTGGGCTGCGCAGAGCGGCGGCGCGTCGCATCGATCAGCAGCAGCAGCAGGGCGTGAATCGCCTGCTGGGCTCAGCTGATACACGCCTGCGCGCGAGCGTCCGCCGGTGGCCTTGATGCTCACGCATGACGGCCAGTCGTGGCCTTGTCGCCGGCGGGATGGGAGGGCGCGTCGGTCGCCTCGAGCGACCTCGCGTTGTTCGGTGGCCATCGGGGCTTGCATTGACGACGGTTATAACATGACAGGTTAGATTTGGGCCAGCTGTGGGGTTCTGGATGCTTCTGGACCCTGCATGGTATACCTCTGCATGGCAGTGGATATCGCCGGCGTGTTTATGCCAGTGTTGTGCCTTTACCAAGGATGCCGGAAGGGGCGATTAAGTAGAAAGGTTTATATGCCACATCCGCGAAATGTTAGGGCAGTTGCTGTGTAGGAATGCCTTTTCAGCGATTGTGATTGCTGATCGTCTTTATACCTATTCTTCCTTCATCCTCTTCATTTAAGTCCACCTGAATGACACACACTGTAGTCTTTCTTGCTCCCTCAATGTCCTTACACGAGCCGATAAGCGCAGTGATTTCCGTTTCTGAAGTGGTCGATGTCACGGTTGCTATTTGGTAAAAAAAAAAAAAAAAAACTATGGGGACGCTTAGGTCGCATTGAAAGTGGACTGCGATAACATGTGTGTGTTTGCGTCAGTTTCTTTTCATTTGTCGAGCCATCAGCCGACATACTCGGACTGATAATCGCATTAGCAGGTATCCGCTGGGCTGTGACGGTGCCGACATTTGTATATCGCACTTTTTTTTTTATTTCGATTCTCTATCATCGGTTGCTGTCCGGAAACTAGGTTGCTGGCACCCCGGTGGGCAGATTGTGATGACATCATATGGTCATACGTGACCTCACTCGAGCGATCATTAATTTAATTGCCACCTGCTACGGTGGGCAGGCTGTGATGACATAAGGTCACGTCACCTATCCGGGCCAATCAGCGAATATTGTGACACCGGACATCGGCGGGATTTTGGTGTGACAACCGTAATGCTATCTTTTACAGCAAGGCGTCGGAGAAGAACACTGCTTTGCGCTAGTGTATGCGAGCAGGCTCTTTGGAAACGAGGGCCAGGAAGGGTCACGTGCAACCCGGTTATGCCCGCATGCGTTTGCCGACGAACTACGACGTTGTGCCGTCCCCGCTGAACGAGAGAAGAATGACAAAGGAACGTGGGCCCTAAAGAAGGAATCACGGCCACGCAATCTGTTGTAAACCCGTGTTTCGCACGCATTCAGGCCACGGTCGGCGTTATCTCGTCCGCGCGTCGTGTTTCGCCCCTTTGCCCTCGGCCCTGCGATTCTTCGATGCGTGGCCGCCGTAAACATCGCGCATTGCGCCGTGACTGTTTCGCTGTTTATTTCTCTGGGATGTAAAAAGGCTCCTAAAGTGTCGTGCACCAGCCCCGCGCCGCACTGTACCCATGGAGACTGATTGCGTGAAGCGGCGTGCGCACTCGACCTGCACGCGATCAGGCCGTCCGCGATTCGGCGCCTGCGCAGCGTCCCACGCCTGGTGCGCGATTAAATCGACACGTGAAATGGGCAGCATCTGTTCGGAGAGTACGTAGGCAGGAAAAGTGAGGACGGCTTAATAAGAAACGCTGTTCGTGGCAGCAGTAAGGAATATGGTTTGGAAAGTCGACCGCTGTCTCATCTCTCACTCCATCAGTAGGCGATGAGCCTCTGTGCATCAGTTTTGCGACAATGCACGCGTGTGATGAAAAGGGAACGCGACACAGCGAATACCGTCGCCTCGTTTTGCCGTTGCGTCCAATAACCTTCTAACACAGTTAGCGGAATCCTGTAAGGAAGGCGTATATGTGATCGGCCTCCTGGCCTGTTTTCATAGTGCTCCTTGGACACCGTGCAAATGCGTTGTCGTTGCGAGGGTTACTAATTACTCATTGTCCATGGGCATGGGCGTCCGGAGGGGGGGGCAAGGGGGGGCGGCTGCACCCCCCTGGAAAATCACTCACTCGAACCGTGAGTGATGGCCGCACGTCAGGGGCGGCGGTGCGCTCAGCCAAAAGAGTAAAAGCGGCCCTGCTTCCACGCTTTGGGTCACATCTGCAAAGTGCCGCGTCCGGGGACGCGTCGTTGCAGACATACAGCGGCACCGGCGAGCATGTGTTTCGAGCCGTCTTGAGATGTGTGCCTGTTTCTTTGATCTCTAGAGAGATAGCGACACGGACGCAGACAGTGCACACCCCGGCCACCGATGAATTCTTCAGGAGGGAGGGACAAATCAGCCGTGTCCATCCCCGCTTTGTCGGACTGCTCAGGGGCAAGCGGGCGATGAGTTGGCGCCGCCGCCGCTCGCTGTCTCCTCCGATCCACGGGAGAGCGCAGTTCGGTACAAGCGCCGCTTTCAGAATTTTCGGCAAAGGGGATTAGCTGCTTTTGTTCACGGCGACGCAGTCTCCAGAGGCGCCCCCACACCAGCGTTCCTTGCGTCTTCTCCGGAAACCAGCGCCTTTGGTCAAGGCAGCCCGATGGCGCCTGCCTGGCTCGCCTGTCACCTCTGGCTGGGCCTCAAATCCCAACAGCGCCCATGTACTGTGCGATGTCAGTGCATGGTAAAGAGACCGTCCGTCCCTCATAGCCTGAGTCGTTTTGGGGCTCTGAACCTCATAAAAACACACAAAACAAATTTTCCGACCGGAGTGGCGAGTGTCCCTTCCCCTCGGAAGTCGCGCGGCGTTCCTTGCGTGTGCGCGCCTCTTTGTTTGTGCTTCGGTGTTTTTAGTGGCCGGTTGTCAACGAAGCTGAGAACAACCAAGACAGCGGACGAGAAAACGACGAGCGGCGAGTAGTGTGTGTGCAAATACTCGACTGTGCGGTTGCGCAAGCAAGATGGAGCGAGGTGTATGAAGCTGCGAGCGTGCATTTATCTTGTAAATAAGTTTTCGCTGCATACATAGTCATTTTTTGTTTTCAACGTACGCATTCAACCGTTTTTCCAATCAATGTGTATATATTTTTAACACTACCAACCCCGAGGAACTCCATAGCCAGCTTTGTCTCGCGCGGTCCCGAATGATGGATATTCGACGCTTCTTCAAGCGTCAGCGGTTGTCTGACGAAGCATTATCCAAATGCGCCCCTGCAGATTCTGGTGTGACATGTGACAACGGTGTAGCATTTGAACAGAGTGATGCAAGCTTTTATCACCGGACAGTAGCTGATGTCGTCGACTCCATGGAAGGGACCCTGTCAACAGTGAGTTCAGGTGATGCAGCAGGCCGAGATGATTCCATTTCTCCTTTCTTGGGATTCAAGTCCGGATTTGACCAGAGCGATGCAACCTTTCATCACCGGACAGTAGCCGGCGTCGTCGTCCCCATGGAAGGAACTCCACCAGCGAGCTCCGGTCACGCAGTAAGCCGAAACGATTCCCTTTCTCCTTGCTTGGGATCGAAGTCCGGAGACAACATCAAGAAAACAAATAACTTGCCTCAAGAATATGACTTAGGAGAGTTTCTAGGCAAAGCTAAACTCACTGGCATACCGGACTTTTTGAAGTTACGTCTTCTTACTAAGCCATGGTCGCCAAATGTCACATATGATTTTAAGAAGGATGTAACACCTGGAAAGAGGCCTTTTCGACATCAGTGGCTGGGAGATTACGCCCCCTGGCTTGCGTACTCAGCGACAGCGAAAGGCGCCTTTTGTCGTTTTTGCGTCATTTTTCCTCCGCGTGTTCACCGGGGTACTCAAGGTAGTTTTATCGTGCGCGCTTTCAGTAACTACAGAAAAATGCACGAGGCGTGCAGGGATCACGTAAAATCCCAATGGCACCAGGAGGCAATGACGGCCTCACAGAACTTTATGGATGTGATGAAAGGCAAGCAGCTGCCCGTTGTACAGCAGCTGAACAGAGCACTGCACGCGCAAGTTGAAAGGAACCGTGGGAAACTATTTCCAATAGTTTCCACCATTGTCTTTTGCGCGACGCATGACTTGCCGATTCGCGGCAAGCAGTCCGATAGTGGAGTATTCAATGATCTGCTTGACTTTCGTGTAGAAGCTGGAGATACTCTACTTCAGGAGCACTTCGCTTCTTCTGCTGGCAATGCCAAGTACACTTCTGTCCGCGTCCAGAACGAGATCATCACAATCTGTGGCGACATCCTGAGAGAGCAGATAGTTACCGAAACTAACAAAGCGTTTGCTTTTTCCGTTCTTGCTGACGAAACTGCAGATATTTCAGGAAAAGAGCAGATGTCTATAGGCGTTCGCTTTATTGACAAGGCGGAAGTCGAAGTGTGCGTTCGAGAGCAGTTTTTGGGATTTGTAGAGCTGGAGCAATTAAACTCCGCTTGCATCGCCGCGGCAATCTTGAAGCTTTTGACGAATGTCGGACTGATTCTTTCGAACCTCGTTGGACAGGGGTACGATGGATGCTCTACAATGGCTGGAAAAGAAGCTGGAGTGAACAAAATTATACAAAAACAGTTCCCGAAGGCACTATTTTTCCACTGTGCAAGTCACAAACTAAATCTCGTCATCAACGATTTCAACGACGTCTCTGAAATTCGAAACACAATTGGGATAATCAAACAAACCATAAACTTCTTCCGCGAGAGCGTGCTCCGGAGAAAATTGGTGCCCAACATTCCGATGCTGTGTGAGACAAGATGGTCTGCAAAGTACAAGTCTATTAGGATCTTCTCTCAGCATTACGTGGCCATAGTCGAAGCACTCGAGCAGCTCGCGTCCACGGAATCATGCTCGAACGCTGCAACTAGACAACGAGCTCACATCCTCTACTGCGCAACAACAAGCTCATCTTTCATCGTCTGCTTGCATATTGTAGCGAAGTACAGCGCTCGGCTCGAACCAGCTACGAACATTCTGCAAGGTGTATCCATGGACTTCCATTCTGTGCATGGCCACATCACTGAGCTACAACGTATTTTTCGCGGCCACCGGACAAACGCTGTAGAGGAGTTCTCTAACATCATGAATGCAGCAAGGGAGGCAGCCAATCACTTAAATGTGGTGATATCTGTACCAAGACAAGTCTTTCGTCAGGCCCACCGAGACAACTACGGGATTCAGTCGCCAGAGGAATACTACCGTGTGGCAATATATGTGCCGTACTTGGACTCCCTCACTGCTTCTTTAGCTCGGCGCTTTTCTGAAAGCAATGAGAGGAGCTTCAAACTTCTCCAGCTGCATCCATCAAAAATGAAGCACTTGAGCCGTGTTGAGTTCGCTGTTCTCGCCGAAGAACTCCAGTGCTTTTACGGCATCGACAACTTCAAGGAAGAGGCCATCTCTTGGTACGAGATGTGGTGCAACAAAACTGGGGACCCATCAGAAATAACTTACTGCGAGCTTCTACATCAGGCCAAGACATTCTTCCCTGGTGTTGCAAAAGCCATTGAGGTGGCTCTGGCTTTGCCAGTTACTACCTGTACGGTCGAACGCTCCTTCAGTACAATGAGGAGAGTGAAAACGTGGCTACGCTCAACGATGACAAACGACAGACTGGACGGCCTTTGTATGATGAGTGTGCACCGAGAGCGTGTAATGAAGCACAGAAATGAATTTATCACCAGTGTCATCACGCAATTCGCCCAGAAAAATCCGAGGCGTCTACAGTTTCTGTTCAAGGAAGACTGACTGAGTGACTGTCGTTGCGTGTTTGTGAACATATTGTGCTGTGTGCTGGTCATCAATCCGGGTGTGTCGAGAACCCGTATGCAGCAAGACTGAGCACTCTTCTCCATGAAGTGATAGTATCTTTATGCATTTTTATTAATTTTAATTGTTTCTTCGTTGATAAACTCCAATGTATCTCTCCTAGCCTCGCTTTAATTTGCTGTTTGTAATTTTTCTTTCATGTGTGTATTTTACTTATTTATTTTATTTGCATATAAATAAATAAATTTACTCCGCAAATAGTGCCTTTTTGCTACGAACATACCCCCCCCCCCCCCCCCCCCCCCCTCCGGCGCCAACAACCAATGGGGCCCCCCCCTGCAAAAAATTCTGCGGACGCCCTTGTCCATGGGTAGAACTTCCTCGTCGCATTTTCTTTTCCAAGTGGTCTTTCAAGGCATTTGGTTTCGCTGCGCTCTGTGGAGTCCTCATTGCGTGATAGGCAGTTATAGTTACAGGAGCCGAGGTCGAACTTCCCTGGTATTTCGCCAGATTCAGCAAAAGATGCTGCCTGCGCTTTTAAATGTCTCAGCGAGTGCTTCTTTGCGATCCTCGGACACTGTCTTCACTGCCGCGTAATTAGTGCTTCGGAGAGCAAACTTATTTCTAACCTCTGTCAAGTGGCAAGGAAACCGGTGGGAATTCCGCCTTTTCGTGTGGGAGGCTTGACGCCGAGTCCTCTCTTTCGGCTTGTCCGCTGTAAGTTCACCCAAGTGAGCCAAACAAAACGCGCTCTGCAAATGTATCCGCACTCATCTACAAGTATCCAAACAGGGTACTCCGGGCATGCGTTGTCCATTCCAAGCCAAAACCCATGCTCAGTGTGGAGTGCGAAAGCCAGCCACCTAATCAGGGCGGCGCGAAAAGACCACGAACTCCTCCTGCAAGCCAGGTGCTCCCTCATGTTTCATTCTGTCTTTAGTGTTTCACCCTTACAGCATTTCGCTACCGTGCAATCAGAAGAAGAAGCGACAGAAATGAGTTATAAACATGTCGATGCATACTTCAAGGCGACATGGCGAGACGTGCATCACAGCTCATCGTACTCGTGCCCCCTCACTGTATTCGTCGGTATTGAATTATGGTCTCGAGCATGTGGACCACACAGCTGTCGCCTTCTATCCCGCTGCCAAACGCGGCACAGATCTCGCTTAAAGGCGGCTTTTAATAACCTCCTCCTTTTGAGGCTGTGATGTGTGGAAGAATGGGCAGTTTAATAAAGTTTAATACGCGGATTCGCGCGCTGTGTTCGGTGTAGGCATGTGTAAATGCATGCATGCATGGCAAAAAGCATGGCTCCCGGCGCTGTGTCCTCAAAGCATTTTACCAATATGCGTGAGGTAACAGGCCGTGATCAATCAGTGTGTCGGAATACTTTTCGTAACGTGTCACGCAGCGACGCCTGCGTGCGTTGGTCGTGGCCCATGCATGCACGTATACTATACTTGCCTCTGTGCGTGTATGTGTTTAGTACGTGCTCGAGTGCATAAATGCGGGCGTCGTTCGGTTCATCGGCGAAAGGGCATTGAAGATCGTGAATCGAAAGGAAAGTATCCGCGGCACTCGATCAAAGTTTGTTCCATAAACTCGGTGTGTGTGGCCCAGATGTAGGTCGCTCCCCTAACCGATACACGCCCCACGGTGTGCGCGCAAAATGAAAGAAAAATCTGTTTTCTGCGTGAAGATTGAACCCGCAGAAACTGGAGGGAAGAGTGGTGGATAAAAAAAAAAAAGAGGAAAGGAAGATAAAGGGTTCATCGCCCGGCCCCCTCTTGTCTCACCCCGATTCGCGCCGCGAAAAGCATAGCGGGAGGGCCGTGTTAAGGCCCCTATTGGCCGCAGTGCGTCTAAGACGTGCGCGCAATGCGTTGTAAAAACAGTGGCGTGCGCTCAAGTAGAGTACACGCAGCCGGGTATGGCTGTCACGTCCATCGGCGACGTAACGGGACCGCGCCGCATCGGAGCTTCAGATCGGCGAAGCTCCCCGCTGCACCGTTTCTTCATTTTGCCCTTTCGCTGAACTCGTCGGCGCCGCGTTTGGAGGTCGCGCTGTGTTCGTTTTTTTTTCTTCTTTTTTCGCTCAGCAGCTGCGGAGAAACGTGAGGTCAGCCTCGCCGCTGTATGGCGGCGTGTATGTATGCGCGCATCGGCGGGAAAGGGGCGTATGGCGTTTTTGTCTTACGCTTTATTATTACGCTTACGCGAGCGCCTGCATGACGTCCTGTCGCGAGGCTGTTTTGAAGGCTTATGCCCGTGTTAGCCATCTTCCTTGTGCGCGCTCGCGTAACGGGACCATCGTGCTGCTGCTGTCTTGCAAAAAGATCGGGAGCATGTCACGGCCATGTTTTCAGGCCGCGTACTCGCCGGCTGTCACGCGAAGCATCACGACGGCGTAGCTGGTTATGTGGCTGTGCGGTGCCCCTGGTGATGGGAGGGGCCGATTTAAATTATGGCTGAGTCGTATTGCTCATTGGACAGTCTGTGTTACGCGTAGACGTGTCTGTCAAAGCGGGAGCTACTTACGCCTGAGAGAGTGTGTGACCGTGAATGTGCAAAATGAACGTCGTGGGTGTCAATTAAAACGATCTGGCTTACTGCGAACGCTGGTTCAATTAGAAGACGTCCTCTTAGCTGCACCATCACCGGTGTCCGATGCTCCGATACCACTCGGTAAGCATGCTCTTAATTTGCAAGGCGAACGACCAGCAGGCGAACCCGCGGATGCCAACGCACAAGCTCCTCGATCAGTGTGCGTCTGGTCACCGCTAGTATTGGGCTGCACGAAGCGTTAGGTGCAACACTCGACCTTTCGAGAAAGGTTTCTTGCGGAGGAGATATTATTAATGCGAAAGCAGTAGAGGCTCATTGACGCGAAAACCCGGCATCGCCCAAAAACTGCCGCCGTTACAAACTCGCTATTGGTCTAACCGGTGAAACGTCATCAAAAGCGGGAGAATGCGAAATGTTAGCCAGTAATAGTCGTAGTCGGTATAGGTGCACCAAAAGTTAAAAGCTGCGTTCCAGCGCGCTCTATCAGCAGATGCCCAGCAGACAGCGAGAGGCCGTCGGCCCATCCGGCTGACCCATCTCGGTGATCTGTGCTTGCCTTATCGCCGGCATCAGCGAAGCCATGCTGCTACCATCACTGCTCGCCAGAAGCACTTGCAATGCTGCGTTTGGAATGGCACCATTTTCAATCAGCGCGACTGCCGCGGTTCGCGTTTCTTGCGCAACAAACTTGTGAAGTTTGTTGCGCATGCATATATTGGCCCCGTTGTCTTTATGATACAAATAGATGATCAACGGCATAGTAAACGAGGTAATTGAAGACCACTTGCTTCAACACAAATTAGCTTTCTTATACTGGAGAAAACGAAGTTAAACAAATTTTCATAGAAAATAAGGTTGTCTCTGCTTTTGTCATCCTCGATCGGTTATATTTTGAGCATCTATTTACATCATAAAGACGACGCAGCCAGTACATGCATGCTATTTTTATTTCTTCGTGCGTTCCCTTGAGCCAAGCAAAATCTTGCCCGCACTTGCAAAACCGATGCACTAGCTTTTATACTACATAGCGCAACAAACTCGCCGACAAGTGAAGCGCAAACCACTGCAGTCACGAGACTGAAAATGCTGGCATTCCTGACGAAACAGAAAACGCGTGCCGCCGAAGGCAAGCTTTCCTGCACGATGAGGGCAATACTTAAACCCTTGCTTGAAGTATTGCAAGCGCTTGTGGCGAGCAGTGATGGTAGCAGCGTGGCTTCGCTTATGCCGGCGATAAAGCGAACATAGATCATCGAGGTGCCGACGCCCCCTCGCTCTTTTCTGCGAATCTACTGATAGAGCCCGCTGGCATGCAGTTTTTCCCAGTTCGGCCACCGCTCGCATGCTCCGTTTTACTTTTTGCGCACCTGCAGTACTAGAACCTACAACTGCACCATGCAACTACATAGGCATTGAAGCGAATTAGATTAAAATTGTTATAGAACTAGAATACATGGTCTGTTCTGAAAGTAGTAGGACTCATTTTTTTAAACAAAATTTATCCAAGAGAATAGTACAAACGATTACAATTTTTCAAGGTAGCACCCTTCCGCACGTACACGCTGCTGCCAATGAGTTTTACAGTTTTTGTACGCCTCCAGGAACGTCTGGACCGGAATGCTGTTTAGCTCCCTCGTCACGGCCTGTTGAACCACCTCTACCGATCCGTGATGTTTCCCCTCGAGCGTCGATTTTATACTCGGGAATAGAAAAAAGTCTGGCGGGGACAAGTCGGAGCTGTAGGGGGGCTGAGGCAGCGTTACCGCCTTGTGCTCGGCAAAAAATCGGGGTCCTCATTCACATGATGAAGAAGATCCTACCGGTTGGCCTTTTCCTCCTCTGACAACACTCCCGGCACCAACTTCGCTCACGCTTTCCTCATGGATAAGTTTTCTGTCACGATCTCAAAAACTTGGGTTTGAGGAATGCTCATGTCATCAGCAATCATTCTGATACTCTGTTCTCGCTTCGGCGAGCGCGGCTTCGGCCGCTTATCTGCTTTTTGAGCAGCATCCGCTCCGGCGGACGCAGTTGTTGCTGCGACGCGCGTCTTTCCTTTCCTCTCTCTCTCCTTCCTCTGATCTTTTAACTCTCCTCTATCTGCACGTGGCAGCGGTGGTGGCTTGGCTCGAGCCAGTAGCAGGCCCGTGCAATTTCCTTTTCATCCTTCTCTCAGTCACAACAACAACAACAACAACTCATTCTACGGTCGCTGTTAAGTAAATGTTTCACTCGCTACACATTTTCGTTGGTCTTGCTGGTCGAAGGGCGTCTGGAGCGGTCGTCTTCCTCCACTCTTTCCTTACCTTCTCGGAAAAGCTTGTGCCACTCAAAAAACACCTGGTCTACCCATGGAAGCGTCACCGTAGGCCTCCTTAATCATGTTGTGAGTCTCTTTGCCCGTTTTACCGAGATTTACTCAAAATTTGATCGCATATCGCTGATCCAGTAAACGCTCGACGATTCTGCGTGACGAGACGTTTCGACAGGGGTTCACAGTACAAGCGACCTCCTCTTTTCAACGGCCGAGAGCCGACTGCCGATTTTCCCCAGCATTCCCAATATCCCCCTTTAACGATCCTGCACGCGCAGACCACCTCTCGTCCGCCCGTTCGCCCAGGAAAAAACCAGTCCTACTACTTTCAGAACAGACCCTGTATAATTGGAATATAACTGCAATGGTTTCGCATTTCTCACACGTAAGCTCCTTAAGTGCCCCCAGTATGTTTTTTTCTAATGGTGTATAACTCTCCATTAAGACGATAGAGATGTGGACTCGCGAGGGAATCTTAAATGATTCCGTAATCTTAATAGTTTTTTAATTCTATGTCTACGATTTAACGGCATCGTACGTAAGCGTCGACGGCGGCCGAGATTGCAAAGCGCTGCTCACATAGCAACAGTGGCTCGGCAGTACCCTTCTGTGCGCCGCGCCATACTGGATAAAGGTCAACGGTTCAAGAGCGGGATCCGCGGTGTTGCATTTAATTCAGCTGTGCGCGATGCATTTCGTTCGCATTGTACACTCGCTCTTTTTCGTTGCTAGAAGAAAACCCGCGCACTGAGGTGCAGTTCGCTACAGAAAACCGCCGTCTTCGGTGTCTTTTATCCCTGTGCTTAAAGCGTATGCGCAAGAAACAAGACTCCTTTTGTTCTGCGTCTGTCTAAATTTAACCCATGTTGCGTGGCGGGGCCCCTGACACGCAAAAGCCACGTCGCTTTCCCGCGGGGGAAATTTCATTTCGAGTCCTCTGCGTTCTCGCTATCTCGTCTATTGTGTTTGCTTTTTGCGACCCGTTGCGCGTCCACGCTTTAGCAGTTCATATACCCGCAGAGGCGGCAGGGATCCATTGTGTGCGCGAATGAGCGAATTGATGCCGTCGTGACCGCGGTATGCGTACATTAGCGCTTTCGCCCGGCGATATCCATCTCGCGTTATATAAGCGCTCCCGGGAGGGTGGGGTGCATGCGCTTTAACCCTTTCGCGCATATGTGTACGCACACTTCGGCGGCGCCGCCTCGTCTCTTCTTTCTGTTTGCCGCGCGGCGGTATCGAACGGAACGTAACGGAGCAGCGCATAGCCGACATGAGCGGCGGCGGCGAATAATGGGTCATTGTGTCGGCCAGAGCGCGCGCTTGGGGCACTCTCGCCGGCCTTGGCTTCTTGGCGCGCTGATGGATGGCGTCCGCCTGACGCGCGGCCGTGCCCGCCTCCGTGCCCTCTGCCGCACCCGCGGTGTTTCTTTTCTTTTTCTGAGCGGTGGCCGAAATCGCTTTCGACGACGACGACGACTCCCACGTGGCCTGCCTTCGCTACCTGGCGGCCTGCACAGCTTCTGAGGTAGAAGCACTTTCGCTGCTGCCTCGCCGCAGTTGCGACGCGCGGTCTGCGACACATGCGCACTGAGGGCGGAATGTATCTGCGCCGCGGTGCGCGGCGGAGTGTGACCGAACACTGCGGGAGGCGCTGCGTGCGCGCTTCTGGGAAGGGAGCGGCCGCTGGTTGCTACGCTCGCTGTGTCGCAGCGTGCAGCCCCCCAATTCTTTCGGGGATGTCGTTGAAAGCTGCACGGTGTGTACGCGTTTTTAAAGTGATTTAAGGATGCAGCCACTGCGTTGTGGCACTATGCGATTTAACTGCCCATATTGTGTCTTGGGCCCCATCCATAAAAAAAAAAAAACAGCTTGTTTGTTTGGTTTCCAGTAGCAGCACTCGGATGATGGGAATATGCTCGAGCGCTGGCTGATTCTGACAACAGCAGCAATCTATCGGATGGTGAAAAGAAATGAAGCACATCTGTTACCTCACGACTTGAATCAAAGATTGATTGATTTGAAAGATTGATTTGAAGTAACGTCGCGCCGTAGTAAACGATTGTCATTGCGCATAGCTCGGTTTCATTCCTCATGGAAGCGCAGTAAGATGTCTGAGTTAATTTTATGGGACTCGTTTTTTTTTCTGTTGTTTGCGACTTAACTGGAATGGTTACATTTATGAGTGAGGCGTGGATATTATCTCAGCGGTATTTCAATTTCTGTAAAAGAAGTTATAAAGATTATAGTTTTCTGGTCTAATTCAATTGGGAGTTACTTCCTCACTGGGGAGACTTAAATTCATAGTTGTGTAATGACACCTTGTTTCCAGTTATTTTTTTTTTGTTTGCGCCTGGGTGTTCGTCTGCATGTGGAAAACGATTTGAAATTTTGTTTGTTGTTCGCGAAACGCAAGTAAATTCTTGGCGAACGAACCTGCACATATAAGTTGAGATCGGCTGTATACTGCACATAGCTGATGCTCCGAACATGCTGCGCGCCACACGTGCGTGGTTTGAGGATCGCACGCTCGTGTTGTTGGCACGAGTTTGGGAGTTGCGCGGACGTCACGTGCGTTGGAGCGACTATACAGCTGCTCCGTATCATACTTTTATCTGTTACGCCCTTATCGCCCAACGACTGCCGGCGTACAGGTGCGGGCACCCTGCCCGTCGGCGCCTCTCCCCGTCGCGTCGCAATCGTGGTTATCGGCCGGAACGACCGATATTTCTCGCCCAATAGCTTGTGTCTGCGCGTTTCGCGCGACATCCCCGTATATGCGGCGTGCACGGTCCTGCTATCTGTCATGCTGAGAAAAACCCGGGTGAGTTGCTTCCTTGTGCTGCAGTGTACCTGCCAGCGTCCTGGCTTTAATTCTTCTGAAGCACGCATTCTCATCGTGCATTGCAAGTAATCCTGGAGACTTCCTGGTTGATATCAAAAAGGCCCGTATGGCTGGCACTACAGTACGCCATTCAGCTAATTTATTGGAAACATGCACTCTTGCTATAAAACTGCTTGGAACTTCTGCAGCTGTTTTCGGTTAGTGGCAAGAGCGAAGGCATGCGGTATTCGAACGCTGTGCAAGGTTTTATATTCTTACTCACCTGTTGGGGCTCTACTCTGCACAGTTTTCAACTGAGCCGTGCATGTTACGAGTGCGTAATTGGGGCACCCTGTAGTGCGTGAGCTCGGGTGCCGCCCAGCGAGGGAGTAATATTTCTTGCAGGTTAAAACGCAAAGGGAAGCAGCGATTATAGTGAGGTGTGCTCCCTGCTTTAATTAAGGCGTACCGGGATAGGAAATGCGGTGTTTTGGATTTAAACAGCGATACAGCTTGTAACTATGTACTGAAGTCCACACTATGGTATATGCCACGGTGTGTAATACGGAAATGAAATGAATGCAACTCGTGCTGCACAGCTCGTGATTGTCGAGCTTTCGTTTTGCTTTTTGTAGCGGATTGTTGTGTATGCGGTTTGCGCCCGCGTACGTTTATTTTCGTGACAGGCGTCTAAAAAGTTTTTCATTGATGAGTACTTTACTTCAGCCTACGGGGAGCATTTAGTCGCGATTTTTTATCTTCGATCTGCTAAACACGGCTGTATTTTGCTGTTTGATGTGACGTTGGGTGCGCCTTCTATCGGTTCATGGATTTGAGTCGTAACAGTGACGACATCCATGGGTTTTCAGCGTTAAACACTCAGCAGCATGGCACTGCACTAGGTTGCTTACAGAAAGGAAATCTTGGCTCTGGGCTGCACAGCGAGCCGCTCCGGGCTCTATTGGACGGCGCTGTGCAGTTACAGCGAGCAGTCTGACCAGTCGCATTTCTTGGCGTCCATTCTTCCTGTTCCTTTAACCAATTTACAGCTAATTTCGAGACTGAGTAGCTTTTCGAGCTGTGTCATTTCACATAAACGAGCTTTCTCGGTTTCATATATCGCCCGCTGTCTTTTAGAGGCCGTGGAAGTTTTTTACAGCACATTGGACCGTGGAAGAATGCACCGTGGAAGAATGCAGTCTAAGTTTGTCGCGAGTTGCTAGGTTGCCTAAAAGAAGGAAGTGTTATAAAAAAACTATTTTCAAATATTACTAGCCTGTCACCAGAACAGTATATTTTTTAAAAAACCCTGCGCTTGGCGCGTGATGGCCTTAGTTACCTATGCGTCATGAAAACCCCCAAGCACGCACAGAGACGCACTTTGTGGACCTATATGGCGAGTGCATGACATCGTCCTTCGGTATCGTTGACAGCGAAAGGACTGCTATATATGCGTCACTTGCACGTCGCGTATTGCCGCGACGGCTGGGCGACGCCTTGTCGCTTTCCTGCTCATCCCTGCGCGCTGTGATCCACAAATGGAAATCGAATCAACGAAAAGCATGACCGGCTCCACGTTAGGCTTATCCGATCCCCGGTGCCGAGGCAGTGAGCCCCGCTGAGGCGTTGAGCGCGGTCGTTTGTCTTGCTTCGTCGCGCCGCGGGTTAGCGGTTTATGTATCCTCGACCGCTGCGAGCAGGAAGGCGCTTTCTCTTCACTCTCAGGGTTTGTCGGCTCGGCGCGCACCAGCGATGCGCGCTGCTCCTTCGCAGTTGTCTTGCAGCTGCGGCCGCCCCCTGCGTCGAATGTGCCGATGCGCTTCCCTGGCGCTGTAGTGCGGTGATCCCCGCGCCAGCCTGTGTCCCCTTTTAGCGCCGCCGCGTCGCTTGAAGAAAGCGCTTTATTCCCGACACCTCTTGCCAGGAACGGCTGGTTGGCGCTGGCGGTTAACTGCGCCGCTGTCGCTGGAGTACACGCGGAGGCATTAGCCACCTGCAGTGTGGCTGATGGTTGTTTGATTCGTGGAGCCTGTGCCCGGTGAGTTATTCTACAGCTTCCTGGTCGACGCGTGACTTGTGGCCAGCCAGGCACTGATACCTCTTGTTAGGCCCATGTACAGCGATGAATTAAAGGTGATTCTCCCGAATTATGGTAGATTTAATCTGAGGGAGCTATTCCTCGTTAGCGTCCATTTGATTGCAGCCGTATACGACTACACAAGGGAAGGCTGAACAGCTTTCTCAGGACCACTCGCTCCGCCTGTATGGTCCTCTGTACTTTATATATACTCAGAGCTATACATACTCGGTGCTGTACAGCTCAGCGGTGTAGACAGCGGTCGAGCTAAAGCCTGTCTATACCGACTTTGTTTCCACTGCTTTAAACGCCGCCGCGGTGGCTCAGTGGCTATGGTGCTCGGCTGCTGACCCGAAAGACGCGGGTTCGATCCCGGCCGCGGCGGCTAGAATTTCTTTGGAGGAGAAATTCTAGAGGCCCGTGTACTGTGCGATGTCAGTGCACGTTGAAGAACCCCCGGTGGTCGAAATTTCCGGAGCCCTCCACTACGGCGTCTCTCATAGCCTTAGTTGCTTTGGCCCTTGGGACGTTAAACCCCACAATCCAATCCAATCCAATCCAAACTGCTTTAAACGCGGGCCAGCGAGGTGCGCGCTGATCGAGGCTAGCTGACCAAAAGTCGCACCCTTGGTGCGTGGAGGGATCCACGCAGACACTGCCGCTCCAGTTGAAACTCGTCTCGTATAGCTATTCCATTCGTGTTCCAGTGTACCACATGTGCGTGGATGTGGCGGCGACGTGACTGCGGCGCCACCGAATGCGCGCGAGGCACGGGGGTATACTCGGGGGGCACTCGGCGGCGGCTGCCTGTCTCGGCCGCCGTCGACAGGGTTGGCTTGCCGCGACGGAGGGGGCCAGCTGCATGCGGCGGCCGCTGCCGCCGCCGGTGTCACTGCAGCCCGAAACGCGGGGAGCGACGACGACGGAACGCGTATGCATTACGAGCCAGACGTGCGCGGCCAGATCGTCCTCCGTGTATATCGCCAGCCCTTCTTCCCCCTCGTCAGCGCTTGTCTCGCTGCCTTTGTGCACGCGGCGCCGGTTCTCTTTACTTTTCCTTTTTTTGTTTTTTGCTTGATCGCGGTTCAGCGACGGCATTCGCCGGTCGTTGGCGCGTAGGTCGGCGGCTGGCTCGTTCTTTGGGGCGGAGCGAGCGCGTCCTTGCTGACAGCAGCGATGACCGCAGAGAGACAGCCGTGAGATTCGAGTGCGGGCCTCTGAGGCGTATGCGCGCCTACTTGTTTGGTGGTCAACAAGCGCGGACCCCTTTGCATAAGGATAGAGAGTCGAAAATAGCAACAGTCTTCACACAACAGTCCATGTCAGTTGTCTTCTACGTAGGACTTTATTTACGGCTGCATGGAACGGTTACTAACCAGGTACTAACTAGCAACCTTGGGTAGTGAAAATATAGGAAGGGCCTACTTTTTTTCTATTTGAAGAAATAGAAAAGCGCTTGTGGGCGGAGGTAGGGTGAGTTTCCGCTTCGATGGCGACGTCTCGCTGCAGCGAAGGCTTTGGCGGCCGTGACACGGGAAATTCGCAGAGGCAGGCTATATATTATAGGTTTCGGTCCAATTTTGGAACGGACGGGTAGCTCTTAAGTCGGTCAGCTTCGATTATTTCCGGCCGCAATATACGGGTGGGGAGGGAGCCTCGCGGAAATCAACCGCCCGCGGCTACTTTATTTTCCACGGTATGGGAAGAGAGCTTGGAAGAGAAAACGAAAGACGGCTTATTTTTAGCGACCGCTTGCTTAATTCCGTCGCATAATGAGAGCCCCATTGAAGAATCTGCGTCCATTAGAGAAGAGGTGTCTTGGGTCTCTGTTTGTTTGAGAACAACGGGGACGTAATTAATTCCGCCGGCTGCCTACTTGCCCATGCTGGCGGCGCCTCGCGTCGTCGGCGTACACGCTTGTTCTCGTTCATGTCTTGCAGATTTATCTCCGAAGCCCGTGCGGAAAACGAGAGAAGGAAAACAGATGAGGAGAAGGGAAGATGAAGGGGAAGGGACGAAATGCAAATAGACCGGCTCCTCTGCTCCCCCAGCCCCACTTTCTTGCTATACTCACCTTTGTTGGCAGAGTCGTGTGGGCCGCAGCTCGTTCGTTGGGCCATTCACTGTACGCTTTCGGGGTTATCGCACATATATAAGAAAGAACAAGCAGAATCCCAGCTCCGCTCGCCGTATGGCTAGGAAATGCGCGTTCCCCGTGGGCTCATCACCCTTTGTTTCATAACGGACGAACCAGCTCGCGTCGGCCCCTTCGTGGCGCGGGCGTAAAGAGTAAGATGTCCGTGCGGGGCTGTCGTGGCGTACCCCTCCGCTTTTTTTTTTTTTTAATCTTCTGAATGGTCCATTGCTTCCTCGAACGTATGCTTCGGGCTGCGACCTCTCCACGTGCTTTGCCGGTGATGTGGTTTTCTATAGTGGGGGAACATATTATTTGCATATTGGTTTGGCATCTGCTGCGCTTTGCTTCAATGTGCCATTGTCTGGTTCCCTTATGGCGTCTGCGCACGGGACGCATGTGAGCGTGTGTGGGCAACCCGTTTGCACAGTTTCGGCACGCAGCCGCTGGATGATACAAAGCTGGGGATTGATGGGAGTGGTGTGATGATGGTAAAGACTTCTCGAACAATCTTGCGAGGCTGTTTGCCGTGGAAAGTTCTTGCTTTTTTTTTATTTGTTTGCGTCTTGCGCTGGAATTCAGACAGTATGCAAAGAGCATGGCTGCTGTATAGCAGCGGCAAAACTCCTTAGGCTGGTCTATAGTTTTAAAAATTGCTGCCTCCTGTGCTTTGTTTGTTTCCCTGTTCGTGTTTGCTGCACGCATGCCTTTCTCGTCAACTGATAAAGTTGATCGTATGTGTGCTTTCAGGAATGTCGTGCTTTGGTTCATTGACTTCTCCAAGGCCTCGCCAGGCGTATAAGATAAGCGTTTTATCGCCATCTGGTGGAACGCCGTGGAGGGAGGGGATGGGAGAGAGGGTACACTAAGTGTAATTTCGCCCTTGTGTCCGTAACACATGGTTGCTGAGATTAACAGTCCCTTCTCCTCGTCTCAGCTAATCAGGCCCGAAGAACGGAAGAACGGTGGATAAAGGCGAGTTGAGCAGCTTCGCCTGCGGCAGTAAATAAGCGCATAGCTTATTTTCTCTTGTCTGTCGAGGAGATAGACACGCGAAAAGCGCTCAATATAGGTTCCCCAGTTGTAAACATTTCAGCGGGAAGCCCGATCAAGCCTTCTACACTTGCGACAATTTGCTCACCGTCGAGTGCGCGTGAGCTTTGACGGGAGGTTGTTCGGAGTTTCCCGCTTTCCTCTGTATAGACCACATTCCGCGAACTCTGTATTTGTACGCGTCATTTTTTTGTTATCCGTCCAACCGCAGCAGTGACCTACTTTGAAACTTTCCTCAGCTTTTTCGCCACAATTTGAAAGAAAGGCGTCAAGGTTAAACGGAATAAAAGCGAAAGGCGGCCTGAGTCGGAGTACGCTCTATTTAGCCCCAGCGCTATACGAAGTCGAGCGGTCGCTTTGGCTCGTCGCTTGCGATCGTACTTTTTTTCTTTCTGTCTATATTCTCTCTTGATAAGCGCGGCATTATATTTAGCTACGAGATTACAGTTCGCGGTAGAGACCCGCCCTTAAAGCAAATAGGCGTGTGTCTCGGTGAAGCGCCTGACCAGTTTGTCCGTTTTTTTTTCTCTCTTTTTTTGTCCACACGCCAGACGTGCACGCACACAGAGACTGCGCTGTGTAGACTTTTCGTCGTTGCTAACTATACCAGCCATCGAGGATGAGTGCACGATCGACCTCGGTGGCGTGCATATCGGCAGACGAGCGGAGTAAAGTAGCAGCGGTCGCCGTGATCTGTCGATCGACGGCATCTGTATCACCCGTAGACGGCTCATGATGGCAAAGAGAAAAAAAGCAATGAAAGCCACTCGCTGCTGACTGGAGCCAGCAGCAGCTCGGGGGCACCACGGTCGAAAGAAGGGAGAAATCGCCAATCGCTGGAGGACGGCTGTCGGACGGCCCTGCCGAGAGAAAGGGAGCCGCCGCCGGCCTGTGTGACCTGGTTCCAGTCCTTACCGCCGCGCGACTGTGCCTGTATGCGTGTGTCTTTATAGTTTAGGAGAAGCAAGTAGCTCCTTTGTGCGGTGAGCGACCACGTTCTGCCTCTCTCCCTCTTTTTGAGCCTCTCGCTGTTAGGAGAGGGAGAGAGCAGGCTGAGTTGATGCGCGCGGGCTCTCTCTCTCTCTTTCTCCCCCCTTGCTCTCCGGAGAGGGTCTCCCTGCAAGCAAGGGGAGGAAGACGCCGCGCGATAGATATAGCCTTCTGATACACGTGCGCGAGCTGCGGCGATCGCTCGCTGGCGCTAGCGCGAGCCAGCGGCACTCGCGCAGCACTCTCGTCCCAACCGTCGACCGGCGCGCAAGCAGGGCCTCGGCCGGCGCCTTCCTTTGTTGGAATTCCTTTCTCCGTCGGCGTCTTCGCGTCATTATTGTTCCGCCGCCGTGCGCATCGAACTGCTGCCGTTGCTGATCTCCGCGGCCCGTGCCGGCGCCGACGTCGTTGTGCATCGACCGTGATCGGGGCCGGCGGCGTGCCTGTGCTTTCGCAGTGCCCCCCCCCCCCCCCTCCGTGTTCTTTCGATTCCCGAGTGTTTGTGGAGTGTAGTGCTGGGCCTGTGTGTGCGCGATATGCTCGACCGTGGCGTCTCGTCGTGACGCATTGGCCGGCCTGCTGGTAGTGCCGGAGAAGTCGGCGGCGGCGGCGCGCACTCGTCGTCATCCAAGGATTGCGCAGGTGAGGGTGGCTGAGGTGTTGACGCAGTAACTGTGCTGCTGGAGTATAGTCGAATGCATTGTACAAACGATTATAGCGGTCGCCGAGGGAGGTCATCTTTGAAGTGGGCAAAGTTATTTCGATGCCGGCCTGGTTAGAATTCGCGATGCTGCTCAGCATGCCGGTGATGAGTGGCTTTCGTGGTTCGCACATTTTACAACTGCAAACTTCAAGTTAAGTGGAGGTGCGTTCAAAAACCATTGGAGCCCGTGTGACGGTGATGTGAGGTGAAGAAACATTGGTGGCTGTCTGCGCGCATGGAGAAGGCTACTTACGGCATAATCTTCTTTCTGGTCGCCCTATATATTATAGCGCCTCTGATTTACAGCAGTCAGCATGGCTTGGCTGTGCGCTAGATGGCTGCGAATTCTGCTTAATCTGGGCAGCAGTGCCAGGGCGTCTCTGTGCAGGCTGTCACGACTAGCTGCTGCTATCTTGGCGGCTCGCTGCAGATCAGTAGACTAACCCAGATATGTTTCTGCTTTTATGCATTTATTTCGCGTCGCGTGCTCTAGGGTAGTCTTCATTCCGGTACCTGCATGTTTGGAGCGTTGTCGACGAGGGGACTTCCTTCTCCTAACAGCTGCCAGTGTATGCGGCGAGTATTCGAATGCACTGTGAGAGGCTTGTGGAGTGCAGAGCCCCATATCCGTGGCAAACAAACGTCGCAGCGCCAGTACGACGCGGCATCGTCGCTGCGCGCGCGTGTACAGTGCCTTCCGTTAGCGCCGCATGTGGAACGAAGATGTATATACGCGCGAAAAGTGGCCATCGCCCTTTGTGCGAGGAGTCTTGACGCGTTTGTCACGTTTTCCGAGCTGTTGAGCACACACGTAACTTCTTTCGTTAAACGCGCGCCAACTCCGCCCCGTCACGATATTCGTGACCCGCTGCCGTAATGCCTGCAGCCATAGTAGCTTCCCTGCCATGTGTGTCCAGTCCCTCTCCCTTGAGCGTCGTCGGTGCCACAGGACAGTGCGCGACGAAGACATTCGCCGTTTTCCCACCCGCGTTCATTGTTCTGTTGCGTTCCATTTTCCTTTCGTCCGCAGACTTCGCGACGTGATGACTCTCTGAACCCCCTCCCCGTCGTTCCAAGTGCAAGTGTGACGGCATCCCGCTGGTATTCGCTGAGCGGCGCTCAGTACGCGTATAAACTTTGCTCGAATAGTTCTGCGTGATGTACGCTGTGATGTTAAGTCCGTATATCCACGAGGATCTGGACTTTGTACATGGACTGCAGGAAGCGAGCAATGCCGCTGGGAGGCCTTCCTCGGCCGGGACGCAGCGTTTGAAGGTCCCTCCGCGCTGCGTTCACCCGTGTGCGCATGTGTAGCCACTTGGCCCGCGTGCCGGCGACTCGGTTTGTGGGTCGCACAGGTCTGACTGGTTTCGCTTCTGGGATGCGCGGGCCTTTAACTATACCTCGTCTGTCGCTTTAGTACTGCACTGCGCGTTCGCCGTTATCCTGTTTGCCGAAGGTGTCCCACTTAGCATGGGCCGCGCCTTATATGTAGGACGGGCCGCTTACGGCGATCAAAGTGTGTAGTATATGTAGCACACCTAGCAGTGTTTTTTCGTTTCTCGCTAAAGTAGATTCGTTATTCCAACGGTGGGCTTCTTTGCGGTTTTGTAAAATTTTACGAAATATACCGGCCAAGTTTCGAGGAAAGAGTCAAGCTTTTATAATCCGCACTTTATCCCTCACCGCTTTCACTGTTTTAACTAAAGGCAGTGTAGTTATTCTGAATTTCTCGTGCGAAAAACAAAACAAAACGGCGACGTCGTCCGTCCACAGGTTGTTGCGTGAGCGGGACTGCTTCCAGAGTGCGCGCCGTCGGAACCAGTTGGGGTCAGTCACTGCGCGCTTTGCTCTTGCTGCTGCAGTGCCCGCCGTCCAGGCGAAGACTGACGGCCGCGAAGGACTGCTGGCTGCCACGCCCCCCCCCCCCCCCCCCTCCCTTGTCCACTTCTTGCGCGCGTGCTCGGCTTTTCCAATGGCTCGTGACCTCGTGCCCCGCGACTGACGGCGGCCTGTCGTGCGGCGCCGAACCCTTGCTGCCCGTGCATGCGTCGCCGCTGACCACCGTGCCCGATTGATTGGCACGCAGCGGTGGTGCCGCCGTCGCGAGGCGAATGCATGCCTTGCCGGTCGGTGCTGTGCATGCGGTTCGCTTTCACTCTTACCGTGATCTCTTTCCTTTTCTTATTTGCGCGTGTGAAACCTGTAATTCGCTTCTGCGAACCGCTCGCCAGCGTGTCTATATACTTCTCGCGGCTGTCACGTTTCGAAAATTGGGATCATTTTCTTTTTCGCCGAAAGGGGTGTTGGTCGTTGCGTTCGCGTATACTGTAACAACGACGCGGAAAGCAGGAAATAAAAAAAATGCATTTTTCTGCTCCCTGAGCTGCACACCTCGCTTTACCTTTCTCTCTGTTTTAAGTTTGTAAATGACTTGCGCATATTTACTTCAACTTTGAGAAACGTATGCAGTTGAAGCTGCAATCTTTTTGTATAATTCCATTTACTGGCAAGCCGAGTGGGAAGAGCCAATGTGCGCTGAGCAAAAACAACAACAAAGAAAAAAGCACTGACTCGCACCGTCTTCCGTGGGTACCCTTTCATTTCTCCTCGGCGTCGCGAATGGTGTCTATAGCCCACTCCGATTTCAAGCTTAGCGTTCCTTTGATTTCTGCTCGTCGGTATTCCAGCGAATACTGACTGGGTAATTCGCTTGCCCTTACCTCTCAGGCGTCTCGGTCTCCTCACGTCGAAATGATTTGAGGAGGGGGGAGCAGAGAAGGGGTAGTACTCGAGTGCACTCCATTACAAGGTCTCCGCTCTTGGCGTGATAAACGCACTCGTATTTAAGTTCGCCCAGCTCTGCGCGCTCCTGCAGTGCCGCGGAACCGACGAGGAAGGAGAAAAAGGCAGTCCTATTCAGCCGAGTGAAAGCAAATAAGGGAAAGCGCGAATCACCACTTTCGATAGATGCGCCGCCTTGTTTTTTTTTTTTTTTTTTTTTCCGTTGTTGGAATGGCATCTGGGTGAACTTTTTTCCGGCGCTGTAGGATGACTGTACGAAATTCGTTTTTTTTTTGCGCGTTTGATACTTTCTTGTTCCCCCCCTCCTTGTCTCGTGATGCAAAAGTCTGGGAAAATAGCGTGTTGGTTCCCAGGCATCCTCAAAGTCGGGTGTAGCGGAAGTACATGCACTACAGGTAGTATTCACACGACGTCACGGGCGCCATCTTTGGGTACTGAGGCTTGCTTCCCTAGTGCACGCGGCAACCGGTTGGCGATACGCGGACTAGAAATACGCCCGGGTGCTGCGCTTCCTGGTCCCAAAGATGACGGCCTCTGTGACTTCGGTGCAAACTGTGTATACCAACCAATCACGACGTCCTACGGGGCTTTAATACCTCGGCCACTATCCAAGCTGGCCTTGCGCGTATACGGACGCGTACGGAAACTCTCTGCGAATCTGGCGACCGGCACGATTTCCGGTTGCTTGGTCTGACGTTTATTACAGCATGGTTTTGTTACGTGCCTGCCCTGCGTGTCGTAGTGTCCTTGACGTTAACCGCGGCTCGCACGAACGCCACTGCCGTGTCGTCTCCGTGAATCTCTCTCGGCGCGCTGCACGCGCACAAGAAGGGACCAGCCAGGTTTTATTGTGTTCCAGGAGCGCCCCTTTTTTCAAGGTCTAGCCGTGACGATTCTCAAGAGAAACGAGGCATGCTGGGCACGGACCAGCCTACTTCTGCCTTCTCCTCCAGCTCCGCATTGTTTTGCGTCAAGTGCATGCTCGTTTTCTGAGCTCCCTTTTCTTTTCGGAAAGCGCGCGCGGCATCAGACCAAAAGAGAAACCGGCTGTCCCCGCTCAGCGCAAGTTCAAGGAGGACCTTTGTTTCGGCGCGCTCATCGTGGTTTCCCCTGTTTTCCCACCTGCGTTTCTCTCCCTCTCTCGCGCTGTCGTTAAATCGCGCCAAAAGCGCCCCGCCGACTTTTCTTCCGGTTGAAGCGGGCTCCGAGTGCAGCGGAATGAATGAGCGCGTCACTTTGCCTGGCCGGCTACTGCGCCTTGCGGAGGCTAGCCTCTTGCCGTGTCGTCCTGCTCTTCTTCCTTCTCCAAACCCGGGTGGATGACAGCGCTTCCGCTGCTGCCGGCGGGAGAGGAGGTCGTGAGAACCACTTTAAATGCGGGGACGCGCGCCGGTGTGCCGCAGGCTGCTCGCACGGACGTGCTCCTCCGCGTAACCGCGCGCGGCACATGATTGTCTGGGAGAAAACGACGCCGAACGAAAAGACGCTGCTATCTGTGCGGGCGAGAAGGTATACGCAGCAGCGGGTGACGAGCGCGATTGGAGCAGTGAAAAGAGGGGGCTGCTCAACCAGATGTAATTCATTGTCAGCTCTTGGTAGTTAGGTAGAAGGAGCTAGTCAGTGCACTTAATCAGAACATTAATCTTATATGGTGGGGACGGCGCCGACGATATGCGCGTCCCGGACCATGCCTTTTGCGCAAGGTTCACGCTGAATGGTGCGCTTTGCTGTTGATTGTTGCGTCGTTGCATCATTTTCGAGCACATCTAGGGCTTATTGAGATACGTGCCGAGCAAGTAAGGTGCAGTGTATTGTGGAAAGGTGACCTGTTTGTCACAAAAACCTTTTTTCTTGTTACATGTTTCACAGTGAACTTTTTTCTCACATGCATGTGCAGTACGCTGGAAATGTGCTGCTTGTTTCAAAATGTTCACTGACGCTCGAGATTTCTGAAGCTTCTATGCAACCACCGTAGAAAAGCACCTTCGCGTTATGTGCGGCCAGTTTTGTTTCTCTTTATTGGCACTCGGGGGCACGGTCATAAGAGCGGCGTTTGACGTCGAAACGTGCCCGACCTTCGACCCCCACCGGGGTCGGAGTTCATTCCGCCCAGAGCGCGTGCTTCATGGCGCAAGAAGTCACGGTGGCCGTGTACGTGCGCAATACCTGAGCTCGTGCCGCCGCTTCGTGCCATGCTCTACAGAGAACGAGTAATCTGCTCGAAAGCGAAACTATAAGTTGCCCCAAAATCATACCCGCATTTTTTAAAATGAAAATTCTGAAACTTCCTGCGGAAGTAGCCGCGAGCCGAACCGGTAAATTTCGTCGGCTGCTGTGTTATTGTGCGCTCACTCGCGGAGATCTGCATGAACTCGGCAATTTGCGGCCGCTTAGCCGAAGCGGAAACGACGCGGTGGGACTCGGTTGGCGACATCACTCATACACATCCTAATGAGCGTGCGGCCAGCGCGATGCGTTTTCCGGCTCACGCCGCCCCGTTCCCGGGAAGCGCAAGTGTGGAAAGTGCGCTGAACCGTGCATGCATGCTGTGTCCCTGTTGCCGGAAGTTTATTAATACGGCGGGCGCCGGCGCGAACGGGCGCGCGCTTTCACTCTCTCTGAAAAAACCGTGGCAGGACCGCAGCTTCATTTGCGGCATCGTGCCAGCTGAGCTCGTCTCAGCCGCCTTTCGCATGTTTGTAAGCCCAGCTGGTGGTGAAGTTGGGGCGAATTAGGCTTAGCGCGGCCACGTTAGCAAGCCTGTGTGTGGGGCTTTCTTTTCCAAGTGGCGTTGCTGTACGGGTAGTATGATGTATGGCCCTTTCTGTGCAATCCGATTCGGTCTCTTAATACGCAGCTATGTTTTGTCAGTTCTCCAGTATTAGTTTTTAAACTACGGTGTCATTTACTTAACCGCAAGCGTTCAATGCAATGTGGGGACATATCTGTCTCTCCTCCCCGTAAAGCCAGCTGCGCCGGAATTTCCACTTGCTTAGATTTACTGTATAACATGAAATTCACTACTTTAGAACCGGTTAGATTTTCTTTCTCTTTTACTTTCTTTTTTCTGCTAAAGCACTACGGGATAGCGCACCGAATTCTGCCTGTTCTTTTTTTTTTCCCCTGGGAAGAAATCGATGCTTTTCCTCCTAACTCGTTGCTTACTGTTGGCATCTGTAACGTCTCCAACGCATCAGTTCGCATTTTAAATGAAGCGAAGCAGTTTCGTTACTGGATGCGTGCGCGTTCCTGCTCGCCTCGTTTTTGACGTCACCATCGATTTCCCCTGACGCCCGGTCTGCTTTCCTTCCAATCGCGCCACGCAGCATTCCCGAATGCGCGCGCAGAGTTGTCGGTATATCGCGCCGCATGCGAGAAGAAAGGGGAAAAACGCATCGATTCCGGGAGACGGCGATTCGAACCGGCGCTTGGCGCATTCCCGTGAAATTCGATATGTGCCGAGCAGAGCTGCTTTCGCCTGTCTCCCGCGTGTCATCTGCCCCAACCCCCGCAAGACTGTTTTCCTTCTGTTACGTCGCTTCTCAGAGCAACATGCGCTCGAAAACTCGGTACCCGGCCAAGGATATTGCCGGATTCTGGCGCGTCCGTCCTTGCTTCGTGTATACCTCGCGCATACCCCGTTCTGTTTAAGCAGGATGCGTCGGAGTAAACATCTCGCTCAGTGCGAATTCCGTGTAACGCCGCGCTGAAGGACAAAGTGTAGAGCTTTTAAAGGGCACGTTCGGGCGCCTATACTCCGGTATGTTCGAGAGCTGCTGTGTGTTCTTTATTTTGTGTTATTTTTGCCCGCGGACTGAAGATGGATGGGTCTCTGGAGGCTTTGCTGCGTTGAGGAGTGGTCGGTGTGTTTGCGCAATGCGCCATTCTGTACTTGTGTGTGCGTGTGCGTGAGCTGAGAATTCGTTTTTTATCTTTTTATTTTCGCTTGATGTCGCGCTGTCAGTTTGGATTCTAATTTCGCGCTTCAAGACGCTCAATTTGTTCAGCGCTGATACTTGTAACAACGTCACTGACGGAGCAGTATCTACGATAATTTTCATAGGCCGCGATCGTTACTTAGTTTGCTTAGAACCTTTTGTTCTTGGTGCGTGCGTTTCCGTTCCAGCCTCTTACGTGTTACATTGTTTGCCTAAAAAAAAAAAATGTATAACCGCTGGAAGTCCGTGGAAAGCTGCAATCAACTTGTTGCCAGCATACATATGTAGAAGAGGGATTTTGTGTTTTTCTTGCGTTACGGTTTGTGCAGGGCTGAAATTTCGTAGTCGCGAAGGGGAAAAATAAAGGAAAGAGCGGGGGGGGGGGGGGGGGGATGCACAACAAGGGGGCAGCCTTTGTACAATATATTGCTTACTTTCTGAGCAAACTTAGAAATTTTTCCTTTGATACGAGCCATAATACCTTGGTCAGTTATTGCGCCGGCGTAACGTTTTTGCTTCGATTTGTAGTGTGAACCCCGTCTCATTGGTATACCAATGAGACGGGATAATTCGACGGCTTAATTCGAGTCTATAATTATGCGGTCTGTCTCTTACAAAGCATTCTTTGTAGCAGCAGACAGGTCGGGAGTTCAAAGTGCCGTATCTCCCCCTCACTTCTTCTCTTCCTTTCCCATTTTTTCTTTCGGGGATACAGTGCGTTCGCATTAGCTGCTTTCACTTATTCAAAGCCCGGGAATCGCGAAATCCGCTCTGATATGGCGTTGTGGTGTGCTGCCTTTTATATTGGCAACTTTCTGACACTTGTCGCGTGCCTGCGGCGGTTACAATACCGTCAATTAGGCATGCCAAATTTATCTTCTATATGCGTTTGTTTTGGCATGGTAGAAAGGGCTCATCTGTCACCAGCAATGAGAAGTGCAAAGGCATTCCTACTAATCAAATGAGATCTTACGCTGTCACCCGCTCAAAGGAACTATACATATATATACTAAATAAATGCTGTAGGAATTACTGGGTGTGCATTGAAGATTCCCATGGTATACGTCGAGCGATCGCAGTGGGTCCGTTTCGACGGCGCGGATAGTGCGACAATTTCAAGCCTCTGTACACCGCCGGCACGGAATGCGCCTAAATTTCGTTGCAGGAATGGTATACTCATATCAGCGGTTCTGTTGCTTCTTATAGTGGCTCTCTCGGCGGCGACAGTCATTCGATTCGTATCTGCTTAGGCGATTCTGTAATGCGTTTTGAGGAAAATCTTAATTTTTTGGGATGGGAGAGGATAAGGGCGATTGCTTTCCAGCGCACGCGGCGCGGTCATTGACCCGCTTCGCCGCACTCGTTCTGCTCACAGGGTCTTATAGACGCGAGATGGACGGACTCGCCATCTCTGCTTCATCGATAGATAGGCTGCGGAGCAAATACTGGCAGAGGCCCATTTTTCGATGACAGTGATTGAGGCTCCTCTGCACGCTGAGCGGACGGCTATATAAATGCTGCGTGCATTCGCGCTCGGCGCGATTCAAGACGGTAGACGAGGGGCGGTCTCATCGAACCTTGTGCGTCCGCATAACATATGTGCGCAGACTTTGACGCGAACGTCGTTGTCTCGGGGAAGTTTCATTTTTTTCTTTGTACGTTTTGTTTTTGCTGCCTTTTGAGATCGTCATCATGGGCTCGTCGGCAGTAGTGCGGGACAAATGCTTGTCTTGTAGTGATATTTTAATTAGCCCTTTCTTAATTGCACCAGCCACGCGTGCGTGATGTATCGCTACGAATTTCCTGTCGGATTATTTCCAACATCGACCGTGTACGTTGCCCTTAGCTACCTTGGTATCAACGCTGCAATTTACTCACTACGGTAGACCACTGGTAGTTAGTTTTTTTTGCACATTATATGTGTTGTCAAAGTTCCTTCTTTTCTCTTCGTCTTCTTCTCTTTATTGCGTCTGGTGCATGCTTCCCCCTTTCTTTCTCGTGAATTCTACCCATCATTCTATTGCTTGCTGTGCTGTCCCCAATCTATCGTCAGCGTCCAGGTTTTGCGAGCGAGTGCTGGCTGTATACATTGGACTATATGCTATCTCTTTTATGGGATGTGCGAAATGTGTATAGCCTGATCATGTAACTTGCGAATGTGTGTAAACGTTCTCATTCTCCTGATAATTTCCCGTCATTACCTTTAACAAACAGATGTTCTCGTCACTGATTAGTGTAAGCTTTTGTTTCTTCGACACTGTTGAACACTGCCTTCGTTTCCTTTGTTTTCAAGTCTGCATGCGGGTTTAATTTGCCTACTTGTGTAGTCAGTTAGTCGCTGAGGTTCACCTCCCAAGATGCTAATTGAGACCAGCGTTGTCGCTAAGGGCGATTTACATTCGTTTGGTTCAGCGCTCGAGTCCTGCTGCCAATCACGAGACGTTTTAATTTTTATGCGAAGCATATTAACGTAGGTTTCGGGCCTTCGCGCGACGCCCGGCGGTGGCCGCCATTGACCTTGAAGTGAGATCACATGATGTGACGTCACGTGATGACGTGACACCGGCTGCAGATGGGGCCTCATATCGCGCCGTCGGACGTCGCCCGGCGGAGGCCTCCACGCTTCGGTTCTTCGGTTCACGCCGTCGCGTCAGTCTCTGTGCCCGCAACCGCGCAAGCGTCTTTGCGCCGGGCGTGTATGCGGTCAAGATGCCTCCAAACGCTAAGGACGTTAATAATAGGAATGCAAAACGAATCAGTGGGGAAACAGTTTAGACTTGGTGTTGTGTAGAAATGCTCAAAGACAATACAGAATAAGTGACGTGCAAACCAAGAGCCATGCATTTACGGACCATAAGAGTGTGTTTGTCGGGCTGCAAAGAATAAAGTACGACGATTAACCTAAAACCACGTCTCCGTTACTTAGCCCCATCCACACTGAGGCAACTGCTTAACATGCTTCGCATCCACTGGGCTTAACCTTGATAAGCCTCCAATTTTTTTTCTTTTGTATTCACTGATCCGTGTGGTAGTTGTTTCTCTTTTTTTTTTTGTGACTGGTGCTTGTAAAAAAATCCTCCCACCAAATGATCTTGTTCACTGTACTAAATTCGACTGGAAGATATTTTTACCGCGCTATCATGCTTTCCAAAACTTGGCATCATTTCGAATTAATTGTCATGCTTCTCTGTATTGTGAGCATCGGCTCTTCATTAAGCAACCACCATTTCCTATCTAATGCCGTTCATGGCTTTTAGGGTACGTAAATAAAAATAAAATGAAAAAGACAGTGATCATTAGGCCTGTAAAAGCGTTCTCGCGTTTGTGTTATAAACTGTTGATTTCTGGGCGCACACGGCTGGATCAGCAAAACAAATGCTTCTACACAAGAGCGATATACGCATGCGCAAATGCACATTGTTTTCCTTTGTAAATATCCCAACGGGGTGTCTTACATCAGCCGTCATTCAGGATGCCTTTGGGTCTCGTGTGCAGCAGAGACTGTGCTCCCACTCAACCTGTTCATGCATTCTTCTTGCGATCAGGCATCCACGCTCAGGCGTTCACACGCACAGAGCAACGTGTCGTCTTCATTGTGGCTCGTAGGCCGCGTGAGCATTCATCCGCCCGTGCTTGTCCTCAGTGTCGCAACACCCGTCTGAATCGTGCCCCCTTCTCATCGTTCGAGTGGCAGGCAGGCAGCCCTCGGCTAACCCGGATCTATCCCGCGCGCACTTGCCTCGCAGTGTAGCGGCCGTGGGACCGTTCGAGCGTGCGTGGCTTGGGTCCATCCGGTCGGCTGAACTCGCTGGCACACCGGTGCTTTGGTGAAATTGAGCCACCGTGGCGTAATGAGCGGGCACTTCGCACGTGGGCACGTTGCGTTCGTGGTAGAGAAGCGGCTTCATTGTTCCCGCTCCAATGCGGCGCTATTCGGAGAGGGTTTCCAGTGCCTGTACACAAGCTGCTAAGTGCATGTCTAACCCGCACGTAGCGCGAACCATGGAGTGAGAGCCGTCACTTGCATTAAATGAGATGTAATGTACTATACTGTTAAGCACCACTGTGCTGAGCATGCGCGACTATATAATCTAACGTGGCCGCGTTTCCTGTGCTTTATAAGCGTTCGTGCACCGTGGTCCCTTTGTTGTGAGGATATAATATGTGATCGCTGTGGTTACTCTCGCGCTTTCGTTATTAGCATTCGAATAGACGTTTCTCCTTCGCGTATAGAGCGAATTCGTCCCCATATGTGATGCGTGTTGTGTCTGTGTCTTCATTCTAGACATACCGTATCAAAACGAACGGCGCGCA
Organism: Amblyomma mixtum; assembly: GCF_055824585.1. Taxonomy (NCBI): domain Eukaryota; kingdom Metazoa; phylum Arthropoda; class Arachnida; order Ixodida; family Ixodidae; genus Amblyomma; species Amblyomma mixtum. Next base: position 53,364,566 of record NC_143016.1, on the reverse strand, counting down.
CCCAGATCACCGCCAAGCTCTTATGTCATGGCTTCTGCCGTGAACCTCTGCCGCTCGTTAGAGACCATGCTCTGAAACATCTCACCTTTTCCTACAAATAACTCTTCCATCTTCCTGATTATTTGAGTGGTCCTAGGTGATCCCACGCGATGACTGACGAGCACATATGCGGGTGTTCTTGCATTACGTATATGCGCCGTCATTCGATCTGTCGGAAATGGTTTGGTTTGGTTTATAGGGGTTTAACGTCCCAAAACAACTCAGGCTATGAGGGACGCCGTAGTGAAGGGCTCCGTAAATTTCGATTACCTGGGGTTCTTTAACGTGCACTGACATCGCACACTACACGGGCCTCGAGAATTTCGCCTCCATCGAAATTCATCGAAACCGCCGTGGCCGGGATCGAACCCGCGTCTTTCGGGTCAGCAGTCCAGTGTCATAACCACTGAGCCACTGCGGCAGCTGATCTCGCAAATGTCTCCTGTTATATTTGAACTATATGCTGTGGCCACTGCGCGCATTTGGTCGTTGCTAGTATTCCGTTTATTATCAACATTTCATATTAATTTCTCTTCTTCTTCCTTTGGTTCTTTGCCGCACATTCGAGCAGTGCACGTGCGTCTCTGCCGTCCCGCGCCGAGTTCGCGGCTCCGTCAGGTTACATACACGCTTCGCCCCGTCGAGTTTGCAAGAAAAGCTGCAAGCTCCCTGCAGCGTGCGCTCAACTCCGTAATAAGCTTTCGTGACTTCGGTCCGGACGTCTTGCCCCTGTTGCGCGATCCGGTTATAGCGGGCCAAGCGCGCGGGCGCCGGATGGGATTCCTCGTGTGTGTACACGGAGCGAACATACAGGGAATGCGTTGTACTGGTCAAGCGGGCGCTGGCTGGGCACGCTCGTACTGCGAAAAATGCGGGCCAGGAAGGAACTGGCCGCAATCAGGTCTCTCTTCCTCTTGCCCGGAGTGCCGAGAAACACGAACGTCGCTGCAGGTGTGCGGCAGCAGAACACAGGTGGAAGGCTGTATAGTGTATGCACGCGGAGTTGTCTAGGAATGGGCGTGCGGGCGGGCGATATAAATGAAACGAGAACGGTGTCTGGAGGCTCTGCCTATATCTTCTCTCTTACCTGGTTTCGAGAAGACGGATATACGACTGCTGTTTGCCCGGAAATGAGCCGCGGCGGCAGCAGCGAGCCCCAGCTGTGGGGGGCAGAATCTAGTTGGCGGCGCTTTTCCGGGCACGAATTGGTTAGGGATCCTCGCGCACGCTTTCTCCGAGAGCGCGGTTCAGTCGTGCCGCTGTGATATACGCGTGACGAGGCCGTTAGTTATACGGTCTGCCCGGAGGGAATATGCATTGGACCTGCCGTGGCACGATGTCTTGATAATGAGGTGAGAGGTAATAATTACGATGTCCCAGTGATCCGTGATGCAAGGCAGCTGGGCTACGAGGGAAGCAGCTCCTTAGTTACCACCCGGAAGCATGCAGGAATGGTTAGTAATTTGTTCTTTTACGATCCTGTTGGAACAGTTTGTTATGAGGGTTAATTTGTTGACTTTGGTGTCGATTAACAAAATTCTGTGCGTACGAGCGTTTCTGCCTTTCCCATTACTTGGAAATGTGTCCCGATGTCGAACTTGTGAGCTCGAGCACACGGCACCAGAACTCCGAGCCACGTATACCGTGGTGGCGTACGTGGTTCCGCAGGGGCACGTACCGTGCTTGATTCGCGGTTTTCTTGCGATGAGATGGAGGAGGTATTCCATATGCTTGTAGCCACATATTGTGGCGTGCGGCTGCGTCGCGATCAACTGGTGGGGAGGGAGCTTACAAGGCCAAGTGCTGGCCTTTGGCTGTGCGTGCATGCGCGCGCGCGGAAAGTGGGGCAGCGGCAGCAGCCTGACGAAGGCCGGTCCGGTCATTAGAGCACAACCGTTGTGGATGGCGAGCTTATACCTGCATGCGGCTAAGGTCAAGACGGAAGAGAAGCCACCACGGCCATGTAATGGGCCACATAATATTGCCGACGTTCCAGTGGGACGCGACGCGCGGCCGTCCTTGTTCCAGCATGCGTGGATCGGTAATGCGTGCCTCTTACGGCATAATACAGGAATTCGTCGCAGCGCGAACGAAACGGGGACAACGAGAGAAAATGATCACGACAGGACGACGAGCGCTGCTCGTCCTGTCGTGACCGTTGCTCTCGTTGTCCCTGTTTCGTTCGCGCTGCGACGAATTCCTGTATTATGTATGGGCACCAACTTGCCCAAAACTTCAGTACTTCTTACGGCACATAATGCCCATAATCGTGGATTACATTTACTTACGCCTTATAGCGACACAAACAGTCTTGCCCCCGGAACGGTCAAATCTGTTGTTGCGGGTAGATGCCCAGCGGCCCGGGAGCTTTATAGCTGTCCCTTTGGATGGACCTGCACGCGCGAACGGACGCAAAAAGCGTAGGCACTTAGCATCCTTCGCTGAACGCAGAAAACTCAAAAGAAGGAATCTGGGTTATAACTGATGCGCAAGCAAGCCGTCCTACATGGGCGCCATACGACGACGGCCTCTCCGGTCGCTCCTGTGAACCATGGAGTGAGGCCGGCGCACACTATAGCTACAACTTGCAGAGCTACGTACACGCACATTCTTTTAGTTGGGTGAATGAGTGAAGAGTGAGCGAAGGAGCTAATTTGTTCACGACCGAGCTTTACCGAACAAGACCTTTCAGTCCAGGCCGCCGCTTGGAGCATACGTATCAGTCTGAGCCACTGAAGGTATAGCAAGAAGTACTCTACAAGGAGATGGAAAAGAAGGGAAGGCGAATCGCCCAGAGGGGATGTGAAAAGACCGCGAATTAACGATATTGATCTCTGTGAAAAGGGGAAGGCGGGTGGGGGTGGTGGCGCTAGCGGCGAGAGCAAGATAAATTCCATCCGGGTTCCAATTTCGTCCCCATTGTAATGAAAATGCACACCTTACGAAACGTATAACTTAGAACCGCGTAAAGGAACTGTTTTTGACAGCTCAGGCTCCTCCCATTACTTCGGGCTTCGAGGACCTAGCCTAAACGGAATAACGTCGTATACAGTGAGCTTTGAGACACAAATTGAGGCGGTTGTAGCGCGGCAGCCAACGGGCAGGGAATATTGGAAACTAGGTAACGAGGTGCGCAACAAAAGACCTAAGATTGCCACGCGAACCAAAATGCGCGAACCAAATAGGAATATAGGCTGCGGAAAAAAGGAGAGAGCCGCCCAACTTGCCGAGTAGGAGGAAGCTATCGAAGAACGCCCGAGGGCGTCGAAAGAGCGTGCACGGCGGCTGAGGGGATTAGAGAGGAACGCGGAGAACGGGTGCCGGTAAAAGAAGCTAGGTTTTCAGAAATACGTTAAAGAAAAATGGGGGAGACGAAGGACGGTGAGAAGGGAGGTGGGAGGAGGGGGGGGGGGGGGGGGGGGATGTCGAGCATAGCTCAGCAGTTACTTGACTCCGGGGCTGCACGAGAATGAAAATGGGCCGCGCAGAAAAACTGCGATCGACGCGAATTCGTTGTGGGCGTAAGTATTGGAAGTAGCACGGCGACACGAAGGATGGAGAGAAAGAGACACTTCGCGCGGCATTTCTTCGTGTTCGCGCGATGTCGTTGGCGAAGTTTTGAGGTAGTTTGGTGTTTCGTATGCGGTACAGGAGACGTCACGAACTGAAAGAAGCGTGCACGCGGAAGTCGGGCTTTGAATGACTCGATTTTTATATCCGGGAGAAAAAAAGAAACGTTGGCAAGAGCAGCTCCCGACGAAATTCCGCTGCGTATAACGAAATCGCCTATAGTCATAATGAAGCGTCGGAAATACAGAACGAAACAGAATGACTCCATTTCGCAAAGCGATAAGCGCAGTAGACGTTTTCTCTCATCCTCATGCTGTGCATGTAATGAAAGTGGGCAGCAGGAGGAGTAGATGTAGGCTATTGTGAGGACGACACGCGACAGAGGTCCTCAGACGCTGACGAGAGCTGCAAATGTACGAGAGGGTGCTGTGAATGATGGAGGCCCGCGGAGACCATATATACTCAAGAGACAGCGCAGGCCGTTGAATGTGAGCTTCCGGCGCATAAAAAAGTTAAAACGCAGCATGTTTTGTTTCAATCGAATATATGGGCTCTGGTAGGATGATTGGGAAATACTTGCTTCTGCTAGTGATTTTGCGCGTTAGGTATTTCGCACAGGGCTGTCTGACACGGTGAACCGGTAATGAGTGACTGAGAACTTGCAGCGGAAAGGCGGATGTGATATGACAAAGGACGAAGAAGCTGGTGTGTAAGCTTCGCCAAAGATTTGTGCGCCTATAGTGCACCATTCAGTCCTGCTAATGCTTGTAAACAACACATGCTGAGAACACGTATGTGAATTGGTAAAAGACAAAGATTGCAGTGTTTTAGCGCACGGAACAGCTCAAGCAGGCGAGCTATGTCTTAATAATGCCTTATGAACACCAACAGCGTTGGTTGCTGTCTTGACCATCAGCTTGACAAGAAGGGCAGATGTTTTGGGCCACTCCACACACACCGAATTGGCGGCGGTTAAGAGTCTCATCGCACGAGCGGCGTTGTGCGTGTGAACGGTGCAGGTGAACAACCCGTCCGGGAGGAAGTCGTCTCGAGCGCTACTACGGCGGCGGTTGGCTGCGGATGCGCTATATAACCATAAGCGCTGCAGATGGCGTGCGCCCGCGCGGGTCCTTTCACCGGGCCCGCCCGGCTATGCGTGCCGTGACGACGACCCCGCTCGTCTATTACGCAGACCCCCTCGCCGCTCCAAGTGCCGCGCGCATATCAACGTCGTCGCTCCATTCTTTCTGGCCCCGTCCCCGGAAGAGCGAACGCAATATGGGTGTATGTATATGTATATGTATATATGCACCGTCGCTTGCTGCATTGTCCGCGGTGTCAGTCTGTCGCTTGTCCTCTGGAGTGCGGCTCATAAGAGCTAAGGGGTTTGAACGGTCGTCGAATTGGGCCGAATGGCACGCTGAGAAGCTTCTACAGGGTACTATCCCTTGCTTCGCTGTTTGTTTTTGGGACATTGAAGGCATTACGCTTGTTGTTTGGGGGCAAATTCCAATTGATCCTAAAGGAAGGTCTAAACGTAGCGGAGCACCGCCGCGGTGGCTCAGTGGTTATGGAACTCGGCTGCTGACCCGAAAGACGAGGGTTCGATCCCGGCCGCGGCGGTCGAATTTCGATGGAGGCGAAATTCCAGAGGCCCGTGTAATGTGCGATGTCAGTGCACGTTAAAGAACCTCAGGTTGTCGAAATTTCTGGAGCCCTTCACTGTACGGCGTCCCTCATAGCCCGAGTCGCTTTGGGACGTTAAACCCCCTAAACCACGTAGCGGAGCCTCCAACTCGTCGATCGGACTGTACAAGTTATTATGCGACAAAGCCGTGGCGGGCGCCACGCCACGGCTTATGTGGGTAGGCACGCTTTATGCTATTGTTTCTCTCTCTATCTCGGTTTCTTTTTTTTTTTTACTGTGCTATAGTTGCTTCACTTTCACAAGGGGATGAAAGGGAAATGAATGCCCCGGAGGGAATGCACTATAACTGGCCTCCTTTCTCGAACTTTCTGGGCTCGAAATGCACAAGTTTGTTAACGTTCGGTAGGAAGGAGCTCATCTAGATTAAGAGCAAAAATTCAGAACGGTATAAATGCTTCCGTTTTGGCCCCGCCGCGGTGGCTCAGTGGTTACGGCGCTCGGCTGCTGACCCGAAAGACGCGGGTTCGATCCCGGCCGCGGTGGCCGAATTTCGGTGGAGGCGAAATTCTAGAGGCCCGTGTGCTGTGCGATGTCAGTGCACGTTAAAAAACCCCAGGTGGTCGAAATTTCCGGAGTCCTTCACTACGGCGTCCCTCATAGTCTTAGTTGCTTTGTGACGTTAAACCCCCTAAACCACGTAGCGGAGCCTCCAACTCGTCGATCGGACTGTACAAGTTATTATGCGACAAAGCCGTGGCGGGCGCCACGCCACGGCTTATGTGGGTAGGCACGCTTTATGCTATTGTTTCTCTCTCTATCTCGGTTTCTTTTTTTTTTTTACTGTGCTATAGTTGCTTCACTTTCACAAGGGGATGAAAGGGAAATGAATGCCCCGGAGGGAATGCACTATAACTGGCCTCCTTTCTCGAACTTTCTGGGCTCGAAATGCACAAGTTTGTTAACGTTCGGTAGGAAGGAGCTCATCTAGATTAAGAGCAAAAATTCAGAACGGTATAAATGCTTCCGTTTTGGCCCCGCCGCGGTGGCTCAGTGGTTACGGCGCTCGGCTGCTGACCCGAAAGACGCGGGTTCGATCCCGGCCGCGGTGGCCGAATTTCGGTGGAGGCGAAATTCTAGAGGCCCGTGTGCTGTGCGATGTCAGTGCACGTTAAAAAACCCCAGGTGGTCGAAATTTCCGGAGTCCTTCACTACGGCGTCCCTCATAGTCTTAGTTGCTTTGTGACGTTAAACCCCCTAAACCACGTAGCGGAGCCTCCAACTCGTCGATCGGACTGTACAAGTTATTATGCGACAAAGCCGTGGCGGGCGCCACGCCACGGCTTATGTGGGTAGGCACGCTTTATGCTATTGTTTCTCTCTCTATCTCGGTTTCTTTTTTTTTTTTACTGTGCTATAGTTGCTTCACTTTCACAAGGGGATGAAAGGGAAATGAATGCCCCGGAGGGAATGCACTATAACTGGCCTCCTTTCTCGAACTTTCTGGGCTCGAAATGCACAAGTTTGTTAACGTTCGGTAGGAAGGAGCTCATCTAGATTAAGAGCAAAAATTCAGAACGGTATAAATGCTTCCGTTTTGGCCCCGCCGCGGTGGCTCAGTGGTTACGGCGCTCGGCTGCTGACCCGAAAGACGCGGGTTCGATCCCGGCCGCGGTGGCCGAATTTCGGTGGAGGCGAAATTCTAGAGGCCCGTGTGCTGTGCGATGTCAGTGCACGTTAAAAAAACCCAGGTGGTCGAAATTTCCGGAGTCCTTCACTACGGCGTCCCTCATAGTCTTAGTTGCTTTGTGACGTTAAACCCCCTAAACCACGTAGCGGAGCCTCCAACTCGTCGATCGGACTGTACAAGTTATTATGCGACAAAGCCGTGGCGGGCGCCACGCCACGGCTTATGTGGGTAGGCACGCTTTATGCTATTGTTTCTCTCTCTATCTCGGTTTCTTTTTTTTTTTTACTGTGCTATAGTTGCTTCACTTTCACAAGGGGATGAAAGGGAAATGAATGCCCCGGAGGGAATGCACTATAACTGGCCTCCTTTCTCGAACTTTCTGGGCTCGAAATGCACAAGTTTGTTAACGTTCGGTAGGAAGGAGGTCATCTAGATTAAGAGCAAAAATTCAGAACGGTATAAATGCTTCCGTTTTGGCCCCGCCGCGGTGGCTCAGTGGTTACGGCGCTCGGCTGCTGACCCGAAAGACGCGGGTTCGATCCCGGCCGCGGTGGCCGAATTTCGGTGGAGGCGAAATTCTAGAGGCCCGTGTGCTGTGCGATGTCAGTGCACGTTAAAAAAACCCAGGTGGTCGAAATTTCCGGAGTCCTTCACTACGGCGTCCCTCATAGTCTTAGTTGCTTTGTGACGTTAAACCCCCTAAACCACGTAGCGGAGCCTCCAACTCGTCGATCGGACTGTACAAGTTATTATGCGACAAAGCCGTGGCGGGCGCCACGCCACGGCTTATGTGGGTAGGCACGCTTTATGCTATTGTTTCTCTCTCTATCTCGGTTTCTTTTTTTTTTTTACTGTGCTATAGTTGCTTCACTTTCACAAGGGGATGAAAGGGAAATGAATGCCCCGGAGGGAATGCACTATAACTGGCCTCCTTTCTCGAACTTTCTGGGCTCGAAATGCACAAGTTTGTTAACGTTCGGTAGGAAGGAGCTCATCTAGATTAAGAGCAAAAATTCAGAACGGTATAAATGCTTCCGTTTTGGCCCCGCCGCGGTGGCTCAGTGGTTACGGCGCTCGGCTGCTGACCCGAAAGACGCGGGTTCGATCCCGGCCGCGGTGGCCGAATTTCGGTGGAGGCGAAATTCTAGAGGCCCGTGTGCTGTGCGATGTCAGTGCACGTTAAAAAAACCCAGGTGGTCGAAATTTCCGGAGTCCTTCACTACGGCGTCCCTCATAGTCTTAGTTGCTTTGTGACGTTAAACCCCCTAAACCACGTAGCGGAGCCTCCAACTCGTCGATCGGACTGTACAAGTTATTATGCGACAAAGCCGTGGCGGGCGCCACGCCACGGCTTATGTGGGTAGGCACGCTTTATGCTATTGTTTCTCTCTCTATCTCGGTTTCTTTTTTTTTTTTACTGTGCTATAGTTGCTTCACTTTCACAAGGGGATGAAAGGGAAATGAATGCCCCGGAGGGAATGCACTATAACTGGCCTCCTTTCTCGAACTTTCTGGGCTCGAAATGCACAAGTTTGTTAACGTTCGGTAGGAAGGAGCTCATCTAGATTAAGAGCAAAAATTCAGAACGGTATAAATGCTTCCGTTTTGGCCCCGCCGCGGTGGCTCAGTGGTTACGGCGCTCGGCTGCTGACCCGAAAGACGCGGGTTCGATCCCGGCCGCGGTGGCCGAATTTCGGTGGAGGCGAAATTCTAGAGGCCCGTGTGCTGTGCGATGTCAGTGCACGTTAAAAAAACCCAGGTGGTCGAAATTTCCGGAGTCCTTCACTACGGCGTCCCTCATAGTCTTAGTTGCTTTGTGACGTTAAACCCCCTAAACCACGTAGCGGAGCCTCCAACTCGTCGATCGGACTGTACAAGTTATTATGCGACAAAGCCGTGGCGGGCGCCACGCCACGGCTTATGTGGGTAGGCACGCTTTATGCTATTGTTTCTCTCTCTATCTCGGTTTCTTTTTTTTTTTTACTGTGCTATAGTTGCTTCACTTTCACAAGGGGATGAAAGGGAAATGAATGCCCCGGAGGGAATGCACTATAACTGGCCTCCTTTCTCGAACTTTCTGGGCTCGAAATGCACAAGTTTGTTAACGTTCGGTAGGAAGGAGCTCATCTAGATTAAGAGCAAAAATTCAGAACGGTATAAATGCTTCCGTTTTGGCCCCGCCGCGGTGGCTCAGTGGTTACGGCGCTCGGCTGCTGACCCGAAAGACGCGGGTTCGATCCCGGCCGCGGTGGCCGAATTTCGGTGGAGGCGAAATTCTAGAGGCCCGTGTGCTGTGCGATGTCAGTGCACGTTAAAAAAACCCAGGTGGTCGAAATTTCCGGAGTCCTTCACTACGGCGTCCCTCATAGTCTTAGTTGCTTTGTGACGTTAAACCCCCTAAACCACGTAGCGGAGCCTCCAACTCGTCGATCGGACTGTACAAGTTATTATGCGACAAAGCCGTGGCGGGCGCCACGCCACGGCTTATGTGGGTAGGCACGCTTTATGCTATTGTTTCTCTCTCTATCTCGGTTTCTTTTTTTTTTTTACTGTGCTATAGTTGCTTCACTTTCACAAGGGGATGAAAGGGAAATGAATGCCCCGGAGGGAATGCACTATAACTGGCCTCCTTTCTCGAACTTTCTGGGCTCGAAATGCACAAGTTTGTTAACGTTCGGTAGGAAGGAGCTCATCTAGATTAAGAGCAAAAATTCAGAACGGTATAAATGCTTCCGTTTTGGCCCCGCCGCGGTGGCTCAGTGGTTACGGCGCTCGGCTGCTGACCCGAAAGACGCGGGTTCGATCCCGGCCGCGGTGGCCGAATTTCGGTGGAGGCGAAATTCTAGAGGCCCGTGTGCTGTGCGATGTCAGTGCACGTTAAAAAAACCCAGGTGGTCGAAATTTCCGGAGTCCTTCACTACGGCGTCCCTCATAGTCTTAGTTGCTTTGTGACGTTAAACCCCCTAAACCACGTAGCGGAGCCTCCAACTCGTCGATCGGACTGTACAAGTTATTATGCGACAAAGCCGTGGCGGGCGCCACGCCACGGCTTATGTGGGTAGGCACGCTTTATGCTATTGTTTCTCTCTCTATCTCGGTTTCTTTTTTTTTTTACTGTGCTATAGTTGCTTCACTTTCACAAGGGGATGAAAGGGAAATGAATGCCCCGGAGGGAATGCACTATAACTGGCCTCCTTTCTCGAACTTTCTGGGCTCGAAATGCACAAGTTTGTTAACGTTCGGTAGGAAGGAGCTCATCTAGATTAAGAGCAAAAATTCAGAACGGTATAAATGCTTCCGTTTTGGCCCCGCCGCGGTGGCTCAGTGGTTACGGCGCTCGGCTGCTGACCCGAAAGACGCGGGTTCGATCCCGGCCGCGGTGGCCGAATTTCGGTGGAGGCGAAATTCTAGAGGCCCGTGTGCTGTGCGATGTCAGTGCACGTTAAAAAAACCCAGGTGGTCGAAATTTCCGGAGTCCTTCACTACGGCGTCCCTCATAGTCTTAGTTGCTTTGTGACGTTAAACCCCCTAAACCACGTAGCGGAGCCTCCAACTCGTCGATCGGACTGTACAAGTTATTATGCGACAAAGCCGTGGCGGGCGCCACGCCACGGCTTATGTGGGTAGGCACGCTTTATGCTATTGTTTCTCTCTCTATCTCGGTTTCTTTTTTTTTTTTACTGTGCTATAGTTGCTTCACTTTCACAAGGGGATGAAAGGGAAATGAATGCCCCGGAGGGAATGCACTATAACTGGCCTCCTTTCTCGAACTTTCTGGGCTCGAAATGCACAAGTTTGTTAACGTTCGGTAGGAAGGAGCTCATCTAGATTAAGAGCAAAAATTCAGAACGGTATAAATGCTTCCGTTTTGGCCCCGCCGCGGTGGCTCAGTGGTTACGGCGCTCGGCTGCTGACCCGAAAGACGCGGGTTCGATCCCGGCCGCGGTGGCCGAATTTCGGTGGAGGCGAAATTCTAGAGGCCCGTGTGCTGTGCGATGTCAGTGCACGTTAAAAAAACCCAGGTGGTCGAAATTTCCGGAGTCCTTCACTACGGCGTCCCTCATAGTCTTAGTTGCTTTGTGACGTTAAACCCCCTAAACCACGTAGCGGAGCCTCCAACTCGTCGATCGGACTGTACAAGTTATTATGCGACAAAGCCGTGGCGGGCGCCACGCCACGGCTTATGTGGGTAGGCACGCTTTATGCTATTGTTTCTCTCTCTATCTCGGTTTCTTTTTTTTTTTACTGTGCTATAGTTGCTTCACTTTCACAAGGGGATGAAAGGGAAATGAATGCCCCGGAGGGAATGCACTATAACTGGCCTCCTTTCTCGAACTTTCTGGGCTCGAAATGCACAAGTTTGTTAACGTTCGGTAGGAAGGAGCTCATCTAGATTAAGAGCAAAAATTCAGAACGGTATAAATGCTTCCGTTTTGGCCCCGCCGCGGTGGCTCAGTGGTTACGGCGCTCGGCTGCTGACCCGAAAGACGCGGGTTCGATCCCGGCCGCGGTGGCCGAATTTCGGTGGAGGCGAAATTCTAGAGGCCCGTGTGCTGTGCGATGTCAGTGCACGTTAAAAAAACCCAGGTGGTCGAAATTTCCGGAGTCCTTCACTACGGCGTCCCTCATAGTCTTAGTTGCTTTGTGACGTTAAACCCCAGGAAACCAAACCATAAGTTTCCGTTTTTGCAAAAGAGACTCGGGGAGGTAGTTAAGAGGAAGCTTCAAGTTCGCAGAAATAAGAGAGAAGGTGTGCACGTTGCCTGCGGGGAACCGAAACGGTCCATGGCTTTGATTGGAAAGAGGAATATCACGCTCTCAACTTCTTGCCGCCGACTGCATGCAACGACGCGGCATTTAAAAAAAAAAAAAACGATAAGCTATCGCCTTCTCTCGAGTGGTTCGCTTGTAGATGATGTGCATGGCGTAACGCCGTGCCATTTCAAGCGCTGGCGTTTTATACGCCAGCTCACGCGTTAAGCTTTCGCAGTCGCATTCGGCTGGAGTCTTTGCTGCCCTCCACGCAGTGTTTCTCGTATTTTTGGCACAAACCCGCTAACTATTAACTATTAGTCATTAACCTGTGTAGAAAATGCAGGCTTTTTTGAGCTGCAGCTATCACTTATCGGGAAAAAGGTGGAGTTCGACGACACCCACTCCCGTCAAATTCAAGCGCACGTGCACCCACTCCAGTTGGACGGACGAGAAGGTAAGAAAGAAAGAAGAATAAAAAGAAAAGCAGGGAAAAAGGAATCCGCAAGGCTGTATAGCAGTTTAGGCGCGGCATTTAGGAACTGCTTCCGCGACATGACTGCTCGCGACGGCAGCAGCAACAACGGTTAAGCGGACCTGCCCTGTGCTAGACCGAGGCCATTTACACTTTGCTTATTTAAGTGGGCAGCAGCGGGCATTTTTTCGCGGTTACTTGCGACCCGACCTGCTTGCTCGCGCGGCCGGGGGCTGCGAATGTGAAAACGGCGCTAGTGTCCTTGCGTGCGAACGCCACGTTGGCCCGGTGATTCCGCTTCCCGGAGTTAAAGGTCCCCTCGGCAGCGGCGGCAGTCGCCTGCGTGCGAGACAACGGGACAAGGTCGCCTTCCGGCCACTCCTCTGCTTCCGTCACGGCGAGGCGTCAAAATGGACGGCGAGCTGCCGTATAGATGGGTGCGCCAGAACGTGCAACTGTGGTGCAATAGTTATCCGACTTCTCGCCCTCTTATTGTGCGAGTTAACGTCATTCGTTGCTGTATAGTTTAAAACGCCGCGACCACGACGTTAACGTGTTGTTACGGGTGGACAAAAGCCCGTAAGTGTGTACACCCTGATGCGTAGGCTGACTTGGCGTGTATTGTAGGTGCCAGCTTGGCGGAAAAGTCAGGTTCGCGAAGCGCAGCGGCGCTCAGCGCCCCGACTAAACAGGATTGGCGAGGTGATGATCTTCTCCGTGTGACCTTACTTCGTAGAACTGGTTGACCGCACACGCTCTCTTCCCCTTTTAGCCTTTGTTTTTGTCTGGCGCGTGCAACTGTATACGCAAAACTGCATGCATACTTGCGGCGATGGAGTGCCTTAATGTATGTAGCGTCCTTTGTTTGCGACGGAATCGTTTAGTGCGTTCTTCAGTGATTGTATACGATCGTCGGTCGTGCAACGAAGCCTTACCAAACCCCGTGGTATGTTCTAGCAAGGTTATCGGTAATCACGCAAGCCTTGTTTTGAATACCCGTCTCGCGCCACAACTTTCTCCGTGGAACTGGCAGTGCTGATTGAGCGCCCGCGCGGACAGTGCCGGGCTGCTTCACCCCCAGCCTCGTCGACTCCTTAAACCGACACTCGTGGCTCCTACCTCAATACCCCCAGTGTCATCCAGACATTCCCACAATTACCCAGAACCTCCAGTTATGCCGTCTACACTGACTCCCAGATCGCATTTGCCCTATCCAAAATCGTACCCTTACCCCAGACGTAATAAAATATCTCGAAGATGCCTTGTTACTTTTCTCTACAGCCATTGTCACCTTTAGATCCATGGATCTCTGGTCATTCAGGGATTGTGGAAGCTTTGGTGTATGAACGCATTGAAAGCAACAGAGGGTGACAGCTCTGTCATGGCGTCAGAAGAAGGCGAAGAACGTGTTCCTTTTCTTTATCTCTCGCCGACTTCGATTTCATCGTGACCTTTGTAGCAGGAGAAATGCGTTCGCCGAGCGTATTCGTCTCTCTCTTTGCTGCATGATTGATATTCCGGGATCTCACAGACTTGTCAGAGGAGGCCGCCCTGCTCGAATTCGCATACAAGACGGCGTGGTCCGCGTCATGTAGCGGCCTTTATTTCCTGGGCAAGCTAAAGGTTTCTTTTTTTCCGTGGCCGCAAACACATAAACCTTTCCTCGTAGAAAGTTCGTTGGCCCACTTCATTGGGTTGCCCCTGGCTTCATCCCCGACGCTGCCAAATTGCGTCACCGTCACGCAGCGAAAGAAGTCGCTCAGTCAGCCGGGTCGGAAGGCGCCAAGCGAGAGTGGCTCCTCTTCCTTCGCTGGGATGCACTGAAGAGGCTGTGGAGGGTGGGCGAGCGAGCAAGGAGGGGGCGCGGCAAATCGATGGCTCCCCGTCCCCGCGGCCCGGGCGGTGCTTCCATTCACGTTTTGCCGTTTCTCGGGGTCTCCCCTTTTGTGTCGACGCGGTCGTTCGTGCTGGCCGTTCTTCCGACTTGCGGGTCTCCCCACCCTCTCTGCCTCAACGTCGTGTGCGCACCCGCCGTGCTTCAACCCGATGCTACGTCGTTGAACGTCTTTCTTTTCTTTCGCAGGGCCGACCTGCTCTGGCGCGGGGGAAAGGATGAAAAAAAAGGGGTGAACAATGACGGATATGGTCTTTAACTTTCATTTTTTTTTTTTTTTTTAGAAAGGAAGAGAGGCGCTCGGTGTTTCAGTTCCTGTTTGTTGCCGTTGTTCCCTTCAGTCCTGCCGTTTTGTTCGCTTCCACCACGCCCTACGTCACCCGCCGTGTGTAGTAAAAGGCGCACATTCTTTCGGTTCACTGCTTGCCTCCTCTTTCGGCTCTTTGGTACGTTGCACGTGCGCTCTGGCGCACTGGTATGTCGTTGTAGTGTATAGCTGTAACAGTAGATACCTGTTCCCAGAGTGGGAGGAGCCGCTGAACGAGGTTCGAAGTGGCTTTTCGCGGGCAGCCTCGACCAGGACGAAGTAAGGAGAAACGCGGCATTCAATCGGCGGTGGTTCAGGTGAGAACAGCGCAAAGCGTGCGTTTTCGCCCAAGTACGACGCGTCTGCGCGTAGTCGATTACAGTTGGTGGGTGCGAAGATGCGATGCGTACTGCTATCGGGTTCACATTTTTGAGCGCATTTACGTTTCCCCTTTGACTTGCGCATACGTTAATCCGTCGCTGCAGCTGCAAAGGTGGGCTCTTCATTGACGAAGGACTCAACGCCATTCCGCCGCTGTCCGCACCGCATATGCTTCTGCGCGAAGACACTGTCACGCTCTTGTTCGCTGCGATGACGGGAGTATTTTCCTTGAGGGGTTACTACAGTCGGATACGTGAACGAAGCGACTAATGTCCCTGCACAAATGCATCCGGCTGGAAGCCAAACGCAGGACCGTGAACAACTTAACTCGAAAGGAAGACGACAGCTGATCAGTCAACGCATGCGCTCACACGCCAACGCGAAATTGCATGATGTATTAGGCACTTCGCCAACACGCCCAAGCTTCCGATGCCCTCAGCTCAAGCGAAACAGCTATGGAACGACGAAAACAAAACAGAAAGAGTGGGTCGGCGCCTGCGACACTCGTGCACTTGCCCACCCGTGCCTGCAATCACAGTAGCCATGCGCGGGAAGCGGTTGCGAGCGTAATCCAGCAGTTGGGATAACGCATTATTTACGAGGTAGTGTCCGGGTTAGTCTGTGAAAAGGCAGAACTAGAACATAACGGGGAAGGTTGTATGCGGCCTTGTATGCCTTTGTACTGATTCCGCGTTCGCCATAAATGGCAATTTAGACTCGTTGGACTGGGTTCTCCCATATTTCTGGACTCCTTTGTTCAGACGTTCACCGGGGAATCACGACTTAAGCGCCTCCTGTGCCAACACGTTTTTTTTCTGTTATCTTTGTTGAAATGAAAGGCGTCACGCATCGTTTGTCCGTCCATACATTTTGTGGCGACAGTGGCGCGACGCCGGCGAAAGCGCGTTATAACGTCGCGAGAGCCCGTTTGTCGGTTCCGCAGTCGAACTGTGACCCCGCCATGAAGCGTATACTCTGGCGCTCGGGAACACGTGTTATGGCTGCGGTTCCGACTCCGCATCACGCGCCCCCCAGACAGCTGTCGGCGCCGCAACGAGCTCAGTTTGTCTGCTCGCAATTGTACAATGCTTTCTTTTTTATGGCGTGCGTGATTTCCATCCCCGCGGTTTCCGCAGACGTTAATATGTAACGAGCGGCGAGCGTGCGTGCTGCCGCATCGAGACGACCGGCGCCGGTGTATAATACGGCCCACATAGCATACACGTGCGCGGAGAGGCTGTCCGGCGCCCGCCGAACCTGTGTGCGGCGCCGGCCGGCCAGAATCGATGGCTCCACGCGCGTCGGGCTGCGGCTGATTCATGCGACGTGCGCTTCCCCAGCAGCAGCCGCAACGGTCGTTCCTCGTGTGCCCCGAGGGCGACGCCACAGTCCATGGTTCCGTGCTGCTGCGGTCCGCGTTCCCGGAACGGCCGGCTTCGAGAAAAATGCTGTCGCCGCGGGGTGTGTGTCACAAGCTGCGCGCTGCAGCTATGCTAGCTATGCTGTCCCCTCGGCCGGCCTTTCTTCGGACGTCGCTGCGCAGCCTGTTTGATTAAAGCTGGCTTTTTTTCTTTTTCCCCCGCGCAGTATAGGAGCTGGCGAGTTGACAAAGCGCTCTATATTGGCGCCCGAGCGGTGCGCTGCGCGTCACAATGGATGTCCAGCCGTATAGATGCTCATGTGGGCACTTCGACTTGTAGACCGCTCCTCCGCGACAAAAAAAGTCCGTTGTTAAAAGTTAGAATTTTGAGACCTGGTTTTTTGTATTATAGTCAAACATTGAAAAGATGATTTCGATTAGGTCTTGTTACTGGCTAGCGGGGTAATACAGGTCGCACAGACCATGGCTCAGTGTTGCTAACTGCTGTTTTTGTTTTGTTTTTTTTTGAAGTTGTATCCTATACTGTAGAAGCAGCCAGTGCGCTCAAGACCGTTTCACAGCCACACTGACCTTCGCAAACTGGATGGTTGCCACGAGCTCGTTATCCGGTTTTCACAACATGTCGCGTTGTTCGAGCATGTGACGCTGTACAAATGCATCGTGGGTTCGCATTGAAGAACTGCAATTCTCCTTGCTGTGTCGAAATTCCGAAAGTGTTACCGGGATCACGCGTCCTCAGGGAAACTATGTAGTTAAAAGAAAGAAAAAAAAGTATGAATCTCACTCGTATACTTAAAGAGTAATCGTTGGTCGAATACAGTGAATGTGTTTCCTTCCGTATTATTCGTATACCTGTATAGAGCTGCATATACACGAGCATCTTTCGCTCCGTTCACGCTCGCGCGGTATGCGAAGCTCGTGAATGCTTGACTGCATCGCGCAATTGGTGTTACATCTCGCCACTTTCGCTCTGCTCGACCGTTAATTAGCGGCCGCACACTTATCTTTTTGCTGCTTGTATGCGTATCCGCGCTCCCCAGCGCGCTCGAGAACCTCCCTGTAGCGCGCTGTGCAACCGTGCGCTTCACGGATGGTAGCGCAAATGGTTTCCCCTGTACCATCTGCTGCGATTAGCATGCGGCGCTTATTATCCACGAGGTACAGTAGAAGCGTGCGTCGGCGCGTTGCCTAACGCGACTCTCGGCTCATCCATGGACCGAGCGCGCTCGGCGCGCTGCCTTGAATCGGCCGTCACGACGGACGAGCGGATGGTGCGTTCGTACACACGTGTTGCCGCAGTTCCATCGCGTGAATCTGTGTAGTTTTGCATGTCTGTAGCGAAAGAAAAAAAAAAAAGGAGAGAGAGAGAAAGAAAATGCGCGCCCAGGGTCGAAGCGAGCGATGGCACAACCCGTTTTCCGCAATCGCACTGGTTCTATCGCATCATCGAAGGGAGCGAGCGACTGCCGCGCGCCTCCCGACACATAAGCATTTGCGTCAGCCGAGTGCTTAGTGGGTGGGCGCGCTCGCGAAGGATCTGCGCTTCTCCCATTGCGTTTCTCCGAGCCGCACGGATACAATCCGCATACACACGCAACGCGCTGCCCCGCAGGAGGCTTAGCGGTATACGCGTAAGCACGCGCTTCCTGCACACGAGACGAAACAAAGCGCGCGGGCGGCTCGGCACGGCACCGTCTCGGCGCTTTGCTTCCTGGTCGCGGAGCAGCACCAGGCGCTATTACCGCGATGATCGACCCGCATTTCGTGCGCGTGCATTCTTCCCGCGTGTGCTGCCGCCGCCGCCGCCTCGATCGCTTCTTCATCCGTGCGGAACAGCGTGATTTGTGCCCCTATACACTACACGGGGATCGGGGCTCCGCCGTTCTTTTATTTTTGCCTTCCCTCTCGCTTACGTGCCGCGAGTCATTCTCGGTTTCTTTTGTAATGCTTCCCTTTCTGTTTTCCTTTTGTATTTTCTTTATCGATATGTCATATTTGTCGACGCCCATATACACGCTTTGAAAGGGTGGCAGTCGGGCTTAGCGACCGGCGCTATAGATCAGCCCGGTCCGGCCGGGTCGCTTTATTGTTTGCTGCAATTAAATGATGCGTGGAGACGTAGTCGAGGATGAGTGGACTCCGAGTGCACCTCAGTGGCCTCATTCGGCTTCTGTTGAAGAGCGCTGAAGCGCTGAACAACGTCTTACCGAACGCGGCGGGGCGTGGAATTCCCGCGTGACGTATTTAGCGCCAGCAGGCGCCGGAGCGCTGCCGCCATTGCGGCTCGGAAAACTCTGTCATGCAAGCTGCCTTTTGAAACCGGCTTGCGAATCAAATCAACTGTTTTCCCGTAAGTTCGACTGCTGGTCCTGAGGTAGCGGGTTTGATCCCGGCCGCGGTGGCCGTATTTCAATGGAGGCTAAATAGAAAAAAAAAAAAAAGAAAACGCCCGTGGGCTGTGTGATGTCAGCGCACATTAAAGAACACCAAGGAGGTCTAAATTCATCCGGAGCCCTCCACTACGGCGTCCCCTATATATATAGCCTATGTGTCGCTTAGGGACGTTAAACCCCACAGTTAACGATAAGTTTTCCCAGCATGTCTCTTCGTTGTTTACAGGCGCCGGCGGCACTTGGGACTCTGGTTTGGTTTGATTTGGTTTGGTTTATGGGGTTTAACGTCCCAAAGCGACTCAGGCTATGAGAGACGCCGTAGTGAAGGGCTCCGGAAATTTCGACCACCTGGGGTTCTTAACGTGCACTGACATCGCACAGTACACGGGCCTCTAGAATTTCTCCTCCAAAGAAATTCAACCCCGTGGCCGGGATCGAACCCGCGTCTTTCGGGTCAACTGGGACTCTGGAAATCACGTGTGCTACCATGGCTCCTAAAGCGAACGCTTCGATTGTGCTTGGACGCGTGCTGCACCGAGTCCTTCATCGCTATAGCGTAGAGGCGACGACTTGAACTTCCTATGTGAGCCGCAGCTTTACGAGCTGTTCGGCGGAGGAGGAATCTGTGAAGACGGGGAAAGTCACGCTTGTTACATGTTGCATCTCGTGTGTTACGTAGAGAAAGACGTGCATATGAAAGAAGCCGCCAGTCACCGTTGGCTTCCGTCCTGTTGGCTTCCTTCATGTGCATTTCGTAACGAGCCCCTCATTTCCCTTCCCTTGTCTGCGGAATAAAGAAATACGGTTGCTTGAGTTTATACGCGATCGTACCTGTGGCATCTGCTAGCGTAAATATTAAGTACCTCCCAATTTTAGCTAAGTAAGGCGTGAGAAGAGTTTGATCGCCGAAGCGTGTTTCGTATGCACAGTATGCACTCTACATATAGCACGCACGGATTAGGACGCTGTGTGCGGGTCCAACCCACTTGTGCTGTGGCCCGGTGTCGCGACTCGTCGTACACCACCTGCCCACTGCAGATATCCAGGCTGCTCGCCCTGCGTATATGAAAACACACGCGTCTACCAACATTCTCGACTGTTGCATAAGGTCCAAAGTTTTCTTGCGTAACCTGCCTCGTCTGTAGATACTCTGCATGACGCAGACGCCCGTTGTTCGGTATGCTTTATATACGCAGATATTTATATATACTCCTATTGTTAGCGCTGCGCAGACGCGGCCTTTTACTTCTGGCCAGTTTTTCTTTTATTTCTTTTTCCAGCCCTCTGTAACGTATGTCCCGTTTGTGCAGGACATATGTTCTGGTCGGTCGGTTAGAAAAAGGAAAATGAGCAAAGAGAAAAATTTGCATTGCACCTAATAGCTCTTTGAAACGGAGCCCATTTTGTTTCTCTTTTTTTTTTCGGTTTGCTTTCAAATCGTTCGTAACAACTGCACCCTTTGTTCGGTCCGAGCAGGGAGCCAGCCAAGCGAAACGTTCTGCCGGTCGGCCGGCCCGCCCGCGTCTCGTAAACGAGCCCGTGTGTGTTGTGTGCGTGCGTGGACCCGAGATCCACGGCGCCGATACACACACGCGAACGGGGCTCATTTTCTCATGGTTTGGCGGGCAAGGGCAGGCCGCGCACCGTCTTCTCTGCTTTACCTCGCCGATCGTATCGGCCGGATCTGGCGGCCGTCCGCGCACTTGGCCCCTAAGGACGGGCACCGCCGCCGCGCGGAGACAACGCAACCGACGACGACGACGTCGCCGCAGGGCGCACATATCAACGCTTGTTTGTGAGTGTCCGGAAAAGTTGTGCTAGCAGCAGAGCCTCCCCCTCCCCCCTCCCTGTTCCGTTCCTCAAAGTGCAGCGCGAGCTCGTTCGGCATGGAGATCACGTAGGCGTCTAATCCGACTCCAGTGCGCGCGCTCGCGCATAAAAATAGGGAGCGGAACGAGGACACAAACATTTAATCGGCAAGCGTTTGCGTACGCCCTCGCTTGGAGTGTTCTCTCAGATAGCGAGCAGGCATGCATACAGCTGGCTGTGCGGCAGTGATCTAACGCTATCCGGACTCTCATGTGACGCGTGTAACTCAATCCGGCCAGGATATATGTATTTGTTCGGAGCCCGTCGTGGATTGGTCATCTTGTGTTCACTGCTAACAGTTTCGTAGCCATGCGCTCTTAAGTATACATATAGACAACAGTATAACACTCTAAACAGAGAGGAGTGAAGAGGGAGTAAGCTGCTGGCCTCTAGCGCACTCTTTTCTAAAAGGTAGTTCACTGGAGTATATTTCACTCCCTTTTTACTTCCCTATTCGTGTTTATAAAGTGTGCTTCGTTACGGGGCGCGGCATAGCTGTCCTTCGCGTTGCTTTCTTGGCAGAAAAAGCGTGGCTACTAAGCGCGGAAAAAATGGGGAGAAAAAAAAAGTTCCCGGCGCTAATTGATTGGCGCCCTATATCGAGGCCGCGCGAACCTCGATGGGGCTCGATACGTATATGGCAGGAGCGGAAAGTGGTTTTGTAAATTTCGCGGAACTTTCCGTCCCCGTTCGCTCGGTTGCCTCGGCGCCCCCTTTTTTTTTATCGGCGTATTATATCGAACGCCGCGATCGGCCCTCATTTTCTCGGCTTCCGTTCGCACCTCCTGGAAACGCGCCGTGTTACAGCCACCGACGCTTTACCTTCGATCGCCCCCCTTCATTGCTTTTTTGCAACTCGGAATGCACGCAGCGTAACAAAAAGAAAAATGATCTGCACTCCGGTCACGTCTAGTGCGAACCCTTTCGACTTCCTTTCGGTCGCTTCGGCCGATATGTTTCGTCCCTCCTCGTTTCCATTATTCTTTCTTTCTTTCTACCCATCTACCGTGCGAGTCCGTGTGGCAGGCAGCGTGCGACCTAATGCCGCGTGACGGCAACACGCGTGCGCCGGTTGTCTCCACCGTATCGCATGTATTATTTCGCTTAGGCTGGCCCAGCCCCTCCCGAGGGACGCGCACTCTGGCGCGGCAGTGAGCGCATATCTCATACTTCCTCGCCGCTGCGTCAGACTTCGCCGACGGAGAGATTACGCATACACTCGGATGCGTTGTCTTTCGCCGCTGTGCCGTTCGCGCAAGCGAGCGTGCGAACAGCAGCCGCATACGTAAAGCGGCGTCATCATTGGCGGCGCTGGCTGGTAGCGACCTCAAGGGGAACGCAGTCGCCCTCATCTCACAGGCCGAGAGGGACAACGTTGTGCCGAGAACAATGGGGAACGGTGTGCTACAGGGCGCGCTCTATATATCATCCTGACTGCTCTGCGCGACACACGAAGACAGTCAAATACCATTTTCACTGCTGTGCGATACAGGCACGCTCGCGGCAAACAAAGGCAGTCCGGGAAGAAACGGGACACACACATACTGAGTATAAAGTATCAGCGCTGTATCAGCAGTAACGGTTTTCGCATAATATCGCGATGCAGCGGCCCAGATGCTCAGTTTCGCGGAAACGGCGAGACGCTCGTGGTCTGATTGTCTCTGTCTCTCTCTCTGTCGGGCTGATCGGATGATGGCTTCAGTGGACGGCTTCGGTTTCTTCCCGGCGCGCGCGCTCTGTTGCCATCGATCGCGCGTTGCTGTGCGGGGCTCGGTCGTCTCTTGCGAAACAGCAATCGAGGAAGTGGGCAGCTGCAGCGCGCTGTCATTGGTCGCGCCTTTTCTTTCGTTTTTCTTTTCTGCAGGGTGAACGTTGGATTATTGCGAGGCCGCGTGTGTGGCGGTTATAACTAGTGCAAAGGACGGCAAGTGTATGGACGCCCTCCCATAGATACTATAGCCCCTGGGTGTGTCCTATCGCGTTCGGCACTGCGTTGGTGTCTGAAAGCGCTGTCGATTAACATTGCAGGAAGGGCAGGCGTCGATATATGGCGCTGCCGCCGAGTGCACCGGTGTTATTTGCTGCGGCCGGCCGTGAGTCGGATCTAACGAGCCTGGTTTCACCTATATACAGCTGCCCGTACACGAACGACTACGTTGCGTTGAGAGGGCACGGACGGTCGTTGTCTATATTTCCTTCTTTTCATCCATCGCGAATCCCGCTGGCTGCGTGTTAGTGTAAAGAAAATTAAGCCGTAGCAGAGGTCAGGGTGGCCTTGGCTGCATGCAGCCCCGGGCGCACACGCTGCTATTAAGATATTCTCTGTCGACGGCGGTGTTTAGCATATGCACGAGGTGAACCACTGCTGGACCAGTCGTGTATATATACACATCAGTGCGCTCTCCACTGTATACGCCTGATGGCAGTCATGTATAGATGCTTTGCATCCGATACCGCTCCGCCTGGCGACTCCGAAAGTGCTGCTGTTGTCCATCGCTTATGCGCCCCGCCTTCAAGAGAAGCTTATCTCGAGAGATGGCTCCGTCGCCCGCGGTGTTGGCAAAAAAGGAAAACGCCTGTAATAAGGATGAGTTGAAATCCTCTCCCTGCCCGCTCGTTATCTTCGTGCAGAGGACAAAGGGGGACTGGTCGTGGCGACAGAGCCCCCTGTGTGACGGCTGCTTTCGTGGACGTCGGCCATCTGTATGCAGAGTTCTGATAGCGTGCACTTGTGCTGCAGCCACATCGCTGGAAGCGGCCGCAGGCTTTGGAGGGCGGGGGGCAGCGTGGGAACCACCTCGGTGTTCTTTTTCGCGTCCGGTACGCGTGTGTTACGTAACGAAAGGCGTCCCGTTTCACTTGGCAGGCACGGCATAGTAATGCAGGTTGATGCTCACTGTCCAGTCAGTCTGTCTGCATCAAACCAGCGTCATGACTCGTCTTCACGAGAGCGCCGTCCCGGGAAGTATAGTTATGAACCAGCAGGGTCCGAGGCCCCGGCGTACGCGAACTGTTATGACTGGGTTCGCGTTTCCCACCAGGTTTGAGGCAGTTAGCTTTTCATCTTCTTTCGTACACTCCGTGGTGTCTCAGTGGTCACGGGGTTTCGCCCATGAGCAGGAGCGGCGGCCCCGTTGTCGATGGCCGAAGTTAATCCGAGCACTCCACTGCGGCGTATACGCCTAATAGCCAGCCTCGTCACATGAAAACGTGTTAACTGTTGACCATCTTTGCTTCCCTCTTCCTTTGTCATTCTTTTATGCTCGTAATGGCGATCAAACAGAGCTTTGTGCCCGGCGGGCCGTTGAAAGTTAGAAAGAACGATCACCGTTCAGTCGTGGCCTGCTGGACGGACGGTCTTTGCCTCATCCTTAAACTAGGTCTGTTCCTTTCTTGCCGAGACTCTCGGTTGGCTGCCTGTGTACTATGCGAATCGTATCGTATTCCGTGAAGCCCTATATCACGGATGTACTGCGCAGTTGTTGCTGTGCGATTCAACATCACTGCATGCACTCGTCGATCGCTGTGTTAAGTGAAAAAACGTCTAAACATAATAATAAAAAACCGTGTGCATAATTTAGTAAACTAATTAACCGCCACTTAAGCGATCTTAAGCCTATGGGCACTGCTCAGGAGTGGGTAGAAAAGTAAGGTTATATCCCATCAGAAGAACAGAGGGGATGCAATGAAGAAAGGGCAGTCGTTCTCTTACAGCGCCGAAAAAAAAGAAAGAAAATCTCAACGACCACTTCTTTTCGAACTCTTCAGCAGCTGAACACGGCAGCCAAATGCGAAGGGCACTCCAGACAAATTCGACCGCCTATACAGAGCTCCGCTACTATGCATGCACTGCTCCAGAAGAAGGAGGAAAAGAAAAGACGCCTGCCTCGCCACACAACGCACTCCTCAGAAAGCCGGAGCGGTGCATGCGACGTGAATGTGCAAGCAGCAGCAGCCGACGGCGCTGACCGCGTAATTGAATTCACGGCATCAATTGCTGGGCGGGATAGGGGGGAGTGCACCGTGCGTATGCGGCGGCGCGGCTTCGCACCGGGTTCGACCACAAGCACCGCTGCGGCTGCGGCGACGGGCCGTCGACGTGATCGGCGCCCCGATGACGGCCGTGGCGGGGCTGAGTGGGGCTTCGCTCACGCCCGGCGACGGCCCTAAGTGGCCTTCGCGTCATTCGCGTCGGCGCGCTTCCCTTCTCTCTCTCCTTCCTTCGCTTTGATTTTTTTCTTTTGTACCTTTCTATTTCTCTCTCGCTCCCTCTTTCCAGCAACGTTCGCGCGCTTTCTCTGACTGTCGCAGTCAATTATGGACGTCATTTGTCCGTAATGTGTACCTCTTCCTCTTGCATCTCTTCTTTTTTGACGGTGCTTCTCCACAGAACTTGGCTGCAATGCGGAGAAAAAGTTTGCGCAGTGTGACGTGGCATTTGTACGTAATACTGTCGTAGTCGTCATCTTTCTGCAGTTTTTAGCCGGAACACTATTCCGCCTGGACGTTCCGTTTATCTTCGTTCGCGTTCCCGGAACACGCAGCGAGGTAGTTTCGATGGAAACTAGGTCTAACGGAGACCTAGCAAATATGGTAACGTTTTGGCGGGCGTGCTGCGCATAGCTGCGAATGGTGGTCTCGAAATATTCCGGAGTCGACTCGGAACGGCGCCCGTTGCGATCCGTGGCCCCCTGGAGAAATATTCGCGCGTGTAGGCTTTGCGATTTGATTATTCGCTACATTCTCCTTCCCACTCCTGCATACATATTAAGCCTAAGCAGCGCGCCGGGTTACTGGGGGCGGCGTGCACTGGACAAATCCGCCGTAACATTTTGGCGTTTGCCAAAACTACAAGCACGCGCGTCTTAACGTCGCGCCTTCTATCTTTTACGACTCTTTGTGTGCTGCGTCAGCATACGTCCTGCGCATGGGTGCTATATAAAGTGCGTTTACTGGTATGGCGCCGTCCATTACTGACGTCGCTGTTCCGACGCTTTTGGGCTGATTCAGAGGTTATTGCATCAGCGACTTTTTTTTTTTTTTTTTTTTACGCGCGACGTCTGCATGAAGACATGCGCTCCTGTGGGATGAGGTCTTTGTCCTCGATGTTTCGCCACTGTCCGCTCTTATCCACTTGCATTCTGTGACACTCACCTCTGCGGGCGAACTTCTACTCGAGAAGTGATAGCCTTGAAATATACGCTTCGGGATATGTTCGCTTCACTATATACAGGTGTAAATGGGGACATTTTGCGAGTCTGCGGCGGTCCTTGACGCGTTCTTATTGCGAAGTCGCACGGGCTGACGGCCTCTGGCGTCCATGTTGCGAAATAGAGACCTCACCGAAGGTGGAGGTCGCGTCGTGTAGGCTGACGTATGCGTGGCCCGTTTCTGCAAGCGAACAAACGCTCTAGAACCGAGCGGAGATTGAATTAGGGGGACAAAAAAATAAAACTGAGCGACATCTCAAGCACTTGCGCGGTCGGCGGCAGCAGCTGGAGTCGCGGCGACCGCGGCGTTGGAAAAAGGAAGCAAGGCGAGGAGGGGGAAGCTGTCCCTGTGTCGCGGAGCGGGCTTGGGCCTTGCGAAACCCGATCAGGCCGAAATGTTGGGAAAGCTTAAACGCGTGCGACCGTTTGCGCACCCGCCGCCGACACCGCGTCGTGCGCGCAGCCTGTCTTTTCTCACCGCCGTGAGGGACGCCGTGAGCAACCGGAGCGGTGGCACCGGCGTTTGCACACCGTCTGTTGAGCGCGTATGTGCGCGCGGAATTGCAAGGAAAAGATTTACGTGTATACATGCGCACTAGCTTTGAACGGAGCTGGGCAGAGACTGTGGAAGAAATGCTCATGGCTTGAAAGCTATCCGGCTACTTTTGGGTCGACACCCTGCTATATGCACCTTCGCCGGCATCGGGCAAATGAAAAGTTGCAGAAGGACGACCGCCTCCCCTCTCAGTTCTTCCTCCTCTCCGTTACGTGTAGGGATAAATAATACCTGTGTAAGAGTGTGCATGTACGCGGGACAAGCCTCGTTCATATGTACAGTCGGCGGCAAAAGTCTATAGGACGTACGAGCCGCAAACGGTCGAGGCCGAAAGCTCTATCAGCTGCGGGATCATGACACGCTTGTCGAGGTGGAAATAAACTCTTTTTTTAATGTGTGGTAGTGAAATGTTGCGATAGCTCTGGGCGTATACATCGCTTTCCGAACGTCCTGGAGACTTTGTCCCTGATACATTCACCTCACACCACGCGTCGGTGTCGGCAACACGTTCCACGCCGTACCGCGCTACTTCTACGCCGGTGAAAAGTGCGCGAGAACCGGCGAATTAGTCTCCTCAGAGCCCGCGGCTTCCGCCCTCCCATCAGCCGCCGCCGCCGGCATCTACCGCGCCTTTGCGGCGAAGACGGCTGCCTGGTGCTCCTGCTCTGCTTCCCCGTTCTGCCCGCCGTTCTCCTGAGCGTTATCTTTGGTGCTTCCTCTGCCGAACGAGCGGGGTTCGGGCAGGAGGCCGGGGTGCGTTTAACTCTATGCCTGGAGTTCGGGTTCGCGTCAAGACTGCCGCCGACTCTCGTTTCTTCCGGCCGCCGTTGCTGCTGTGTGTGTGTTGCTCAGGGGACGGTCACGTAGCCCTGACGGATCGCAAACTCCCCCCCCCCCCTTTCCGTCTTCCGCCACAACTGTGTTTCATTTGCGCCGCGTGCGAAGACGATTAGATTGTAACGGTCTGTTCGGTCCTTCCGTCTCGCACGCACCCCTTTCACTCACCGTTATGGATGTCGTGTTCGAGCGTCTTCTGCGAGTCCGTGTGCATGTATAGTGCCACTGCCGACCGAAAGGGGAGAGGGGGGAAGGGACTGAGAACTGAGGGAAGGATGATTGAAGGTCACTTCTTTTGCTCTGTTGCGTAACACGATGCTCGTTTCGCCCGGAAGTTTGCGCAGCGATACACTGAACTTTTGAAGAGCACATATAGGCCCAGGCGTTTAGACTTTGTTCCATGGGGTTGTTGGAACGCCGTCCGCCTCGCGCAGAGCTTTTGTTTTTGGTTTGGTTTTTGTGGGGTTTAACGTCCCA
Organism: Amblyomma mixtum; assembly: GCF_055824585.1. Lineage (NCBI taxonomy): Eukaryota > Metazoa > Arthropoda > Arachnida > Ixodida > Ixodidae > Amblyomma > Amblyomma mixtum. The sequence continues at coordinate 53,337,090 of NC_143016.1, read as the reverse complement.
AAGTGACTAAGGCTATGAGAGACGCCGTAGTGGAGGGCTCCGGAAATTTCGACCACCTGGGGTTCTTTAACGTGCACTGACACCGCACAGTACACGGGCCTCTAGAATTTCTCCTCCAAAGAAATTCTAGCCGCCGCGGCCGGGATCGAACCCGCGTCTTTCGGGTCAGCAGCCGAGCACCATAACCGCTGAGCCACCGCGGCGGCTTTTGTTTTTGTTTAATTGCCCAAAGCATGCCTTCCTTAGCAGTGATGACCTTTACTGGTTTGAGCGTCCGCCTCGTATGCGGGAGATGCTGGATTCGATCCCCAGTGCCGCCTCTTACCAATCCATTTCCCGCCCTGGTGATCTGATTTCTGTGGGATGGAATTCATAGGAAAATTTCTCGCGAGTAAATAATAAATCGAATACTGGAAGGAGAGGAGCATGGCGAAGTTGTTGATTGCGATGGCTGTAACTACGCTTTCGACCAGAGGGTAGTTTAAACGTAATTGTATTAAATGGAGTCTGCAGTTCCCCGCACTCTCCTCGGTTTTAACCGTGGTTCCGTCGGTTTACTACTACCGTCGGCCGCGGCGCATTTCAACCGGCGGGCGAGGCAGCCGCGGGTTTGGAGAGTTCTCGCTGGCTCGTTTGCGCGAAGCAGTCGTTGACCCGCTTTACGAGCGGCACTCGTCTCGAGCAGCGTATATACGGGGCGAGGCGCGACGCGGTTGGCGACGTCTCCCGCCCGACGGCGACGGCAGTGCGTACCGCCCCGACTTGTGTGCGCGTCTCGGCGGAGAGAAGAAAAGGACGCCGTCGACGCCCCGGCGGAGGAGGAGGAGGAGAGAGAAAGAGAGAGAGAAAAGGGTTGATCGCGCAACGCGAAACTCGCTCGTTCGCCGACGGCGACGCTGGGACACACGTGCACGCCTGACGCGCCGCGAGCTGTGCTGCATACTTGGATTTCTTTTTGTGCGTCTTTTCCCTTTGTTCGTTCTTGGGATCGCTCTAAGGTTTCGGGCTGTGTCCGAAACCCAACCGCCTCTCGCGCTATGCGGGCGCGTGCTAGCTAACTTTTCTCCTTAATTTTTGTTCTTCGCTCCTCCTTTCTTTCTCGTGTGTTGTTCTTCTTGTTGATTGCAAGCAAACAGCTCTCTTTACTGTTGTAGAGTTTTCCGACCCCGGTCACGTGGGGCGACTGACTTTCGCAACGCGCCGGATAAGCGTGGTGGGAGAGATTAATTAAAACGCGCACATTTCCATCAGTCTAACGGGGGAAAATGAATTCGGAGAATGCAGCAGCGTGTGGGACAAATACCAGACTGTCTTTCTTTTTTTCTTTTTCTTTATTTGTGTAATGGACGGTCATGTAGCACTCGGCATCCTCGTGCATTTCCCCCTAGTCGTTTTCGAGACTCTTTCAGAGCCCTCGAGATTACTGCTCGACCTATGAGATTCCTCGCTGTGGTTTGTTTCGCTGCTTGTGAGGGGCTTCATTCGCTTTCCTCATTTCCACTTTGGTGCGCGAGCCCCGCCCTCATTTCGACGCGAGTGCTTGCGCCTGCGAGGCTGGCTCCTCCTTGAGCATGCTTGCTGTTAGGAGAAGCCGATAGTTCGGGGTCGGGGGTGGTCGGCGTTGATCTGCACCAAGTACGTAAGCGCAGACAAAGTTTCGCTTTTATGGCACAACGCAAAGCGCTCGGAGTCCTTGTCCTCACAGAGTCGTATAAATTCTTAGCTTCTCTAGGTGCGCGAAAGTCGTGTTCCGCTTGAATGCACGAGGTTGTAGTAGTTCGAGGAACGACTAAAACTGCATCCAACTAAGTGTCCGTGCTTGTGTCCGGGAGCGGATTTATTGCCAACTTTTGGAGAAAGTGGTGCCCCCCCCCCTCTCCCCCTCCTCCTCCTTTCCACACATACATACTCCACCCCTGCTTGGGTCGCCTCTTCGCGGGTTCCCTTGGGTCGACATTTCATCCGCGTTTTTGTACCTGGCGCGAGCCTCCCGTGCACGAGATAGCAGCAGTGTAACGATAAATAATCTGCTGGAAAACAGCGTACATGACGCCACTTCCGTCTGCCGTCATTGCAACCACCTGCGACGTTGCAGCGACATTCTTCTGACTGAATTAACCGCTGCGTTCGTTTGTCGCATTCGCACGCAAGCCCATCTGCTCGGCACCCGTCACACAGCTTACCCGTGATGGATAGCACGCACATGCTTCGCGCTCATATTTTACCTGTAACCCGAACGCTTCCACCGATCGAGTGTAAATGCCAGGATATTTTGCGCGGTTTTCCATTGGACACGCCTGTCGTGTGGCCCGTCACTGCAGGCAGCTGGTGTGAGCAAATCATGCGTATACCTATCGCATACTTACGGTCTGGTGAATCAGCATGCGCAGCGGTTGCGGCCGCACGTGATCCCGGCGTGTAAGCCCTTCATCTATTTCTATTCCGTTTCAGCTTTCTGTTCTGTCTAGTCTCTTAATAACCTTATCGGTGGCTCTGTTTGACATGTGCTTTAGTACAGCCATACACGTTCGCCTTTTCTTTGTTGTTGACTGCTGTGTCTCACTACAGTGTTCATATTTCTCTGTGCAGGCATCGGGGCCTCCGGAGCAGGCATGATCCTTGCCTGCTACGAGCCCGCACCTACGAGCTTTTGAGCAAGCTTGATCCGCCTATCAGCGTTGCTGCCAATCGACTGTGTGCCAAAGCTGCATCCTCGTAGCAGGTGTGTAACCGGCGAGCTCCACTAAAAGCACTCCTTTTGTCTGGCAGTTTGATGCTTAATGTCACAAGTCGGTATAGTAATTGGTGGCTGGCATTCATGGGAAAGGTATCAACAAAGAGTCGAAGGTAAATGTATAGGACGAAGTGAGAATACTGCATTGAAGAGTTCTAGATGGCTGCCACTTGCTTGGTTACTATCCTTTGTTCCTATATATAGACCTCCTCCATGTTTGCAAACAAGCGAGGTGGCGCTGCACTCGCTAGTGGGCTCACGTTAGGCAAGAGGCCAGGGAGTGGCGTCGAGTTGAGGTGGTGCAGCGCCGGTTTTCAAGGCTTGTAGGCGCGTTTTGAGTTTCTGATAATCAGAGCAATGGTTGATGCTTTCAACTTAGTATTCCTCGAAGTACACGGGATCGCGTTGGCCATGTACGGCGTATTTCGCCACAGTATTATGGCTAGAAAGTGTTTCTGGCGTTGGTTTCTACCCTAAGCATTGAATAAAATAATACGTTTTTGACACTCTGCACTAGACAGAATGGTTTTACCTCGGGGCAGTAGTGAGGGAAGCACTGGCGTTTTTTCGGCAGAGCCGACGTGCGCTCACTGTCTGTTGACACGTGTCGCGCAGTGCGAAAAGTGGGGACAGCGTCGATCGTGTCCTGACCTTATCCGTCTCGCGTAACCGCTATCAGGCACCAGCCAGGCCTTCTCGCATTAAACTGGTCGATTTGCTGAAAAGTTTGGATTCCTGAAATTGTATTCTTTCCCAGCCCTAGGACTTCTGTTTGGTTACGAAAAATTATAGCAAAATATACAGTAGAAATTCATAAAATTACGGTTTTTAGATCTGTTGTCAAAAATTATGAGGTAATGGGGTTTCTGATGGTCCCGGCACGTCGCGAATTCTGCGGGTTTCCGACGACGGAGCACCACAGTGGTAGCATCACTACGAAGAAGAGGGATCAGAGGTTTCGTTGATTTCATTGCCGCATTTCTTTGACCGAAGCGAAAGCAAAGAGGCCATAAACGAGGGAATAAACTTAAATGTTTGTTTTTGTGATCTACCACATTTTCTGCGATTGGCATCACTCACCCCTTCGTAAATTTGTAACGAATGGAAATAGATTGATTTTATTTGTCACGAATGATTCCAGAGACATTGAGGAGTGCAATAAATCTCTCGATTTTTTTCCTACAGGAGCAGTAGTACGTTAGTTATTTTTGTAAGAAAAGTTTTCATGTGACTATGCATGCATAAGTACTGAGAATCTAAAAAAAAAAAAAAGAAGTAATACCGCCATCGTAGAGAACAGGGCTTTGGGAACATGCTGGCATAAAAGAATTCTGCACTTTCTACTTAATTGTTCAAGACCTGGGGTGACTTGACGAGGGTGTTAGTTATAATTACCCAAGAACTGTACCAGGTATAGCTGAAAATAAAATGCATTACTGAAATTAGCAGAGGAATTTCATATTTGCACCAAATTTGGTTACATATCTCATGCATCAATAAAGAAAACACTTTTCATTGACTCATCCCCTGTTGATCTCGCTACGTGCCTCTGTTGGTAGCCCGCCTGCGGTTGCTTCTTTCCAAACAGGCTTTGTGATCATGTACTACTTCATGAAACAGCTTATGACATATGCATGATGCAATGAAAAGCACGTGGCTTTTAGCACACTTAAAGTACGCTGTTTGAAGCATGCCAACATGACCGCGCAAGATTGTCACAACTTACCAGACTTCTTTCTACTAGAATCGAATAATTATGTTGGTCATGTTAAGAAATAGCTTCAAGTATATATTAAATACCCTGAAACGCGCCATGATATGTTCGTATAACTTCTACACACGTTAAAACATGCTGTGCTATCAACAAAATAACGCACTCCTTGGTGGCGAGTGACCCTGCCGGCGCATGTGCACACCAGCTCAGGGTGATAAATACGTGTGCAGCTACATACATGCTTCTTTTTTCCTTGCGCAATTTTAAGCGTACCATGCCATTGTTCAGGTGAATGAGCACAGCAATTCCATTGCTATGAAGTATGTTGACTGGCAGCCCCGGTCGACACCCGGACTTCACGCTTTTACTGCAGCGGCCCATTTCCTAATGAGGTATTTATTTGCGAGAAGCCTATTAAGGCTAATCTAATTTTCCGTTTTATGATACTACGCGGACCCAACAGTGACGCAGCTGGTCAGTACATGCTGCTTCTGCAGTGCGCAGGCATGTTGCAGCCGCTGGTGGGTGTGGCAGCTGCGGTAGGCACGGGCAGGTGGAACCTGTTTTGCCTACCGCGCGAAAGTCGCTACTGATACCAGCGCCACCACATCTTCGTGACGTTGCAGGGTGAAGGAGGTCTAGAGCTTTAAGCTTCATGCCTATTTTCTGATGCGCTAAATGTTGTCACCATATGGACCAAGTTTTCAATCTGCCATGGGAGGCTGGGGCCCAATTAGCACCTTCTCTCTTCTTCATTTGTTCCCCCCTCCCCACATGCACCTTGGTAAGACACACACACGTAGTGAGGCTGTCGAGCAAATATGCTATAAAGAATGACCCCATGGTTCTTAAGGTACTAAATAAATAAATGAGCAAAAGAAACTGAAAAATACGTAAACTCTTGGCAGTCATTCATAACACCCTTAGTCGAAGTGAGAGAAAACACTGGACAGCACAAAAATTTTCACAAGCTAGCAATTAAAATATTATAAACTCATTACAAACTACTCGCGGTGGCTCAGTGATTATGGTGCTTAGCTCGGCTGCTGACCCGAAAGACGCGGGTTCGATCCCAGCTGCGACGGTCTAATTTCGATGGAGGCGAAATTCTAGAGTCCCGTGTACTGTGCGTTGTCAGTGCACGTTAAAGAACCCCAGATGGTTGAAATTTCCGGAGCCCTTCACTACGCATCGATCCCTCATAGCCTGTTCGCTTTGGGACGTTAAAGCCACATAAACCATAATCATTTGTAATGTAGAAAACGACTGGGCAATAGAAATATTTCAATAATAAGCTAACAGTTAAAACATTTGTTATAAACTCTTCATCTTTCAGAAATGTAAACGAACTACCAGTGTCATTCTGCCATTCGTTCAAGATCGGTTTAATGCTGTGGAGTTCATTATGGAGCTCGGAGTCCCACTCCTTTTGCCATAAATATTTTATTTGCTTTCACAAGGATGATGTGTAGTCTCTGGCCAGGATCTTGTTGATGTCGACTGCCCTATTCACACAGGCACTAGTGGCTCAGTCGGCTTCATCGTTGCTGGCTGTTTGAATGTGGCTCAGAACCCAGCAAAGTAGAATTATTAGGTGACTTTTCTAGGCATGAATAACCTTTCTACATAGCAAGGTAACAAGCGGTGGCTCCAGGAAGTAACATGGTTCAGAGAAAACACAGGACTGAGCGAGTCAGTAAACACAGCTGATTTTCATTATTTACATTGGGCTATGTATGGTTTACAGTTGTTAGCAACCCAAAAAGTTTGGCTGAGAAAGTAGATGCATTTGGGTTTATTCCTCTGATCGACTGCAGGATCTCTCCTATGGCAGTGCAGCCAACATGATTGGGGCTTTTGATTCATCCATAAAGAAACTTTTGTAATCCTTACATAATGCCATGATGTCCATGAATTTCTTTTGGATAAAGTTTGCAGCTTCAACCTGTCGAGGTCAGGTTGCACGGTATGTCTGCCTTGTCCCTGAGAGCAAGCCTTTGCTGAGATTAAAGAACAGGAAAAAATGGCAAAACTAGTGTTGTGAGGCGCTGTTCATGCAAAAAGCAAAAGGCGGAATTACAAGGCTTATTTTGAAAAGTGCGTTCTTAGTTGATGTTTTGGGTCATAACATAATTTGGATGCTTGGGGATGGGTTCGAAGACTTAGTAAAGACTGTGCACCAAAGAAAAACCTGCGCTTACAAGTGGGCATTCATTTCATTCTGCCTATAGACTTGGAACAGGAGACATTCGAAAAGCTCCTGTTTGCCAGTGAGATCTCTTGACGGTGAACTGGATCTAAATCCCTTATTGTTGTCATAATTCTCTTTTGTCAGCGGGAGTCAAATTTATGTAACCACAGCTGTTTAAGGCGGTGCTTAAGGCTATGTTCTTTCTACTTTTAGGCAACTGAAGTTATTTAATCGGTTTGTCCAAAATCGTATGAAAGAAGACGTGCTGCCCACTGGCCCCATTACTGTTTCGAGCGTGCCCCCTCCCAGTCGGCACCTATGATTGTCACTATCAATGTTTTGATGCAGTGTTTAAAATTATCATAATATTTCTTGCCTAGTCAGCATAGCTTGTGTGCACCCACTTGAATTCAACAAATAAAACTTTCTAAACGAAAAATAGGGAAGTATAGGCGGGGGGTTAGGAGGTTGTGTTGCCAACACAAAAAGGTATTGTTGCCTTATGCAAGTAGGGGAGTTGTCTACATTTAATCAGTTCAGTTTATAAGATCAAAATGAATGATGCAGACATGGAAGGAAGTTTTCTTGCAAAGTTGTACCATGAACGAAAAACTGTGTCAGCAATTTCAATAATGTTCCATAACCATGGATTGCATACAACTTTTGCGTGGTAAAAAAGGAAGTATGCGAAAATCAGATAGTTTGCCAGATAAGGATCTTGTTCGAGCATTGCATTCTGCTGGTGGGCGCCTGCTGTTATCTGTTTTCATGGTACTGCCAAATGTAATGGCCGCTTAGAATATGCAAACCATTGCTGGCGGTTACCCTAATCATGGTGTCTTACATGCATTATTAAAGAACCTATCAGTGTGCAAATACGTATCTGTGAACAGTTGTGCACTGCAATACATCCTTCCACTCGCTGGAATGTAAGAAGTGATAATTTTCATTTCTGTACTTGGTGACCAGTAGGTCCAGCACTTAGCCTTAGATGATTAATCAACGTATGTGAACAATTCCTGCAAACCTTGCATAGCTGCCAAGGGCAGTATTGTCTTAGCTTTTCCCCGTACAGTGCACCCTTTTATGAGGCTATGTTCCATTTTATTAGGCATGCATGTTTGTATCGAGAGTAGCAGTGTTTTGTTGAGGTGCAGGTGAATATAGATGAAGGAATCAGTTGTGTCCATTGGTTCTGTTTATTTTTATTATGCCATCATGTAAGCTAAGAATAGCGACACAAAGAGAAAGGAGAAGTCTGTAGTTGGAAGCCTTTGATTCAGCGAAAGAGTAGCATAATCTTTCAATTGTGTCATAGACCACAAAGAGCTTTTTACACATTACATAGAAGTAGGATTTAAATGAGTACATACGCAAATTATAGAAAAATGTAAGCAAGTGGGGCTTATTGTTCATAAAGATGTGAGGCACCTTTGTTTCCCTTTCTTGCTTAATTCTGCATGTTTGAGATCATGTGTCTCACTCCTGACATGCACATCATTTGAAGATGCTCATGACTTGGAAGAATGAAAGAAAAAAGAAACGTTGCATGCAATTTAATGAACAGCTCGTGATGCGCTGATGGATGCCTTCCCTTGTTCCAGTGCCCCTTCAGCATAGCGATGCAGGACCAATTCTTCGACCACGGGCGAGATGCAAACTCGTCTGAAATTTTGGACTGCGAGGAATTCTCCTTTGACTACGACATTCCGCTTGCCATCCTGTGTGGCATGTTCATGGTATTTGGCGTTGTCTACACGCTCTATGGTGAGTTTCTGGTGTACTGTGCTATGGGTTTTCACTTTTTGCCTGATTAAGTTGCTTAAACTTCAGGCCTGAACCCCTCCCCCCAAAAAATGGCAAAAAAACCTTGGCTCCTATGTACTCTCCGCTACAATTGCATTACCTGACGGATATATTTATTAAGCTTATAGGAATTTTCCAAGTGAAAAACATTACCTCGTGTTCAAGGGAGTAGGTAGGATGTATATCATTGATTTATTGCTTTTGACTTTGAGTCAATACCAGTGTTTAAGAAGGCCTTTTGTTACCCAGTTCTTGCACCCCATGCAGATTTCCTAAGAACTGGGCTAAACTTACATTCTACCTGAAAATTTTCTTCTAGACAACATAGTTTTCCTGTGCACAAGCTGAAGACATCGCATGAAATTACAAATGTTTGCTGGATTTTAATGTTCATTTAAAGGGACACTGAGGAGAAATTGAAGTTGGCTTGTATCGACAGAATACCAGCTCCTGATTACAAAAACGCCACTCATACTGACAACAAAGCTCTTGTAACGTAGCAAAGAGCAAGAACCAAAATACAGGTATCGCCGCCACAGGCCAAACTCGCAAGTACAAGCGTGATGAGGTCATAGGACAAAACAGTGTTGCTAGAACCAATGGTTCTAGCAACACTAGACCACGAGAGGCTACAAATCACTGAGGCGCAGCCAATGCATGCGCAAATCTCCTTGGCGTCGCCAGATGGCGCCACGTACCCGGCGGCTACGCGTGCGCCTGCAGCATCAGGACCAATCAGCGCCTGCTCACCGGGGGTAGGCGGGCTCCCGGTATTCCGCTAACGGTAACAAGGTACACGGTATGCTAAAGGTGTCTATTTGCTAGAACTTCGTTTACGACTTCGAGAACGGGATCCATCGTAACTCGGGCAAAACGCCGGTGCAAACATAAACGAAGCGACGGTAGCGATGGCCGCAATAGCCGATAGATGACTTCATCGTGCGGCCGGCGGTAGCTTTCTTTCCGGCTGCTGCCAGGCCGCACTGCTGGCTGCCAGAAATCACGGAGTCTGCGTTACGTCATGTGCACGTCATGTTTCATGTCGCTTAGTCCTGTGTCATCATAAGAGAATCCCAAATTTGAATCAGAGCGGCGGGAAAAACTTTTTCAACTTCGAATCCAAATTTCTTAGAAATAAATGCATCTTTCGCTGCCGGCCAAGTGGCAACAAAACCATGAAATGCCGAACTATCGGATTTTGCTGTAAAAAAAATATTAATAGAGCTCTCCTCACTGTCTCTTTAATGCTTGTTGATCATGAAGTGGCTAAATTTGAGGTCAAACTTTAAAAGAAAGTTTTAGAAGTGAGATTCCAAAACCAAAGTAGTGCTACCCTCACTAACAGCATCCTACTTCAGGGTTCTTGTGGGTCTAAGTTGGTCGCTGTGATAGAATTAATGTTTTTGCAGTGTGCAAACAGAAACAAAGAGACACGCCTTGACCAAACATAGAAGTGCTGCACAGGAGATAATTTGTGCCACAAAATAATTGTAATAAATGAGAAAAATTTGGTAAACAGCTTTTAGTACTGCACCTTCCATTTTTATATTGCTTATGAAAATAAGGAGCAAAATGTAGGACAATTTATGACCCATTAAAAAGCGAGCACTAATAGTAAATTGTCAGTTTTTGCAAAAAATTATTTGAAAAAAGGAAAGCCTGAACGCACTCACATGCATGCATGCATTCATGTTCACCAAGGAGGTGCTCAGCGAAAGGGAAGCAGAGTGGAGAGGGCAGCTTTGTGGGGTAGCTGTGTGCCATTCTATGCACCGGAGTTAACGAAACATGCATGTGAAGCTTCATTGTCAGCTAGAGAGAATATAGTACCTTCTACATTTTGCGAAATAAGTGCACGGCTCATTGCAAAAGGCCGTGGCACTTGCTTGCTACTTTACTGTGCAAAATGCCGAATGCTTTACTGTAATTTCCAAATCAAAGCAGCATTTAAAGAGCTCAACATATTTGCCTGCATGCCAATGTTTGGCATTAAACATCCACTTGACATGGGCTGGCCAGACATAATAGTGGAGCACATTTTCTCGCAGTGCAAATAGTATAAAAATTTCTTGGCTCTGTGAACTTTTCTTTATATATTCTGGTTGTATGTGCCACCCCACTTGTGTGTTGTGGCTGTTATGCTTCAATGCTGAGGGTAATACATGTCATCTATGGTGCTAGCAAAGTTGATTCTGATTTGTCTACTAATATTGAAAGATCAGCAGTGGCCCTACATGCTATTCTAGATGCAACGCAGTCGTGTAGAATAAGAGAGACTGCTGCTGTCACCTTGCACTGGATAACAGACAACGCCTCCACCCCCCTCCGCCTTTCCAGGCTACCGCTGCTTCAAGGCTGTAATGTTCCTGACGGGCTTCCTCTTTGGCGCCTTTGTGGTGTTCAAGATCTGCACCGTGGAAAGCCTGCTGCCGACGGCGGGAAACGCAGGCGTCTCGCTCGGTGCAGGCCTGCTCTTTGGCCTGATCACCATGCTTGTGCAGCATGCGGGCCTTTTCCTGACCGGCTTCCACACGGGACTGTTTGCTGGCTTTGGTGGCATAGCACTGATGAGGCTCTGGTACACGCCATCCACAGTCTGGCTGACTGTGGGCATCCTGCTGGCCTGCAGCATCTTGGGGGCTGTGCTCAACCTCTTCTGGCAAAAAGGTGCCTTTCTTCTACGGGGCCGTGTGAATGCAGGGACATTTTTTATACAGGATGTTTTATCTAAGACTTTGCAGAACTTTTAAAAGTAGACTTGTTGAGTTAGAGCAGCGTTTTTTCGGCGCAGCATTGTCAGCGGTGCAGTACATCAGAATACAGCTAAGGCAAGCTAACTGGCAGGCTGGTTATCTAATATTGAACAGTTAACTTTTTAACCATTACTGTTGGGTACCTAATCATTGAGCGGCGTGTAGCTCACTGTAAGCAATATCCATGTAAGTTTTTAGAATTCGAAAATGGTGTTACCCTTGGTGCTGTGGCTGAACAAATTTTGGGTATTTTGACGAGTTACATTCACTAGAGAGATTGCTTTGCCTGCAAGCTTCTCGAAAGCACATGTATTTTGGCGCGATATAGCCAACAAGAACTCAGAATATTCTTATTGTCTTCCACCTAAAACCTGTCTCAGCTTAGCTTGGCCGAGTGCAAATTATTTTGCAAAGAAGCGGAAGCATATGCTGTGCACCACTTTGGAGAACATTAGCTGTGACATTCTGGCAACACTTGTGTGCGCTGTGCCTCTTGCAGCCCTGACAATTCTGGGGACAGCTGTCTATGGAGGCTTCATGATGGTGGTGGGCTCGGACTACTTTGTGAGCCGGTCACGCCTCACCGACTGGGCACTCGGCGTTATCCTGCTCAAGTCCCCGCTGCCACTGTGCTGGTTCTCCTGGCTCATCTTGGCACTGTGGCCGCTGCTCATCGTCTTCGGGGTTATCGTCCAGTGGCGGCTCACTGGCCGCGGCACCTACCACTCAGACAGTGAGTGCCTTTTTGGTGCTATGCCAAAGAAGCCCTGTCTCTTGCTTTTCTCCAGTTTAACAACTGCTCCCGTTTGGACTGATTTTGTTGCACTTGAGAAAAAGATTGAATTCTAGTAATTGATGGAAGCCACATTTCTATTTGGTGTTGCCAGAAAACTCGGGAACTTGAGTAGGTATTTTGGAACATGGTTTTTACAACTATCGAATATTCAAATTCTGTGACTTGCATGTGTTTAAATGTTTAAATCAGCAGTCACATATTATGTTATGCTGTATATAAAAATATTGCATCAGTCATCAGACTCCACCAATGTTCTTAACTTTAAAGTAATAGCACTGCAAGATGTAGTGTACTGGTATTGCTCATGGAGTTTAATTACTGATTGATGGAGTTAGAGAACTCCAGTATCTGTTTCTGTAAAGGTTCTGGTTGTAAAACTAAAGTTTAAAGACAACTGAAGTTCCTCGAACAGTTTTTTGTACTGCTTGTATTGCCCAACTTCCAGCGTGCTTCCAAGTTTGAGATTTAAGTTTTGTGCTTGCTTCTTTGGGTAGTGCTAAATAAAAATACATAGTGCAATGCATAGAATGCCATATGGACTCAGCAAATTGCCTAAGATATTTAGTTTCTGCTGTTAGCTTGGTTAGTTTCCTAAGTTACTCAGTTTCCCCTGCTAATTTGTCTCATTATTTCTGCAACATGAATTTCAGAGATTAAGCTGCAGATTAGAACACTTGCTAAGCATTTAGCACTTGCATTATCCGTACTTACAGAATCTTAAGTACTGTGTTCACTACAATGTGAGGCAATGCTTTGCGGGTTGCACGTTGATACTTGTCCCTTAAGACTGTAATTTTCCCACTCAGTTCTTTGTTTGTGCAAGTAATGGACTTTTCTGGATATGTTGAGCATGATTAAATAATTAGACTGCAGCAGCCTTTTTATCTTTTCACAGCCTTTATTTTTGAATTTTTACATTGCGATTTCTTATTGAAAGCACTTTCATGTTAACACCCTGACACCTTCTGGGAACTTTTTTTTTCCTTCATTATGTCTGCAGTGGGGCCATCACGAAGGTCTCGTCAGCTCAACCTGCAGAGAATAAGGCAGGAGGAGTCGCGAGCAGAGCAACGGCAGCGCAAGTACCGATACCTGTACCAGGTCCGGACAGCCCACGGAGACGTCATCTCTCAGGTGAGCTGGGGAATAGCCATGGTACCGCAGTGTAGTGAGCTGTACAGTCAGGAGCAGCATTTTGGATGCTGCGAGAGTTGTGAAAACATTAAAATTCCTCCTAGACCTCTGCATCAAGCCTGTAATTTAGTTCCAGGCTACTCGCAAATACAGTTTTTGCCTAAATTTTTTCCTCCCGACATTATAACTCCAGTTTTCCCTTATAGGCTTGATGTCATGTGTCATAGCAATTAGCTACTGGCTAAGGTAAACATCTCTTGCAATGCTGTAGTCTTTTCATTGTGAGTGCTAAATTACAAGCAGCTTACAGTCTCTGGGAATTAACAAAAGAATATTAGCGTGCTAGCCTTCCTCTTGTGTTCAGATGCTAGTGCATCAGTCGCCACTTTACCTTCAGTAATGCTCTGTTATGCCTAGGTGTTTCTTGGATGACAGCAGCTCGTTAGTGAGAATTCATTAGAAATATTTTGAACCATCACAATGTGGATCTTGTGCATGCCCTTGCTCCATTCATTAAGCATCATTTAAAAAGAGACTTCATTCTGAATGCTTTCTAAAAATAATAGCCTTTTCATTTGCATAGATTAGAAACAATGCAGTCGTCGAAGTGCTCTCCCTTTTTCTCTTATATAAAATTTTATTTTAAGCTTTACTATAGGCATGTGACACAGGAGATTGTTCTACAAGTTATGCTTGTGAACTTAACCAAGCTTAGGAATGTGCAGGTTCGAACTCTTTATAGCCATAGTAGTAAGCGAGATTTTTGAGAAGTACCAATTGTTCTACTGGAAATTTTGTGCTTCGGCACGCCATAGATTCATAGTCCCCATGTGGCCCAGGCTTACTTTGGTTGTCATGGCATAAAGAAAAAACCACGGTTACATGTACATACAATGTACAAAGTTTAAAACGTGGAAGCATTGGCATATGTTTCAGTTTTCAGTTTCATCTTGCCTCGAGCTACAAGCTTTAGGAAATCATGCACCAAATGTGCATAGTGCATTCAGTGTTCACCGAACTGTCCAGCTGACATAGGGGAGTGTGCAAACCTGGGTACTTTTATTTGCCTCTTCAATTGTAACACACTGCAACATCCTGCCAGGATGTATTCTGCAAACAGTGCTCTTCATTCAACTACATTGGTTGTGGGCCTTTCCAACCCCGGGGTCTCTCGCTGCATGCAGTACCTACCTCTGCAGGCATCTTCTTCCTCCGTGGCATACCTTAACAGCTCTGCTTGAAGGAACCTGTGCACAAGCATGTCTTTGGATGCTATAGATGTTTCACAACTGCATGGCTGTTAGCAATGCTTGGACATGTTGTACGCCCTCTCCTTTGTTATTTTTGCCAGCCTTCCTATGTGCACATCTGCCAGCTCACACATTGCAGTATCTTCTCTGTGCACCTGAATAACAGCCCACCTTGTTCTCTGGATGCTTTTGTCCATGGCTGAATCTCCTAGTAGAGCTTTAGTGTGCAGCTGCCATGAACTAATCAGCTTGCAAGGTAGAAATGCTGGGAAACGCTGGGCAAATGTGAGCCTTGCCGATATTTTGTTGCAGTTTTAAATGTACGAGACTTTGTTGTTGTTGTTTGTGGCATGTAGGGAATGTTCGGCCCCCAATTTACACATATTTTCCACAATTCATGTGGGAACACTGCTGGCACTGCACATTGTTTGAGTCCTAAGCAAAGAGCTCACTCTTTGCACTTTGGCTGGAAGCTTTGCGGCAGTCTATGATGGCAGGGCTCTTTCACAGCAGACTAACAACACAAGTCGAGATCTCCCTTGGGTTTGAGAGACCAGGCCTTTTTTCTCTCTCCTCTCCCACACCCTCTGCCCCTCCTCGCTGCACCTGCAAAATCTTGGCCTGCCTATGGAATGGCTGCGCAGAGCTACATCCAGAGCCTCCAGAAGAAGGTGTGCCCGCCACCCGATGACAGTCTGTCGATGCTGCATTCCGACCTGACGCACCTCACGATGCTCAACCCATCGGAAAGTACGGCCACCACTTTGAGCCAAGTGACCTGAAAAGCACCTTGTCTCCTTGAAGACTGCGAAGAAAGTGAGCCGAGTTGCCGTCCAAGGGAGGACAAGAGCCAACGTTTTTTTTTCTTTTTCCAGCCATGGTGTTCATAGACACATGTTGCACTCGTTGTCCTCGGTTAAGGTAAATAACCCAAAGGGTTGCCTCGAGTCAAAGGACGACTCCAACAGTGCACTGAAAGAACAGGCGACCTGCTCCAGTGTTGTGATGCGAGGTTCTGAAGGCGCCACAATTTTTTGGAGCAAGTTGAGATGGCTACACGAGCTGTTCTCTCTAGACGAAACGCTTTTCAGCGAGGGATCCGGTGCTGAAATGCTGTGTGGAAAGGAAGTGGTGCTGAGTGCTGAATGCGTGCGAGCAATGCAGCTGCACTCTTCTTTGTCATTTTTCTGAATGTGTGGTACAAGCAAGGAACTGTTACACGAATGGCCTTTTGAGAGTTTCTAGGTGGATATAGACAAGGAAACCCAGGCAAAGAAGTCAGGGAGGTACAATTCTGGAACAAGAAGGTCGTAAGAAAAGTTTGCGTGGGCGCAAAGTATTTCTCATCTATCACATGACCTTTTACAGAGTGTATAAAGAACGAGGAATTTCACATGCTCAAGAGCTTAGTGCAGCCCCGATGCTGTTCGAGTTGACGTTTTCGGAACGGTGTGTAATGAAAGAATTGTTTGCTGTACATATGGTGTGAACAGAGACTAACGTGAATATGTTTCACTTGTGATACGTGGGAGAAAGAACAAGTACATTTTTTCTCTTTCCATAGAAGCCGTAGTGCGAGGCACAACTTTGTAGTCTTCAGTGAACTGCCAAAACTACAGACTAAAAAAAAAAACCAGTATTGTGTACTCTCAGATAACAGAACACTAAATGCTGCGTCAGCGCATCAGAAGGCATGGGTGTGTAACAATAGGTAGACATTCTTCTCTTCACCTGGAGTGTACTCAGCCCTGGATAGGGACTCATTGTGTGCACATTCAACAACGTCCAATTTTTTTTTCCATTGTTGTTACTGTATTCCACTGTACATATCACATATTGCAGGACATTAAAAATATTGTTTATGACCACTCACTTGTTTTGCTTGTCTCCATTGTGATGTGAAATCGAGCATCTACTACATAGGACTACAACTTGCTCCATGCATCTGTACGTCCATCTAAATTGATGGTGCCAAATATTTTTGGCCTTAGGAGACCCCCCCACTCACAATCAGCCCTCCTTTGGTCTTGAAGTATATAAGGTGCAGCATATAAGACAGTATGCAATGTGTTTACTGATCATTTCTTTTATTCAAATAATTAATGCCCGCAACAGTACACAGGCATTACCACTGTGAGGAACTAATGCCTCTTTATGCCTCTTTAAATACTTCGCTGCCTGTTCTCATGTAGAATGTTCATGTAAAAAAAAAGAAAAGGTTCGCTGTTTTATTACACAATTCTCTATAACGCATAAGAATGTGTGATGACGTCTTCCTTGTTCCGCTTGATATGTTTTATACACTGCAAAAGGTAAGAAAAAAAGTGCATTTTTTTTTGCAATGCTAGTCACATCGATCACTTAGCATATTTCGTCTTGATATGATATTGCAGCTGAACACTTACCTAGCATGACTAAGTTTTCCGGAACCGCTTGAAGAGCGGATGCCTTAAAGACATGTCTTTCTTTTTGTCTGTCTTATACTCAAGGTAGACTGCACTGTCTGCACCAGACATAGAACTCATGTTCCCAGTTCTTCTTGACATCTGTTAAAGACAGAAAGGAGAGTCTCGTAAACAATCCCTGCAAAAATGTCGCTAAATTTTACAACAGCAATACAAGTACACTATTGAGTAGGAATACAAGACAGGTGAGACAACACCTGTGCCTCTGCTAGCAACTATAAGACGTACAGGCGCGGACAAAAGTAAACGGAGCACGCAATTGTCTTCAATTATTCTTCATGCGTCACCTACCGTAGTTACTCGAATCTAACGCGCACCTTTTTTCCGATATATCGGGTCCAAAAATTGGGTGCGCGTTAGAATCGAGTACGACCCTAAATCTCCGATATCATATCACCATCTGCATTTCAAAATGGCCGCCTCATACACACTTCGAGAGCGTAGCTGCCACTATAGCCTAGCTTGCCGCCTAGCTGCCTGTGCTTAGGTTAATCTATCCGTTTTCTGCGTTTGATCTACCAGCATGGACGGGCCGACAGCGAAGATACGCAGAGTTCATCATGATGCAGCATTTAAAAGGAAAAGTCATCATGTGTGCAGAGACGGACGGAAATCGGGCCGCATCACGCGTATTCGGAGTACCAGAAATGTGCGTGCAGGACTGGCGCAAGCAGAAGGAAAGGATTTTCGCCAGCAAGGCTACACGAAAGGGTTTCAGTGGACCGAAGCAGGGCCGGTTCGAAGAAATAGAAGAGCGGCTCGCAGAATATGTTCAAGAGCAGCGAGCGGCGCAGCAACCAGTGACGACCGATCTGCTCAAAGTCCGGGCGATGCAGTTAGCCCTACAAACAGGGCTAACGCGGAGTGACTTCAAAGCCAGCAGGTGCTGGCTGTCAAATTTTATGAAGAGAAAAGGCTTTTCTCTTCGAAGGCAAACGGGGATATGCCAAAAGTTGCCTGAGGAATATGAGGAAAAGCTGCACAGTTTTCAGCGGTTCGTTTTGAGTTTGCGCCGCAGACACCGCTCTACTTCGACATGCCTGCCAACACAACTGTTGAAAAGAAGGGGGCGAAGCAAGTGCGCGTGTTGTCTTCCGGCCATGAAAAAACACGCGGCACCACAATGCTTTGTTGCACCGCGGATGGACACAAGCTGTCCCCGTATCTTATATTCAGACGCAAGACGCTCCCGAAAGGAATCGTGTTTCCGAGTGGCGTGATCATGCACGCAAATGAAAAAGGTTGGATGACCACGGACTTGGTCGCCGACTGGATCGATCACGTCTGGCGCAAGAGACCCGGCGGCAGTTTGGGCCTGCGTGCGATGCTTGTGCTCGACGCGTTCAGGTGCCATCTCGACCAACGCATCAAGGACAAGCTCACAGCGTGCAACACCGACCTTGTCGTGACACCCGGCGGCATGACATCGCAGCTCCAGCCACTCAATGTTTGTTTGAATAAGCCGGTTAAAGATAGGATTCGGGCGCTCTACACCGAATGGCTTGTGAGTGGCTGCCATGAATTCACTCCCAGCAATAGGATTAAGCGTGCCTCGCTGCAAGACTTCGCTGGATGGGCGAAAGATGCGTGGTGCACGATACTGTCTGCCATGGTCAGCAAGGCCTTTAAAAAATGTGGCATATCGAATGCCATGGACGGCACCGAGGATGAAATGCTTTGGTCCGTCAACAGCGATAAGGAGTTGTCTGACAGCGACGACGAGTGAACCGTGTGCCGGCGTAGTGAAAACAATCTTGGCAAGATAAGCCGTTTCCTTTTTTTATGTGTGTGTTTATTATCGCAACTTTAGTGCATCGAGATTAAATCTTTGTTTTTCCAAACGAGACAAAGTTGTATTGCTGCATGAAAGCACGAGGTAGGTGGTACCTTTTTTTTTTGTCATGGAAAATGGGTGTGCGTTACAATCAAGGAGTTTTTTTTTTTTGGTGGGGGGGTCACGAAAAACGGGTGCGCGTTAGATTCGAGTAAATACGGTAATTGAAATTTCCAGCAGTGGTACGTGCATGCTGGTAGAGGAGGTTGGTGGGTTTTCTTGTAGACAAACAACGCTTCTTCATTACCAATGGAGAAAGCGTGATTGCACTTCGAACGCAATAGCGTGCTCCGTTTACTTATGGCCGCGCCTGTACACACACAAAAGGTTTGGTTATTACAGGTGCCCATTATAACTGGTGCTGTTCAGCAGCAGCACGTTTTTTAACCACCACAGCAAAACAGAAGCAACATGGAATGCCCAAATCATACCTAACTTAAGAGAGACACTGCATGTTGCAAAGCACACAGCATGCATTGGAAATGGCATTCTCAGGCGTGGCAAACCAATAGTGATGGCCCTCTATGCTGCAAATGGTGCCACACTGAAAGCAGCACGGAGGGAGCTCTGTTGCTTCCACTCGGACAAATGAGGTCCATAGTCGCAGCCTTGCCTGCCCATTCTCAAATGATCAGCCGCCACATCTTGTTTACAAACGAGCATAACTGTGGAGCAAACAGAGCTGTGAAGCAGTTAAGCCAGACCTGAACACGGTGTCCCGTTGGACCAGTCTCGCCAGCCACCCGCTCCTCCTCTGCATCTGCATCGTTGGCAGCCAGCACCTGCTGCAGCAGGTTGGTCTGCTCATCCTTGGTGCGATACGCAAGGTCCTCCTGCACAAGAAGCAGTGCAAAGACAGACCTTCAAAGAACTGTTGTGGTCCTTTACACATAGTGCCCATCCTTCTGTGCCAAAGGCAAAGCAGAGAAAATGTAACAAAACTGGTATTGAATGCCTACAGTCGGTTACAACTCTAGAATGCAGCGGTGAATTACCCTCAAGGAGGCCTGTCCAGCCAATGGCGTCATCCTGTTCTTCCCTTTCTTGCCTAGTCTCTGCCTTATGGAAAGCGGTTGACACCACTGGCTGGAGGGCCTTCTTTGAGGGGCATCCACTGCTGCATTCTTGAGTAGTAACTAACTGCAGGAGGTATTCACGTGATAGCATCCGCAGGGGGTGCTAGCGGCCGGCGTGGTGTCATATTGGTGGTCACGCACGCGGTAGCCACAGCCAGCCGCAGCATTTAACTCTGTTGTGATCTATGAAATGCGAGTATTTCGCATCTCGCCGCAGAGAATTTGTTCAACCCGTAACGCCACGTGACTGAGTAGATAAGCCATAAACTGCGCAAAACGGAAAAGAGCGGGCACGCTGAAAAGGTTCCACTTTGTGAAAACGTCGACCCATAGGAACACGGAGGCACCAGCAATTCTCAAGCAAATCAGGACGAGTACCTCACGGCGTACCGTGAAACAACCGCCAACATGGTGCGATTGCCATGACAATGCTCACGCCATCTGGTAGCGTGGCCTCAGTGAATACCTCCTATACATATCGTGGTACTAAGGCAAAAATGTCGGCACAACCTAAATGCTTTAGGCCACAAACGGTGTGTGCGCCCAACGAATCTTGACATAGCCCCGTTTTAACAAATGGTTCAGAGAACTATTAAGGGGGGACACTGGTCTTGAAAAAAAAATTTTTATTAATGAAGTCACAGTTACGAAATCTTCAGGGAATATGTGTTTTTGTGTGCCGATTCTAAATATGTCATTTAATTTCATGTAAAACAATTCCTTGAGCACTTATGCACTTTTTATGCTAGTATTTTGCGGAGAGTTGTGGAGAAAATTTGCTGCGGGAAACTGGCTGAAATGCATGCCATTGGGTTCTCTTGACACCAAGGAATACAATAAGGGTGAAATTGTTCTCCTGCCTATCATAGAACTTAAGTTATAGAGTTTTGAAGTTGTCGCTTCAGAAATGAGGAAAGTGTGAATTCCTGTTTATGAAGTGGCAGCTTCAGTACCCTATTACTCAAGTTCTATGAGAGCCAGGATGATAATTTTACCCTTATTGTATTCCTTGGTGTCGAGAGAGCCCAATGACATACATTTCAGCAAGTTTCCTGCAAGCAAATTTTCTTCAAAACTCTCCGCAAAATACTTGCATAAAAAGTGCATAAGTGCTCAAGGAATTGTTTTACATGAAATTAAATGACATATCTAGAATCAGCGCACAAAAATACATGTTCCCTGAAAATCTCATAACTATGACTAAATTAATAAAATTTTCTTTTCAAGACCAGTGTCCCCCCTTAACTGATTTTGCCAAGTGTGGCACCAGGCACCTCCACTTACAAGAGGTTTTTACTATTCACACCCCTCAAGACAAATTAACGAAGGGGACATACCTAACTGGCACCGACTGACACAAAGTCCAAAAGGTTAATGAGAGATAAGCACTGTGCAACATGAAGATTGTGAAATGAAGGGAACAGAACAAGGGTCGCAATCCGGTGCTCCCACAACTGGTCTGGATGGCGGGACGGAAGACGACTTTTCGAAATGACGAAGCTGAAAATTGGGTAAACATGCTGTGCCAGATTAGAGACCATTTCCAGGCTAGTCTCAAGACTGCTGGGCAGTACAGTTTGCTTTGTGAACACACCCTGAAACATGTAGCACATGCAGCCCAACCACAACAGGCATTCAACTTGGGCATACAGGCATTCAACTTCCATGAGCCAGTGCCCACAGGTGGGGACTACATCAAAGGTAGTCGGAGTGGTGACTCGGTGGTTATCGTGCCTGGCTCGTGGCCCGAAAGACGCAGGTTCGATCCCGGCTGCAGTGGTCGCATTTTGATGGAGGTGAAATGCTAGAGGCCTGTGTGCTGTGCGATGTTGATGCATGTTAAAGAACCCCACGTGGTCAAAATTATCCACAGACATCCCTCGTAGCCAGAGTCTCCTTGGGATGTTAAACCCCATAAGCCACGTCACAAGTGATGTGCTCCTTGGAGTAAGAACACTCCACAATTTTGTTTGAATTCCCTCCCTCAATAAAAAAGAAAGTAAGGTTAA
Organism: Amblyomma mixtum; assembly: GCF_055824585.1. NCBI lineage: Eukaryota > Metazoa > Arthropoda > Arachnida > Ixodida > Ixodidae > Amblyomma > Amblyomma mixtum. The sequence goes on along the minus strand of NC_143016.1, from coordinate 53,315,328 downwards.
AGAACGAAAGGCAAAACTTGCTGAACACTCCTAGCAGCACCCCTAAGAAATGAGAGGCTGAGGTGGTGTGATTCAGCTATAGCTACGATTTCTTTGCTCTGGAGACAACTACGAGGGTTTCTTTTCTTTTTCTATGACCATTCAATACCCATAGCAACTAAACTATCCACAAAGGCTGATGTAAAATGGTTTGGTTTTGGTTTGGTTTATGGGGGTTTAACATCCCAAAGCAACTCAGGCTATCAGGGATGCCGTAGTGGAGGGCTCCGGAAATTTCGACCACCTGGGGTTCTTTAACGTGCACTGACATCGCACAGTACATGGGCCTCTAGAATTTCGGCTCCACCGAAATTCAGTCGCCGCGGCCGGGATCGAACCCGCGTCTTTCGGGTCAGCAGCCGAGCACCGTAACCACTGAGCCACCGCGGCAGGGCTGATGTAAAATGAGCTTGGTAGAACAGTCAATACCACAGTTCTGACAGAAAGGCAACCTCATGAAGTTCCTTAATGATGAAAAGTCCAAGACGTGTTCGTGGTTGGAGCAGCAGCAGCTTACCTCGTCCATGCCTTCCAACTTCGTAATGACCTTGTAGCTATACCCTTGGTTCACCAGGAAGCGCTGTCGCTTGCGCGAGTAGTGCATCTCCATGGTGTCCTCCGACACCAGCGAGTAGAAGAAGGCATTGTACTCCTCCGCTATTGCGCCTGTAGGAAGACAAGCATAAAACTCATGTAGAGCTACCTTTATTTTTTTTTTCCCCTGACAGCACACCCAAGCCAAATGCGTAAAAAATGCACGCACATTGAACACAGTCAACTGACAAGGAAGCCGAATGACTTTCAGAAGGTGCTACAGAACCATGTGCCTTGGTTTCCGAAATAACCCCTGTGTCCAAATTCAATTAGTAATGACCAGCTGCACAGTAAAAGCTCATTAATAAGAATTTCAAGGGAGTGAAAAAAATGTTCGGATTATCCAATGATCCTGAAAAAACCGACACGAAAAACTCCCATCACAGTAAATTTATTTGTTAGAAGACTGGGCAGTGGTCGCCTGCTTTTTGAGATGAGAACAGCGCGACAATGACTGAAAGTGTTCCAAAATGCTGAGGGCCTCCTGGCATCCTTCATGGTGCCATGCAGTAGAGGCGGCGTCATCAGTGAGGAGGCTTCACTGCACAAAGAGCTAATGGCACGTGAACGATTGCCAGTTTAGCCACAATGGAAGCGAGGGAACTGTGCAGCAGCACCGATCGGTGGCTGAAAAGGTGCGACACTGGGCTCGGTTGGCTGGCTGATGCGTGGCCGTTAACCGTCTCGCCGCAAGCTTGCACGAAGCCGAGAACAGTTAAACCGAAACCACATGTTCTAAGTATTCGCAGAGACTGGGCCGTCTGTTTTACGCCATGCCTGCCATTGAGCACGCGTTAGATCAAGGTTCGCGAGCTACAATGCCGCAAGCAGGGCTATTTTGACAAGCGCTTGCCGCACCAGTCGAATTCTGAACGTGACCTCCCGCCGGGAGCCCGTTCGAATCAAGCGGCACGATGCTTGTAGCGTTTGAATTTGGGAGCGTCCAACACCACAGACTTAAAAGGGCGCTGGCTGAGACGCGCTGGCTGCTCAAATTATCTGGATTTCCGAGTTAATGGGGGTCAAAAATTAACAAGCTTTTACTGTGTATGAAATTGTCTGCTGTGAGCAATAACACTATGATGAGTCCCAAATTCAGGCAGATGAAGGTTAGCATTGCAGTATGCATGGATTCAAGTGCCCATGGAACCCAAGAAGCGTTTCAAGCGCTACTCTAAGCCAAGCTCTGGAACAATAATGAGCAGTGGTGAAGTGGGAAATTATTACCTTTCTTGGCTCTGAGAATGCGACCCAATCGCTGGGCCTCCTGTCTCCTGGAGCCACCATGTGCTGACACCTGGATAAGCACGTTTGCCTCTGGCAGATCGAAGGAGGTGTCGGCCACCTTGGACACGAAGATGGTGTTCACTTTGGGATTGTACTTGAAGTTCTGCAGGATCTGCATCCTCTCTTGCTGGGATGTGGGGCCATAGATGTACGGCCTGTCAGAAGAGGTTGCCACAAATCACCACTTTGAGAAGCAAGGTAAACAAAATGAATGTAGCTATTTAAGCATCATTCGGGTACACCATGCAGTGCTACAAAGTTTACATATGGTGCATCATCAGATGACATTAGGTTACAGCAACTCTGCTGCACATCTTTGAAAGCAGCCTGTAAATTTCACTAAGAACATTTCAAGAGACCATCTATCTGTACATGACACGTAAATGGTGTGTGCACACTCAAGAATCAATGTTCAGTGCAAAGCGGTATAACATGGTAATACCCTAAGCATGAGGAGCCAACCAACAAGAGTACTGCACAACATGAAAATAAATTAAATTACACCACACAATACATGTATGGCGCGCACACACACATACACAAAAGCATTTTATATCCTGGATTACAGTTTTTAATTGTCTATGATGTGCAAATAGATGCATTGCCACAAAATGATGACATCTGCTTCAGACTACTGATTGGTCCTTAATTCTGTTCACATAGCTAAACAAACTCCACCAAGCTCACAGCAGCACTAACAGCAAAACATACAGTCAAATACTGAACTCAAAGGGGATCGCAAAATAGTTCAATACACAAAAAATGGCAATAGGTAAGCTTATCTGTGACTTGGAAGAAAGAATACATTGCGCTCGTGCCAGTGATGTGCTGCCTGCCGACATGCCCCTAGCACACCGCATGCTAGGCGTTCCTATAGCCCTAAGCTGCTTCGCACTGGAGCCACAGTGGGCGATTTCTAGGAATTAGCCACTACCTATCATAGATGTCCAATCCTGATACCAGTACACTATAAATAAAATAATCGGTCCTTCAAATTAAGGCAATGTTGATTTCTGCAATGCCTTTGCCAGCGAAGCATGCCAGGCGAGGGCCACATGACAGCGATGTGGCATGGAAAATGGGTACAAGAGACTGAACGCCACCCTCAAACACACTCCACGCTACCCTCGTCACAGTTTCACAGTGCTAGCGTTGTCAGCAGGTGCCCAAGGCCGCGCAGCAAACACATCTCCAAGCTTGAAAAAGTGATCGAAAGCACCAGTTGGAGGTGTGCAGCGCGCAATTCGATATATTGAATGACTGCCGAAATTGTAGTTTGATATACTTTGCAACTTAACTATACTCTTATATAGGTTTATCAGGGGATAATCTGCGTGTTCAACACAGCCAATAATTAAAAATACCCAGGTTCGATATATCCGGGCTTGACTATATAACTCCAGAAAAACACGTCCGCAGAGCTGTCACCATCAGGTTTGAGGACATCCGAAAAAATACAAGTAATTTTCATTTTGCTTTCTGCATTTTCCTTTGACCTCTGCCTCCCAAGCACTCAAAACTGCAATTATGCATTTCGCTGTCGCACAGCACCATTATGATTGACAGTCGCTGTAACAGTTAATGCAGCATGCGCACAGACAGTAGCAAACGTCTGCAGGATTTGGGTGTGCAGGAAAAAATATTTCAGCATCGTCGCAAAAGTCAACGGCCTGAAATGCAACAAGTACGAGGGGACGTGCACGTTCCACCTACAGGTGTCAATGCCAGGTGATTGGGTTCCATGGCAAGTGTGCAATAAATTTTTTACCCAACTGTAAACTGCTGCTGCTGACTGTGAATGCAGGAAGCAGTCTGGCTAACACCGTATAATTTCGTGTAAAGGCCACAAGCCCTGTTTTGGACTAAATAATTGAAAAAAAGAAAAAAAGTATGCAGTTTTTTTTTTTGTTTATGGGCTGCACCTTGAAAATTCACACCCGATTTTTTTTTTTTAAAGTGCGGCCCTTACACTAGCTTATATGGTATATATCTCATTTTCGCACCTCAGAAACTAAAGTCTGCACACTACCAGTCAATCTCATGTTGCGCAACCTCTTACAAAATGGACCAGTATTAGTTTTACCCTTCAGCATAAAATATGTTAAGGGCACACAAAATGTAACTGTCCACAAACAACTTAAAAGACGCAATTAAAATAAGTATTACAGACTGGACGCATCAAAGAATCTCATTAAACAATAATATGAGATGAGCTATGAACCGCCACTAAGTACTTCTGCCGAAAAATGTCATTCATGTTATGTAAAAGGATTGTCATATATCAAAAACATCATGAAAGCACCAGTGCACGCTAAGATGTTTCAAGCAGCATCATTCTGCTATCCACAGAAATTCACCTGTTCATCTTGATGGCGTAGTGCTTCAGGGCAAACACATTGTCTGAAAACACGATGATTTTGTCATTCCGCCTCTCATGAAATTTGATGAGGAACTGGCAGGCTCTGAACTTGTTCGGATTCATGACGAACAGCAGCTGAAAAAGTGCAGGAACAGTTTCTGTTTAGCCGCACTAAAGAGAGAGGTCAGGTCTCTGCTTTGCAGCCAGACTGCAGAAAGCATTGGCCAACAGCAATTCGACAGGATAATCAGGAATTGAATTTTTGTATAAAGGTCAGTGTGAAAGGTCACGAGGAACAAGCATTAAAAAGTATTCGCTAAACTGCCTGACAGAGCACCAATAAATTAAATAACAGTGCACCATGCAACCAGTTACAAACGCCAAGAAAAGGCTGTGATGAAGAGTCGAAGTGTAAATGTGTTTGAATCGTACTTCAAAACCAATTCTTCAGAAGAAGACAACAGAACATCTGGCCAGAATGCAATGGCTCCAATGCATGTTTGCTATGAGTATGCGTTCATAACAAAGAAAAAAAAAAGAAAAGAAAAAGGGAGTCATTTCCTTACCATCTTCTTGCATGCTCTGGCTGAAAGGTACTCTCTGTAGAACTCCGGCGTCATTGGGCACCACACCTAACGAAGAGCAAAATGTCAAATTGTTACATAATGTGGATACACAGGGCCCTTGATTTTTTCTTTATCCCCCTTTTTTTCTTCAAAAATTCATGGTGGTAACAATTGGCGACTACTTTTGAAGTTGAAAAATCATGTACAAATCGGATTTTTCTAGAGACTATCCCACAGTTGGGGCTTTTTGAGTAATCCCCACTGATAGGAAGACAAAAAGAAGGAGCGCTTGTTTTGTTGCAGCACACAAGGTATCACATATCGCGTGTTGCGGAAATAAACGCGCCCCGTTAAATGCTTCTTTCAGCTAAACGGGCGCATTGTTCGAGCTCAAATTTCGCATAGAAATGGCATTTGGTCGGCAGAATTGTTTAATACCACGTTTGCTTGGGGTACTTACCTGATTCGAACAGAATAAGTCCGATATTCACATCGTCTGCGGCGACGACGAAGGAAATTAAGCTGCTCTGTCAGCTATCGCACCGGTGGCGCCATCTCGTTTGTTGGTCGTGAAGAATCGGTAAAGGAGGGGGTTTCGGGGGGTTTGAAGACGCTCTTTCAACTGTTTTTTTAATGCTTACAAAAAACTTAACTTGCTGAAAACTTAGTTTTGCCAAGCTAAGTTTTCTGTGAGCATTAAAAAAAAACAGTTGAAAGAGCGTCTTCAACCCCCCCCCGATCTCCCCTCCTTTGGTGATTCTTCACGACCAACAAACGAGATGGCGCCACCGGCGCGATAGCTGACAAAGCAGCTTAATTTCCTTCGTCGTCGCCGCAGACGATGTGAATATCCGACTTATTCTGTTCGAATCAGGTAAGTACCCCAAGCAAATGTGGTATTAAACAATTCTGCCGACCAAATGCCATTTCTATGCGAAATTTGAGCTCGAGCAATGCGCCCGTTTAGCTGGAAGAAGCATTTTACGGGGCGCGTTTATTTCCGAAACACGCGATATTTGCAAACGAAATGACAGGGTATTCACACAAAGGAAATTCTTACCAAATCACATTTGTGTTCTCATACTGCATTTCCCTCTATCCATTCATAGCATACATTTACCATTCGCATTCACAGCCGCTCTACACCCACCTGCCCGTCCTTGCACACGCTCCCCTTCGACATCCATTAAATGTCACAGCTGCCGTTTGAAATGTACAGCCATGTTAAGGGGGGACACTGGTCTTAGACCTATTTTCCTTATTTTTAGCCCAATCCTAATGAAACTGCACCACCTTGCTCACTTTTTTATACTGATTTCAACAAGGAAATTATCTTTCTCATAAATTAGTCGGTTCCCAAGATAATTAATTTTAATTAGTCGTTCATTAGTACCTCCACGCAAAAAAAAACTGCTCAATAAAAATGATTTTTAATCCATGGCTACATAGTACGGGAAGGAAAGAGTGCAATATATAATCAAAACCATTTTTTCATTTTACTTTCATTAGTAATTTCACAGCACTTGGAATATTAATGTTCAAGGTGTGAATGTAATGCATCAATGAATTTCGCTAAATTATAAATTTTTTGAAGTGCGATTGAACAAATCTGTTTATATTATTGCACACACTGTGCCTTCAGCTTCCCTTAACAAACAATATGACATCGCTTTCTGTCCTAGATGCTCAGATATCGACATACTAAGACATCCAGATGTCCAAAATTTCCATGCCATTAAATTGTCTGCTCCTGCATAAATTCAGCCCACAGATGATCTGAATTTAATATTATGGTCAAAATGTTGATTTCTTGAAGGAAAACATTAGTATAGTTGGAATATAATAGCTGTACATTCCACAAAAAATGTCATTTTTTGAAAATCGATTTTTTGGTCATTTTTTGGCCTTAAAGACCAGTGTCCCCCCTTAAAGGAGCATGCTTTTCGCACGGAATTAGTGCCTTATCCAAACACTGCCAATAAATAAGGCCGGGGACTGGCACAAACAGAAACTTTCCAAGCTTGTTCGGAAGTGAGGCGACATGCATTGGACAATTTCACACAATAGTATGCAAATACGAGACACCATAAAGTCCACAGTAAACTGCTGGGACTCGTCGAGATGCCAAGAGATGATATGCTGCAGAGCTTAGGAGACTGCCAGTGGCACTGCACACAGTAGCCACTTACCTCAGCACACTGCACTTTGGCAATGTAGCCACCGTTTTGAAGCTCCAGCCAATTGGCCTCGTACAGCTTTGGGCCGATGAGGAAGTTGAGGTCCTGGATCTTGTCATCCTCTCGGACCAGTGTGGCCGTGAGCCCCAACTTGCAGTGGGCTTGCACTATTGTCAGCACCCGCCTGAACATCTTTGCCGGAATGGTGTGCACCTCTGCAGAGCACCATTGCACGAACATGTGAGGAAACTGAGAACAACCGGTGAAACAAGGTGCCACGCATATTCGAGTTCAAAAACCTCCTACATTACTTCAAGCGCACAGCAGTACAACTAGAAGTGTAAAGTTTAAATGCATGCGGTCAGTATTTCTTTCTTTCTTGATTTCCATCACTGAATTCAACCAAACTTAAAAAGTTACATCACTGGAAAGAACCATATGATTTAAACATTACGCACATTTGACGACATGCTAAGAAGCTGTTATGACAAGCTGGCATGATAATGTACAGTCCCAGCCATAATAATATGGAGCATGCTGCCACGACGAAACTACCGTCATGAGTTACCTCCCGAAAAGTAGGAGATTCTTTGTGCATATGTTAGCACATGCAGCTGAAGCCCTTGTGCCTAATAAACCTAAGAAGCACTTCAGCTCCATGTGCATAATAAACCTAAAAACTATAGAATCTTCAAAATGGAATGCATGAGGAAATTTAGAACGCTAAGGTATGCTCTGTATTATTTTGGCCACACATGTACTATCAAGGACAAAAGTGGTATACTCCACACAGCAGGAGCAGGAGCAACAAAAAACAGCGGCATTGCAATGAGACAAGCGACATGCCTGCTGATAACAAAGGTCGCGCACTGGCTGTCTTGATCCCAGATGCCGCCTGTAGATGGTGCTGCAACGCTGTTTTCCGTAGCTCCTGCCGCGTGGAGTATACCACTTTTGTCCCCGATAGTACATTATAGCACGATGTGCGAGGTTCAACATTTCCAAGCTGCACGTGAGGCTATAAGGGACAATGAAGTTGGTGCCTCTGGGTCCATTTCAACCACTTGAAATTTGCACTGACATCACAAAGCACACAAGTGTGTTAGCATTTAACCTCAACCAAAATGCTGCTATCATGGCCAGGAAATAATGCAGTGACCTTGGGCTCCGCAGCCGAATGCCACTGAGCCAACACAGAGGGTCATTTAGAAGTTAGGCTGATGTCAAAGTAAAAATGAGTAAGCAATGCTTCTTGGCTAACTAGTGAGTGAATAACATGTGACACAAACAGTGATGCTCTTACGGCATTTTGCTGACAGAAAACAAAGAAAAACAAACTCCTGAGGACAAATCTCAACATGTCTCATTAATTGTCGCCAGTGGCAAAAGCACACAGCAGCAGCAAATAAAATCCTCTTTGCACATAATAAAAAGTGTGAATGATCAAAAGAAATAAAAAAGGCAGATAACAGACTATTGCCATTTATCCTATCCTTTTGTTTCCACCACTCTAGAGCTGTTGAAGAGGTGGATGAAAATTTTTGCGTAACTGCAATGTAGATGCTACTGCCATAAATAATAAATAAGCAGCTAAAGCATGCACTAGAAATGATTTCAAAATGGTGCCTTGCCAGAATTTATAACAGCAGTGACTTGATCTTGTGATCAGGAACTCAAAAATCATGAGAATACCAATGTTGATGCAAAGTATTCCAGTTTAGTACAGCAGTATGAAATTGGAATGCTTTGCACTAACTACTGGCATTCTGTCACATATTTTCGAATTCTCAGTCACACATTTGGCTTCTTAGGCTCACTATGTCAGTGTAGTCAGCCCTCACACACAGTTATGTTTGAATCTGACTTTTGTATACTAGGAACAAAGTGCACCACAAAAGCTAGGTCGTCAGTCCACACCCTTTAAGTCTTCCCCCCCAGCTGTTTAGGCAGAGAACAAATACACTGGAAAATGCTACCTAAAAACACCAGGGTACTCCTCCAGGCTAATTATAGAGAGGCACACATGCACTTGCCATCAAGCAGCATGAGTCCCCATTCTTGCTCTTTCAGCCAGGCCATGACCTGCTCAGCCTCCCAGGAGCGCCTCTGTGTGTGGGTGATCATGGAGTAGGTGGTGATGCAGATTCCACAACCTGAAAGCAACAGGACACCATGACTTCACCTACTCTGATGCCCAAATGCACTGAACACATAGGTTGTCAGCAACGGAACGCTGAAAGATGCTACCAAACTCCAACCACCTGGCATCCATTCACACGAATTAGACTCAGCATGCCGGTACTCTCGCCGCTTATGTTCATCCCAATGTGCTTGCTGCGATCAGACACTGTTTGCTGTCACCGCTCAGTAATAGAGCATTTTAGCTTCAAAGGCAGATGAAAATAACCAATAAATAAATGTGTGGCCGGGATACAACCCTAAAGGTCAACAAATACACTATGCACTGTATGGAAAACACAGCATTTTCAAACAACCACATCCCAATGAAACACAGCTACATGTACTCTTGGTAACTAGTAAGTACTAATAATGCCCTTTTGCCTACTACTGTAGCTAAAGTTAAAGCATTTTTCACATCATGAAAACTGCTCTTTTGTCACATAAGAGAATTTTCTCAATGTTGCTGAAGATGCTCATGACAAATATGCTCCTGAAAAATACAATAGCTGTGTTTAGGGAGCAGAGTGTGCCTAACTGCACGCCACGTGCAAGACCGGAGACACTTGACTAGTCCCCAGGAAAAAAAACGAAATAAGAACTTACTTTCTCTCAAGTATAGCCACCCCTCACTTCATAATGCAATTATGTCTGTCGATCAGATGAAAGCCTGTACCACGTTTTGATACTCACACAAACCAAGGGTGAATGATGAAATTCAGTACAGGGCTCCACACAAGATGTTAGAAACTGAGAAAGTAATATATAATACCCATTCAAAGCCAAAGGTAATCAACCAATCTCACTCACCCATAGGCTTGTCCTTGGCCTCCGATGTGAACCTGCAAATGACACTGTCGTCTGCTGTTGACCACATCTTGAACTGAAATAGCCAAGACCCACATCAACATAAAGTCTTACCACTGACCCATAACAATTGTGCTGCACATTTAACTGACATGACTAGAAAATAACAAAAAGAAAACTTTCAGTCATTTCTATGCTGACGTTGGACTAGACCGTCGCAGACACCGACTGCAAGACACCAACTCACTTCGCAGCTAATGGAACCATGTCTTAGGGCAATCACCTGTTCGCATTGATCCATTTCCACACTTGTTCATTATCTCCTTGTTTGTCTACCACACTCCTTCTCCCTCTTATTTGTGGTCATGTGTACATTGCACGCATATAAAGACATGGGTGCGCTTTGTTTCAGGCTAAACTGTATCGCGTCTCTCATAGCCTGAGTCGCTTTGGGACGTTAAACCCCACAAACCAAACCAAAATGTATCTACGACTGCCATTGAAAGCAAACTATGGATGCGAGGACACCAGGAACTATGACAGGAGTTGAATGCATTCCTGCTTTACAAATACACGAGGATAATGAGATGACCAACCTGTGCCTTCCACTGTTCCACAGACACACCAGAGTTGCACAGCACAAGGCATCGTTTCCGTACTGTGCAGCATGCCGTAACTCCCACCAGAGATTTCCCAGCACCTGCACACATGTAAACTGCTTGTTACAACCAGAAATGCAGTGAATACAGTCTCATACATACCAATGCTTTACACTGCATGTAAAACTATATTTCAACTCTCCCCAATTTCTGACCAATTCACGAGTTTCATAATCCCAGATGCGCGGTACAGTCCACACTAAAGCCAAATTTGCCAAATTTGTATCAAATGCCAAATTGTATCCAAATTTGTATCAAGGCTTTTATCAACACTGCTTCCAATTTGTTGTGAAAAAAGTGGCCATTATGACATGCATCCAGATGTGCGTGCGACACGCACACACATGCAGAGAAAAGGCAGCCTGCAGGAATTTACATTTAATTCTAAAAACTGAAAGACTACCGTATTTTCCGGTGTATAAGACGCGGCTTTTTTTTTCAAAAATCTTGTTGATGCGTCCTATACAAGGGTGCGTTTTATATGCTAATTTTTCGTTTTTTTTTTGCGAGTTCAGAAATTACTCAGGCTGTTGTTCAAGTTTTTTTAACTGAAAAAATACCACTACCAATGACACGGTTGTAACACGGTTAATGCTTCAATACGAGAACCGCCATGCGCCACTTTTTTTAAGTGAACTTTATCATGAAACGGTGGGGATGATGACTTCCGGGAACACAAACACGTGACCGTTTCGGAGGCCCCAAGCAAAAGTAATGTGAAATGCCAAAAGATGGCGACAATCACGCTTCTCGCCATTGTCAGGACAAGCCAAGACAAGCCGGCATTCTTTTTTAGCCACCCTTTGCAACTTTCTTTGCTCCGTGTGCGTAGCGAGAAGAGAATGTGTCAGCCGCGTTGCCTCCAGAAATGGGCGAACTTTTTGATAGCACATTCGAAGATGAAGACTTCGAAGGTTTTAAGTAGAAATAAAATGTTGTTATGAACATAGGGCAGAGCTCTTTCGTTCTTTCTTTCTTTTTTCTAAAACGTGGGCGGGTATGGCGTGAGTGTTGCCTTTTTTGATCACTTAGCGTTGCTTAAGAATTTCTCACAGGTACGGTGAATTTCGTGATGGTCGCGCAAACGTGTTTAATTAAGCCTCACTAGCCTAACTGGGTAAATTGGGGTGCGTCTTATAAACGAGTGCGTCTTATATACCAACTTTTTCAATGACAGCCTGCATATATGGTGTGTGCGTCTTATACACTGGAAAATACGGTAATCAGGTGTTCCTATCAAGTGAGGACCACAGAGCACGCAAAGCATACAATAAAAAAGAGTAAAGACTCAATTGTAAATAACCTTTGTGTGCACCTAAGCTTCATCATGCAGCGCTATATTTAATACAAATCAATTTTATCGTGCTGACCTATACGACAAGCACCTTGGAATATTACACTAATCAGCTCAAGTACATTATTGTACACAACTAGAACCATTTATACACAGACCACTTTGTTCTTGAGGACTGTATATCAAGATATGACACCTTAATTAACTTTTTTCTTTACCTGAGCAATGTTTTATACTAACTGCCTGCCTCAATAGCATCGAAACAGCTTAGTGCTTAAGCAGCCTGTGTAAATTAAGCGAAATATATATCCTTATCAAAGGGACATCCAGGACAAAATATGCTCGCCTTTATTGGTAAAGTATTGTGTTCTAACAACAAAGATGCTACTTGAACTGAAAACGGACCTTTTACACGCTAGAAAGGGTAAAACAATAAAATACAGGTGCCACTATCACTGACTGATTTTGCAAGCGCGTAAACTGCACGTGTTGACAGTCTTTTGGTGCAGATCGCAGAGGTTAGGCTGCGCTGTCATTCAATGCAATAGAGTGATCACTGAATCCTTTCAGAGTAGATGTCACAAATTTGAAAAAAGTGGAGGGAGAATTTAAATGCAATTTTCTCGGCTGTAAATTCGCCATTCCCTACCGGATACAGGAACAGCCATAAAATCTATTTTCAGTACGAGTAAAAATCGGCTGGAGCTCTCCTCTGTGCCCCTTTAAGAAGCCATCACAAGCAATATCACCTAATGTTTGTATTAAATATGCAAGTGAAATGGCAATTAGCAGATAAAGCTCAGCAGAAATCCAGTGCAATTTACATAAAAGAAATTTCCCTTCAGTGATATAAAAGCAGTGCTCAAGAGGCCCATAAAATGAGAATACTCATAACGAGAACAATGAGAATGCACTCATTACAGCACTAAAACCAAGTTTTCAGTATGCTCGAAAAGTAAGTACGGCATACCAAACTTACTTCAGCTTAACATATATCACTTACTTAAGACTTATTTCAACTTACCACACGGTAGCACAATGACTCCTGACCTTCCTCGTCCGTTTCCAAACATCTTTCTCAAACTTTTCTCCTGATAAGGTCGGAGTATGGCAGAAGGCTTGAGGTCAACGCTGCAAATGAAAGAAGCACTAGTAGTTGACGGAGTATGCTCAAGGGCAACAATCAATTATTCATGATGTACAAAAAGTGCTTGCTCACTGAATGTCGGGGTTCACAGTGTCATTCTTGAAATCATATTCTGCCAGCAGAGGATACTCAAGTTCTATGCACCTGAGGAAAAAAAAAAGCATTTTCAAAAATTTTCTACTAAACTGGCATAACAATGAAATATCTATGTTGGACTCATGCCATAATACACACAAACTAAGAACCAGGCAAAATACAGTGGCCACTATCACAAGAAGAAAAACAACTGTGACATCTGTCACAGGTATTATTAAACATGCACACAATAGGTATTAGCACATCATCTCCTGCTTCTACACGACAGCACTATATTATACAGAATTCAAATTTTGACAAGTGGAATGACCAGAGTGATCTGCAACAGAAAGTAATAGTATTTTAAGTTTATGGGGGTTTAACGGCCCAAAGCGACTCAGGCAATGAGGGACGCCATAGTGAAGAGCTCCTGAAATTTCGACTACCTGAGGTTCTTTAACGTGCACTGTAATCGCACAGTACACAGGCCTCTAGAATTTCGCCCCCATCGAAATTCGACTGCCGCGCCCGGAATCGAGCCCGCGTCTTTTGGGTCAGCAGCCGAGCACCATAACCACTGAGTCACAGTGGCAAAGCGAAAGTAACATTTTAAGTGCAACGTATAGATTTGGAGTGCCATGTCAATAAGTCAAATTTTACCTCTTTTGAAGCTTTTCTATGTAGTCTTGGTTGACTTCAAATGAAACTGTTTGAGAGTCTTCAACATCGTCTTCATCCTTCTCCATCTTCTCGTAGAAGGCAGTGATATCGTCTGGGACATTTCCCATTTGACTTTTGTCGTCTGCCTTGTCCTCTGTGGCAGTTTGGGTTCTGATTGGCTAGAATCAATCCAGAACAGAGAAAATATTAATATGCAGAAACCACACTTGGTCAATCAGCTGCATATTACCGTATATTGCCGATAATAAGTCGACTCCAATTATAGGTCAACCCCCCAACTCGCGACCCCCTTTAGGCAAAAAAAAACTTACACTCCGAATTTAGGTCGACGCTGCTGCACCCTGCGGTCCTAGCTCACCCAAAAAGTTTTCCAGGAGGCCGAGTCATAAAGAAACATTTATTCGTTCACTAGACATCTCTGACTCGTCATCGCTTGTGTGGACACAGTCGCGATCAGCACCTTATGAGCCACTGCTGCTGCTAGTTTGTCGATAACAAGTTGCTATCATATTAAAACAAACCTTTGGTGCATATCTCAATTAAATTCAAGTTTTTTTAAGCAGATCCACTTTCGCACCGTGTCTGACAACTATTATGGACTTACGAGTGCACGGAGCGTGATATTATTCGCGAATCGGTCGAAATTACTTTTGACCCCGCATATAGGCCGACTCCGATTATAAGTCTACCCCCCAACTTTGAAGAACATTTAAAAAAAAAAATTCGATTTATGTGCAGCAATATATGGTAAGATTCTGCTGAGTAAATTTCCTAAAAAAAAATATGCATATATATTTTAAGGTTTTTCCTGCCTCCCATTGCCTCCAAGCAGGAGCTTTACTTTCAAGTATAAATTTCTTTGTTACGTCTTCAAAACTGTGGAGGTTGGCACAACACATGGCGAAAAACAGTGAGATGAGCTTCAATAGAGAATGCCAAACAGCCCAATGCGATCCGTGCAGTCTAGCTTAACTCATTTCATGTGACATCCTCAATGAGCTGTTGTGCCAACTACAAACAGAAAAATGGTCATACTAGCACAAAAGTGAAAAAAGCTGTGCCATCAGTGAAGGTGGCAATCAAACTAATCAGGAATAGTCACAGCAATTTATCAGTACGCAAAGCCTGAACTCTTCAAACGCACCATAATTAGCTTTAGATGATCAGATGGGCATGAACACCTGCTTGACATGTATCCAAAATATAATGCATTGGCCTGAAGCTTTATAAGCAACTTAGTATGAAAACAGAATTTTTCATATCAGTCATTTTACTTGTTTGTTCTCCGGTACACAACCCACTACACACACTGGTATGCTGCTGCTTCTTTGCTCAATGTTTTGACTTACAAGTGTGGCGTTGAGAACATCCCTAGTGACAACGCTCAGATCTGTGTCATTTTCTGCATCCCGTCTCAAGCGACACTGCTGTATGACAGAATCCTTCAGAAGCTTCTGGAGAACATCCTGAAATGTCCAACCACAACAAATTATACTTAAACCAGTCACCAAACTCCAGCTGGATTACTTTTACAAAGAAAAATAAACTCACGGGGAAAGGGCTCTCCACGAAGTATCGGTTGTGCTTCAAGACAAGTTTTACCTTCCCATAGCTGACAGTGCAAAGCTGGAAAAGATATTTTTGGGCAAGGGTCAAGTAAACTATTACACAAGATGGCCACACCAGCAAAATGAAATAGGAGAAAAGAAACAGAACAGGCCGTTGTTAAGGGCACTATACCTTTATAAATTCAACAATACCATCTGGAATGCTAGTCTTGCTAAGTCGCCTTAAGTATTCTATGATGTCTTGCGTCTGAAGCCCAACAGACACTGCTGCGTACAAGGAATATGACGTCAGCTTGTATTCGTGAATGTGCTGTGGCCTGCAGACCGGCTGCAAAATGAAAGTGGAGTTACCTCAGACTGCTTGATGACATAAACCAGTTGCACCTAGGCCTTTTAGCCAGCAATTTACACAACACAAACTTTTTGCTGCCAGCAGAGTGAGCTCAACACTTATATTGTCAGAAGAAATTAAGTTGAATCCACAAATTGTGCTGAACGTGCATTTTTTTTTTGATAATTTGGGGGCCAAGCCACAACTGTGGCAACAGTTTAGGATCACATAAGCTACGCTGTTCTTGGATATGCCAAGATAAAAGGCAATAAAGCACACACCTGAACATTTCAGTAACATGAATCTTATCCCATGATCAGACAGGGTGGGGTCATTGGTGTTCCATGCCAGTTAAAGTGTTTAGGAATAAAGCATTTATTGCAGGACTGTGGTTAGTTTTGATTCTCCCCTATGATTTCAAGGTTAGTTTAGTCAGCTCAACCAAAGCCTTGAAAATTTATTGTACGAAGCGACGCTTAAACTCCCTGTACAGAAAAATTCTGTGGCAATAAGTATTGCATTGGCAGCCGTAAATGAAAATTTATGAAAACATGACTTACCTCAGATATTGCTATCAAAAAGTCGTGTGCATGCTTATACACTGGTGAAAATGCCTCCAAAAAGACGTGACCATCGGCAGCCTGCAATAATTATGAAGACACTGAATTAATGTAATTATGGTCAACGCATATGACAAAACACAGGTTGGTCGCTTCAAACTGGGAGAGAACCTAAGCACTGGCAACAGCGGTAACTTCAGGCAAACCGAAAGTGCATTCCTTTCTAACCGTCAAAAACACCTGCAGCCACTTACGACCCACAGGGGACGAGATGCGTGATCAGGTCTGAGTTCCATTTGTGAACGATAGTCCTTGGCCCCGAATTCGTCTTCCACCGACGCAGTGCTGAGTTTCTGGCTAGCAGCTGCAGGAACCCCTTCTACGAATGACAGAGAAACAAACCGATACGCATGATGAAGCGCACAGGGCGACAAAGAAGAGAACTGTTCGTTAAAACTAATGGAGAACGCAACAAAAGGGTTTAACCGTGCCGAGAGCAAAACTGGCACGTTACCTCCATTTCCATCGTCGTCGTCGCACAGATCTTCTTGTGTGTTTTCCTCAAATTCCTGTCTTTTCTTCCAGCGTTTCGTCCCTGAAAATCCAGAGGCAAAGTGTCAAGAATCGCCAAACTTAAGGCTGTGATCCGATTGAGAGCAAAGCCACAGATCATCAAAACATATATGGGTGACAGGAACGGGGGTTTTCTTTTTTATTTCCTGCTTAAATTAGCTCGCAAACACTGACCTTTCGTTTTCCCCATGGTCACAAAGCTCAAACGCAAGCAACGATTAAACAGCCATGCCGGGAAAACCGGGTACGATGGTTCACGGTGCACCCGCGTGTCGGCACAAGCACGGCAAGAACAGACGCAGTCCACCGAGCACGGACCGACTACGACTGATGTTGAATGATGGAAATTGCAGGGCCAGGCTCACGACTTCAAGCTTGTCCGACATTTAGTATCTGTTGCACCATGTGTATGCTAGAGGCGCCACGTTCTACTCACGCTTGCATTGCAGAAACTGGCTGATGGATTCGTTCAGAATGGCATAAGGCGCTCGTCTTTAGTGTGGCGAGATTTGAAAGCGTATTACAGCGAATAATAAAAAAAGTGACCAAGACTATAGCTTTAGAACTAGCAAAATAATCAAAATCTGCACATAAAGAAGTATTTTGTCCACATAATTATCTTGTGTAAAATCTTGAAAAGAATGCACGCTAGAAAATGCATCAAGGGGAAAAAAGAAAGGTAGCCGCAGAGGGCGCCACTAGCCATTTTTCAAGTCCGTGCTTCGTGGGTTGGACCCGACTTTTCTTTTGTAGTCTCGGGAGTTCTGCACGTGTTGTGTTTATTTAATAGAAAATATACTTATAAGGACAAGTGAACCATGGAGTCCGCGGGTAAGGCTTTCCTGTGTGCCTTGACTTCAGGCGATGTTTGGAAGCTTTCCTTCACCGTGCGAGTTGCGAGGCAAAGCGTCACGGTTCACTGTGACATGAAAAAAAAAAAGTGCGTCGTGTATTTATTTTAACATAGTCGCTAGGGCATTCATTTCCTGCTTTCACTACTCCTGTTATTTTTTTCTGGTGGCCGCTGACCCATAGGACTCATTAAACTGCCGCGTGGTTAACGGTAAACCGGAGATGAACCCATGCATGCAAATACCGGTAGGCCACACTCCGCTTAGCTTGCCGCCTTTCTTTAGCCCTGAGCCCTCTGCGTTCCCAGAAATAGTGGGAAAGTGCAAAAAGTTTTGCATAACCTTTGTTTGCCTTTGCACGAACGACTCTTGCTGCAGCGCACGGATACCGTGCCAGGTTTGCAGTCTTCCGCGGTTGCAGCGTCGGATTCAAGCTACTTCCTGAAATTAGATCGTTAGCTGTGGAGGATGGAGTTCCGATGCGCTGTCGTCTCCATGTATAGGATGGCAAAGTTACAGCTACCTGAAAATGTCTGCTGCAGTGTGCTTTTCGCCCGACTCGTGTTTGGCTCGATAGCATCATGTTGCGCGAATTTTGGTGTAAGCCACGAACAGTTGTCATTTCACCGGCACAAACGAGGAGTAACGTCGGTAGTGCACGACCGTCTGATATGACGTTTCAGAGAGTTCATTTTAACCGATGATTCGTAATGCCAGCAAGAGCAGGCATTTCTGTCGCGCGTTACCGCGTTCTAGGTTTTGCCCTTTTCATGAGCGCTCACATGCTTGCGTTCATGGGCGGTAGTTTCCTTTTTTTTTTTTGCACGGTAAAAGA
This sequence comes from Amblyomma mixtum, assembly GCF_055824585.1. Taxonomy (NCBI): domain Eukaryota; kingdom Metazoa; phylum Arthropoda; class Arachnida; order Ixodida; family Ixodidae; genus Amblyomma; species Amblyomma mixtum. The sequence goes on along the minus strand of NC_143016.1, from coordinate 53,296,747 downwards.
ACCTTGTTACCTAAAAGACTTTTTTTTTGTAATTTTATAACAATATGAGTGTAACGCGTTTAGTTAACTTCCCGTTTGTAGCTTGCCTGTCTGATTTATTGAAATTCATGGAAAATCTTTTGGAAGTCTGATTACTTGCTGCTTGTAAAATATATTTTTATGCAGACTGTTTGAAGGAGTGGCCACATCTTAGGACTTCTGTTATTTTATTGCTGTTCATTCTGTTTATTACCATAGCACTAGTCAAAAAGTTGTGGCTAATGACTTTCATCCTCATCATCATTTTATTTCAGCAAGTGGAAAAAATACATGTAGGCAATCACAGGGCCTGTAGCCAAAGCCAAAGCTAGTTTAGGCTCTTTTTACAGATGTAATCAGTGTAAAGTAGTGCGGGAAGATAAAAAGAAATAGTATTGCCCAGCCCACATCGCCTAAGGCAGAACAGGCTAGGTATAATCAAAATAAAGTAGTGTGGGCAGATAAAAAGAAACAAAAATATTGCCCAGTGAGAACTTGCATGAAAAGGACCTATGAAAGATATGACATAAACCACAAAATTTGCCGAATAATTGCGGAAGCTTATGTGCTGCTGCTAGTTTATGTTATGTGGTCCTGTGTAAGGCTTCATTTTTCAAAGTTTCAGAAGTGATCATATGCATTCCATTAAAGGTGGCCATTCATGCTTTGTATTATTATAGTCGGATATAAGTTAAGTCTGCAGTGAAGCTACGCCCACATTCAGGACCGCCAACAGAATTCCTCCACGACAAAAAAAGTAGTCAGTTAAAACTTTTCTTAAACCAGAAGCTAATCACAAGAAAAAATTATAAACTCTTGAATTTTGGTGCTTGCCTTGTTTAATATAGTCAACCATTAAAAAGCTGATTTCACTTACACTTGAGATTGGCCAGCGGAGTAATACAGGACGCCGTAGACCGTTGCCCAGCGTTACCGACTGCTGTTTTTCTTTAAATTTGTATCATACTATAGCAGTACACATGAAGAAGGCTAGGAGTCACTGAAACCTAAGGAAATACAGGGGAATGTTTTGTTTTTAAATTTGCAGTGTTGGTAAATGGAAAATTAGTAGGGCAATCGTTTTTTACCTGACAGGTAATTGATTAGATGCTAGAAGAAAAACTTTTAGTCTACTGCTTTCTAATCAAATTTCACGTAGAAAAATATTGCACTACTAATTTTTCATTGACCGGTACCACAGATTAAAAAAAAAATATGTATATTCCTCTATGCTTTTTTTAGGTTTCAGTGACCGTTGCTCTTCTTCGTAAGTGAGTCATAACAATTTCCCTAACCTTGAGTAAAGAATAAATTTGGCCAAGTTGGTATGCATTCATTTTAGGGGAACAGCGCAATAGGGACGGGACATAGACAGTGAATGCACACTAACTTGCCCAAATTTTTGCATTATTCGGTGTCATTTCTAGTACACTGGGCTCGAATGCATGCAGTGCTTGTCTTGTCTATGTCCTGTCTCTGTTGCACTGTTCCACTACAATGATTCCCAAACCTTATCTGATGTGAGCAGTGTAATGGGATGGCTTTTATAACTATATCTTTGGTAAAGATCTAGTGGAAAACCTGATAGAGCCATTTTTGAGCCTACTACATTGTTTAAAACCCAATTGCCTCATTCAGCTGAGAGAGGATACCTTCTTAGAAGGATTTGACAACAATATTATTTATTTTAGTATTATGTAGATAGATATTAAAGAAATTATTAGCCTTGGCTATACCAGGTGTTGCAGTAAAAGTGAACCAAAATTCTTAAAAATCGGCTTTTTGAGGTATGAAGACAGCTTCTGCAGCACAATAATACCTGCTTTGTAGTGCATGAGAAAACAGGTGAATAATGTTGGCTAGTTAGCCGCTTACTATTAGGCACCTGGTTGCATTTAGGGATATGTATCCGGTCGTCAGTAATAGCCATATTAGTTTTTATAATTTCGAAATTATGATTACCTTTGATGGTGTAGCTCAATAAAATTTAGGTATTTCAACTATTTACTTGCACTGGAGAAGTTTCTTTGCCTTCAGGCTTCTCGAAAGCGTGTGTATTTTGGCCTGATATAGCCAAAATTTGTTGGACCCCAACACTGAGGCTAATCGCGTTTTCAGAATTTAAAAAACTGATATGGGTATTGCTAATCACTGTCTACAAATATCTAACTGCAACCAAGTGTCGAAATATAATAGTTATAAAGTTAATTATCAGAAATTAGTTAACCAACTACCTAGTTAATTTAATTCACCTGTTTTTCTGATGTCCACCAATGCAAGTATTCCTATGCCACAGAAGCTGGCTTCGTACCTCACAAAGCCCATTTCTAAAAATAGTGGTTAACTTTCGCTGAAACAACCGGTATACTTGCAAAACAGCATACAATAGTATGTTGATAATGTAAATAGGTAAAACCTCTTTAAACGACCCACAAGGATACAGGTCCGGACATGTTTAAGCCATTCGCTGGCTTGTATGGGAACGCCCACTGGCTGCGGTAGGGCTTCGGCAGCAGTACAAAGAACAGAACAAGAACACTGAGACATGCTTGATTAGTGCGTATAATAATATTGTACACAGTGTTTGAAAGAATGTGCATGCAGTCTGGTCATGCAATAGTGTTCAAGGTGTAGAATGGCTGCTCTAAGCAGCCCTCAACAACTTAGGAAAATAATTTGGCAGCGCACTGGAAATTGCTAGAATACCCTGTTCAATATAGTGACAAAGCGATTGTAAAGGTATGCATTTATTGGTTTGTTTCTAATAGTCTTTCCAGTGAAAAAACAATTGGAACCAGTTGAGGTTCAAACTAGTTCTAATGGGACACAAAGGTGTACAATTGGTTTCAATTGAGCTACCAGTTTGAACAATTTGCTAACACCAATTGGGAACCAATGCATTCTTTACCTTAGCCGCCGCGGTGGCTCAGTGGCTAAGGTGCTCGGCTGCTGACCCAAAAGACGCGGGTTCGATCCCGGCCGCGGCGGCTGGAATTTCTTTGGAGGAGAAATTCTAGAGGCCCGTGTACTGTGCGATGTCAGTGCACGTTAAAGAACCCCAGGTGGTCGAAATTTCCGGAGCCCTCCACTACGGCGTCTCTCATAGCCTTAGTCGCTTTGGGACGTTAAACCCCATAAAACCAAAACCAACCAGCATTCTTTACCTTAGGATATGGTACCCGAAAGCTATCAATTGGATGAATTGAGTTTTCAGCTGAATAATTGCTCCAATTGGACAGTCCAATTAGACTTCCAGTTGAACATGGTGGTAGTCTAATTGGTAGGTCGTGATCCTAATGAACACTCAATTTGATAAGTCTTTGCCAAGTGCCGAACCCAGTTGGTCTTACGAATTGAATTCAATTTTTCTGCCCAGCTGCACCCACTGTCTCCCAGTGAAGATTTGGGTATTTTAGGAGAAGCTGGCTTTCTTGACAAACTAAATTTTAACTCGGCGCTTCACTTGTTTTTGAAACACCTCAGCCACTTTCTCATTCCTGAGAAGACGGCTGAGGTCCCTATTTCATTGGTTGGGAACGTTGAGATCTTTGCCCAGCCAAGGTTGGCTGCTGAGGTTACCTGACCTTGTTTATAGCTTTTACCATTATCAGTTTCTAAATTTTTGTCTTTTATCTTTACCAGGGAGTACGAAAACTTTTTAGGCCCTTTACACCATCGTTGATTTGCACTTTTAATAAAATCCTGTAGAAAACAATTTTCTATACATTGAGCTTGGTGTATGGTAATCCTAGCTGCTTATGTGCCATTAAGCACAACACAGCAAGCATTTGGGTATTCTAGAAACAGGGCAGAATTAATATAGTTATATTAAGAGCTATCAGCAGCTTAATATTTTAAATTGTGTTCCTCATTTGCACTATCTTTGCAGTTATTTTGTCTGCGCTCAACTCGCAAGTACCACTAGCCCTGCATAAGTGGCCCATATGTATGGGGTGCATAAATGGGAGCAGAAATGTGTTCTGTGGATGTGTATTCGGTTTATGTTAGGAGTGTCTGACTGCAATGTTCCTTAAATGTGATGCATTCTTGTTGGCTTGATCTCTACAGAAGCTTACATATATTTGTTCCTATCCAATTCCTTTGTAGCGTCCCCAGCAGTTCTCACAAATAATTTTTCCTTTGCAGCTGAGTGTCTCTCACAATGTGTATTTTTCACAACTTAATTAGGAGGTACATATTTGGGTGTGATAATAGGGGATATTCAAAATTCCGCAAGTGCGCTTTCCCGCATAGCAATTTTGCCCCAAACAAGATGGCCGACTTCGCTATAAAGGAACTACGTGGGCTTCAGGACAGGCGTTAAAGGTGTGGATAGAATGTAAGAAACGTATTTTGGAAGAATCAAACAAAAAACCTGTCTTCCTTGCTTTGTTTCAGCTTGAAACGCATGGTCAGCCATCTTGTTTGGGGCAACATTGTTATGCGGGAAAGCGCACTTGCGGAATTTTGAATATCCCCTATTGCCTGCATGGAATCTAATCAGCGCTCTTAGGCGAGTTCCAGTTGGCTTCAGTGGTTTGCGGAATTTTGAATATCCCCTATTGCCTGCATGGAATCTAATCAGCGCTCTTAGGCGAGTTCCAGTTGGCTTCAGTGGTTCCAATTGTGTACTAATTTACAGGTGGAAAACTCCATTTGGTTCCATTTGGAAATTACCTGTTGGAACCATTGGTTTAAAATGTGTTTTGGTTTGTTGTGTAATTGGTTTTGGTGCATTGGATTTAGAGTTATTTGGGAACTTCTCAACATGTCCCACAGTTGTAGCGTTTTGTCCTAGGAGCTGGCATTTGTTGTCCTATGATAGGCTACTTTGCCACTTTCCTTGGAGGTTTGCAAGAGTATGTTCATTCATTTCATTAGTGTTTTATCAATATGTTGTAGGTCCGTCCAAAGTGTTCCTAGGCTTGGGTACACAATGCAGTTTCGTTTCTTTGCTTGTCCCCTCTCCCTGGTACAGCAGCTGCATCTGTGAACCAAAAGACTCCCATCAGCATCCTCCAGGAGCTATGCGCTCGTAACTGTCTCACTCCGGAATACAAGCTTCTGTCGGTCGAAGGGGCTGTGCATGCGCCTACTTTCATGTACAGGTGAGTGGGAACATTTCGGTGCTAGTGATATCGCTTCATGAAACACAAACTCTGGTGATGCCGAGTGAAAGTGATGCACAGGTTATTTAATTCTTCATTAAGTCGTGGGGCGTTCACATTCCACAAAGTATCTCCTATCTTTAAAAGGGAATAAAGCAACGGACAAGTGAGAAGCATGGTTAACCCCTTCACCGTTTTGTTATGTCAACGAATTTCTTAACAAAACTGCTTATTTTTTTTATTCCTGATTTCGAATATAATTGCAATAAAAAGCACAAATTCGATCTTTAAAAAATATCTGAAGCAAACACGAAGTCAAATTAGCATATTCAAGGTTATTATTTCTGACATTACGGAAAACCAACTTCCTGCTGGTAATGAGCGATAAATATATTCAAGCAAGTCATCAGGCAAGCTTATAGTGAACATCTTACCGGGAACTGCAAGAAAAGGAAACCGAGGGGGTCATGTAGGGATGTTACTGACGTCGACCTTCATGCACTGACGCGCGCTCGCAAAGTTCGCTTCTGAGCTGTCCACTTCTTCACCGGAAGAACTGATAAGCACAACGTCATCACTGTCGTCCTCGCTCCCTGAAACAATGTACACTTTGGTGTCTCAATCACCATAGTCTGAAGAAGATTACGACGAAGAGCGTCTTTTCTGAGAAGACGGGCCAGCAAAACACGCGTCGCCTCCGCCGGAGGCCATTTTTAAAACCCAGGTTGCCATACGAGAAAAAAAAAACGTTTATGCGGTAGAAGAAAACGAAATTAACAGGTCAGTGCTGCCATCTGTCGAGCAAAATGTCATCTAAGCCACACCCGAGCACTGCTCGTCCGAAACGAGGAAGAGAAGAACCTATTCAGAGAGGACGAGCTACAGTCGTCCAAAACGGTTTGGGGACGGCTTGGCAAGGACGAGCTGCGCTCGTCCAAAACGGTTAAGGGGTTAAAGAAAAAGACTGATGTGGGTAGAAATGTGAGCTAGTGATTTCGTTACAACTGTAATGAAACATACATGATGTGTGCATGATATGTTGCATTACCTGCGTTATTTATTGGTTTTTGTTTTCTTCTTGCCCCCGCTGTAATGCCCACGGGCACTGTAGGTATTGTGATAAGTAAACAAAGTAAAGCTAAGTGCAAAGGGGATGAGACAAAAAGTTCACGACATTGCCTGATCTTCCTGTCGTCACGAATTGCAGAGTAATTTAAGCAGCCAGCAGCAAGTTTTGTCTTGCTGCAAGTGGTTCCTCCGTATTATGCCAGATTTCGCCGGTCAGTTTTGAGCAGGGTTTCTGGCTGCTTAGTGAGAATATATTGTTTATTTTGTCAGCTGCATGCAAGATTGTATGTTTGGCAGATGCAGAGCACTAGCTTGCTTTGAGTCAACCTGTAAAACTTGCACTTTCTCATGGAATGATCCTTATTAATATGTGCTCTGACCTGTGAGCGAACTAACAAGAGCCTACAGTGAATGACCTGTGTAATTGCAAAATGGTTAGTTTTAGTGGCGTATTGTTTAAAGGAACCTTATTTTCGTTGTTCTGTTTCTCTGAGTCTGTTGGATGCTGTGCGATGTCAGTGGAATACAGGAACACCACAGTCATTGTCAGTGTTGCTCTGTATAAAATACTTTTGTGGCTGCGTGCTGCACATGACATGCTTGATTGGTTACCTTAATCCTGGAGAGCTGTTTCACATAATCTCGGAAGGCATGACTCTTATCTACTTTGTATGAAAGCCGTGCAGTCATAAACTTGCTTTCTTTTGTACCTTTGTTAGCGAGGCTTGCAACTTGTGTGCCCAGATGGTGGTCTGTAATAATTGCACCGTTCATTTTTTAACCTTTTGCTGATTATTGGCTGCCTTGTTTGACAGGGTGCAGGTGGGGGACGTGGTTGCCAATGCCACCGGCCAGAGCAAGAAGAAATCAAAGCATGCAGCTGCCAGGGCCATCCTTGAGAAGCTACTTGCCGACGACGGCCCTTTTGCCAAGTACCGAGCAGCAGTCATGGAGGACCTTCCCTCCATGGAGCCTACAGAGACTGTGACCACGGCTGTGTAAGTTTCGCCATTCTGTGGCCACCCAGTCTTGACTAACTTTTCTGCCACTTAACATTTGTCATTTCTCAAAGCCTGCGTGCAACTTTACCTGTCCCAGCATCTAATTACGTGTTCCAGCGTCAACAATGTGTGATTCTGAACGGTGCTTGTGTCGAGGTCGCATTTGATGTTCCTTAGGGCACTCTTTTGGGGCCGTTATTATTTTTGGTTTGTAGCAACAATATTCTTGCAGGCATATCTTCATGCTTATGTTTGTTCGCAGACGATTGCATCGTTTATAAAAAAAAAACTGAACAGGATTGGGTGGATTTGCAGACTGACCTTACTATGTTTCTTGGTGTGAGAAGTGGAAGATGCAATTAAATGAAAAAAAAAATGTGTCCAGGAGAAAATATACACGCATTATTTGAGACAGAAACATGCCAGAAACCCAACCCACGCAAACGCACCTCATACGGCCTTGCCTTCGCAACATTTGCCGTGGCATAGTTTAATTTTCACACCTTTGTTTGTTCATGCTGGTGCTGCAGCAGTTATGAAACTGCAACGAAAGCTGCTGCAGTGTTCATGCTGCCCATAAGTCTGCTCTGTGTTGCTGTGGGTGCAACTCACCTGAAACCTTTGAACACAGTTGTCCGCCAAGTGCCGAACGAGTCTGTAGTTCTGCTTTTGGCCGGTCTTTTGTCGCCGTTTTGCGTGCGCTAAACGTAGCCGTAAAAATGCTGCCGCTGGGTAGACTACTATCGCGAAGTGACGTTCTCAACGTAACTTGTGGGAAAGCTGCCAAAGTTGCGACGCAGCAGCCAAGTTTGTATTGCATGGGTTTTTATGGGAGCTTTGATGGGACTAGCTCACAAAAGTGTTGTAGCCGGGACTGCTGTGGCGACACACTCTGCGCATATTTCCGTGCAGCCTCCACCTTGTTATTATCCCTCCCAGCGTAACACGGCTACACGCTGGACTGCATTACCGATAAAACACAGCGGCGCTGCTGCGTCACCCGAGGCATGCGTCGCCGACAGTGGCTACAAAAACAGGCTGCCCGGCTGGGAAAGGCGGCTTTTTCCTTGCACTACCGAGACGAGCATAGTGTTGGTATGCTCGTCCGCTGCCACTACTAATCGAATAAACAGTTGTTACGTTTTTATGTTGGGATTCGTCCTTCAGCAGAAACGACATCCCACACTGCTTTTAAATTTGATTTACTTCTCTGGTAATGCTATACTAAAAGTAACATTTTCCTTTCATTATGTATGTAAACCAACTAATGTTCCCGATTAAAAATTTGGAGCCCCTCTATCTGCACCCACCATATATACTCGTGTAAGGGCTACACTTTATTTTGACGGGGTGCAGCCCTTGCATGGGACCAACATTTTTCTGTAAAATTTTTCTGACTACAGCGGAGTCCTGTTTATGCGTCGCATTTCTATGCTGCAACACGTATTTCCATGACGAATTAGCGCTGTCCCGGCAAATCCTTTAAATGCATAATGCATAGAAAGTATATGTGGTGGTCCATTCTATGAAACGATGTAAGCTTGCAGGACAGTTAGGCTTTTCAGAGAGGAAGAAAATGTACAAATCTTATCAAGAAAGGCCATCTTGTAAACTATTCTCAGCATATACCAATATAACAAGCGGTCTAGTCAAAGTATTCTCGTGGGCTCAGCACCACTGTAACCATTTAGTGTCAGTGCTGGCTCTTTCAGCTTGTCTCATGCCGAAAGGCCAGTCTCTTTTTATAATGGCCTATTCAGTTGCAGTCTATGCCACTTTATCTCATTAAAATGCGAACACTATCTTCTTGAATAAAGCATGTTGGTATTTAATGCTTTTATGCACGCCGTCTTTGGGGCAGCCTGTGATATGCATGTGGTTGTGTGCAGGGGCGAGATGGCGTCTAGCAACAATGGTTTGTCGGGTACCACCCCACTGGGGGGCCCCCTGGGAAGCACGGGAACTGGAGCGGGTTCGGCGGCATCGGAGGAGGACGGCATCGTGGGCAACCCCGTAGGGGAGCTGCAGGAGCTGTGCATGAAGCTTCGCTGGCGACCCCCTTTCTACGAGACTGTCATCGAGGACGGCCTGCCCCATGAACGCACCTTTGGCATCTCTTGCCTCGTCAACAACCTCAACGAAATGGGTCAGTCTTTCTACGGCAGCTGCAGCCTTGTTCACAGACACTCACATTTACACCCTGTAGCAGGATCGTGGCAGTTGTACGAAACTGTGAGTCTCAACGAGCGTGCCACTGCTGCTCAGTCTGCTGGCAGTGTAACTTGTTCATTGGACATTCAGTGGCATCTGAGATTGGAATCATTTAATTTGCTAATTTGTGGACTCTCCTACTGTCTCTTCTTTTGATACTTGGGAGGTTTCAACTACCGAATATTCGCTCAGGTGTAGTTCAGACTGATGATGCCTTACACCTCAACGAGGCTCTTGAATTGAATAGTATACAACTTATGCACTCTCAGTTTGAGAAGTATAGCTGTTTCTGTTGAAAAATTCAGTCATGCTTAAGAGAATTGCGCATTAGGTGATAGCAAGTTCTGGCGATTAAACTCATTTATAACAGCTGTTGATGCCACATTATTTTTGTGTGTGTGTCTGTGTTGTGTTCATTGTGTATTGCTTTGATTTATTGGTTACAGCGTCTGCCACATTGTTTGCTATATACCTTATAAACGCATGTAAGGGCCACACGCGTGTACAGGCTGCACCCTGTTTTCCCGAAGGAAATAATAAAAAAAAAGACCCGTGTAAGGGCCGCACTCAAACTTTCCATGACCCACACGGGATTAGCTTTTGAAATGCACGCGCCGTGGCCTCCGCGATCAGCTCCGGCTGCAGTCAACAGTGTGTTTAATCGCGGAGGCCACAACGCGCGCAGGAGCTTCCAGGTGTTGCCCACGGATGGCGCGCGAGTCTGTGACTTATCATCATCATTGTCAAATTTTTCTTCCGCCGCGAGCTCCCGCTGTCCGTATCGGCATCAGTATCACCAGCTCCAAGTTTTTGTGGTTTATCAAAGGCATGGGAATTGTGGCAGCATATTAGTGTGTTAGTTCACCGTATTTGTGTGCTGCCGCCAAGCGTTTTTTTAGCACGATGGGCAAGCACCTGATGAGCGTGCAACCAAAAGGATGCTATATTAGGAACACAAGCTGCAAAAGCGCGCTTTCCGAGGCAAGCCGTGGAGTTTCCCAAACTGGAAGAAGAGCTGCTCTCCTATGTAATGGAAGTGTGGAACAAGGCTACACATTGACAACGGACACACTGTGCAACTTTTTGTGGGATGAGTGTGTACTAGAGCACAGCACCAGCTCGGAGTCTGAAGACTCCACGAGTGACGATTGAAAGTAGAATAAATGCTGCTCATTCCCTGATTCGTGTTTTTTAACCTCACTTCTGCAATACCCCGACAGAGGCTGCAGTGTATATAAATAAATAAATTCACTGTGCTGATTGGGCTATAATTGTTAGCTCTTTCGTTACCACGGGAAAACGACCATTTCTTTATATGTCTCAGACAAAAAATTTTTGTGTGTTGTGTTGTGTTAGGTTTAATGGCACATAGGCATCTAAGGCCATCATGCGCCAAACACAACAAAAATTTTTTTTCGAAAAAGTGTGACAGATAAAATTATATAAAATGCATAACAATGATTGAGATAGAATGTGCTTTATAATGAAATTTATTTTAACACATATTCTGCTTGAAATGCTGTGAAAAAAAATCAGTAAACACAACAAAAAATAAAAAAGAACAAAAGTTTTGTGTTCATATGACAATAACTTTCCAAACACTTGTACTAAAAAAATTCTAGAGGTTACAAAACAATTCAAATTCGTTCTAAAACATGACATTAAAGTTTTAAAATTATAACTTGAATAGTTTTCGAGCTAGAATTTTTTTCTTTATGCCTCTTGAAAAGGCTCATTTGAGAGTGCCCTTGATATGATTTTTACAGTCCAACAAAAAAAAAAATTGGAAGTGTAATGTTATGTGCGAAAGCTTGGTAAGCGTGGGTTAAAAAATACAAATCAAAATTTATTTAATTTACGAAATAAAGTGAAAAAAATATAAAACACAAAAAGTATAGGTGCGATATAGCAATATATAGTATGCGATAAGTATAGCTGCGATGTAGCTGCAGAATCGAAATCCGACAGTACAACATCTTCGTCCGAGTCACTGCTGCTCGGAGCATCTTGAAAATCAGCTGCAGAGGCTGAAGAATCACGTGAAGCGGGACTCTTCCGAGCGCGCGAAGTGCCTGACCTCGACGAGACACCATCCTCACCGCGTGTTATGTCGCAATAAGCCTATGCTCCAAGGGCACTTCAAAAATGCGTGACTGGTGGGGAAATAACGAACTAGGCCGAAAATAGAACTAACCGTCTGAACAACAAACCTGATGCGCCAACACAAGCGGACAGGAAAAAGGAAGCGAAACTATCAGGCCAACGTTCCGGGATCGGTTTGCGCAGTTACAGCGTCTGAACCAAAATCCGACAATCCAACATCGTCACTAGAGACTCTGCTACTCGTAGCATAGAGAATAATTGCAGTCGACGCAGTAGAATTGCATGCAGCAAGGTTTTTCCGAGTGTGCGCCGTCCGCGCGCCTGACGCCATGCATGGAGCGTCCTCGCCATACCCTCCGCTTCAAGGGCGTTTCAAAAATTCGCGCCTCATGGGAAAATTGCACTTTACGCAGAAACCGAAACTGCAGGCTCCGAAGAACAAGTTAGATGGCGCCACATCACCGTAACGGCTATAATGAGGAGCTTCGGTTCGCACAAACAGACCGGAACCAGGAATCTGAATGCATAGGCGAGCGTTCTGGGCTCTCGTTGCACAGTTTGAGCTTCGAAACAATACCTGACGGTACAGCATCATTGTCAGGGTCCGTGCTAATCGGTACATCAAAATGTTTGGTGCAATCGCAGCAGAATTGAGTGGAACAGGGTTTTTTCGAGCAAGCGCCATTCCCGATGATGGCGGCTTGTTCGGAGCGCCCGACGCCGCACCCCCAACTTGAAGCGCGTCTCAAAAATTGCCGCTTTTTGGCAAAAATATAAACTAAACAGGAAATTTAAGTTCAATGTGTGAACAACAAACCGAATGACTCAGCAAGTCCGTAGCGGCCGCGGTTGTGCTGCCGTAGCGCTTCGAATTTTTCGATCAAGCGCAATGGCGTGGTAACGAAAGAGTTAAGCAGCTTTATAGAAAATGAGTCACAGAGGAACCAACAGACATGAGCTGGATGGTAAGATAAAGCCTAGGACCACACAGGAGTTTGAGTCAGAGATTTGTCTTGCACACAGACGATGCATCAATAACACAGTAAACCCTTGTTTTGTAAAAGTTATAAAAACAGAAGAAAAATTTTGAGGTAAACTAGCAAATAAAATTTTTTGGTGTGCTGCTAACGCTTTCAGTCCTTCCACTCTTGCGCCAACTGTGCCATTCTGTGCCAGATGAGATTTGTGGTGCCAACCTGATAAAAGTCACCAAAATTGCGCTAAAGTTTGCGAAAATGAATGACTTGGATGATGGTAAGGCCAGGCCTACTAGGTGGGCCTACTAGAGACTGGATGCACTCGTTGCGACCTGTCACAGTGCAGCCATTGCCACAGAAACGTCCCCGGGGAACAGAAATTTAAGTCTGTTGGTCCGCTACGAAAATATTTGCATTTACTGCCGGTTGATTTGTACGAAAAGTAAGTAAAACAAAAAAAGCAAGCGGTCACCAAATTTTGACATGCTCATTCAAATTCATTTGATGTAACGTAGTGATCGGCAAACCTTGTCGCTGCTAGCAAGCACAGATCGGCCTAAATTTTGCTTGCCACTGTACATTTGACGCTGCACGGAGCATCGAAGAGATGTTATCGAGAAGTAATATTCTTCACATTATAATGACCTGATTCAAAATCGGCAGCTTGATGGGCAAGCTATCACTAGAAGTGGAGCACAGCTGCTCCAAAATCTATTTTTGGGTGCTCCAAAAAGTGCTCCAATTCACGGTTTGATGGTAGCACCACTTGCTCTGAAAAATTTCACTTCCACCGAGTAGCTTTATTTTGCAACAATTATGGACTACACAAACTGGCTAATACAGTGAGAGCTTGTTAATTCAACTCTGACGGGACCGCGAAAAATTGTCGAATTATCCGAATGTCAAAATATCGAATGAACAACAAAATACTACAATGTTTGCCGCAACAGGGTATACCTTAATTTGGCAAAGAAATCTGTTATCGTCGTCTGCTTTTTTGAGCGAATTTGAGCGACTACGATAGCTCTAAAAGCTGCCAGGCGCTCCGCGGCACACGCACCCTCAGGGATTTATTCACAGAAATCCTCCCTCACGGACAAGGCTTCTGCAGCTTCTTTCACCGTGCGCTTCGGCATTTGGGGCAACTGCTCACAATCGTCACCTTGTGACGAATCGTCGTTGGCAGCGCCTGTCACTTCAATTATTTCATCCTCGGTCAGCTGACAGGACACAAAGGCGAGGTGCGCAGGCACTGCGCGCTGCCCATTCGAAAGCAGTGCAGTAAACACTCTGGCAAAGCATGCAATTACCAAAAAAGGCACCGCCTTACACCAGCACGACTGCTGCGATGCAACATAGCACAAAGAAAGACGCCGGCCGCTTCGGCCGCTGCTAACCTCGCTTCCCTCGCCCTCTCTCATGCGGCTGATGACGATGACCATACGGATGGCCTATCAGCCGTACAGTAGCGCCGCTCGTGGCAGTGTTTTTTCCTTTTTGCTCTCCGCGCATCGGCTTGGCGGGCTGCGGAGTGAAGTCGAATTAACCGACGCACGGCAAAATTTGTTTGAATTAACGAGAGTTTCGCCCCATAGACTCCTATGTATAATTGTAGGGACCTTGCATGCGCGTCGAATTATCCGATTTTCCGAATTAACGGGGGTCGAATTAGCGAGCTTTCACTGTAGTGCAATAGAAGCTCTGTGCAGTGGAATGGCAGCATAGAAGACGCAACTGACAGAGAGGACCGTGCTCATGTTTGTAATGTGACTGTAGCCATGGCTGCCACCATCTCCTATGTCACTGCCCGTGGAATGGGGTGGGTGGGCTCATCTTTGTTCATGTCCCCCGTATTGGTGTGCTTGGTAATCATTGCACATTCTACCTAGAGCCCATAGGGTGGCATGAGAAAACTTTTCACGTGAACACTATTTTGAGTAGGGGTGTGCAAATATTTGAAATTTTAAATATAGTTTACAATTTCTTGTACATGCGAACTCAAGGCAAACCTTGTGGAGTTCCAAAATGGCACTGACTAGTTACAGCACCTCACACTTGTCACACCATGATGTTAGCTTGTTCCTGCCCCACAGAACCATGCTAGCAAGTAGCAAAAGCACACCCATGTTAATGCTACGCCTTGCTTAAAACCAGTTTGCTGATAGCCTCTGGTAGCCACCCCGTGGTGGGCATGCGGCGCTGCCAGGCACGTCGCCATGTTTTGCCACGATGCACTTGACAACTGGCTGTGAATACCTTGGCCGAAGGAAGCAAATGGGAGCCGTTGCTTTTGTCGTTTTTGATCACCTCGATAAGAGGTGCTGTACACACGGAAGCGGGGCTTCCCATATAAGCGCGTGTAAAGGCCGTACGTTTTTTAGAGATTCGAGGGCTAATTTTCGGGGTGCGGTCCATACACACTATGTGCAAAAAAAAAAAAAAAAATTCAGTAAAAACGCACCAATCACGGAATGAGCGGCATTTATTCTGCATTAAATCGTCACTTGCGGAGTATTTCGGCTCTGAGCTGGTGCTGTGCTCTGGTGCACACTCATCCCAAAAGAAGCCACGCAGCATGTTCGCTGTCAGTGCGTAGCCGTTGTTCTGCACTTCCATCACATAGCAGAGCAGCTGTTCTTTCATTTCGCGCAACTCGCACGGCTTGCCTTGGAAAGCGCGCTTTTTGCAGCTTGTATTTCTCAATGCATCCTTTTGGTTGCACCATCATCGGACGCACCTCTCGGCCACATCGAATTTCCTGCTCGCCGCACGCTTGCCGTGCTCGAGAGCTAACTCCCAGCCGTGTAGCTATTAAGGTGCTTCCCTATCGTGCTGGAACAGCAACGCTCGGCGGCAGCACGCGAAAGCCACAACCACCACAACTATGGCGGACACGCTAACACGCCACAAAAGCAACAAAAGGCTGAAGCTGGCGATACTGATGCCGATGTAGATAGCGGAAAATCGCGGCCGAGGAATAAGTTGACGATGATGATGATGACTGCGACCTCGGGCGCCATCCATAGACGGCACTTGGAAGCTCGTGTGTGCGAGTGTGGCCTCCGCGATCAAGCGCTCCGTTGCTCGCAGCTGGAGCTGATCGTGGAGGCCACAGTGCATGCATTTAGAAAGCTATCCCCGCCTGGGTCATGGAAAGTTCCGGTTCAGCCCTTACACGGATTAATTTTTTTTAAAACATTTCCTTCGGGAAAACAGGGTGCGGCCTATACATGGGTGCGTCCCTTACACGCGTTTATTCAGTAAAATGACGGAACAGGTGAAGCCTTGTCCTGTGTGTGTTCATTCACAGTGACCGGCTTCATCCTACCAAATTTTCATACATTGTACCCTAGACACTGTTTATCTTAAGCAGACGACAGAAACAAATGCCTCGCAGTTGGCCTAAGCTACTGCATCTCACATAGTGTGGCCCACGTGCTTTTTGTCACAACATTGTTTCAGTTTCACGCCTTTGGTTTTTAGTGGCACTTGGGCTTGTAATAGGCAAAACTGTCATGCTAGGTCTAAGCTGGCAGCATTCTACAGCCAGCACTCTGTTTTGAGGTGTCACAGGGTAGGTTATTCCTGCTCGCTTTGTAGCACAAGCTGCCACTCTTTGTCCGTTTGGGGAGCCTTTCATTTCACCATTGATGAGGTTTGCCATGCCCCTCTGATAGCAATTTCTTATGTCATTCTGGCAGTATAGAGACTCTTGGAGACTTCCCCCCCAACCTCCTGTCCTTTCCTTTCTTTTTGTGAGTGACAAGAAGCTACACACTAGGAAAGGCCTAATTTGACACTGGCAATGGGCATTCAGTACGTGGTCGCAAGTAATCTTTCTTCTTTTTTTGTTTTCAGGCAAAGGCAAGTCAAAGCGTCTGGCAAAACGTCAGGCAGCCAAAAAGATGATTGAGCTTATCAAGAATGTTCAAAATGGTCTCCTGAATGGCGAGGATGTGAGTGTCATCTTGGCTTTTTTGTTGCAGATGAGTGTTTGATAAATGGTTTGTAGCAGTGTCATGTTTCTATGGCAGCACGTATACTATGAGTGCCATTAATTAATCCTCATCTCATTTTCATTAGGGAAGCTTGGACAACATGTCAGGCAACCATCATTACATCTAACAATTTTCACAATCAGGCAAGGCAGCTGTACATTTCTGCATCTTTGATGGTTGACAGTCTCACATCAACACTCTTTGTCTAGTGTGGGAACTTTCAGCTTGGTTGCAGGTTTTTTTTTTAACTATCAGTCAAAAGAAGTACCATTCTCTGTAGAACAACCTCAGTGTTACATTGCTGTTATGTTACCTTTAGGCGCATAGTGAGATCTCATAGGGCACAGGGGAGTGAATCAAGGGTGCTGTTGCCCCTGACTCTCGCAGGATAAGTTTGGGGAGCTTGGCTCTGGGCCGGGTGGGCTGGGCCCATGCAGCACGGTGCTTCAGGAGGCCAAGTGCTACATGGGGCTGAAGGAGCAGAACATCAGTGCCCTGACTCCACGGCACAGCCAGCAGGTGGGGCAGTTGCTGCGGCAGCTGCAGGCCTCGGATGGAATCCGGCTGGCCGGCCTGCAGGGCACCTCTCTCAGCACAGCGGGGCTTGACTATGTGGGCCTGCTGCGTGAGATCGCCGACGAGCAGAGCTTTGAGGTCACCTACGTGCCCATCGACGAGCTAAGTCCCGACGGTGAGGGCCTGCGTGCTGTATTCAGGCTTTCTCTTGGTTCTTCTCTCTTCCTTTATTTTTCATTACTGATTTATGCATGAAGTAAAGTAGCTATTTGCAGCTGCTGTTAGCACTGTAAAGCCATTATGCTAACACGAATGGGAACTTGTGAAGGCAAGGCATCCAGATGTGCAGCAAAAGTGCTCAAACGCATCATTAGGGTTACTGGTTATGAATAGAATTTTCAAGTTGTGTTGTTCAAGAGGGGATCTTCCATGTTGTGTTTGAAGGAACCATGAAATAATATTTACTGAGGGTAGGAAAAGCACACTGAAAAAAATTTTTAAGCTAGCTTAACACCAAAGATATTGTCGACTAACCCTGTGTGGTCTGAAACATTTACCCACTTTGCAACCATGCCGGTCCGAAAGTATTCTGCCAATTTTTGGGCGCCACAAAAGGGAACAGCAATTGTGCAAGAACAACTCATGGGCCTATTTTTGGTCCCTTTACGTGCCCAAGTCTTTCAGTGACATCTGGGCAGCATGCTGTATTGCTCAAAGCAGCTTCGATAAAAACGCACGCAATTTGAGTAGAGTGAGTACAGGAAAGATTGTCGGCTGGAAGTGCCGTTTTGTATGGAGGGGCCTGACTAGTGACCACAAAGGGTTAAAAATGATGCTTCTCCTCTCCCGCTCAACTCACACGCCAGAGATGGATAGGGTGGCTAGAATATGCAGTGAGGAGTTGACCTAATGAGTTATTTGTAAAATATAGGGTCTGCGAGGAGATTTCAAATTTGACTTGAGTACTCAGACCATCTCTGCAAATTTGTCGCTTTAGAGTCAGCCACGTAGCCAGAAATTTTTTGGGGAGAGGGGGCCCAAGATGATTTTTTGTAGAGAGCAGGGGGGCGGCTGAGCTGGGTTTCGGAGTGTGCCTGGGCTCCATCATGCCCCCCCCCCCCCCCATCTGGGTGCATGCCTGATTAGAATGTGGCCAATAAAATTATTTCAGAGTCCCTTTAATGCTAACCGCACTGTGTATGAATGCATTGAAACTTCAGTGCACGTTGCCTGTTGCAGTGCCATCTTTGGCAGGTCAGTATGCATTCATGCCGTCAACACGCAAACAGTTCCGTCTAACTACTGCCATCTGGAAGCTATGTGAATTAAAAAAAGATTCCTATGTGGCAAACATATAAAAATGTCAAATGACGTTTGTGGTGCCGAACTTGCTTGATGCGGCTCTGCTCGTAAACCACACCTGTGTTGTGTGCCAATGCAGGCAAGCACCAGTGCCTGGTCCAGCTGACGTCGCTGCCGCTGGCCGTGTGCTTTGGCACAGCGGACACGCCTGAGCAGGCCCAGGTGGCTGCAGCACGCAGTGCATTGCAGTACCTCAAGATCATGACCAAGAAGTGAGGCAGGCAGGGTACCTGGCTCAGCAGCATGCTGGTCAACCTGGATTGAACAGAGGAGTTCTGCCGCACGGCAGGAAACCCTAGCATTTTGATGTTCAAGGTACCTTGTTCGAAGAACCCGTCTCTAGTCAGATACAGCCTGCACACCGGCCTTTGGCTGTTCCCTCCTCTTCGTTCACCCGCGTCCTTAATCCGACCTTGGGGCAGTGTTGCGTTCATCCGGTGTCGTCCCGCCCGGGGGACGGCCAGGGCTGGCCCGCTTTGGCGAGCATAGCTACGGGGGTGGGGCAAGTTTCTGCCCTTTCGGCTGCCACATGGAGTGCGGGCCGGCCCATCAATGTCTTCCCATTTTTGCCATTGGCTTTTGTTTCTCTCATTCTCACCAGTCACCTTCTGGCATTTCTCTGCTCAAGACGCCTTTGATTCTTGTTTTGTTTTACTACTCGTCTGCGTTTTACTTTTGGACAGGTCTGAATGAATGACTTAATCATTCTTGTTCAATCGAAGGTGGTTGATGATTCATGTAATTGGGGCTTTTGTGCCATAATTCAGTGCTCGTGTGCGATGTTGTTTCAAGTGTAGGCACCTTTTGTGATCCTAGTTGAAGAGAAACAGAGGATGACCACAACTGCTTCTTCCTCGGTCATTTCTCTTGCAGCCGTACCACAGTAGCAGTGTACAAAAGGACAACTGAAAACAGTATGTGAGCCTCGTAATTACATTGGAAGTTCTCAAAATTTACAAGGGCATATGATAAGACGTATCTGAACAAGTATAGGGGGTTTGACAGATAGTGAGGGTTTTGGGATGACAGGCATCCCACTCACTGACATGGTCCCGGGTTGCAGCAGTCACAGTAGCGCTAAAGGTGAGCACTGTGCTGCTGCCACCATATGGACAGTGGCACCTCAGACAGTCAGAAACTTGGCAAGGACAAGTTTTGTAGCAGTAATCTCTATGGCTAATTCCATAATGGCCGCTCAGGATGCTGTCAATACTGAGAGTGAGGGGCTCCAACAGCAGTCGCGCTTCACCACCTGAGCCTGTTCGGCCATTCTTGCTTATGCTTCTGAGTCTGCACATGATCACTTTATCTTACTGTTCATTTGCCATCCATGCGTAATCTGTGCATGCAGACATCCTCATTACAACAGGGGTGGGAGAAAACATGCAAAAAATGGGAGTTGGGGACCCGAACCATTGTCCGAGGCTTTAGAGTCATTCGCCTGTTCTCACTGTTGGCACTGAGGATGACCTCTTGGTCTGACGGATACGTTGAGCTCAGAATATTGGCATGTTTCATCAACCACCTGGCAGACAACGTGATAAAACAGACTTGGTGCATTGCATTGTGTGACATAGTTAAAAAGATTCTTAGATTCTTAAACGTCTTCCTTAGTCATGTAGTAGCACAGTATGCAGTAGAACCTCACCACTGCTTGCCGAGACTGGCGAAGAATTACTCAGGAATGCTCAGGAAAATGTTTCATGTGCGCCTGCTGCCAAGTATTAGGATATGATGCAAGTATCTATAACAAAATTTCGTCATCAGCAGTTGGAGAACTCTTACTTGTATGCAGCATTCCTGTCATCATTTGGCATGGCAACAGTTCCCAGGAGACTGAAATGCCAGAGAGCTGTCTATGTCAGTCGCACTAATTACATAATTATGTAATGGTGTTGCCCGGCGAAGCTGGAGAGAGGGTACATATACTGCGTGTCTGTTATCATCCTCTTGTGGGTATGGAAAGAATGTGCAGGGTAAGTGCAGGGTGTCCTGTATAACTCGAGCCAAGATTTAAAAGCATAGTTTTACTTAATAGAAGGACATAACTTAAAGCACTTTGTTGGCCTGTCTGTTGTAAAGCAAGATAGACTGTTTCCTCTATTTTGCATATTTCATTCATTTTATTTGATTTTTGTACCTTGACTTTTTCAGACATTTGATCAAAATAAGTAGATTTCTGAAAAAACTGGACAAGTTGCCAGGCTCTTAGCTAGCTTGGAGCAGGATTCAGTCTTGGGCTGTTTTTTTTTTTTTTTAACGCGCTAAAATTGTGCCAGTTGTTGCATGTTGTTTTTTTTTTTCATATTTTTTAGGAGTGTGTTTTCATCATTTCATTTCTCAAAAGTTAATTTGTATCAGCTGGCAAGATGAAACTGGAAAAAAAAAAACATTTTTTTGGGACACTTTACAAGTTTGTATGTTTGGAGGCTTTGTCCTAGATTGAACTCTACATCATAGCGCTAAATGTACTATGTAGCGCTATGATGTAGAGTTCAATCCAACTAGCCCAACTTTCCGTTATCCTAGATTGAAATTATTTAAAGTTAATTGAAATTGTTTAGACCAACATTAAAAACAGTGTGACAGTATAGAGTAAGCAGTGTGACCGTAAGGGGGGGGGGGGGGGGGGGGGAGTTCTGAATGCCATCTACCCATAGCACTCTATGTGCCATGTGTCTGTCTATGCAGGGTTATTCCCACTACATGGGGTGTGTGTGTGCACATCAGTATGATATGTGATGGGCCTTCAGTTGCTGGGAACTGGCCGGTGTTTCCACTAGCGTGGAGTTCTGGCAGTGCAGGAATGCACCAGTGGGGTTCTACTGCATTTGAAAGAGTGCATCTTGTGAGGTGATGCATGTTCGTTTTCCGAGAGCAGTTGAGCAGAGTATTAGCGAATGAAAAAAAAAAAGGAAATCTTGATTTTCGTAGTGCTAAACAGCTTGCATGTGCACAAACTGTTTCTGGAGGTCGTCTTTTTTTCTTTCTTCTTGAACGGACGCTACAAAGGAGGGATGAAGAGCGTGGCCTGTTTTTTCACACTAAGCAAAGAGCCAAAATTGTGAACGAAGATGGGGGAACAGCCAGCAACTCTAGCTGCAGAAAGAGTTTTTCTCACATTCCGAGCAACTGACGAGAATCGGGGCATCCATCGATCTGAAAGTCTGGAGATTGGGAGGGAGGACAGCCACACCGTCTTAGGTATTTGTAGCATTGTGTAATCATTTTTTTTTTTCGTTTGTCATTCTTTGCGCAGCAGAATATCCTGTGTCCATGCTTGGAGTATTGGGACGCAGGAGCCGGTTCCTTACTTTCGCAAAGATTTTGGAACAAGGTTTTAGCACTTAAGTTTTCATACGTAGAGTAATTGACCAGGCCGTGGTCTAAATGCAATTTTTTCAAGGCAGTTTTGGACTGTGTGCAGTGTTTTGAACGTGGCTGTTTGTTTGACATACTTTACCTTTTATTTTTATCTTTTGCCATTATTTTTGTTGTCTTGCAAATGTATTGCCACGCTTATGACTACATGGTAGTGGATTGTGTATGCGGCCCATTTATGTTGTCACTGGTGTGTGAAGACAAGCTGGGTGGAACTGAAGGCTGACAAGGGGAGCATTAGTGTAACCGGTCATGTAGGTGGGATTTTTCTCTGGTTAATCTATTTCAAGCATGTAGGCTAGCTTTTTTCCCAATTTCCAACCTTTCATCTGAGAGTGACGAAATAAAGGATAATCTACAAAGCACTTGTGTCGTGTCACCTGACTCCAAGCACACTTTGTGGCATGCTCCTATTGCGTTACTAATGTATTGCTTTATGGATTATTACTAGTGGGAGATAGAGGGTGCTAGAGTTGGAAAATTTTTGCACATTTCTTCTGTTGGTATAACTGGCCAGGAGTGTAAGTGATGCATCAAAAAGCAAAACACGTTCATAAGCTTTTGAATTATCTCGAACATACTGCAATGGAACAGAAATTCACTCTCTCATCTTGAAGTTGGACAACCAGCTCATTTCTTCAGCACTTTTTCCTGCTGCAAGAAAAAAGTTATCTTGCTTCAGGACATCTCTGTAGTAGTGAAGAACGGTAGAAATGAAACTAGTTGTGGATGCAAACATTTTAAAAGACAGCCTTAAGTCTGAAAGACAAAATAGTTCAAATTGAAGATTATGTCCAGTGCAAGGATTAGTGCTCTTGCACTGACCTCCAATCAACCCTGCTAGGCGCCAGCTGTAGCCATCTTCCTAACCTTCATTTTACTGCCTGCTGCCCATCGGTAATCATTCAGCTACCCTAAGGGTCTAGTAGTACTCTCTTCTCTTTACGTGCCCTGCCCATGACCATTTCTACTTTATTTCAGCTAGGAAATTAATTCATGCCCTGTAAGCAAACTGTGCTAAAGTGTGCTGTGTAGATCGCAGCTATATAACACACCACCTAGCGAGAGCGGCACACAGTTTTGGGCACGCCTGTAGTACTTTTTCGCACCATCTCCCTGCACTTATTGACATGAGCATTCTCATCTGTCAAAGCCATACGTGACGTGTGTCAGCTAACTGGGCCATACGAAGAAAAGCTAGGTAAGAAACATTATCAGCCTAGCACACACTTCTAATGGTTCTTAATGTGGTCTCTGGTTTGTAGAAGCCCAAGCGGCTGACGGCAGCAGTTTTTAGGCGTCAAGTGGAACAATTTCAGTGCAGTCTGGGCACTGCAGGTTGCCTGTAGGTGAGTACCAGAAAGGTGCAACTGTTACATAGTTATCTTTTGAGGGATACTGGTGACCTGCTATTCATGACCTGAGAGTATACCTGCCAGATGCACTGCACCCCATTTTTATTCTCTGTGGTCACTGCCTGCACTAAGTAGACCTATTCTCTTAACACTTCCAAGGCTTCACTGCCGATTGTAAACTGTTGTTCCGTTCCCTGACTGTTGAAAATCACTACTTTAATCTTCATTTTAATTTTTTGACCTGTTGAAAGAGTTCGAAGGCAGCGTGATTGAATTGATGCCAAGTAGTTCATTGAATCAGTACTTCTACAGAATTCGTACCATATTCGGAATGAAGTAGATGGGTATAAACATCACTGCAGAGAACTTTTAAGCAATGTGTTCAATATAAAAAGGAAAGTCCCCGTTTGTTTCATGATAGCATTTTTAAAATGATGGGTAATGCTGTAAGCGGGGGCACATGGAAGCATTGAAGCGCGCTCTGTTGCAGCACATTCGCGTTACTGCCTGCTGATACTCCCAGTAGTGCAGGGATCGAATGGATTACGATGTTGCACCAACTATACTGCAAGCAACTCCTGTTCCTGCATGGTGCAGTGCTTTATGTTCAGCCGTAGGTTATGCACCAAACCTGTGTATCCATGTCATCTTGAAGTCCTGAAGGCAACAGGCATGTTTTCTTGACTGTGCGGTAGTATGTGAGAGTGAACTAGTAATCAATTATCATACTAAAGCTAGAAGTTAGTGCACCATTTCATTATGGTTATCATTGATTCTGTAAATTTAAGTTAGTTTTTAATGACCATCTGTGATTAATAATGGTGCCTGGAATTTCTGAAAGTTGCATACATCAGTGTTTGTGCTTATGTAATGTATGTCTTTTTATCGGTTTTTTTTTTGTAATGTCATGAGAACGCATGTGAGCAACGTGTGCAAACTTTTCAGAAATTCAGTATGGAAAATTTTTTCATTTCAGTTCATATGATGTGTTGGCTTAGCAATAGTGGATAATGAACATAAGGGGCAACGAGCTACTTGCCGTAGTGTGGTTTATCTGATGCACAGTTGTGGTACTTGTTTCATTAGTTGTTTTGATCAGCCAAACTTTGCTGTCTAGGTGTCTTTGCTGAAGTATAATCTGAAAAAGACATACATGGTGGTCATGATTTTAAAACATGCATAAGCGTGCTCGATATGACCAGTGTCTTTAGCACTCACTGATTATTATGTTATTACATGTGCCCAGGTCATAGGATAGCAGATAATCATTGCTTCATAGTAGACACATCTTGTCTATTTGGGCATAAAAAAATGTTGCAAAGGTAGCGACAGCCAACTTTCTTGCTTCTCAGAACGGCTTCTCGCGCGTGTCCAACCACTTCAGAACTTTTGAGCGCAGTGTGTAGATGGCGCGGCGTAGCCTAGCGCGCACTGCCGCTAAAGAATGCTTTCCCCGCGGCGGCTCCACTCGGTTCATTCTTCGGTTACGCTGGCTATGCGCTGGTTTACGGAAGAAACGTCGCCCCTTCTGTAAGGTCCTTAGACCTGCCGGACGAGTTTTGGATCTTTACTTGAGCGCGCGGCATTTTTCTCCTTTTCTTGCTCTCCCGGTCCCTCTCTTGCGGCGGCGCGCAATTTGCCCCCGACGCTCTCCTCCGGGCCCCCCCTCTGGAGGTCGGCCAATCGCCGGCTGCGCATCGGGTCACGTGACTGCTCCCTTGCGCTGCTTTTGCTGCTCTTTACTTGAACGGAGCGTGAGCGCGCTTCGGCGGCTGGAAAGCGTGCTGGTCGCGAGAGACTTGGGAAAAAGTCCGGCGGTGTTGTCTGTGGCAGTCGTGCGCGCGCGGATAACGGTGTCTTCCCCTCCGACGCATACCATCACCAGCGCCGTCGACGACGACATCCCGGTGACTGCCCCCATTCTGTCGGATTTTCTGCACTGCTCTGACTTCCGCGCCAACGGTGGAGAATGGCATCCAAGTGAGTTGCGGGAGTTTGAGCAACATGTGCATGCCCGCGCGCGCGCTGTTCGCGGCAGTTGTGTCGCAGCCGGCGGGCTGCTCTTCGTACGACGACCGATCGCGTCAAAAATGAGCTGATTGAGTTGGTGCTCGACATACGGTTCGCGAACGTCTTCCTCAACTGATGCAATATCGCGCAGTTCGCAGCCTGATGGCATTGCGTGTATTGAGAAGTAAGTTGATGCGATTGATCGGAATACTGCAGAAGTTATTTTCATTTACCTCTCGATAATTGCCGCCGCTCACCGCGCTTTATATCAGAGCCGGAGAAAGTCGTAGTATGAACGGATAAGGAAAGTAGCGGTTTGTGCTGGTAGCGTTTCACGAAAATGTGCTTTGCGGTGAAGCGGGTCTTTTGAAACGCGCTCGTTTTGGTGTTCTGCGACGATGATGTTCCGACACTTCCAGCTTCCTCTTATTAGTGGAAAATGAATATTCGTGGTTGTGGGCACATTTGCTTTTCAAAGAAGCTGTAAACGGCATGCTTTAATAGTAGGTCGTCATATGACATTCATCTTCTGTCCAGCGCCACATCTTTTCAGTCCGCCTTAACGGAGCTGTGAAACGACTTATTTTTGACATGTGACGTAGGGTGTGCTGCACCCCATGCCACACATGCCCGACCTTTTTTTTTTGCTTTCAGTGCGGCCTGTATGAGGTTTGCGTCGGATTATGCTGTTCGGTCTGTTGTAGTCTGGTCGCTCACTACCGCGTGGAGTCATACGTAAAGATTTGAAGGTTGTCTCCGTTTGGAATACTTAGCATGCGTTCTCTACATGGAGCTCTCAACGTAACAACGGTACCGTAATGTATAATGACAAACAAAAATATTTCAACCGCTGTGACAACTTCTTCCAGCTATTGGGTGTTCAGGCAGAGGATGAAAGTACGGCATAAAGAATTAACCCTCGCAGTCCGAAAAGGCCGCCCGTCACTCTGGTTGTAAGTTCTTCCACGTTATGGAGGAAGCTGGTGAAAGTGGGGAATTGAGTGAGATTGCCGCAATTACCGCATTGATAACAGCCGCGGTTTTACTGCTCCTCCGGGAAGCCGGCTACATTATGGCTATACCGCCAAATGTGTGTGCCTCCGAACGCGTGGTATAAAGTTAGATCTGCTTGCTAAGAGTTGTTTTTCACTCTCTCGGCAGCTGACAGAATAACTAAATTACGTTATACAGTCGAACCTCGTTATAGCGAAATATTAGATACAACGAAGAAATGACGATTCCGCTTGGAAGCACGGTCAACACAGGCATAATCGCCGGGCCCCTTCAGCTTCGTTATAAGAGGTTCAACTGCAGTTCAGGACTGATAAACCCGAGCATTTGCCGTTTCCTAAATACCTCATTCATAGATAACTGATTATACGAGAAGTGTTGTCAAGTGGTAAGGTGTGTCGTTTGTTGGTCAACTCATACATGTTTTCACTAGCATAAAATGAAAACCATGAACCTTTATATACCTCATTCTGCGATGTTTACAACTGCCCTGATGTTCGTTATGTTGCAGTCTTGCTATACTGTTTTGGAAGTGGTTGTAAATATAACCTGAACGTAAAAAGTGAGTAACGCGCTCTCACAAATTTATCGTCAAATGTTTCTGTGCTTGTTAAAGGAAATCAGCTGAGATGGTTCACTTGCTAGTAGCAGTTAAGGTACAGAGCAACCAATTCAACAATCCGCATGATGTCCGAGTCCTTCCGCTTGGTCAAAGTATGTACTGCAGGAGCATATACATGTCAGAGATGACGTCCAATAGTCGCGGGATTTCGCATCGTTTGTTCAGTGATGTGCATGACGCTAGCACTTGCTTCTTTTGTCGCTGAATACCGAGCCTACGTGGGAGTCATTGTTTGTTTTTCTCTCGAAAATAGCACTGTGTTCGCGTACAACTAGGGCATGTGCGAAGAACCAGTGAAACTGTCGCGATTTTAGGCGTCTGACTCACCTTGCATTAATTAAACTGCGCCTTTTAGCTGTCCTGCTGGTGACTGAATGAGTGATATCGTCACCGGTACGTAATATTGTGTACACGTAAAACGCACGACATTCATTTTACGACGTTAAAGTAGCTGCGCACATGTGAATGTGAACTCGCTGCTTGCCCGGTTATGCAACTCCTCCTACTGCGAGCCCGCCTCCAATAGCGTCTCTCTGGGAATACAAAGAGTATGGAGCCCGGCACCCTGCCAAGTCGGTACGGGCCCGATCCCGCTGTCGATTCAGCTGGCAGAACAGGGAGAGGGGGTAGGAATTCGCGTAAATGTAACTCATCCTCCGATAGGGTCACGTGACCCCTGGGTCACGCCCTCCTCCTAATGCTCGTCGTGTAATGACCCGGCACGACGACACGCGTGCACGTCGGCAACTAAGACGACCACCCCGTCTGCAGGGTAATGGCGGCCTTTACCTTTTTTCCCCCTCGCTGTCCGCTAATTGCAGAGGCAAAGGCAGCCCAGGAGACACTCTTCGGCTGGCAACAGCGGCACGCTGTACCCATGCCCCACGATCCTTTGCGTTTTGCTGTCGAAGCGCGTAGCGTCTTTAGACCGAGCATGGGCCGTCGGCTGCTCTGATTTCGGGTTGCCGGTCGAAACTACAGCGGTCCCTGCGAACAATGCGGGCGGCGACCTCTTATGGCGGCGTCCTTCTTCTCCTTGGCCCGCCTCCCTGGGCTGCATAGGCAGCGAAACACGCGGATGTGAACCACCTCTTTGAGAAATTTACAATGGGCCGGCGGCGCGGAGGCCTTGGGCAACCGAGACCGCGGTCGCTTCCGGAGTTTATAGGGTTGCGGGCCTGGCTTCTTGGCTTTGGAAGTTGTGGATCGGCGTGACAATGGACCGAATCCATCACCGGTCGGCGAGCTGGATCGTTTGTACTCCGGCACGCTGCTGTAGGTGGGTGCCCGTGAAACGTTATGGCCTCTGCGGCCGCCTCGGGGTCACTCTGTGTGGCGTCCTTTCGCTACGTCTTCCTTGAACGTTTTTATTTGATGACGGGGCGTCCGATGAAGATGCCGGGCTGGATGGTGTGTCCTGACTCCATGGAGCGAAGTGCGCTACCGGTTTGTTTTACGCTTCCGTTCGGTCGAAAAGGTTCGGTCGTGTAAGCATTGAGCATCGTACGTCCTTGTTACGAGCACTTGAAGCAAGCGCTGCTTGTATCAGTTATGACGTCATCTTCAAATCATTTTGCAGTGGGTCTAATGAAGAAAGACGTTTTGTAACCGCGAAGAGAGCCCTTCCATTTCTGTTATCACTAAGTGTGGGAGATCTTCTCGGTCGTGTGTGTGCGCAGGCTGCCTAAAGTGAGCTCGAAAGCGCTGACAGGTTTGCTGGGGTAGTGCTCGAAAGCTTGGAAATGTAGACGAAGTAAATGGACGGCGTTATTTACACAGACCGGTGCGGTCAGAATGGCACGTATGGCTGACTGTGCCCGCAGGCTGGAACAACGCGTATGTGACCGAAAACGCCGGGGTTCACGCCTTCAAATGCGCCAAATGCGCCAAAGTCGCCATGCTTTCTTCCCCAAGCTGACTATTTGCCAGTACGGGACCAGCGGTCCTGTGGAGCCTCTGGTTGAAAAACACAGCAGAAAATTTTCTGTCCTCACCAGAGTGGCCATGAACTTGTACCGACAGAAATTTTTACAGTAACGCCAGAACTTCCTTTAGTATTGTGCTGTTCCTTACCATAGCGACGAAGCTACAGAAAAACCTGTCGTTACGACAAAACATTCTGTCGTACAGTCGGGGACAAAAGTCTCCGGACCGCGTGTTCCTCAAACGAAGCTTATAGCTCTACTATCAGACAGCGGCTGGAGAGCGCACTTGTGGAGATGAAAGAACAAACAATTAACTTTTACCTCCACAAGCGTGGTCTCCAGCCGCCGACTAATAGCAGAGCTATCGGCTTCGTTAGAGGAACACGTGGTCCGGAGACTTTTGTCCCTGACTGTACTTCCAGGCAAGGTTCTGTCGCTTTTTTTCGTCTGGGCTGGTCTCAGAAATGCGACCAGTTCATCGTTGGCAGGTGTCTGGCAGTTGTCTGTTTTGTTTCTCGCTTCTTTTCGTTCTGGCTTCACAGTCTTGGGATCTTTCGACTCCTCGTCTGACGAAGCTGTGTTGTCATGGCGATGATGTACGACGCTTGTTGAGTCCTCGGCCGTTTTCGGCAGAGGCCCTCCAGCTTACTCCGACGCGTACGTTGTCGAGTCCCAGTCTTCGGACATGCGCCCTCCTCTGTCAACGGAGCCGCAGTTTCCTTCGTTTTGTCTGCAAAAGAGTTGGGCCAGCGGAGGGAAGGTGTCACGTCCACGATGGAGTGTAAAACGACTCCGGCTCGCCCCGCTTGAGTGATGGAGCCAAGCGAGGTGTGACGGCGACGCTCCATTGGACATCAAGGCCTCGTGCTCAGCAGACGCTGCTTCGAAGAACACGCGTGGTGTCACCATGCTGGGCGCAAGTCGCGACACACCACTACATGGACGCTTAACCTTGACAGGGCCACTGGGCTCTTATACATTCTTTTTTTTTTTTTTGGGGGGGGGGGGGGGGTATTGAGCGTCCAGTGCGGGAGGGCGAGTGCTTTCATAACTTGGCACCGAAAGCCGGCCGATCATAATATGGGGGATATTCACAATTCCGCAAGCGGGCTTTCCTGCATAACAATGTTGCCCAAGACAAGATGGCTGACCATGTGTTTCCAGCAGAAACAAAGCAAGGACTAGTTTTTTGTTTGATTCTTCCAAAATACGTTTCTTACACTCTACCTTAGCGCCTCTCCTGTAGCCCACGCAGCTTTTTTTCTTTTTTTTTTTTATAGAGAAGTCGGCCGTTTTGCCTTTGGCAACATAGTTATGTGGGAAAGCATACTTGCGGAATTTTGAATATCCCCTATACTTGTCTGTCATGATTGGCCGGTGCACCATATGCGTTGGTTAATCACGAATCGCATGTGCGCAAGACAAAATCGTACCTATAACTCTGGACAAGTACATTTTTCAACGGTAAGTCGTCTACGAACTAAATTTTTTCGCATGTCATAAGACTGCACCATAACAATCAATATATCCGCAGGTCCCTCCCGGAACGCTTGTAGTATTCTGCTATTTATTGTCAAAAACGCACCGCAGCCGTACAAACCTTAAGGACAAGATTTTGCTACGAATCGGAAGGTTAGATTGTTCTTATCAATATGTTCACCACTAACACTATTCCGCAGTACTTTCTTCAGAATTAAAGTTGGTGACCAAGATAGCCGGATTTGGTTGCCACTAAGTCCCCTACTTCTTTTTTCGATGGCGCAGCAGGGACGCTTTGCTCACACTTTTGCTCGGATAATCGGAGGCGAGGCTAGCTCTGTAATTCTGGCATGCTCGCCCATACGTAGTTTTGTGCTTTTGGACGCATTCTGAAGCTGTGACAGATGCAGTGTCGTAGTATATCGGCATTGAGCACTGGCAGTACGATTGCACGTTCGTCAGGTTCGCTTATTAGACTCTCTGCCCTCATCATGATACTGAGCAGACAAGGAAGGGAAAATGAGGGGCTCGATCGTTACGACGCACGTATGAAGGAGGCCAACAGTCAGCAAGATGATTGATTGGAAAGTAGACCAAGAGACAACCACATGATGCCGGTGGGATCTGAACCCATGACCTCCGAATTTCGCACTGGACGCGAAATTCGGAGGTCGTCTAGGATCCCACCGGCGGCATGTGCTCAATTTTTCTGCTTTCTAACCGGTTGTCTTTCAGTAATAAAATAATTACACTAATTTCCGTTTGCTCAACACAATCATAAGATAGAAACATTCCCCCATGCTCCTTGGTTTCGGTCACTGTTAGCTTCCCTCATATGTTCATCATATACATCGTATGTTACACGTGCATGAATTTGGATAAACCGTCCTAAACTGTTACGATTTGCCAAAGTGGATTAACCGTCCGGAATGGTTGCGAGCTGTGTCAGAACAGAGATCGCAGCCATTCGGTACGGTTGATCCCCGTTAGCAGATCGCATCAGTACTGTGCTTAGCACGGAAGGTCGACGGATCTTCTGCTTTGAATCCCTGTTGACTCAGGGGGTCCAGCACATCGATATAACTTTCTGTATCCTCATAACAGAACGAATCGAACTCGAGCAAAAAGCTTTTGACACAAACCAGCATTGGTTGGACTGCATTCAGCGGGTTGCCTAAAGGCGCGGAGTCTGGTTCGGGACCACAGGCAACGCGCATGCTGCATTCTGTGCATAAACACGCGTACGCTTCGTCGTACCACGGCCGAAGCGCGCGTGTCGAGACCGGCCGTGGTCGTACCAAGCAGCGGACAAATACGTTCGGCCGACACCTGAAAATGCTGGCGCGCACGTGGGCGCACAGCTAGAATTATTGGAGCGTTTGGTCAAAAGCATCGTGGTTGGTCAGGTGTAACAGGTGGCGACCCCGAATGCAACTGCGGAGTCGTCGATCGCGAGCTGCAAAAGGCCGGACGACAAAGCGCAACCTCTTTCGTCTCGCGCTACAGGGTCAGTGAATCGGGTCTGCTTGTCGTCGGGTGATGAGAAAAAAAAAGTGAAAAATGATTCTAGAGAAAGCAAAGCAAGCAGCAGCATGTTCTGTACGGTGAAAAGAAGAGAGAATGGATACAGGGCCCGCTTCTCTTCGTCAGGAGCCGAAATCGCGCAGCGTGTGCTTCGACGCCGCTTCGCCCTGCTTGGGTTGCTGCTGGTCCCGGTCCGTTGGCTTCCTCGGCGCGTTGTCGCGCCGCCTAGCTGTACCTTCGCTCTGCTGTGCATTGGATACTCGGGCCGTTGGTTGTGGGCCGCTCGCTTTTCTTTCACCACCGTCGAGAGCGGCCGCGCGTTTCACGTGTGTGTGGGGACGTAACGTTGGCTTCTCCCAGCCTGTGGACAGATTCACGCATGCTTGGGCTCGACGCGGCGGCCCGCCAGGAGGGGGGCGTTCTGTCGCGCACAGGGGGAAAGCGGCGAGCGTGCAGGAGTCGTTTACACTGGCGCCATGTATACTACAATGAAAATCGTGTACACCGTGTGAAACGCCGTTGCGGCGCGCGAGCAGCTCGTGGCGCTGCTCGTAGCGTGTGTTTCGGGTTGGCTGTGTCTGGTGGTGGTTACAAGGAAAGGAGCGGCAGTTGTCTCACTTTAGGTGGACACCTCGACCGCGCCTTGAGAGGAGGGAGTAAGAGGAGGCAGAGAGACCGGGGCTCCGTAGTGGAGGGCTCCGGATTACCTTCTAGAGGGTGTTAACTTTGACCACACCTGGTGGCCGCGCCTGGTATCTGTTGTGCGTGCCGTCGTCGTACTCGCCGCTTCGGTGGCTAGACGACAGCTGTTGCGACGCCATCTTTTGGGGACCATCTCTCGGCCTCAGCGACGGTCACTGACGGAATTTCGTATAATGGTGCTAGTAAGGCTTTCGCCTTAAAAAAAACTCAAGCTTTTAAAACCTTGTCTTTTTTACGGCCACAAATGTCGAAGGGTCTGTTGAATTTGTGTGCAGAATCGCTTGCTCGCCTTACTTGTTACTGGAATCTCGTTACTGGAATTGCCGCACTGATTTGGCGGTGCTGCTTGGCAAGAGCTGGTACTGGTCGTCTTCTTGATCGGGACGGTGAATTAGTTCCGCAGCAAACGCGCCTTTTTCCACGCATGTGCAACATCTGTGTGTGGTGAATGGGTGCTCTCTGGCATCTGTTGGGAGGGGTGGGGTGGAGGGGCTGTGTTTCCTCTGTTGCGTAATAACCTCTTCTGATATTCCACGCGTGGGAGCATGTATTTGCGGTTCAAGGACATGGGCGTGACGAAACGAATGCGTAACTCAGCGATGCGCTGTCTTCTTAGTAGCTAAGCTGATAAGAGAAATCGGCGCGGCTGGATGACACTGCACTAAGAATCTTAGACATGTAATAACGATTAAAAAAAAAATTACCAGCCGCAAAGATCGTGCAGTGAGCTATCGTTCGCAGGAGGTGTGCTAATCGCCGTTAGCGCTCCGGGCATCATGTACGGAGTTCAGATATCCTCACCGCTGCAAGTGTACACCCCCCCCCCCCCCCTCCCCCTTTCCGTTTGTCAGTTTATTCAACAAGTAACCAATTTATAAACCTTGGGAATGTACCTCGCTCGAGCATATTTTTCGACTCTCACGAGCACCTGTCTAGACGTTCGCAAAGGTGACACTGCGCAAATGCGAATTTGAATACGTTGCTTGCTGGCTCAGTATATCCTGTTGGCTCGCCTCATGCACGGGTGTCCTGGATCATTTCTCTGTTTGGCAGCGGACTCATGATACCACCTATCCGAAGCTCAGCGTCAATTGGAGCTGAAGCGACGTCCAGCGCTCACGGCGTTCAAGGCTGCGACGAACGATTATATGCACTACTACGCGTCGGCACATTTCTTTCTTCGCATTTATTTTTATTTATTTTTTATTTCGGCGCTCTTTTCTTCCCCCCGGCCTGACTTGGAGGACAGCGCGTATACGCAGCCGTGAAACGACCCTTTCTCTCGGAAGTGTTTATCGGGTAATGTGCCCGGCTTCGTGCATTCGTGCAAGCATGCAACGCGCGTTCTCGTGGTGACTGCCTTGCTCCGGGCGTAACAATCCATAACGACGTTCGATGTTCGGGGCGTTGTGCTTATGCGGCGAACTAATTTGCGCTGCTTGGTCGTTTCGTTGTCGTGAGCCGCGGTCAACTTGGTTTTAGGCGGACTTGCAGTCATTGTTCTTTTCCTGTTCCCACATGGCATCGAGGTCACGGGTAATTCGGTCCCTGGTTTACGGAGTTCCGAACGAGGAACACATTCGTGCAGTAGTATAATGCTGATATCGACT
Source organism: Amblyomma mixtum (assembly GCF_055824585.1). Classification (NCBI taxonomy): domain Eukaryota; kingdom Metazoa; phylum Arthropoda; class Arachnida; order Ixodida; family Ixodidae; genus Amblyomma; species Amblyomma mixtum. The sequence continues at coordinate 53,262,766 of NC_143016.1, read as the reverse complement.
AAGTGTATTTTACAATGTGCGTTGAATTTTGCTGCGTCATTAGTTTATGTGGTTTGTTGTTCGCAGAGCTTTTTTTTTTTTCTTTTTACATATTTTCCGAACGAAGATCAATTTATTTTTGTCGTGATGCTGGAGTTCCTGTCGAGGACGTTGTGAATGAGCAAAAAAAAAAAAAGAAAACGTCGTTGAGCTCTTTTCTCGGAACTGTCAGTACGACAAGCGCTCTACTTCGGTCGGCACACTCGATTAGGCGAAGTGCAGGTGCAGTCGTGAGCAGTACGAAAGGGAACAAAGTTTTCCCACAAAACTGCGTATTCTCTGGTTATTTCTCCACTAAATTTAAGATGACTTTTGCATGTTATACGCCAAAAGGAGAGCTACTTAAAAAAGAACTGTGCTTGTCATACTTAATTATGGAGCAATCAAGAAATGAATGCTCAAACTTTGTTCCCTTTCATGTTGCTCACTACTGTACAACACTGAACTAGGTTTGCGAGTTCCTGCAGTGTCATTGTTCTTGAACGTATGGAGCTCGCTTTTTCTTGTGCAGGAGCTAAAGGCCGATTCACACGACGGACCGTTCGCCCGCGGCCCGCGCACTACGTGTTCATTCGTCAGCACATTGAGAGGCGCGCTGGGTGGATGGATGGATGGCGGCCGACAGCGCGCCTCTCAAAGTGCTGACGCATGAACACGTAGTGCGCGGGCCGCGGGCGAACGGTCCGTCGTGTGAATCGGCCTTAACCGTCCCCATTTCGAAAACTTTTCGCATCTCGGACAACTCCTAGACCACGATTCCGTATTACTATATATAACACAGCTGTGCGGTTTGCGCATTTTTTTTTTTTTTTTTACCTTTGTTGTCATAAAGTTCTCGCTGTTTTTGTGGCTCTATGTTTCTGGGAAGCAAGTCGTTCGTGCTTATTTATTAATCCGGCGCGGTGGTTCGATGGTAACGGCGTTCATCTGCTGAACCCGTGGCCGCCGGATCGAATGCAAAAGAGAAAATTCAAGAAATTCAGGGGGGGGGGGGGGGGGGGGGGGGCACTTTGTTGACCTAAAGTGCGGTGAGGCGAAAGCCTTTAGCGCGGTGTTGCTGCTTGTGTCACTGATGTGTGGTTAGGGTGTTAATTAAGTACCCAATTGTTTGTGAATCTTAAATGCTGGAGACACTGGAGGGAGTTTGGGAGGCATCCGTCTGATTCGACGCCTTTCTGCAAACACTCCCCAGCGTCCTAGACAAGGAGAACTACATACGCGTTGGCAGGAAGTAGCGTAGCCATTAGCACGCTTGGCTGCGGGACGGAAGAATGGTGGTTCGAATCCCATCGTGCACAGATTTTTTTCCTGGTCTGGCTAGAAAAAGCGTGACACCTCTGCTGACAACCTTCTGGCGACAACGATGAGGCATTAAAGGCTTTCGCCTTAAAAGAGCCCCTTGTGCTTTGCGATGTTAGTGCACGTTAAAAACCCCTAGTGATCGAAATTAATCTGGAGCTGTCCACTATACGGCGTCTCTCATATTCCACGTGCAACTTCGGCACGTTAAACTTCGTGTACCTATAGAGCCACCTACGTTTTGTGCTTGTTCGAAAGGGATCGGAGTTGGATAGTTGGATAGTCGTCGCCATGCTGCCTTTCTGCACGCATTCTCCAACCCTCTGTATTTCTGGCCCACTCTTCCTTCTAGAAAGATTATCAAATCGTACGCTCGTGAACCTGGCCTTTGTCCATACTAGCAAGGCCGCATGCGACAAATAGCCAAGCGCAGTCGTGGCGTCGCGACGCTTGGATTATGCGCGGTATGAAAATTACTACTCTATGCAGGAAAAACGAAGCGCAAACAGCAATTATGAATCATCATACACTAGCGAACCTGTTGTACGTAACGATTAGTTGAGGTGGTTTGTACGTAACGCTTGCGACCGCTCACCCGATGGGTATTGCTGGATTCGAGGTTGCTGCTTCATCACCATACTTGTATGCACACTTCATCATGGATCGCACGCATCGCATGTTTCTCGCGTCATCGTCATTCCTTCTATTTCTCGTTATTTTCTTTCACGCTTAGATACCTGCATAGCCTAGTGCACTGCAGGGGCCCAAACCGACTCCTACGTCATCCTTTGTACACCGTGGCCGGCATTCCGTACGGGCGACGATTTGACCGCTTCTAAGCGGTTTACGTTCTCACGTTCACCGTACACGACACTGCGGCCGCATAGCGCGCCGGGCGCCCCGGAGCTGTTCCGGTCCATTAACGCGCCCGCGGTTGATGCCGCTCCAGCCGATCGAAGAGCCGATTGTTTTTCCGGAGGCGAGACGAGGAATGTCCGCGTCGAATCGCGGCGCCGATATCTGGGCGCTTGCGAAACGGAGCGTTCCGAGCGAGCGTGGGCTCACTTGATGCCTCTGGGTTTGGCCAGGCCCGTACGGGGCCCGCTACGTGCGGCTCTGCTGGATACCTTTTTATTATTTTTTTTCTGTGCCGGTGGTTCAGCTTACTTGCAGCGCGCTGCAGGCGGAGAAAAATGGGTCCTGCGCGCAGTGTTGTCTTTTGGTGTGAGTGTAGAGAACGATCTTGCTGGTCGCGGCCACGTGAGCTGCCTAAACGCTATTGAATTTCATGCGACCATCAATTAAGGCAGGCACGAAGAGCAGATAGTGCCTTCGTTAAAGGGCCTCAACGAGCTTAATCGTTTTTCTTTTCGAACACTAAATGGAAGGTACGCGAGGTACGAAAAAAAAAAAAGAGAGAGAGAGCGGATGTGGCTGTTTTTACTGAGGTCATGATTGCATTAAGGCCAGCGCGTGCTGAATGGCATTGACCGTGAACATGACTGACAGTGTACATTCCAAAGCGTTATTACTCGTGAGTGTAAGCACCTGCGTGAAAATGCCGCAGACATTCTAGGCGCAATGTCAGTATTACTCGATTGTTGCGCTGCTTTTTGTAATGCTGCAAATGAACCAACTAGTTCACTTCTCACCTTTCAACCGGTAGTGTCGAATGCTTACATCTGTAATTTTGTCATCAATTTTTTTTCTGCACCTGAACTTCTTTCGCAAGAAAATTTCGCAAGTCACTGGTCCCTGCGACCGCTGATATTTCGGTTATGAGAGCTGCGTCCAACAGCTCCGACCTATTTTTTTCCTTCCTCTTCCAGTGGTGGTCACAAAGCAAAGGACGCGCTAACCGTCTAAATTCATTTTTTCGGCAGCCAGCGAATGATTTCTCATACTTACAGCAGGAGAACAAAAACTCACTTACGTGAGTTGTAAATTTGCGCTGTTTCGTAGATTCTCAACTCCCACTGGACCTTGAATATGAAGCGCACATCTCTGAGTGCAGGGCGCGGCCCGCCCACTCTCCCCAACAGTGCGCGAAGGGCAGCACCTGAAGCGCCTCATTGCTAGCGCAGTGCTCTCAATCCGCGCTCAGTTTCGACTAGAAAAAAAAAAAAGACTGCCGCATCCTTCAGGCAGCCCGAGAACACAATCGGGCCAGCGATACGAAGAATGGGCGATTAGCATAAAGGATGTCGGCGTCGATTAGAGGCGCTCTTCACGGCGTCGTCTCCGCTGCTCCACGGCTCGTCGTCGTAACGTTGCTGCGCGGCTTTAAAATCATTCGGATACTTGGGTGGTTACGACACCTTTGTCTAGTCCGTCCGCACAGCCTCCCGCCTCGCTTTCCCCGTTCTTTTCCCACAGCGAACGCGTCTGGCGTCAACATGTGCGTCCTATTTCACCGCTGCGGTAGCGAAGTGCGCTCGGCGGCGACAGATGCGCGGAAACAAGACCGAGGGAGAGGAGGAGCAGACGCGGACGAGACAGGTGCGCGTGTTGCGGCACACTGCGGGGCGAATTTGAGCCGGTGCGAAACAAAGACTGCTACTGAAATAGGCCCTGAAAAAAAAAGAAAAGAGTGTGCTGACGTTGACGCAGAGCAGGAAGTAGATCCTACAGTGCTGCAAATCGAGGGTATTGCCCCCCCCCCCCGCGGCGTATTTTACTTTATTTTTTGTGAATAATTTAATAACTTATTTACCCTCCGCCTAGAGGGATGGAACAGTAACTAAGAGATGCAAATGTCTGGGTGTCCACTCATAAAACCTGTGTAGTACTCTCACATGAGTGCAAGTGTGTATCCTCTTGTAGACATGATGCAGTGGATTGATACATAATGGGCCTGCAAAGATGTGGAAATTCCGTGCGTAACTTCATCCGTCAGAAGAAAAATCCTCCGCTTTCGGGTCTACAGGTTCTCCTCAGGTTATCATTCATTACGAATGTATCACAACATTGGGTAGACTATGGTCAACGAATTCTCCGCTCATGAGGCGCTCGAATCCCTCGCGGTATAAGGCATGATGTGAGCGCGCGCGCGCGCGCGCGATATATGGCGCGCAAGTGGTTTAGCGCTAAACATAAAGTTAAACGTGCCTGTCTCTGTGCTAAAGAAGCTCAAAGGTTTAAAATGTTATAATTTTTTTAACATATTTGCTTTTTTTAAAACAAAGCGTCGAATTATGTCGTATTTGCCGTACTAATTACCACCTTGATTTCCTCTCATTAATGTCACATAAGCAAATTTTGATGACAGAAAAGTGATGCGAAGTGTAGCTCACCCTTAGTTATTTTTTTTTTTTTTAAGCTGCACGCTGCCTTGAGCAAGTGTATCAAAATTTTGTTATGCATACTCCCTACACGCCTTATTTCAATTAAGATGTTTCAATCACCAACAACGAAATTTAAAACAGGATGCGAGCCGCACGAAGTCCGTCGGAGCTTGTTCACAGATTATGCTACACAAATTATGATTGCTATGTTGCATTAAACGACAAGCCACATAATTATGGAGACCTCACATTCCGCGGGACTGTGTATACGGCTACATTTTTCAGCAGTGTATCCATATCGCTCTCATGCTGAGGAGCACCCTCCAAGTGACACTGCTGGGTGTTCCGATGGAAACAGTGTGCCTTTTCTACGCGCAGCACGTTGCTGTCGACACCGAGGTTGTGTAAGGGGAACCCCTAGTACTACATGGCACACCGCAACAGCAGGTCTATCGAATACCCGAGTCTGCAGTTTCATTCGCCACAACCTTTGAGATTAGCTCGGTGCGCCAGTTCGTCGTAAGCCGCCGAGCGGAGCGGGAGTGTATTACACAGTTTCGAACTCTCGAAGAAAAAAAAAAGCGAGAAAAAGAATTGGCAAAATGAAGAAAGAATGCACTTTGGCGAGACAGTACTACGCACCGAGAAATCGACTGTGCTTTGGCTCGAGGCGTCTTTTTCGCCATTTCGCGGGCTGCACGGGCGTGTGTGGAATGCGGTATACACTTCAACGCAGACACCGCCGCCGCCGCCGCCGTCGTACTTGTGCGAAGAAAAGCTGGTTCGAGATCGGGATCCGGATCTGCGCGTGTCGACGAGTCGCATTTCAAGCAGCGTCTGCGGCGCCCTGCCACCTGAAAACTTTTTTTTTTTTTGCTTTTCCCGGTGACAATATCTCCTTTTCCCCCGAGCGTCGATACATCCGAGCGGGGACCGCTCCTCGCGATCCATTGCCGCCCTGTCGCCAGCAGTGCCTTCGTAGAACCACTGCGCCGAGCGCACCTCATCTGACCCCGCTGGTGAACCGGCATTGGAAGAAGTGCGCGGATTCCCGTTCTTACGTAATCTCGCCTCGTGTACACACACGTCCTCGCGAGCGCGCTCTATAGTAGCTGGCACTCGGCGACTGATACTCGGTTTCTCTTTCATGCCGCGTGTCTCTCCGTCTATGCTGCGCTTCGCTCGCGTGTCTCTTTTATTTATTTATTTTATGTTCCGCTTTAAATCATTCCGCAGCGGACTCCCCTTCCTGTTCAGTGGGTCGCGTCCTTGCGTTCTGCGCGATTAGGCGTCGTCTTCTCCGACGATCGCCCGCGGAGGGGGGGACGTGGTGGTGCGTGCAGGAAGCGGGGAGGCGCGGTGCCTTTCAGAGACTGAGGAGCTGCCCGAGGTTGTTACGTAAGGGCGATGCGCACAAAACGTCTCCGGGCCAATTATTGCGTGCACCAGCTCGAGTTCGCGTGGCCTTGGGCGCGACGCGTAGGTTCAGACGTGCACGTGATGGTCTCTGTTGCAGCTTGTTTTCGTTTATTTGTCCGACATGATGGGGACGCGGTGCTTGTGCGGCATTCGTTTCGTTTGTTCTGTGGCGTCTCTCCAGTGTATGTCGGCTGTATACTCAGCGGGTTCGCTTGTTAAGGCTAGTAAGTGGACATAACACTGCGAGAAAAAAAAAGGAAGCGAAGGGTGACATTCAGGAGCGTGTCAAGGACTTGTGGTTAAGATAGCGAACGAAATGTCAGCAACAATATGACGGCCTCACAGTGTAGCTGCTGTCAAAAGTAAATATAAGAGGAAAATGCCAGCAGGAGTTTTAAATGACGATGTGTGTAGGCAAATCAGATTGGTATAGAGTGAAGGGCACCCACGGCACCCTGGCCAATCCCCCACTGTGGTGGGTATGCGCCACTCCAACAGAGGGCAACATCAACGACGACATACAAACCCACCGCGCTTAGAAAACATTTAGGTTGCTCCGTTCGATTAACCAGCGAACATTTCTTTGGTTTGTTCAGGCTAAGTCACCGTTTGGTTTGCTTTGCACATGATAGACTCTACGGCAACCACAAAAGCGTCGCCGCTGCGTTTAATGGAACATCAGTCGCAGGACCTGTTGTTTATACGACGAGAGCCACGGATGGGCCTCCGCATCAAATCCTCGAGCAGCTCGCATCGTCCCACGAGGGAACGCGCGCCTACTCGAAGGGCGACGTTCAGTGAGCAATCTACGAGCGAAACGATAGTTGCGTCTGCGTCCGACCTGCGCCGGCGGTGAGTCGGGAGACCCGCAGCGCGAATCGAGATGTCGGCGAGTGGGCGCAGCGGTGACTGCGAGGATGCTGAGGCTACTTGGGGGCGGACCTTGAATCTGCTGTTTGGAGACGGCGCTCAAAGCCACCGAACACGTGTGCCTGCCCGCCATCTGCCCGGCCAAACAAACCCGTCAAGTGTGCGCGCCCCGGCCGTGAAACGAGACAAGCGGAAGGTGGTGCTTGTTTGCGCTGGCACCGGTCCGCGTGAACGAAAAGCTGACGCGCAGTGTCTGTCTGCGCTTATTGAGCTGCGCGGTCTTTGTTGCGGTGGTTTTTACTGCTCTCGCCTCTTTCCCTGTTTGCGTTTGAGCGAGCTTTCGAAGAAAGAAATAGATGAAATGAGGAAAGAGCAACAAACTTTGTTGCTGCTGCGTGTGCCGTTCAGCACTGGTGCCGCTTGTTCGCTGCGCACACCGGACCAGAAGGCAGCAGCCGGTTGGTGAACAGCGCGGCGGACGGGAATATACTGTCTCGTGCAATGATTGCAGGTGTCTGCTGTTTGTTTTGGGGCGCCGGATGAGATATCCTGTGCCCCCTGATTACCGGCACGTCAACGCCTTTAACGAGCTTGCTTTGACGATCGCAGTCAAGCTACAATACGGTGTCCAATGGCCGAAGTCGTCTCGTTATCGCAGTTTAGGTAGCCGCCGTAAACCTGGCTCGCTGTAAATCAGTGTGGATTTGCATTTGTTTACCTCTGGGCTCTGGCCCTTCTTTTTTTTTTTCTGCGCTGCATACGTTTTCACTTAAAATTATGAAGATTTTAACGGCCTTGACTATCTGTGCGCGTGTCGTAAATTGCTAGATACAGGCTTGAAAGCACGGTGAATTGATCACGGTGACTGAAGATTGTCACAACGGCTTACCTAAAAGGGATAATAAATCCTCTTAAACGGCGTTATATGCCACTAAGCATCACGATTTGCGACCTAAAAGGGAAAAAATGGAAAAAATGAAAATAAAAAACAATAAAATTACAATACAGAGAGCGGAGTCGAACGGCCGACCTTCCATACGCAACACGTGCCTCAAATCCACTGCGCCAGAGGAGCGGCGATGTCAAGCCGTCGTTCTGAATGAATATTTATAACCAGCCTTAATGTGGCTGCTACCTACCGGTGGGCGGCGCTGTCATCGCTGGCTGTACCGGCTGCATTTGGCGAACACGCGACCGGGTAATGCATCAAGTAACGTGGAGATTAAGCACGGGCAGGAAAGAAGGCATTTTGGCAGAGAGCCCTGTTTGACTGTTATGCGGCTGCTTCAAAGTACTTGGCAGAGAGGCCTATTTAAAGCAATTTATTTGCTTTAAATGGCTGCTTCGAAGTATTCGAAGTCGGGCATAGACTTCAGGGTCCTTCGTTTTTAGGGTTTTTATTTTCCCGGAATTCAGGGGGTGAAAATTGGGTGGTATTTTTCGAGCTCCATTTCGTTTGCAAAGCGGGTTATTCGGAAAAAAATTCCGTAGTTCGTGTTTTTTCGGGTCTTTGTTTGCAGCACAAGTCTGTTTACTACGGCAGTTTGTTTTCCTGCTAGGCATAAAGTGTCCTGCTTTTTTTTTTTCATTATCTCATAAACAGCATATACAGAAATCGCGGGTTTCCGTGAAAAAACTTACCAATTAAGATATTTTTCGTAATCGTTTATAAATATTTCGTCCTGCGCGTTGCAAATGTTCTACGGAGCTCTCCCACGTCTGAGCGAGACCGCTCAGCCTTTATTTTACAGTGCGAAAGCATATACAGCCTCAAAGCGACTATTTTAAACGTGCAAGGCTTTTGGGTCAGGGTGTCGACGTTTGGTCGGCAGCCATGTTTTGGCCTCTCGCTTCTAAATCGCCCTTTTTGAAGTTATCCATCAATTCATCCGCCTTATGCAAACGAGCGTTAACAGAGGTTTAAGATCCTCAGTTGACCAAAGACACCCCTCTGGAATAAGCAATAGATGTCCACAAATTTTGTCTTGTGGTGTCTGTGAAATGGAAAACCAACATCGTCTAGAAGACTCATTTTCGGGCAGAAGTTGGGTTAAACCCGATTTTTTATAAATATGTTCTCGAAAACGAAGGGCCCTGGCCATTGTGTATATTGGCTCGATTTCTATCTTCTCGGTTTTTCTGCCTCTTTTCCCCGTCCAGAGTAGTAACTAATGTCAAGTATGAGTATTTCCATCATTTACATATCCAAGCAAAACCGGCACATAATACAGTCGAACCCCCTTAAAACGAAGTTGGAGAGTCAGCAGGAAAACGGCGCAAAAAAAAAAAAAAAAAACGTGGACAAAAGAGAGACAAACACGAAGGACCAGCGCCTGTCGCTGGTCCTGTCGTGTTTGTCTCTCTTTTGTCCACGTTTTTTTGCGCCGTTTTCCTCCTGAATCATGAACCAACTAGCCCAAACTAGAGTTCTTGAACGAAGTTGGAGAGGCCCAGCGATTACTTCGTTATAGCCGTAACTTCATTATAGCCCGTGTTGACCGAGCTTCCAAGAGAAATCGTCGTTCTTTCGTTATATATCCATTATTTCGTTCTAAACCGTTTCGTTAGAGCGATGTTTAACTGTACAGCTGCTTTTCTCTTGGGTGTTGTATATAGTACGAGCTTGACTCGCACGAACCGGTATACTGTTGAATGTTGCGTGACCTATCTTTCTTTTTTTTCTTCCCCCTTTACCGTTGTGGTTTTTATATAGCTTTCACTAAATGATATCATTTGTAACTCTGGTTAGAGAGTGCAGCCTCTAGAGAGCCACACCCGCGCATACGCGATGTTCACGTCCGGAGACTTCTCATTTCCTCGTGGAAAGGCACGTATACCTCTCTGAAAGCATGGATGCGCTGTGAAATTAGCATGCGCTGTCAGCTGTTGAGAAGCGAATGCCCAAGGTAATAACAAAGAATGAATTTCATTCAATTTTACAACTACATTTCGAACTGCTTGCACGGTCAGTCCACTCAGATTGTTGAAGTGCCCGAGATCGCCACGACGCATGTTTGCAACGAACGATTCCGTAAATACAAGTGCCGAATTTCCACCAGGGCATCAAGGTTCTGTGAAGTATATCTTCCTGTTATAGTGAAAAGAAAAAAGAAGATATAGTGTTATTACAGTGCTTAAAGGCTGTTCAGTAAACATTTCGTTTAGTGCCTCAGTCCATTTATTTGAGCTCATAATATCGAAGCTAATAAAAAGAGAAATCAAAAGACGGCCTCGTTTTAGCGTTGAGTGCCCCGAATGGCAGAGCGTGTTCAGTGATATATGCCCCTCATGATTCATACGCGGCCATGGAAGATGACAGACTTGACATGAGACGACGAAGTCACTTCCCGCGTTCGTCACAAGGCACTGGCCTCTCCACTTGATAGAGAGCCCCCATGAATCACTGGGCGATCGCCCGCTCACAAGAATACGTCAGCTCTTTGTTGAGAGTCGAGCGGCGTACCCGGTGATGAACGAGGCCAGAAGCTAACACAGACATCCTGCACTCATTAGCTCACTTCCGTCCGGGGTGCGCGTGCCGCACTGATATACCGCGCAGCGGTGTGGAAACCACGCCAACCACGATCAAGCCGGCGTCGGTTAATCGGAGGGGTGCTTGAATTCACTATCCTCAGTCGCGCACGTACTAACAAAGTTCAAGATTGGCCTGTACCCAGATGCGCTGGCCATGGAATGCTGAACCATTTTAACGTTGAAGGCCTCCCAATTAGGTGACGTCAGCTGTAAAGCTTCCGCAGCGTTGCACGCTTCTCGGCAAGACGGGGTATCTATCCAATAATCAAGGCGTGCCTGGCTGCGCGGGGGCATCTCGCGCAGCTAATGAACGCATCGCTCCAGTGCGTTCGTGAGGAGCGTTCGACCGAACGCCCGAGGTCCTCGCCCCGGCGGAGAGCGCGCAGGCCGGGGTCCCGAAAAAGGAGCAACGGCGGACCCGGCCCGTCTAAACAAGGCCCGCGATTTGTGCGTTCGAGCCACGCGTGGCGGCCGCTTGATGTAGTATGTGCCCGTCGCGTCTTTTTTCCTTTTTTTGCGTTGCTTTTTTATAGCCGCTGCTTAGGTTTATCCCGCGCCCCTCCTCGCAACTTAATATTCTTTCTGCTGCGCCTGGCGTCCGCGACAGGGAGCGAAGCGAGGGGTTCGTCGCTGGGATGCAGGTCTGGACGGTGCACAGGATGTCTCCCAAAATGGAGTGGCGAGGAGCCCCTCTCCCGAGCTTCGATGCGAAGGAAGTCCGTCCCTGTATGCGTCAACGGAACGCTCGCGCGGGGTCGCGCAGATGTGCGTATTACACTCCGAACGGCAGGCATGCAGCTTACAGACCTTCCTGCCTGCCTCACTCACGTCTGGTCCCGAAATCCGGGCCTCGACCGTAGCTCACTCCTGTATATTTGCTTTATTCTACTGCTCTCTCTCCCTCTCTTTCTCCTGCCAGTTTGTTCGCCCGCAAAGCTCGGGAGCTATAGGGTCTTCGATCTCGGAAAGCTTCCCGTTCGGCATATTTATTTTCTCGTTCAGCCGATTGGTAATATACGCGTTCGTATATTTGCGTTCTACTTCCGGTAACTCAGTCCGTATATACGGCATTACCGGAGTGCTAGCTGCGCTGTGTGCACGACTGGTATATACTACGCCATGTGCGCGTACAGCGCCGGTTACAGGGGGGTTACAGGCTATCGAGAGAGGCCATATTCCAGAGCTCGTACATGGTGTTTTTTTACACCGAGGAAGGACGAGGACCCCTGCGGGGGCCGTTGTACACCGTAGGCCCGTCGCATGCAGCCAAGCTGCCTGCCCTGCGCGGCAACAGATTGGCTCGAAGGACGCTGCACGTGCTGTTCCGGGAACATGTTGCTCTCGGGGCGTTTGCTTTTGGTGCGCCACGCCGGGCCAGTTTCTCACTCCGCCGGGAAACATGTGCTTCTCGCTGTACACGACCATTCGTTGTCGGTACGCTTCCTGTTTTTCTAGCACGCTGCGTGTGCGTATTACTAGATACTCTGTTTTCGCGTATCCTCTGCAGCGATCTGGCTGCTCGGTGTGCGCGGTTATTCCCCTCTAGCGATTTATTCCCTTCGTGAGAGGAAGAGGTGAGCGGATGTGGTGGCCATTTTCTTTATGGTCCCTAAACACAAAACTTTTTTTTTTCCTCACCGTTTTAGTTACACTTGCAACTTGTAAGGATACGTTTGATGTGTATCTTATTTTCCTTGGTCACGTCGAACTGCAGCGGACAAAGTATTCGACAGGAACATATAATACAACGGCTATCTATCAGTCACACCGTACTTGGTAATTGATAATGTGTTGCCTGCTATAGGGCAGTTGCCATGAGTAGATGCTTCCATAAGCTGTACTCCATTTTTGCACGTGCCATGAGGGTTATTTGCTCGTTCGTATGGGATTATTAGTAGTATTTAGCACAGCCGACAAATACTAGCCTGGACGTGTATACACCGCACCTGCCTGATGCCTTCCTTGCATGCGCAGTGGTAGATGCGCGCCTGAACTTCGCTCCTCGGGACAGCGGATAGGGGCTGCAAACAAGTTAACCGTGCGGTTGTCCGACTGCGCTGTAACTCCCTGCTAATCTCGTGCACAGTTGTGACCTGTCTGCCCCTTGAGCAGATAGTGCTGAATCGGTCGGTAGCGGCGTTATGCGCTCGTGACTGAAGCGAAAGAAGGAGACCTTTGTATCCGGTGTTTCCGGTTCCGGTATAGTGGTCACTCGGTAGACAGCGGTGCATGAGAGCGTGCACCCATATCGAAGTCAGTCGAACGAGTTAGCCGATCCGATCTGCAGCGCGTAACGAAACGCAAGCAGTTCAAAACGGCCACGTATTGACGTTTACGTGGTATACAAGAAGCAATTGAGACTTTCTAAAATCATCCAGGGACGTCTTCGATCTGACCTCCTCACGACGTCATCCCTGCCCGGCCGGCTGCAGCGATCCCAAGCGGTAGCGAGATAGCCCTGCGGATGCGATGATTACTTAGGAGTGAGAGCCGAGATCGTACAGATTAGAAAACCAGCGGCGGCGTAATAGGTGCAGCACGAAGAAGGGCCACTGGTGGGTTTTTTTTTTCTTTCTTCGATCCTCTCACTGCGTGCGGCGATCACGTGCTCTGGTGAGCGTCGTATAAAGCTTGCCGATCATCACGGCCCCGCTCATGAGGCCAATCGGCCCCGTGAGCACGCGGGCGCGGAACCGAAGAAACCAGTCCCGCCCCAGTATCCAGGAACAATAGGAAAGCCGCAGCACGCGAACGGGCCGACAATCGTGAAACGCGCCGGGCAGACTGCGCATGCATTCGGGCCGACGAGCTCACGCACGCACTTGTTCGCCTTCGAGTGGCTGCTGGCTCCCTCCGATTTCAGAGGGGCGCGAGGAGGGGGAAAAAAGCAAGGTCTCTTCCTCGGGCCATATATAAATATGTATGTAAAGGCTAGACTTCACGGGCCAGGTTTATTCTAACCTGCTGCCAGAGACGCGCCCTGAGAGAACAACCGAAGCGATGATGATGAGCATTCACAGGTGAGAGGATGAAGTCGCAGCCAGACAGATAGGTGAAAACGACGAAGACGCATACAGTGCGCTCTAAGGGATTTAAATGCTTATCGCAACTAATTATCTCTTCATCCTCCCTGTACCTTTTAACTCCTGGGACGAATGGCTGATCCGTCGCACCATATACTACAGCCTAAAACTCCTCCATGACGATCACAGAAACGTTATGGAGGGGCTTCGCTGCAGCCTATCTACACATAATGGGAGCGTCTGGGTGACATCCATACTCCATCCCACGAGTCGTTTTGCGGCGTTCTGAAGGCTGCGGTGATCGGAGCCAATCAGAGCGGCGTGCGTTGCAAAACGTGTTTCTGCGCGGCCCTCACCCCACGACTGGTGGCTTCATCACCGGGAAGGAAAGAACATCAGTGTCCAACTGCTGCGCGCATGAGACTCAGCGGGCGCCGTGTTTACGAGTAGCGGCGTTCCACTTCGTGTACTTCGCAGCTGGATTACGCAGTGCTGCGTTCGTGCGGTCTTTCTTTGTTGATTTAACCAGTGAATGAAACGGTCGCTCTACTTTCAAAACACCATCCTGCACTACCTTTTTAATTCTGCAGTAACTGTTTAAAAAATAGTTACAAGACTGCTGAAATATTTGGTAGACTACTGGTTGTCTTCCTTGATCCTGATTGGACGATAGATCTCTTCTTTTTACAGTCCTACAAATGACTTGTAAAACGTAACATAGTCGCTTTCAGTCTCGCGCAGATCTAGTCTCTCTTTTCTTGCGTTCTCTCAAAATCATGGTCACTGTTACAAGCGTTTTTATCCGGTTCTTGTGAGCAATATATCATTCAAGAATATTTCTGCAAATTTTCTCCATTGAAAAATTTACACCAGCACTTGCTTTGTGTCAGTGGGGCCGGGCGCAGAGCAGAAGCAGACAAAAAATGAACGAAGTAAATTAAGTGTTTTTTGCCAGTCTGTAACCCCCTTATTAAGGGCTTCGGGCAATTCGGGGTAATTCTTGAATGATGAATGAAGTGTCTCTCGTCGCATTGCTTATGCGTTTTTAATAAACTCTCGTATCGTATAGTCAACGGCAAAATGGCGGGACCGCTATGGGGCACCATTTTTGGAGAAATTCGCAGCGTAGAAAACTCGGCTTCGGTATTGGCGCCAGCATAAGTGAGTCAGCCCGCACGACACCGTCCGTGCTTTAAGCGGCAGCGTATATAGAACCACCGCCGCCTCGTTCTGGTGCCGACGCTCGAACTTATCGGCGAGAATCGTCGACCACGCCACAGACGTGCGCGCTCGGAGTTCTACTGCTCTACACACACGCCGGCGCTTCTTCATGGGCGTCAGCTGCCGGGATCAGATCTTAGCCACAAAACACGCCCACTTTTCATCTTGTTCCCTCTCGTGTAAAAGCATGGCGCGGGAAGGGCGTGAGCTCCAATGCTATAGCACACTCTGTACGTACTACACATAGGGACGGACGGACCACTACGTTACCCCGGCAGCTTGCATGCGCTGCCTCTTTCTTGTATATTTCGTGCGCAAAACAAAGAAAGAGGCACGTACGCTGGCTCTGTAGTTTCATTTTCTCATTGAATTTGTATCCTGCTCGCTCGGATCGCAACTGTGTAACACGTTACGACAGAGTTCCACCCGCAAGACCGCGGCCAAACGAAGATAACAAAACAGAGAGAGACAAGGCGGCGGGAACAAAGAGGTCGGCGGGGCCGCGTCCCCGGGCGATTTATATACGCGAAGAGCTGCGTGTTTTCGCGCGCTACGCCCGATCTGTATCACTGGAACACATTTCGGCAGACGCGGCGGCAGGAAAGTCGGTGACCCGCCGCCGCGCATCGAGCTCCTGTTGCGTTAGCGCCTCCGCGCGCGCGCACGCACGAACCCGCTCCCGGGTGGCGGCGGCAGCTGCGAATCGGCTTCTTTCGTCACTGCGCGCTGACGTTCCTCCGTGCTGTTCCTCCTTCCTGCTTGTGCTGTTGCAGCGGCCCGTGGAAGAAGCGGAGCACGTGCGTCGAATGCCGCACGCACTTTTGTGAGCGGTTCATGGTTGAACGTGCACGCAACGCGTAGCGCACCGTGCGTCCTTCACGGTGTCTCCGTTCCGACCTGCCCTGCCGCAACCGTCGCCCGATCAAGATGTAACGTTGACCCTGTCCCCCCCTAGGGGCGCCAGGGATCGCAAGCATACGTAGTACTACACACCGTCTGTCGTATACATACCGCGCTTCGAGATACGGGGATCGCCCGCGACGTGAACGAGATTTGTTTTATTTTTGATTCATTTTTCCTCTCTCTCCCTCTCTCGATGTGCGATACACCGTGAGTCTCCCTACACGTGCTTCGCTGAATAGTCTTGTGCATGGTTTATTTTTTTTCTTTTGGGCACGACCCGGAGGTTGGCGGGATCGACGCCTCGCCTTTTAGCGAGGCTTGCACAGTGTATGTTAATGCGTGCCTTCCTGCGTGCGCGGTGCGGAAAGAAATGGAAATGGGAATGTCGTCGCGGCGGCATGCAGGTTAGCGCCTTCTATTGCTGTCGCGCGAGGAAATGCGACGCTGTGTATATATAGTATGTGGCTCAGTTTCGTGCCATCTGTCTCTTCTCTCATGATGTGGGCGTAGAAAGCCGGAACTTTACATCGTCCTATATGAGTTTAGGCTGGGGCTTGAAACGCTTCGCTAATTCTTGGCAACTTTTAGAAGGCAGTTTCGGGAGGAAGGCCGCTTCTGTCGGGTTCACTGGGAAACGCACGCTTAGCACCTGTATACGTTGACCCCCTTTCTAAGTCCCTTCGCTTTTTTGTTTCATTACGACGTGTCATACGAAGATGCACCGCGTCCTGCAGGGCCATTTGTGCCTCGTTTCTACTTCATCTCAGATTCTCTGGAGCTGCGTACACGGCTAACAAGGACCGGAAACGGCCTGCACTTATCTTTTTTTTTTTTTTCGTCGTATACTTCAAAGCCAGGCTGCAGTTTTGAAGCTGAAAGGGTTCGCTGTAATCTTTTTAACTGTGGCCGCATGTCAGTGAATTTTATACCAGGGCGCGAAACCGAGAAAAACGCCCTGTCGCAGAGTGTTGCTATATATATACGCGTTCGCTAACCAGCACGAAAAAAGCAATACTTCGCGCTGCTTTCCTCTTGTTGCGCTTTAGTGCGTAACTCTTTACTTAATCAGGGATTAGAGTTGTGTTGTGCTGCCTTGCAGTATTATCCGCAACAGTCTGCACATAGAGTGTCCCAATGCACACAGCCGTGTCCCGTCAGTCCGTGAAGGCTGGCCGCCGGGGCAGTGACTACGTGAAGAACTCAAGACACTGACAGCCAGCGTATAATGTACGAGAGCTTGGAAATACTAAATCCTTTTTTTTAAAAAAAGCTCACGAAGAAACTTGAGGAAATATCAACTCCCTGGCGCAATGCCGACGATACCGCGTGCACGCATTCTGCTGTCTTATTATGCACCCCCCCCCCCCCCCCCCTCTCACACACACGCACACCTTTTTGCAGGGTATAGATTGGTTGCACTTTTTCCAATCTGGGCTAGCTGCACAAACCAAGTGTCAAACCGGGGGTGTAAAAAAAAAAACAAAAAAACAAGCCATACAAAAATATGCCATGTCCGGCTATAGGCAATTGAGCCGTCTTTAGCTGTAATTTCAAGCGGATACATTTTCTGCATGTAAAGACAGTTGTATGGTTCCAAAACTATAGCTTTATTACAATAGATTTTTCATTAGCTGGTAATAAGCACTTCTTTTGGTATGCATAGATGTTCATAAAAGGCCATAGACGGACATAGCTTACCAAAAAGTTTTTCCATAGACGCCCAAGAGCCATTTTTATGTAGAACTGCCTACCCAGGGCAACTCTGCTATAAATTTGACAGCGTGCTCAACCATACATCTCCGTACTGCACCAGCGAAGTTTAGTTTCACGACGATGGCTTTTTGGATGCTCGCTAACCCCAACGGGGAAGTTTGTCTTGCTGAAGCCGCTTCTTGAGATGAGATACGCGAACAGAAAGCTGAGAAAACGTGAGCGTTGCAGAGTGCACGAGAGACACAGCGTCCGACTGTGTTCTCCCTCACTGATTGGCGGGGGCAGGCCGCAGCCGCACATTCAGCGGGAATTGCTGATGACCCGTTGGGTTACTTTCAGACGCAGGGGTCGTGTAAGGACTTCTAAAACAGAGCTCGCGCCCACAACAGCCCCCTTCGAAATAATAATCACTTCTTCGCCATTGTGGGCACAATGGCGCCACATTCCCCCCGCGCCCGCCGTGGGTACATGCCTCGCGTGCCCGCAGTGAAGAGGGAGAAGCGATTTCCCACTCATTTATATCCCTTCCTCCTTTCACTCTTTTTGTTCTTGTGTTTTAGTGACGTTTAAGGCCCGCGCTGTGCCGCGCGCGCCGGCGTTTCTATTCTGCGTCCTTTGTACGCGGAGGAGGCTTTTGTGTCCGAAGAGCAGTTCAGGAAGTAAAAAAAAACATTTCATGCTTAAAAGGAAGAGAGAGAGAGAGAGAAGAACATCGAAGAAACCAAAGATACGCTGGAGAACGCCTCGCGGTCACGCTAACGCGTTTGTGATGAGCTCACCGCTTCTGCAAAGCCTGTACGCTGTAGCGTATATACAAACGCAGCTCGCGGCCATGCGGCACCGCGCTTTTATTGTTTTGTTCCGCTGATTACCGGTGTTCGCCGCCATCGAGACTCTCATACGGCTCGCACGGCGACAACTAGGGGCGGAGGGGGGGGGGGGGGGGGGTCAAAGTGTGTCAAGGTGCGCCCAACTGCGGCCAGCCGCCGAAAACAAAGCGTACTCGCGCGCGTGGCGTTTTGCTTTGCGGTCCGCGGGTTCCGAAGGCGAAGGCGTAGGTGATAATCACGGTGGCGCACACGGGAGACCGACCACCTCTTTCTCCGCCTTGGCGGTTGCGCTCGACCGAGCGAGCCCGCGCGCGCCGCGGCGTCGTCTCGTGACAGGTATGTCACGCTCGGCGTAAGCTGCGCACTCAAACTTCGCTCTCTCGTACTTGGGAGAACGGAAGCTAAACGGCTTCGATGAGGGCGGTGGTGTTTTTGCCAGCCTTGTGTTCGATAGCTTTGCGAGTGGAGGGGGGACCTGTTTGGCGCCTCATGCACCGTGTGCCGGCTGAAAAACGGAGTCGACCGTTTTAGTGCTATTCGAGGGTCGTTTGCAAATACACTTTTTTTTTTTTTAATGGTACCCACGATAAGCTATTTGTGTCGTTAATTTAATTTGTTCTGTTACAGTCGACGTAGAACGAGGGAAGAAAATGTGCGACCGCGAGCAGTGTTAATGCTGGGAAGCATTTTACTTATCATACCTCACCTTTAGATGGTCGAAGATACTTGAAAAAGTATACGTAGCCGATGTAGAGGGGGAATAGAGGGGGGGGGGGGGGGGGGGGGGGGGAGTAATACGTTTTCATGGACATTTTGCTGCCTATAGTTGCGGAAGCAGGGCTTTAGACTGACCAGTTCGCGGACCACGCTTACGCAATAGAGCGGATTTCGCCACAGCTTATTCAGCGAGGGCGGTACTGAAATAAGCTCCGGGCACCGCCATAAACGTCAGGATGCCTGGGCATAAGTCTACACAGCACACGCCCTAGCAAGACCTCCACGGACTATTAAACCCTCCGATAAGCAACTGATAAACGCGCTAGAAGCCCCCGAGACTCAAGTTCAGGCTTACGCAATCGTTTTATATGTCTCAGAAAAAAAAAAACAAAAAAAAAAAACAGAAACGCTGATAAACTGATTGCTGTTCGTGCTAAGTGCCAGGGGTACTGTACCACCCGCCGCTTATTCCTGGCACATAATAAGGCAGTCAACGACTCAAGACGTACTCGGAGGTGAAGTCAGCTTTTTGGAGCTCGACAATTTCGCGTCACGCTCGGAGGACGACGGCGAACGACTTCCGTTCAGATGAGATCTCCGACGTGCTCCAGCAGCGCTATATGCCGAAGCAGTCCTCTTATATTTTACAGTTCACTTCCGTAATTCCGTTCTTTCGTGATAAGAGCGATACGCTATAATTGACTCCGAGCGCTTCACTCGGCTGCGCGCTGACCCCGTGTCGCAAGCGAGTCTGTGTGTCTGTGCGTGTGTGACCGCAATGCACGAAGACGGCAGCAAAACAAACAGGGGGGGGGGGGGGGGGGGGGAAGCTGGCTACATCGCTGCAAGTTGACCCGCTTCACGTCAACTTCGGGGCGGAAGGCAGCGACCCCTGTCGTCGCCTCACCCTCTTTCCGCGTCTGCTTCGTTGCGTGCGGTCGACTCTGGCGCGCACAGTCAGTGAGAGACGGTGTGGTGTGCGTGTGTATGTGTGCGGTAGGGTTGTGGAAGAGCCGGAGCGCCGATTGACCGCTGACGCGTGGCAAAGCGTTTACACGCGTCTCACGCAACGTTGAGGGGGCTTCCCTCCCCGAAGTGCAAGAAGCGCCGGCGCTATACCACCTCGCAGCCTGAAGCCGTGCCGCTTCTCACGCTACGCACCGAGCGAACAGTGCACGCTTTCCTGCGTGCTCGCCCGAGCTTCCCGGAGCACTGCGCTCACGTATCTTTCGCGCAGAAAGATTCCCGTTTATTTTCTCTTTTAAATACCACGCAGTTCTCCTTCGCTGCTGGGTCGTTAGGTCCGTTGTTTGCTTCTTGTGCTGGCTACCGACTTCGTGCGCATTTTGTTGCTCTTCCTGAGCCTCGCGAAACGATGCGGTTTCGTTTCTCTTACTTTTGCCCCCGTCCGTTTATGTTCCGCGTGAGTGCGTAAAGTTTGCGGCAAGGTACCGGCGCGGCCCGCGGTTGCGTTTTGTGAATGGCTTTGCAATGGCCGCCCGGACTCGGTTACGATACTTCCGCCTGCATGAGATGCAGTCCCGTTGTTTATGTGCAGTATATCGGATAATATCAGTAATGAAATACGGATAAAGCCAACTCGCTGCACGTGGAATACAAGAGAACGTCGCGTTCCAGCGTGCGTTCTCTTCCGCCACGCTAACCCGATCCGCAAATGGCCGTCTTATATTGTTAGCTGTGTCGACGCATGTTTTGACTGTGCGCACTCATGCATGTTGATGTTGTAGCGGCTCCGGGGAAATGTGTCCCTGTTGTGTCTGCTGCCCAATCGAAGCTCCTGGTTCTCCAGTGTGACGATAGCTGCATGGTGCGTCCTCTGCATACCTTCGTTCCGCGAGGCTTTAAATTGGCCCGCACATGTGTCGCGGTCGTCAAAATTGGTTGCGCCCATTTTTTTCTCCTTTGTTCGTGGCGCGAGCAGGTGCAGTACTATGTACGTCACGTCCGCGAGCAATTTCGTCTTCCTTCGCCGCAGCCTTGGAAGGAATTCGCGCGTCATGTCCTCTCTCCGCGCCGGGGTGACACGCAGCAGGAACTGCGCTTCCCCTTCACAGCGCCCCAGGAAGCGAGAGGCACGGTGAATTAAAACCAACAAGGAAAAAAATAAAAACATACAAGTCAAACAAAGAGAACCGCGAGCGTGAAAAACAAAAATGCAAAGCACACCAAGCTCCTCTTCTCCAAGATGGCGTCGCGCGGAAGAGGGAGAGTCAGGTGGAGCGTCGGAGAGGGGCGACGCGCTTGGACGGAGCCAGCTGCGATTACGGCTCCGATGGACCTCCTCCTCTTCTTCTTCCTCCTTCTCTGGCCGCGTAATGACAGGCAGGGGTTCGCCGCCGGCAAGGCTGCCCCGCGCCGAACGTGCGTGCACGAGAGGAAGGCTATAAATACGTGCGGGGATGCTGCTGTCTGCCGCCCCTGCTGCTGCTGCTGCCGTACAGCGCTACTACTACGCTCCTCTCGGTCCTCCGAATTCTTCATTCCCTCGGTTTGCCGCCGCCCCTCCATGTGTGTGCCTCGTGGTGTTTTCTTTTTTCGCGTTCGTGTTTGCTCGGGTCCGGCCGCTGATTATCGGTTCTCTCGCGGGGCCGCCGCCGGTCGGAAGGGTGCCTGCCTCGCTCTCGTTGGTCGGGACGCCCTTCTTCATTCGTGCCGCTTCACCCCTCCTCAGCTCAGCTGCGGCGGCGGCCGGAGCAACGAACCTGCTGCTCCTGCGTCCGGCATCCTCCTCCTCCTCCTTGGCGGGCTTCCTCTCCTCCGGAGCTTCTTCTCCTTGGGCTGCGCCTTCGCACTTTTCAATCTATTCTTTTGTTTACGTGGTTTCCGCGTGACGCCGGTATAGTAGTTGAAACCACGCCGCGGGTCCCAATGTGATGACGGCTGTCCTTGCCGCCTGTTTCCTCCGCAGTGCTCATCGCCACCGCGGCGAGCCATTCTATTGTGTTTCGTGTAAGGCCGTCGTGGAATAAATGAGAAAAATTCCGCTCTGCCCTGCAGATATGAGTGAGCTTGCAACGGTAACGAGCTTCTTTCGTCCAAGTCCGTGCTTTATTAAAGTACTGTGTATTACGTCCCATCTCGTATGCGAGAGAGGAATCGTATCGTCAGAATGGCCGCTGACTGTGGTTCTGGCATGTGCGCGTGTGAGGTGGGCTCGAAGGGCAGCGGGCCTTGAATCTTTAAAGCGTTTCGCCTTGAGAAGTCGGCCTGTCGCAGCATCCGCTCGTTAGGTGTCAAGTGATGTGCGGCTACACTGTGTGTATACCTCAGGGGTGGACTTATGGATGACGAGGAGGGGTTACAGAGGGTGGTCTCTCCCCTCCTGCGCCAAGCGAGAAATGTTACATAAAAAACCATTCTAAACCTTATTTCCGGTCAAAAAAATTCCAAGAAATACATTGTTGGGACCCCCAGTCACCCCCGCCAAGAGTGTTACATAAATCCGCTGCTGACGTACCTGTCCATACACAGATAGTAGTTGTAACAGCAACTCACAAAACAATGAAAGCATAGCGATAGCTCGTGTTGTGATAAATTAACTACATCATAGATATCTTAACTTCCTTCCACATTCAAGGAAGCTAACCGCAATAACTTTGCAGTCAACACCCCTGCTTTTCCTTTTCTTGTTCTCTTTAGGCACATCGTCGTCTTATCAGGATTCCTTGATTGCATTTTGTCCTTTAAATTTTGGTTTATGTTGGTTTAAGGTCCCAGATCGACTCAGGCTATTGGGACACCGTAGTGAAGGGCTCCAGAAATGTCGACCACCTGTGGTTCTTTAACGTGCTCTGACATCGAACAGTACACGGGCCTCTAACGTTTCGCCTCCATCGAAATTGAACCACCGCGGCCCGGACTTGAACCCGCGTCTTAAAATTATATAATAATTATTCTGACAGCAAGGAAGAGTCGTCTCACGCACACAGTGGAGATAAGTTCGCCAGCGAAGCCTCGATAGTATCCTTCACTGGCGTTCTCAGTTAGGAGACAATATAACTATCACAGCACGAACTGTAGAAAGGAACTTGGGACGTCGACGGAAACGAAGAAGCGCATCAAAATACTCTCGATCTGCACTTATGGTAAGCAGCGTGTATAGAATAATTTCGCCACGGTTAGTTGCAGAGCTCGTTACCATGCTGGCCAGCTGGGCTTCGGTCTCGTTCACCTTCTTGCCTTTTCTTTTCCTCGCATATCTCTCTCTCTCTCTCACCTCTTGTCTGGCCGCGTTCTGACCTGCAGACTTACAAATGACAAACGACGACAATGCCCGAGACTGCAGGCTAAATGCGTGAGATAAGGAGCGTCCCAATTGGCCAACCCCACGCGCGTGTACTCCGCATTTCGTAAATACTGATAAGCACGCCACACACGCGTAGCCCTTACTGCCACTGGCTGCCTTGGCAAGCACCCACGTCATCCCAGCTTGCCAGTCGAGTCGCGCGCACCAGAGGCTTAGCCGCCTGCCTTCCTCGCTGTCCCGTCCTTTGCCCTCCTTTCTCTTACGGCATGCTTCGGGCATTTATTTTACACAGACCCGGAGGCGCGAATGCTTCGTAGTTCGTTTTTTTTTTTTTTTCCTGTGGCCGTTTTGTTATTTTTTATTTTTCTCGTCTTTCCCCGTTTTCTTGTCCCTTTTCCGTCGTGATCCTAATTCCCGAGCGGAGCCCCCTCTGTCTACCACCTCGGCGTGGAAAGAAAAAAGAAAAATGTCCTGTCGGGCCTCCTCCATGGATGCGCTCGGAGCCGTGTGTGCCACACACAAAATACGCGAGTACGCACATACAGAACCACATACGGCGCGCGATGTCGAGCGCTGACCGCACCACCACCGCCACGGCACATTTACGGCGCTCACTGCTGGCGCGGCTTGTGGAGAGCAAAACAAATGAATTTGCGGCGCTGTGCGTGTTGCGTGTGCGCGGTTCTTTCTGCGTGCTTCGCGCTAACGCGCACATGGATGTGCACGCGTGGGCGTTTGTATGCTCTGCTCATAACACGCGCTGTCTCGCCGCTTTCGCGGTGTCGTACCCGCTCGCTCGCCATATGCGGACAGGGTTCAACGATCCGCGCTCTGGCTAATGGTAGAAGGCGAAAGCTTGGGTTGTGCGCGGCAACGGTGATATTTTTCTGGAATGGGCGCAGCGTGCCCGCTCTTGTCACTGCCGCTCTTCGACCCGCGGATTCAATAAGAGAAAATGATAAAAACTGAGCTGTCGCAAACGCTTTCTTTTTGTGAAATGATCTTTGGGGAAGTCTAAGTGGTTTCCCACGTATTTTCCTTGACACACACACACACGCATTCAAGTGTCTTCCTAACATCTACCCATGACTTTCGAAACATGATGCAACTGAATTCCATTTGTGCAGTTAGGTACACAAGTGTTCCACGGCCCGCTAGGTTCTGCCAACGAACATCTTTTCGTGCGTTTGCTGTGGTCATTTTCATTAGCGCGGCCCTGTATTTTGCAAGCTTTGCCCTACAATGGCCCCCTCAGGGACTCTAACTCCCAGGTCAAAATCAGCGCGAGTGTGCGTTGCTGAGCTCGGATCCGGAGACGGCAGTAAGCAGGGCCCTAGAGGTCGCCCGGAAGCACGGACTTCCCGCCACCTGACGCCGTGAGGATGACCCACGAAAGATATCTCAAGATGACCACTAACCCCTCACCCTTCGTGCGCTTACGACAATTTATGACAATAAAGTTTTACCACCAACACGACCCACGCCATGGGATCAAATGGCAGGGTCGGTGGAAGACTTGCGCCGCGGAGCATTCCTTGCTTTTGTTTTGTTTTTTTCGACGTTTCTACATGTGTGAATTCGTTCTTCTCGATTCATCAGGACTGCTTGAGGTCGGAACAGTGCGAGGCAAAGGAATGGCGACGGCGAATGGGTTGAATGCATGTTAAAGTGTCCGTCTCGTTTCTTTCAGCACAGCAACGACAGTAGCGTGACCCATAGTGCTGCAGTTCGCATATCTGCATATGTCTTACTCCCCGCTACCCGAAGCTGCACTAGACGTCACAATTATATAGTCAGAGAACCAGGAACTCTTAAGTTATCACGTAGTTTGAGTGCGGTTGACAGTTTAAGATTAGCTGGAGCCTTTCGCGTTTTAATATCCACTGCAGACTTCTGCCTCGTATGTCTTGTAGGGTAAAATATGCAAATTACTGTTTACGATTCGCATATGGGTTCCATTTTTCATCATTTGCCTACCAAGAGGCGCGCTTCAAGCGTGTCCACTCTCTTCATCTTTTTTT
Source organism: Amblyomma mixtum (assembly GCF_055824585.1). NCBI lineage: Eukaryota > Metazoa > Arthropoda > Arachnida > Ixodida > Ixodidae > Amblyomma > Amblyomma mixtum. The sequence continues at coordinate 53,237,626 of NC_143016.1, read as the reverse complement.
TTTTCGGCGCGGCATTCGAGTCATGAATCAACAAGCAGTGCATTAGCCCTGCCTTTATAGCTTTCTTTCCTCATTAAAGAAGAGTAATGCGGCTAAGATACTCTAGCAGGCCGCGAAGGAGCAGCACGTGAAGCGCGTACGGACGATTCCAGTGTGCACACGCGGTGACCGGCCTTTTCGACTCTTCCTTAATTAATCCTCCGACCCGACCTCTAATTCTTTTCTTCCTCCAAGCCGCGCGCCCTTCGTGCTCCGTGGGCGCGCGAGTGCTTAAGGAGGAGAAAGCGCGATTGTGTGGCGCTGCTATTTCAGACGCCCGCACGCGCACTCGCTCCGCTCCGTGTGTCCGTGTGGTTGCACGCGCGCGCGCTCACACAAGCGGCGAGCAAACGCGCACGGTTGGCGTAAATCACTCGGCGCGCAGCCGGCCTACGGGGGCCTCGTGGGAGCGCGGCGATCGGCGGCGTAGTGGTGACCCATTGGCCCCGTGGCGCTCCCCCGGCCGCGCCGGCACGAACCGGCCCCCCACTCACTCACGCAGTGGGGCCCCGTCCTTCGGCACGCCGGTGCGGCACACTCCTTTGGTTTCCGCGCAGTTCATCTTGCGGCTGTTTGCAGAGCCACGGCGTGGCTGGCGCTTTCCTCCTAGCGAACGAAGCCGTCTACTTTTGGTGAAAAGAAAGAGAAGTGAAGAAAACTGCTGCGGCCAGATTTCGGAGCAGTAATTTTTGTGTGAAACGGTTGGTGCGTATGTAATGGGTGGGGCTGTCTATCTGCATATTCAGCTTGAGATCTCACTTCGACTTTCTGGCGATGTGCGCGATAACGGAAACAGCAGTCATATACCATAGCAGCAATGAGCAATGCAGCCTCCAATGCCCAGTACAGGGAATAAGCAGGCTTGTCTAGAGTGCTGGAGCGGTGTGCTGCGGAGCAAATAAAGTGAAATATTCGCCCAGCTACAATCTCACGATTCTCACTCTTTTATCGCTTACGTTTATACGTTCTCTTTAGCATTTTGTCCGAAAGCGAGTACCTTTTCGAAATTTTTTTTCTTTGCTTTGCAGAGGGTGGCTCGGGCGCTTACAGGCAAGGGTGCTGACCTCTGCATATTTCGAACTGGCCACTCTCGTCGCCCCGATTTGTTCCTGTGTGACTAACGCGCGATTGAATATTTGTTGTTGTTTTTTTCTGTCGTTGTTGCGTTGCGTGAGTTGAGACGTGTGGACGCATTACCCTCTAACTGGGCATATCGCAGATTTTGTGTTAAGAACGACAGAGGCCGTCATAGACGGACTGAGTACGATAGCAGAGAAATTGTCTGAGTAGCCACTGCCTGGCAACGAAGTTGATTATCTGGATTTTCAATGCGGAAACAGCATTGCACTCTTTATGTATTGCGTCAACCGTGTTAGCACGACCGGCGCTGTAAGTAAGAAGTTTTTCGTTTGTACAGCTTTTTAGTTGGAACTTTTCGCTGTGAGTTACGAATTCAAATTCAGTTGTCACTACGCTAATTTACTTATTTAATTAGCACCAGTAGCAGTAACGATAACAGCGGTATACCCCAGAACATCGAGGAGGGAGCAGTACAGCTTTATTTCTCTTCTGTGATGATTAACTGCTTGCTTACTGGTAGCGTCCCGTCGATGGTGGAGTGCCTGCTCCACTGAAGCGTTCACGTGCTTGCGGCTGACATCGGTTCTGCACCAACGACCAGCAAGCTCAAGTGCGCAGAGTCTGGCCTAAATGCTCAAGAAAAAAGTGGGTTACAAATTTCCGCGTCCAGCAAAAATGACATTCGACTGCGCCCGTCATGCTGTCGTAGGCAGGACATACTTTACAAGTTTGTAGATTAATCGCGAGTGTTTGTGTGTGCTTTCGTCCACCTTATGTTTATACCCCCGAGAAAGGACATTAACCTCGGTGAAGTAGACCGTACGCTTCGCTCGGACATGCCGCATCGTACGTAGTATACCTGACTCCCTGGCTACGCGAGACAGAGGGTAGAGAGGGAGGGGAACAAGTTGTGGAGGAAAGGTCACTTGTGTTCGACTGCCTGTTTCGCTCTGCTTAAACGAAGAGGTTGTGGCACCACGGGGAAGCCTGCTGTAGCTCTTGGCGCGAAAGTTAAGAAAAGTTAGAGCGTTACCACGCGCCTCCTCCAATGCAGAGTCCCGGATGAGCGCCACCGAAAGTGGCGTTGCCGCAGCCGTCTCAGCTACCATGCAGCGATATTCTCCGGCCGTCCTCTTATAGTCGCGGAACCGGATTCTCTGCGATGCATCACAACCTCCCCGTGGAAAGAGGCGCCGTACTCTCTCTCATTGCGGCCAGCTTGGTCTGCCTGCACTCGAGATAGCTCGCTCCCTGGCCGGGGCGAAACTGCATTTGCCGCTTCATTCACGTACTGTTGTTTACTGCGGCCTGCATGCGCAGTGCGGCGCAAAATGACCTTTGCGTTAAGTGCGGTCACGTGGGGTCGAAGTGCTGTTATTAAACGTTTGCGTCATGCTTGGAGCCCGCAGCCGCGGTGTCTTCCGCGGCCGTCGTTGAGAGCCGGCGGTGAAATATCTCCTGAGGTGCAGCAACAAGGGTTTTTGCCCCGGGTCTGCATGCACCCTTTCGGGCCAATGAATCACCTTCCTGCGGCTCTAAAAATATATTTGGGTAGCGTCACCGTTCGATGGCCTCCTGCACGATCGCATCCTAAACATAGGTTCCTATAGATTTGCAGAATTTTTCTCCGCGTTTTCACACTAGTATAGTATAAGCCGTCACAGCTGACGACTTTCATTTTTCGTGGTTTTCTTTTGTATATATACGCACGCAAGTTGTGCTCATAAAAAAGCTTCACAGCACTACTCCGACTGCGCGGTGTAGGGTTCGCGGATTGGATGTCACGGCCGCGGCGGCTGAATTTCTGTGGTGATAAAAATAAAATAAAACATCTTTAGTGTTCTGACATTTCGGGGCACGTTAAAGAATCTGAGGTAGTTGCAATTAATCCGGAGCCCATCACTAAGGCATGCCTCATAGCCCACTGTGTCGCTTCGGTAAGCAAATATGTGAGAGCTATCTTCAGAAGCTCTCGTTTCACAACGTGACACATCTTTCTTGTAAGCCAAACTGACTAGTACAGTTCACCAATTTTTTATCAAGGGAGCGTCTGGTCGACGCTCCCTTGATATTTCTAAAAAATTGGTGAGCTGTACTAGTTAGTTTGCCTTCCAAGAAAGATGGGTATTTTATGCAGCCTCTTTCTCTCTTTTTGTTTTCTTTTCTCCAGGGGGGATGGGGGCCGCGTTCTGTAGCTTTTCTAAATGGCTCAGCGGACAATGCCGAAACGCGCGTCTCGAGGTATGTGCGTACGCCATGCTTTCATTTCTGTTGTCTGCCCTCCCCTCCGTCCTTTGAATTCGCGTTGACCTCGAGACTACTCTTTTCGTATTTTTTTTTATCCTCCTAAGAGTGCCTGCAGATGTATTCGTTTAAGCTGCCAGTAAATATCGGCCCGTCAGGTGCATGCCGAAAGAGCGCGCAGAGGTCGTGCCCGCGAGCTCCCATTCTTCTGACGGAAAACTCTGGGACTTTTTGAGGGCCACGGTGACCCCTGCCCATAAGAGGTCATTGTGCCTCTGGTTGAATGCCAATAATTTTGTCTGTGTAGTGAGTGAAACAAATGATACAGCAAGCGATTACATTCTCAGTGCTTTATACACGGCTGGGGTGAAGATGTTTTCGTCTGTCTGCAGATATTTTCAAATGCACTTACTGGCTTACTTTGTAAACAGGCCTCTAGCCTGAGAACCAAAGGAATTTCGCGACGCGTAACGGAGGCTGAAAACAGCTCAGGGAGACGTAGAAAGAATTCGGCAGAGACGCTTAAGACTGCTTACTTGTGAAAGAGCATCAAAGTACCGTGTCATGCTGCATTGCCGAATGTCTATGACCTACGCCTACTTTGTAGAAACTCTATGACTACGCGTCATGGCTTCGCATACTTTGTAAAAACTTTGTACACCTTATATTACGTTACTTGTAAAGTTTTGAGTCATGATACGTTGCAGAATGACTGATTCATGACTTTTATAGGTCATAATACGTTCGAAGGTCATGACTACACATATTCGTTTACATGCATTGTGGCATCGTACACCGGTGTTATGACATCATTTGAATTTCGTGCCACGCACGGCGGCGGACGGCTTTTGTGCAGATGGGATATATAATGCTCTTGCAGTAATAAATCTGGTAGGCGTCAAGTTTTGAGGGATAAGAGAAAAGCGTCACGCAGCAGTGCAACAGGTGAGCCGAGTATTCTACCGATTAAATCTGGAATAACAAAAATGCAAATAATTGATATTTTATGCCCCAGAACAGGTGACAAACAGATGGGCTGATGATCCAGTCGAGCATCCACTGTGGCTGCAGGCATGTAGAAAAGGATGACGAAGGCAGGCCGGTACTAGGCTTCGAGAGGATTAGAAGAATCCTTCATTCCGCAATGGACGCGGCATCATTGTTGTTTATGGATAATCTCAACAGTCGAAATCTAATGAAAAGCGAACACTGGCTGCAGAAAAAAGGCTATCGTACTCGAAGTCGCGGATGTGGTAACGTTGGCCCGCGTAGACGAGGCGTGAGTGCAGTGGAGTGCGGAAGCAGTCTTCGTCGGCCGGCACAGTAGCGGCCACAGTAGCACACAGGCACGCCGACTGGCCATCGGTCGTCGAGCAGCGCGCCTGGCCTGAAGTAGCTGCAGGCCTGCAGCAGGGCAAGGTGGGTTCCCCTCTCCACGCCCTGGGCAACGCCGGTGGGGCACAGGGGGTGTGTTCGGTGGCCCCAGTGTTTCTCCCCTGTCGCCCCTTCCCCACCCTCCGTCCTTCGGAATTCCGCTTCCACACTCTCTCCGCTTGGTCCGGTGTGCGAGGACGTATGAACGATCGCGAGCTGCCCGATCGGCCGGCTAGGTCCGAGCTCACGCACACAGAGCCTGCCTATCCGCCCGTTGGCGCGGTGCCCCCGGAAAGTCGGGTTTTCTCCTGCCTGCATCATCTTCCCTTTCTCGATCGGACTCTTTCGACTGAATGACGCCTCGGGTCAGGCTCGACCTTCGTCTCTCTCTCTTCTCTCCCCCCTCACCCTTCCTCACCGGCCAGGCGTGAATCGAGATCGGCACCGGCCTCCCGTCACCTCGTGCACACCTTGCGCCAAGATGAACGCTCGCTGAGAGTCTCGCGGTGAAACCTACCGGGTGTGAGAAAGCAGGAAAAAAAAGTGGCGAAGCACAAAAACGGAGCGAAGAGAGAAAAAGAAATGACGGGAGGCGCGCCTCTTGTCCCCTATAGTATATACGTAGGCGGATCAAATGGACCGTTTTACGGCGTCTCGTGACGGACAGACAAGATCCCGTTTCTTCTTCTTTGGCGCAGCGATTTATTTGCAGTTATTTTGTTGGTTCGTTTCTTGGGAGATTGAATCCGATCCGCCGAAGCCTCTCGCGCGGACGTGGCTTTCACCGCGCGCGCAGTGCGGCGACGGCGGCGGCGCTAAGGAGGGCACAACTCTTTTCCTCCCCGTCCTGGTTTTAACCGCTTAAAGGCCGGCTTTCATGGGCCGTTGCACCCCGTTATTCCGCCACATTTTCCAACGTCGTTGTGCGCGGAATCATTCGTAAGGTCCCTTATAATCCTCTGAAAGCGAATCGTTTTCTTTTTCTACCTTTTATTCAACCCTGCGCGTAATTTTGTAACGCGTCGTTTCATTTTCGTTTCTTTTGTGGCCATCGGTCATTGGTGCCGGTCCCTGCTTCCCACTTTCCTCGTGTCCACCGCTCTTCACAGCAAATCGTCTTCTCGCTGCAGAGGCTGTTTTATTAAACTCGAACAGGGGCACGGCGATTCCATTCACGGCCGCATGCTTATACTACAACGCTCGCATTTTGCTGCTTGCCGACTCCACAGGCCCTTGCACTGAGGGCGCGCCTAACAGCTTCAAGGTACGCACGCTCACAGTCGCGATAAGAGACTTCGATTCCTCGTCTGTCTGGCGTTATCGCTCTGCGAGACATTCGCTTAATTGATAACCAATGAAAAAGAGAGCTTTCTGAGACGTGTCGGAGTTCTCTTTAGCCCGCGGTTTCGGTTAATCGACTTTGGCTCTGCCCAGAACGTCGATACAATCGGCGTTGCTGCCTGAACATATACGTAAGGTGCGAATGGAGCGGCGGAGCTGCTTTTCCCCGATCGGTTATCGATTTCACAATCGAAGCGTCAGCACGTTGCCGCAAATACGGCCTCTAGGCCGAATTATTCCGAGATAAGAGCTCCCGATCTCTATGTCATTCTGCTGAACGCGGTGCGTGTCTTGTGTTTTGTACGAAAGCGAAGGGTTCTTATGTTTTTTTTTTCTTTTTCTGTAAACGACCCGCGTATAGTACACATATGTTATCGAATGCCACGGCGCTGTAGCCCTGGCGCGTGTACTATAGACGGAGCGGATAAAAATCGGCGGGAATTCGGGGAATCGGCTGTTGGAGCATGTGATGATAAGAATGTCGCTCGCTGATCGGCAACAAAATTTCCCGCATTCCTGCCGGATATTTCAGTTTTTGTAGTCCTCTCACGAATCTATGTAAGCCTCGTGGCCATTTACCAATAAAAAGAGACGAGTCTTAGCGAAGTGCTGCAGGACAAAAGGATTCATATTTTTCTTTTTATTTTGCGGCACTTCGCGCTTTCTTTCCGTCGTTCCGCCGCTTTATATAGTCTCTTCTCATGTGCATGTATAGTCGATCGCTCTTCAGATGGTAGTAGCCCTGCGTGTAACGGTTATTGCTGAAACATTAGCGCTTATTTCCTCCTGTTTCATTGGTCGTTCCGTGTATACCCAGTTTCGTTGCCAACGTTGCATGCTATAAACCTGGGCGTGTACGCTCAATAATGGCAGGAACGACGAACGTCTCTATGCATAAACATCGCTTACGAATGTTATGCGCGAGGACGCGTGTTCAAGGACCCACTTTGTAAACAATGAGTGCTCAGCACGCCTGAGTGACCGCATCGACTTAAACAGCGCAGGAACACGAGAAAGAAGCGCCACAATCGCTGGTGATGTCCTTTCTATTGCGTATTGCGGTTCACGCCGTGTCTGATACGAAGTGCATCCAGTGTGAGCGAAATATTAGTTCATATATTTCTAACTAGCTTCAGAGTGTCACTGTGGTGATTCCGATTCCCTGCGATAAGTCATTGTTTTCCTTTACACACGGCTACTGCAGCGTGAGTGAACGCGATTAAAACTTTTCGAAACGGGCATTGTATAGTTCACTGAAGTACATAAATGCAGATGAATTACATATTTACTTACTGCTTACGTGTCAGTCGACGTTGTAGGCAATGAAGTGCGCATTAGTAATTCGTTTTTATTTCGCCTCAATCGAAGTGCAGCCAGCGCGGCCTGGTTCGAACGCTTCAGGCAGTTTCAAATCCGCGAGTGTGTAGGCTTAATGTGTTTCGATTCTGGACTGAGCCTGCTGCACCCTCTGGGGGCTAATAACCCAGGATGAAGTAAAGTTTTTCATTCATTCATGCGATTGCTGAGACCAAGGTCGCGGAAGCCGACCCCGGCCACGGCGCGGTCGCACGTCGAAGAAAGTGCTGAAACTCCTATGCGCTGTGGGATGTTTAAGCACGGTATAGAACAGCAGCTGGTTGAAATTAAACCGGAGCCCTCCACTACGGCGTCCTTCATAGGCCACACGCATGTGCAGGTTTGGGACATTCAACTAACTGGAAATTGGTTTCTGAGGAATGGAAACGACGCAGTATCTGTCTCACTTCTCGCTAGGCACCCGAACCGCATCAAGGATTAAAGGAGGGAGTGAGAGAATACGGGAAGAAAAGAGGTGCGTAGTGGAGGGCTCCGGAATAATTTCGACCATCTGGGGATCTTTAACGTGCACTGACATCGCGCTGCGCAATCTCAACAGCACAAACCATAGCGTACGCGACAAGCAGGAATTTTTCGCGGAGGCAGAGTGCATTCCATCAGCGAAGCTGCCATTACGAAGTGTATGCGCTGTACTATGGCAGTGGCCCACGCTCCAGCCTTTGTCTCTCGCTCGCCATTACGCGTTCCTTTTGTCTGAGGCAGCGACGGCCTCTCCCTTTTCTCCTTGCGATCCACTGCGGCTGCTGCAATTCGGTCCTTGCGAGGCGTATACACCGCCACCGTTATGCCGCTGTTGTTGTCTGTTGTGGATGGCGTAATCACGGTGCTGCAGCAAGTACTTTCTCTCCTTGCTATGTCTTCTCCGCGCCCATCGCCTCTATACGAGTATTGTTCGTGACAATGCGCTCGCGCCTCTCCTCTAATGACGAGGCACGGGGCGGACATGGACATCATTACGACGGACAGATGTTCCAAATTTTCGAGACGGGTATCGAGGTGGCGGTGTGACTCTTTCAACGTGACGTAATCACCCCGGCTGCAGTTGCTTTGGCTCTTGAGAATGCGTGGTCTTCACTTGCGTTTAGTTCCCTCTCCCCGATTTTCGCTCTGTTTTCACGGCCATCCGCCAACCAGTCGCGGTGGCTCAGTGTAACGTTAGAGCATTGGGCTACTGAGCCGGAGTAGCTGGGCTCGAACCATACCGCGGCGGCAAAGGGCGCCCGTGTGCTGTCCGATCTCAGTGCACGTTCGTTAAAGATCCTCAGGTGGCCGAAATTATTCCGTAGCCCTCCACTACGGCGTCACTTTTTCTCTTTCTTCTTTCACTCCCTCTTTCCTCCCTTCCCTCGCGGGGCGGTTGAGGTGACTACCGAGAAGTGAGGCAGTTATTGCGCTCTTAATTTCCTCCAAAATTAGTTTTCATTTCCTTACCTCGAAACCGCATGATAGCTGCTGACTAAGTTCGCGCTCCGGACTGTCACAGCATCTGTGGGGTACTTCGACTTGCCTTTTACTAAGCATTTTTTTTTTTTTTTGGTCGTGCCTCGAAAGAAGCAGCGAAAAAAAAAAATGAACTACGAGTGATCATTCCAGGACCTCACGTCTTGGGCGAAAATATATAAATCGCACTGCGAAGCAGACATAACCACCCTGCTTGCTGCCCTACCTGACTGCGAGTTGTTGGGGCTGGAGCCTATTAATGGAAGGCGGCTCGCAGACGTTGGTAAGATTGGAGATAGCTCTTGTGTCCGTGTCTTCAGAGGCTTCTTGTTGTTTTCTTGTGTAGCCTAGCTACGCAGCAGGAATGGCCGTGATATGGAGCATTCGTATACGCATTCTACGCAGATAGCAGATTGCTCATATAGAAGAGCAATCTGCTATTGCTCTTCTATAGAAGAGCAATCTGCAGATAAACAATGTCACTAATATATACGCGTGCAGATATGGATAAGACGAAAGGAGTACTGTGTACTTTTGATTTAAGCTAGCTCCTTCTAGCCGCGGTTGATTGATTCGTCTTCGCTGAGCGTCCGTACAGTCAGGAAGTCTCCCGCTGTGTGCTTCCCTCCCGCGCCTGTCTCTCAAGTGCAGCGCGCGTCGTGAAATCCTTTGGAGTGGAACAGCGTGATGCGCGCACTGCAATTCAGCAGAATGGCGCTGCCTTTCTCAGCCTGACGAGCAGTCGAGGCACAAAAGAATGATTGTCCGCTACACGTCTACTCCGAGGGACACGCGTGGTCGCACTCTCGCCGCTCTCATCCGTCGGGGCGTCGGGTTTCAGGTGCTTGGTGTGTGTATGGGAGATATGTGTACACACACACACGGGCTGGCCCCCACACTGCGACGATGCGCTATACAGTCGCACAATACGAGCTTCTTCTATCTGGCGGACGGAGTAAGTAAGCGCGCGGCGTCGGTTTGTTCCAACGTGGGTGGCCTGAGTCGTGAACTCGCTTCCTGGTGAGACAGACCGCGGGGGTTGACCGAGCGCGCCGTATCTGTCCGGCGTGCGCTTGCAGAGTGCAGATTGTCGCCCAGAAAAAGCATGCATGCAAGAGAGGATGCGGAGCCGCCTTTATATCAGTGCTTCTGCAGGGTGTCGCTGTGATATACAAAGGGTTATGGAGCGTACAAAAGCAAGTATGTCCTGAGCATGAATACTTGTCGCTGCGTCTGGGTCTGACACTAGACATACGCCAGGCAATGGGCGAATAGCGAAAACAGATACGCCGTGCATGTAAATGTAACGCAGCGCGATGTTCGTGCAAAAGAAAAAGGAAGATCTGCGCAAACAGTGCACTGAAGTAATATATCACGTACGTACGTGGAGTAGCGCTGAGTGGTGTCTGTTTTCTTTTATTTTTGGAGTCGTTATCCGGTTTTACTACTGATTACCAGTTGTCAGTCGTTCTGTATTAGCTAGACTACTCGAGTTTGGGGATCATGTTTGATTTGTTAATAATTTGATCATCGCTATCAGCGTAACTGCGGCCCCTGCAGGGCAAATGCTTCTTCCATATCCTTTCTATCAACCCTGTCCTGTGCCAACTTCAGCCACCTATATTCCCGAAAGCCTTTTGCTTCCTGCGTCCCCCTGCTATACGCTTGCCCCTTTTTGGTATCCTCTTCGTTGTCCTAATAGTTTAGTGATAGACTAAAACGAAAAAGAAAGAATGCGCCAGGATTTGTATGCGCGCATATGGCTGGCGTAAAAACAAGTTCTGCGGACGCCTCAACATCGAGATTTCGCTACACTTTGTCACTGGCCAGATCGCGCCGCGGTGAAGCGCGCGCATCGCGCGACCTTGTATATCTTCTGCCGGCGAAGGTCTCTGTCAAGACGCCGTTGCGCCTTGCCCGGGACCAAAATAAAAAGTGAAGGGCACAACAGCGGCCAAACAACGCGCAGTAGCATTGCACAAAAATAAAAAGCGACCCCTCCGCCGGCAGAGAGAGATAGATGAACGCCGGCATGCATGCTAGTTCGGGCCGATTTATGCCGACACGTTCGGCGCGCACTGGCTCGCCCGCTTCTCTGCACCTTCGGTAGGCCTACGTGGAGGTAATCGCCGAATCCTGGACGCAGTAAATGCACGCTTGCCGGGCGGGTGCGTGAGATGACACGTCCGATCGCGCATGCATAAAGATGTGGCCAGCCTCGTATAACGGCACTTCTCCTACGAGGTGAAGCGAGGGTGAAGAAGCGTGGCGGAGGGAACGATCAGGATGCGGAGCTCAGGCGAAGGTCGCGCTCGTCCCAGTATACGCCGACTATTCCCACCTCTTGCCTTCTTTCTTCCCTCCTCCTTCTTTCTATGTCTGTGTTTTCAGCAAATACCAGCGTACGCACGCAGGTCGAGCAAACGCGACCTTGGCTCGGAATAAAGAAGAGGACGCTCTGGAAACCCAGTGAACGGATCACGATCGTGTGTTCGTTTCTCTAACCAACCGGCTGCTGCATGCGCGGACTGTGTCTGCGTCGTGCCGCAGCCGCTCCCCGCCCTGTTTTGATCGGCGGCTTGCCGGGCTGCTATTGCTGTCTTTGCCCGGGTCGCCCGGCTGCACTACCTTTTGTCTCTGCTTGATGACCGCCGTGTACAGCTGTAGGGTACTTGCAAGCGGATCACGAGGGCGCGGCGTAGAGTGTATTCTCTGCACTACTGCGCGACAGGTTCATCTCCCCTGCCGCTGCAGTTGCACTGTCGTCGGCGGCGTTGTGTGCCGTGCCTGCCCTCGTCTCTGAGAGGAGTGCGGTACGTGCCGAGCCCCGTCTGCATTGTGCGGCTCGGCACGACGAGGGGATCTGCACATAGCGCTACGGCTGTCTGGGTCACGTGTGTTTTGAAATAACTGAGCGCTTAATATATGAAGACAAAGGCAGAAAAGGACAGAAAAGAGGGGAGAAGGGTGCCACTTCCAAGTTTGTTTTGCCTCTGTCTTCGTCTATTAAGCACACACTTATTTCGAAGGTCGTGAACTAACTAGCTCATGAAAAAGTATTGCTTTGTAGTCTTTACCTACAGCATGCACAGTTGGAGAGCGTACAAACAGGGCGGCGCTTTGGATCGGGTTGTGACAGTACCTAAGTTCTTGGCTCGGGTATTTGGTTGAAGACTTTTGGTTGAATTTTGGTTGAAGAACGAAACACAAAGGAAGGAAAAGGCGGTGTCGCCGAAAGAAATTCAGAGACAAGAGGCAGAGCCTTACGTATTGAAAACAGAGTTCCATCGTTTGCAACCTGATCACAGTTCCTTGAACAGTGGAGGCACTATCGCAGAGGAGGAAAATTGCAGCTAACAATGTTGTTGCTGTATTTAAAAGGAGATCCGTTTATCTATAGCAGCTTGAGATTGGTATCACAAAGAGGCCGTGCTCGAACCAAAAGGTTGTGGTCTGTAATGACACATAGTCTAATATTTAGTGACATCTGCGGCGACCGCAGTTTACGCTTTTCCTGGTCAATGCGGCTTTTTCAACGGCAAGCAGTAATGACCATGTGTTTGCCGAATTTCAGTGCAACTGTGCATTCTCATCTTCGATATGGTCTAGTGGGAAGAATACGAACGCAATAGTTTTGTTCGAAGCCGAAAGATGCTCTAACATGTTGCGCTCTCGGTGGAGACAACCTTAACCGCTCCGCGAGGGCAGGTATGAAGGGGGCAGTGAAAGAAGAGAGAAATAGGCGTCGTAGTGGAGTGGCTGCTCGGTATTAATTTCGACCACCTGGTTTTATTATTGTTTTTTAATCTACTGGTATCGCACAGCACATGGTCGTTTTTGCGTTTCGCCTTCATTCGATTCTGTGTCCGGGAGTCGATCCCGCGTCCCCGTGAATGCTGTAAATAACCAAGACGCGCAGTATCGAAATCTATTGACCACGACTTGCTCGACATTTGGGCGCCACCTCTGCCTGATTTATCCATTGGCAAACTACATTGGTACCATCGGCGGCGCTTTTATCGTTCAGTTCCAGATTAGAGGAATATAGCTCGCCCTTTTAACATTAATGCATTCTTCCCGTCCTCGAGCTTCGCGCTGGTCCGCCGTTTGGTGTGAGTCAGCGCGTGTTTATTTTGGTCCACAGAAAAGAAGAGCGTCCTAGTCGTCTTCCAGGTAAAGAACTCAGTGTATACGGTCTGCGTGAATTCGCCGTCGCAAAGGCGCTGACTGCGTTATGAATGCATTGACCTGAATGCACTTTCATAAACGATCACCGAGCCATTAGCTTTTACTTTTTGAACGCGTGCGGCCGCGCCGAGTGCGGATCAGACGGGGTGCTTTATGCTGCGCGAGAGACTCTTTCACCCTTGAACGGACTTGCGAGTGCTTTTCAGAGATGAATGAACGGTCTTTAGTTACCTTTAAGAGAACGCGCAATCATAGGGACGTTATCGTATATTCTGTTTCTTTATGTAGTGTTAATCCTGTCCACTGCATGCTGCAGCCTGTGATGATTTTCTTTTTCTCGTTATTTATATTCACTCAACGCGCACTGCTGTTGTAGGCACAGCCTTCTTTTAGAAAAAAGAAAACGAAGAAAAAGCGACACAGATAACTTCCTCTTCTCAAGTGCCCTTAACGGCGCACGAGTGCTGAGCACCAACAAGATTATGCGTCGGGAAAGACTCGCTATCATCCAGTGCATTGTGCATACTCGTGACCTGCTCTCAAGATGCCATAAATGCTTATAGTGGCTGGCTTTTAAATGCGTAACCAGGTTTTTGTGCCTCGGGGTTGTCCAGGATTGCAGCCCTACAGTGCTCAACAAGTCGCTGGCCTTCATTACTTTCAATATCTTTTGCGTGTTCCCTAAGTCGGTCATTCACGCATCTTCCCGTCTGTCCAATGTAGGATTTTCCGCAGGACAACGTAAACTGTGTAAACGTCTGGATCTGCAAAGACTTGCTAAATATATTTCTAATAGCGGAAGCGGGGTCTTAAATGTATTTTTCATCGTTAAGACACATAAGCCCGAAGCCCCTTTCCGTACAATTGTGAGCGAAGGTGGGACCTGGCGACATTGCGTCAGTAGGTTACTTCAGTGAAGGAGGTGTCGCTGTAATACAGGTCTGTTGTTATGTTAGACACACGACACCGCAACATATGTCGCACCGTATAAATGTGCGCTGCTGCCATGAAGAGCAACCCTATATAGCAAGTTGGGCTGTGGTCATTAGGCTGTGGTCCTATTCTTTACTGCCCATGGAACCTATTGCCTGCTTGCAATATGATCTCCTTGTTATTCTTTTCTTCACACACATAAGGTCTGCCAAAGCATATGTGCTTTGCACGTAAATAAATTTTACATTACACATGCACGTATCTTCCTTAAACTAAAGTTTACCTGAATTTCATTCACAACCGCGCGAGGCTGTAGAGAGCACCGGTATACCGTAGTTCCCCTCGTAACTATTGGTTCTGGGGCACACCTTTCTGCGGTACTAGCTGCAAAAAAGCATGAGTAGATGGCTTCCACGAAGGTAATGTTGTGACACGCTTATACGAGCCAACCACACAGTGCAGGGAAGCTAGCGGGTATATACCTTGTGCAGGGCCACAGGAAGTTGTCCAAGAGGAGTGTGTAGCGAGTGTGCGTCACATTGCAAGGCTTGGTCTGTGGACTGAAATCTTCTTAGAACAAAAATGAGCTTCTTCATCATCCTGTTATTTCACGTTTACTCAGGAACCTACTGGTATTGTATGCTATCCTCATGCGCTGTACCTCTGTGAAGTATACGTGTATATAAATAAACTATTTTTCATTGTATGCAGTCTGGAGTTCGCGTGCGGTCACTCGCACAAGGCATTTCCATTGGCTGGCTTATTCGAGGTCGGTTTGGCTTCGGCCTTGGCTATTCCTTGTGTGCTGCAGTTATGTGTTCGATGCTTGACTCTCCTCGGACACCGCCGGTCGTTCTGGTGCCGATGGGGTTCTATAGCGTCGGCATTAACACCTCTTTTGGGGCTAGTTGGTGCATACTTGAATTAGAGAAAAAATAGCGCCAAACCATGCATACCACAAGACAGGAACGAGCACGAGACACAAGCGCTATGTGCTATGTTGCGCTTGTGTCTTGTCCTCGTTCCTTCCTTGTGCTATGCATGGTTTGGCGCTATTTTTTCTCGAATTCATCTATAGCGTCGGCCACTGCAGCTCGCACCCGAAGCCTTTAGCGAAGTGCCTTCATAACGGTCATTTGCACCTCAACGATGTAAAATGATACCTTGTTGCATTCGCGGCTCACGCGTAAAGAAGGAAAAATAAAAAGTAATTGTGGTTACGGTGACGACGCATTCACGCTTGCTTCTGCTCCGTGGCCGCGGTGTTAGTCTCTAGTTCAGGGCAGCGCCAAAGCTATCAATCCAACGGCCTAGGTTACTTCGTTTCTTTTTTGCGAAATACACGGCCGAAGTGCAGTGAAATGTGCCGTGGCTGCACTTTACGGTCCAGTGATGGACAGCCCTGCCTATCAAATCTAACAGCGGAGGGCGAACCAAGAAAACCATCTGCATTTGTCTGCGTTGCCTGTACTTAGCGAAGACTGCTTGTCACAATTTCGCCTCAACCAGTGTTATTTTGCGCGGCATTTTCAATCGACGCCGTGCGCTTTGATGCAAGCGATTTCCCTTCACCCCTTTCTTTAGTTCTCCCTAGCTGTGTGTGCGGTCGGCAGTTGCAAATGCCGGCTACGTAAAGGGGTGGCTAGGAGGCCGGCCTCTCAGCGCCGTTCGATGACAGGAATTATATTGAGGGAAGCTAACGGTTTCCACAAATGCCCGTTGGCGAAGTGCGCGGCGCACCGGCGCTGCATTTGAGGCCGCGCGGGCGCGTGCCTCTTGTGTAACGGTTCGAGGGCGACGAGCTTGCAGCAACACCTGGCCAGGGAAGTTGTTGTTGTTTTTGTTGTGTGCTTGGAGAAGTGCTAGCTGCAGGAGCGCTCAGTTTTGTTTCATCTTTTTCTTAAAGGCGACAAAAAGACACGTGCCTGCTCCAGACGCGTACGTGTCTACAGCAGAGACTATAAAGTGCAGTACTAAATTTTAACCATTTACTGTTTAATTTAAAAAGTGGTAAAATAAAATAAACCAGACTGTTTTTATGCCCATGTTTATGTACATATTAAAAAAGGCACCAAAGTTTGGAATGCAGCCGACATCGTGTACCTCGAGTCATCTTGTTTGTTTCTTTTACTGGGATTTAACGCCCCGAAGCAACTCAGGCTATGAGGGACGCCGTAGTGAAGGGCTCCAGAAATTTCGACCACCTGGGGTTCTTTAACGTGCGCTGACATCGCACAGCACACGGGCCTCTAGAATTTCGCCTTCATCGAAATTCGGCCGCCGCAGTCGGGATCGAACCCGCGTCATTCGAGTCAGCAGCCGAGCGCCGTAACCACTGAGCCACCGCGCCGGAGTCATCTTGTTTGTTTGCTTTCATTTTTCTTGCGCTGTAATGGCATCATTCGATACTGTTCGCAGCATACTGCCACCTTGCAACCGTCACCTCACGGTCATGAGGCCGTGTTGCGATGGAAGTGAAAGGTGCCCGTGTGCTGTGCCACGGCCGCTTCATGCAAAGCGCAAAGCGAGCTTTGCGCTTTGTATCTAGCGGCCGTGGCTGTGCTATATGTCAGTGCACGTTAAAGATCCCCAGGTGGTCGAAACTATTCCGGAGCCCTCCACTACGGAGCCTCTTTCTCTCTTTCTTCTCTCGGCCCCTCCTCTATTCCTTCCCTTACGACGCGGTTCATCTGTCTATCTAGATGTGCGACAGTTTATGCGCCTTTTCCTTTCCCCAAAAAGCAGTTTGTAGCACGTGCACACATTTATGGGCAGGGAAAAACATTGCAAGCTCTCTCTCGAAGAAAAAAAGAAAAACTCACGACATATAGAGTGAGGTGTCCCGCGTTAGTAAGTAAAAACGAACTTAATTAGGAGGAGAGGGAAAGAACTGCCGAAGGAGATGAAACCAAAGATCGAAGAGATAGGTTCATTCCCGAGAGAGCTTTGATTCCTGTTTTGCGTATATGCCTCGCGAGTTATTCCGCGAATTCAATTGTGATGTGTGAAAATTGGGGTCTGGCGTTCCGAAGCGACATGTTGTCTATGAGGGAAGTCATAGTGGTGGGCTCCGTGTTACTTTAGACCACCTGGGATTGTAAACGTGCTCTGACAGTGCACACGGCACGCCACTTTTTGTACTTCACCTCCCTCAAAATACGACCGCGAGTTATTCTACAGTCACGAGAATAGCCTCTGCACATCTGTTGCTGAAGAAAAGAGGAGAGATACAAGAGGGGAAAAAAAAAAAAAAACATCTGATAGCAGCACCTCCCTCTGGTAAGGTCCATAGCGTCTCAAAGACTGTTCCGTGTACGTGCGCAAGACGCGTCTTCGGCTGCAGTGTCGTATCTCTGTACAACCGCGCGTTGGCTAAAGCGTGGGCCCAAGTACATCGTAGACGGCCGCGGGTAATCCTATAGCTCTGTCAGCGCTATATGGGCCGCCAGCCACGCCCCGATGATCTGACTCGCGGAATATTTGCCGAGTGTCTGCGCTATATATCCTCACACGTACAAGGCGCGCGCTCTCTTTGAATTCGTCGTGTGATTTATCCGAGCGCTCGCATCTGCTGCGCTAGATGAATGGAGGCAGATAGGAGCGCGAGTGTAGGGATTAGGAACCCCGCCTAGCTGCGCCCCCTGGCGCTCGTTTCTGCCTGGTTTAATGCGACGCCATCCAGAGCTTTCTGTCGACGTGCGTCGTTTGTCATAGCGATATCCAGGACGTTAATAAAAATCGCGATAACATGGAATTTCGGGGATGGTTTACCCTGCTGACGGGTTATTCTTTCAGTGTGTCATGAATACGCTTATACAGAAGTTCAGGCTGCGCGGGTGGTCTCAGACGGCTTTAATAGGCTTCTTTGGTGTTTTCTTTTCATCTTTATTTCGCACAAAATGTACGCATAATCCTCTGCTCTATAGCATTATCTATGCCACAAGGACACAAAGTAAGCTGTGCTATATAACCCTACCTTTTATTCTTAAATATTTGACTTAATGTCTGCAATAGACGTTGCTTCTAACGGCAGTCACGATGACGATGCTTTTTAATTTTTTTGCTCGTCCCCTTCGCCCCGCTTTTTTTAAGGCGAAACCTGTTTCAGATAGATAGAGGAACAAGGTTAAAAGCCGCGATTCTGTTTTTAGTAGAAGACTAATGATTCCCCCACTCTCACCAGAGGGGAAGACGCGCACATTTTTCTTTCTTGGTTATTTTTACACATGGCTCACATACCCGAAATTTAAGAGAAGCGAGAGGCGCTATTCTGCACGTGTTTTGCTTTTGCATGTTTCTTCTTTGTGCTGCAGGGCTGTTCGCATGCGTATCGCTTGTTCGCCATAACTAATCACTCGCCTTGTTCGCGGGACCTATCTGGGGCGTTTATTTCCTCTTACACCGCGGCCTATTCTACTACCCGGCTTCTTCCTTTTCTTACACAGAGGCGCTTGCTTAGCACACACGCACAGGCAGGCAGGCAGCAGGGGGTCAACTGTCATCTTTACCCACTTCCGGTTGCTTCACTCCCCGGGGTTTTATTTTTCTCCTGGCGATCAATATTAGCCGGTGCCTATTTATACGCTTACACAAACCGGTATGGGACGGACGGCACGCGCTTCGTGACCGGCGCGTTCCCATTCTTGCGCGAGCGTCACACGAGCGCGCACGTTATTCCTGTCTCATATTGGCGGGCGCGCCGGGGATCGTTGTCGTCGTCTTCTTATTCTTCTTACACCAGACGTCTATTCGGATGAGTGGCGCGCGCCAACAAGGGGGATCGGGCAACTAGGCGGGCGGAAATGTGATTGTGTAATTGTGTAAAAGGATGGCGGAAAGACACATGCGGAACAAGGATGACACATCCTTAACGAAGAAACCAGCCAGAGACGTCAGTCGAGTCGTCTTTCCGTTAACGTGGCAAACCAAGCTGAATGGACGTAGATAAACTACCACATTTGTCAACCCGGATGACCGACAATAAATCGTCACGTTTGAGCTTGTACAAACACCGTAGCGGGTGCTACAGCGAAAACGGTTGGGCATGCACAGCCTTCAGACTGCGTTGTCCTGTTCTTTCGTTTTCTTTGGCACTCCACCTTTTAGGCGTGTACGGATCTGTCATTCGCGCGAAAGACACCAGTGAATGCGCCCGTAAAGTGCGTCTAACGACGGGGTTCGAGGAGAGAATGGACAATGCTGTCGGGTTTGAGCGAGGGCGAATATCCAAAACGAGGCATTCGTTCACCGCGGCGTGCCGATTAGACGCGGCGTCGGGGGAGTGGCGCTCTTCCTCCGCGCGACGCAAGGCATAGCGCGCGATAGGCAACGCGCCGACGCAGGAAGAGGCAACGGTGCCGGCAGTCGCCGCTGTGCCGAGGTATGTCAAGGAGCGGTGGAGAGGAGTGCGATTAGTGGCCTCTTCGGGGTCACCGCGTCGATGCGTCGGATCTTGGCGCCGATGCGGGAGTACATAAATAACGCGGCTCTCTCTGCAGCGTGAATTCCGGCATAGCTGCGCGCTGTCGTGTCACTGCTGCTGCCGCTACAAGGCTCTTGCAGAAGCGCGAAGCTTCCGCTGTGAGCGAGCGAGGATTCTCAGGATAGCTGCGGTGGTATGTGCCGTTACTCTTGCGAGTACAGTTCGTAGCGCCAAAAGAGGTTATTACGCTTTCGTGTATATCTCCACACGATGAATGCTGTTGGGTCCACGTGTTGTAATATGAACACTGACTGCTACGTCGCTTCTTAGGATAGGAATGAATGCCGTGTCGAGGTGGTGGAAGCAGTGACGGACGGGAAAGCTTTACCTCGGCGCCTGAGATCCTGGTCTTTTTGTCCAACGATACGATTCAGTCATTCATTCATTCATCAATTAACTCTCTTCTTCGTTCGTTCCTTCCCACAGTAATCTGTATTTACCCAAAACGCTCATCCGTGCTCATAAAACAAGGGCTGTCGTCAAGTGTATTATCGGGTAATTGCTCGCCTTGCAATTTGTTTCACCGAGGGACGGCCATTAAGCCGAGATATGCATCTAACGTTATATCTGCGGTACGCAATCTGCTCGCGCAAGTTGTATACGCAACGCTGAGTGCAAACGCGCACACACAATGGCGAAAGCACTGGCACAAAAGAGAAAGAGGGGCAAGAGAGAGAAGGGATAGGCATCAGTTCGCTGAGTACAAAAGCGATGGCTATCAACCAGCTACGGGTGGCAGCGTACATGAGAGAGTGCGCGCGCGCGCGCGCGCGTGCCCCACTGGGAGGAGATACGGTTCTCGACAAAAGCGACGAGACACCGGCAGCGACGGCGGAAGAAGAGAGTCTCGCTTTCGCTCTCGGTGTTCTTCGTCGTCTTTTCTTTTTCTCTCTTTCATCCCCGTCGCGGCGGCAGCGCGTCTCTTTCTGCCCCGCGGAAAGACCAGTATCGCGCGTGATTGCGGCGAAGATGGAGCGAAGCTGGCTGTGCCTTGCGGGAGCAAGAAAGCTAAAGGGTTGCGGTGCTGGCCCCTTCCCTGAGGGCTGCTTTCGCTTCTTCCGTTGGTCGTCGTCGTCAGCGGAAAAAGAAAGAAAGAAAGAAAGAAAGAAAGAAAGAAAGAAAGAAAGAAAGAAAGAAAGAAAGAAAGAAAGAAAGAAGGAAAGAAAGATTGCGGGGCTGCCGCGCTGTCGTCGTCTCTCTGTAGAAAACAGGGAGGGTATATGAGAACGAGGTGTTGCCGCAGCCATCTTTTCTAAAAAGACCGAGCGGAATGACTCCGCAGAGAGCGCGGTCAAAAAGAAAAGAACGACAGAATAACGGGAAGAAGAAAGGGAAAGTGGGATGACACCGTCTCTCCACGTCTCTCGCGGCAGCGGTAGGAGCAGCGTGGAAGATGCTCGGTTCTTTCGACCGCCGCGACTCAAAGCAAAGGGGCACGCCGCCGAAACGAAAAGGATCACCGCGGAAGAGAAGCGAGGACGCCGGGGATCGGAGAGCGAGAGAAAGCTAGAGAAGCGCGGCACGACTGCTGCGCGAACAGTGAACGATGCTAACGATGCGGCGCGCGCGCGGAGGTCGTCCCGCCAAAAGAAACGGTGGAAGAAGAAAACCGTTGGCACGCGGCTGCGGTGCGGTTGACCCGATTTCTGGGGCTGAAAATGCCGCCCGGTGACTCCGCGGCCGACCCGATGGCTTTCGGATCCCCTCCTCCCCGCTTTTCCCTGACAATTACGGTGGCCCTCTTAATATGCCGCGCAGAAGTGAGCGGCGGGTCTCGCGACCTCTGCGGCGGCGGCTCGCACCGTCGCCTCCGCCAAGAAAATGTGCGCGGCGGAATGCAGCGGTGCTTCCGTGAGCGCTGCTGGCTCGCGTGACGTCCGACGCGCCTCGGGAGGCGATCTGTGCGCGCGTGTCTGCGGTGGTCAAGGGGAAACGGGGGAGATTAACTAAGCGAACTGGCCGCGAGCCGTATATAGTCGCTGGCCATCCTCGGTGGAACTGGAATGGTTTCAAAGTCGTTCTTGTTGCTGCTTGCTATTGCCGCTTTTCTCGGTACTGGGAGGGAAGCGGAGCCAGAGCATTTGCAGAACTGGACTGTGTGAGCTGCTGTAGCGACGTGAGGTCGCCGGCGTCGATGTAAATGAAATTACCCCCCCCCCCCCCCAAAAAAAAAAAAAAAAAAATGTGTGCGTGGTTGTTGTTTCTCTTCCTTCTGTTGAGTCTCAGAACTTCGTCGGAAATGAATCTAAGGCGTTTGCAGAGGGAACGACTCGGGAAAAAGAATATATGGATGGCTTTAATTAGTCCAGATTAAAGTATTGAGTAGGAAGGTTAGCTGGTGAGCACTGACATAAAATAAAAGAAAGCAAAGTAATTTTAGACCAGTTACAAGCATTTTCTGAATTTCAGTCGCGCGCAAGGCAGAGTCGCATCGAGGTGAACATGGGAGGCAAGTGGTTTCAGATCTTTGCCTACCACCTGGCTTATAGCTCGTTTTTCAGAAATGAACAGACAATAAACCCTGCGAAGACAGAATGGAAACCTCAGGTGCAAAGTGCAACGGTGGAGTCTAAGACAAGATTAGGAAATGGTGAAATGTGTCAAGGTTTTCTCATTTTTTGTGTCAGGTATTCAGACGCCCAGTTTATGCTTCTCCGTGCGTCTTGGGATTCTTTTTTTTTTTTTTTCCCCAGTTTGAACTGTTCGATGCTTCAGCACCGCAACACCTCGAGAGACCATGTTGAATTATACACACGTTACGAGATGCTAACGATAAAACTGCGTTCCGGTTCTTCCCTCCCTACAGTCTCTTACGTGACAAGCTAGGCGTTATACGCACATGGCATGCAGCATTCTAGTTTGGGCCATAAATTTCGTATTCTAAGCCACGCTGGACGAGGCCGGCAGCCAAGAGCCATCGCAGCACAAGGGAGCCACTCATCTTGCGAACTGATGATCTCCCCGATAATCTGGTTGCGGAGACCTCTTCTTAACTATTCAGGAAGTGCTCTGCATTTACAGTCACCTTTGTCATTGTCCCGGGGAGAGGCGTGGGGGTAGCAGCCCTGTGGTGTCTTCGTGAGTGTGCAAAGGAATCGCTGTACTTTCCAGGTCATGCTAGCACATACGGAGCTCGGCACTATTCTTGAAGCAAGAGCAGCTGCATAGTTCTTCGCTTCCTCGGCGCGAAATGGCCGTAGTGCTTTATTCTGTGTACGGCATGCACACTGTACCGTGCAGAGAATTACTGAGGTAACAGCTGACAGAATAGCAGCAATGTTCGGCTTCAAAAATAACAGGGCACAGGTTGGTTCTTTCTTTCTTTTTTGAAAGGGTATAACTCGACGGTAGGGACATTTAGAATAGGGTGACCCCATTGGTTAGGGGCAGAGGGTAATAGCGGGGCTCCACTGCGCATGCGCAAGACAGTAACCGGATGGGCGCTATTGTCTTTCAGCTACGTACTGGCGCCCCGATCTCCCCCTATGCCCCTACCAGATATATGGTCACCCTATTATAAAAGCCTCTGGTACTGCTATCGCAATAAAAACATTTGGCTTTGCGGGTGCATGAGCGTAATGCCGTCATTGCTTTACTATAGGGCGCGAAGGAAGCATTCGTTAATGTTGTAGGTATGGTAATGTGTAGGCAGCGACCATATATCGTTCCATGGGAAAAAAAGGCGATACAAATCAGAAAGGATGTCAGCCGGCAACAATCTTTCCATGGTTGTACGATACTAGCTGCATGACTCCAAAAGCTGTTCTAAGCGTTGGATTGGATTGGGAGTTCGATCCCGAGTGCCACCCGGTACCATCATCATCAGCCTGACTACGCCGGCTGCAGGGCAAAGGCCTCTGCCATGTCTCTACAATAAACCCCGTCATTTGCCAGCTGCGGCCACCGTGTCCCCGCGAACTTCTTAATCTCATCCGGCCTCCTAACTTTCACCCACCGGTTTTCAAACGGTACACGCTTTCCCCTGGCCTGGTGCTCGGCTTCTTTAGGGTGAGATGCTTGGAGAATGGGTGTTTGACACCGCCCTGTCAAAACAGAAAAAAAAAAAAATGGTCACAATGTGCTTTTGGCTAAGGAAGCCAGGGCATATAATGTGCAGGATAGATTACCTGTCACGTCTTATGCGGTGACAGAGAGGACACTGAGGGAAAAGAAAAGTATATAGTAGAAGGCTGCAAAGATTCAGGCGGAGCGATGAGGTTAGAGATTTGCCGGATTAAAGTTGCCGCGACTGGCCAATTGAGTGCAGTCCTGCTGTGGATTTCGCTTGACAGATGGTGATGAGGAAGATGATGGTGGCCATTTTTTGACTTGTGGGAAGGATCTGTCATCAGCAGAAGGCTGCCCATCATTTTCATTTCGTGCAATGTAAAGCAAAAGATGATTAGCAGCTGCAGCCGCAGCGTCTGCTCACAACGCGAAACGAGAGCACGAACTTGTGATATCCTGCTCTACCCAGTCTTCTCAGTCGAGCTTCTTCTGCCAATCAAGTTCGTTTTAGCACGGAAAATGAAACAGAATAAACCTCGCCATTACCATCTGAGGCAACAGCTGTTGCGCCAACTCCGCTTTGGCATTTTCGGCCTGTAATTGTCCGCGTCCACAGTTTTTTTCAGTTGTTGTTCTGTCCTCTTTGTCTCTGCGAATGCCCGAACGGGCCGGATGTGAAATAAGTGCTTTGGTTTTAACGCAGTTAAACTGAGAAGACGTGCGAAAGCATGTGTTTAGCCTGGTTGGCTAATGGTTTTGCATTGCTGGGTTGTTGGCACGTCTGGTTGGTTTATGGGGTTTAACGTCCCAAATCGACTTAGGCTATGAGAGACGCCGTAGTGAAGGGCTCCGGAAATTTCGACCACCAGGGGTGCTTTTACATGCACTTTAACACGGGCCTCTAGAATTTCATCTCCATCGAAATTCAGCCGCCGCGGCAGGGATCGAACCCGCGTCTTTCGGGTCAGCAGCCGAGCACCATAACCACTGAGCCACCGCGGCGGCACGTCTAGACTCAGGTTAAGCTCTGGGCGAGGCTAAGCTGACCTGATCTGATGTGTAGATGGAAGTTGATGAAGAGGACGACGCGCAATGCACAGTGCGAGAATGTGTTGCAGTTTAACACGAGGCGCGAGAATGTGTTGCAGTGCCTCCCGATTCTTAGCCGATCCCCCAGTGTGGGTATGTGCCATCTTTTCAAAGGCTAACAACAACAACAGCACGAGGCTTGTTCGGCTGTGGCGATAGTATAGCCCTGTCGTGCAGTGGCCAGCGAAGCTGATCTGTTCGCTGTCATGGAAACCCAGTCGCGGCAATATTTATTTCATTTCTGCGCCTTCAAGGTCAGGGACGCCACAAGATTCTTGGTTGGGTCTGACCCCATGAAGTAGTGCTTCGCACTAAAACATCGAAAATCCGCGCACTGTAAGATAAGAATCTGAGTCATATCTTCCATTCATGAACGACTCAACTTCTCTTCACCAGCCCATTTCGATTCATTGCGTGCTCGTATTCGTTATTCTTAGTTTGGGAGGATTAAATTTCCGGCTATGTCACAAACATTCAAAAGTGTCAGATCTATTGTACGTTTACTATCTTTCTCATAAAGTAGCACGTAGTTGCAGTTTCAATAGGCGTGCGTGACCAACATACGTGATTAGAGCAAACTTCTTATCCCTAAGCTCAAAGCAGTAACCGAATACGACGGTGCGCCCTGGTTTCGCCGACGTGGCTATACAGCAAACTCTTAACTCATCTAACCAACTGGATTTCCGCTCCGCAAGCTTCAGTAGGTCGACAATTGCCTGGGAAAATTGCCGTAACACGACGGACCTGGAAAGTAGAAATCGGGGCAAGAAAACCGAAAGCAAGTAAAACCCAACGCTCAAACTGCGGCAGGACGTGTCATGCCACTAATTCGTGGAAGCGAGCCGCCCCATAAAAATAGACAATGCTGCATGCCGCCGATTTAGCATTAAATGAATGCATTCGAAGCTGCCGTTGTAATTTCGAGGCTGTGTATAAGCGACAGTTTCGAAACCGCGCCGTTACCATTTTTTTTTTTCGTTACAATGGCCGCGTAGTGGCTTTAACCGCACGGCCGGTCCGCGAAGAACGTAAAATAAAATAACGGCCGCGCCGCATTGTTATTTCACGGTCCAATCTCGTCGACGTTTCGATCGCCCCGTGCCCACCACTTTGAAGGGGGAGGGGACGGCAGAGGGAAGTGTGGCACCTTATATAGAGGGCCGCGAAAGGCATATTCGGTCCGTTAACACGTTGAAGGCCCGCATCAAGCGGACTTGAACGGCGCTGTGTTGCCGCTGCCACGCTTTTCACGCGATACACGCCCGCAATCCGAGCTCACGTCATGCCCGCCTGGGGAATATATACACACTGAACGAGAACAGTGTTTTTTTCTTCTTCTTTCTCTTTACACCGCGAAAGGCCGTCCTTCGACGCACGACAGCCTCGGCGCGTGGCACACATATAGACTAGTGAGCCGCTCCTCGTGCGGCCACAATACACTCGGTGCAGGGAGCGAGTAAAAGCACGCCTAAGCAAACAACACGCCCTGGGCCAGCGTTGCCGTATGAAAAGCAAGAAGCGTGGGATATCGGCGGCAGGCAAACATTCCCGGCTCCTTTGCCGAGGTCCGCGTTCGTGCGTGTGTGTGTGTGTGCGGCGTATACGCAGCTCAAGGCGCAGCGGCAACAGCGCATTTTGCGGCAGGCGTCGGCCGACTCCCGGCCTGTCAGTCGTCGGCGGCGGCGGCGACTGCTCCACTTGTCAAATGGGACGGACCTGGCGGGACCGGTGCGCCTCGGCCAGATCCGAGTTCGCCCCCCTCTCCCCTGGCTTCCCCTCTTTCCCCGATCCTTATTCTGCCCCTCCAAGTTCTCCGCGCTACAAGGAGCACCCCATTCTGTATGCTGCTTTGCGCGTTACGTGAAGCCGTGTGGTACGAAAGTACCTCGCTATAACGAAATGGTCTATAACGAAATAGTGGATACAACGAATGACGATTCCCCTTGAAAGCTCGGATAACTCGGGCTGTAATGAAGCTACGGCTATAACGTAGTAATCGCCGTGCCTTTTCAACTTCGTTATAACGAGGTTCAACTGTTTTGGTGCACCCAAAATGCTCCCGGCTCGAAGTGTTGTCAGTGGTTTGCCGAGCAGCGGAGGTGAACGTCTGTCTGCTGTGGGGGCAGATGTACTACAAGGAGAGTCAAGTCAAACATTTATGTGCCTATATCTAAAAAAGCGTCAGTGAAGTTGCAGTGCCCCTCGCACTATTGTCGTCCCCTCTACACAAGTTGTAGTGTTCACGCGAATATGGGCAATACGC
Source organism: Amblyomma mixtum (assembly GCF_055824585.1). Classification (NCBI taxonomy): domain Eukaryota; kingdom Metazoa; phylum Arthropoda; class Arachnida; order Ixodida; family Ixodidae; genus Amblyomma; species Amblyomma mixtum. The sequence continues at coordinate 53,210,768 of NC_143016.1, read as the reverse complement.
ACGCATTGGCAGAACTCGAGGGGCTCTGTCTGTGTAACGGTCGCTTTCGCGTACGTATACCTGTATCCAGCGGCTAATTCGTTCCCGCCCAAGTAGTTGGATTACCCACCGTGTTCAATAGCGGCGCTCCTCTGTGATGGACAAACGGAACGATCGTCAGCTGCTTGCTTGACGTTTGCAGAGGGAGCTCCCTGGGCGTCACCATGATGCCCTTTGCATTGTCGTGTGCATTTGACGCTATAGCACGGTGGAAGCAACAGCGAAACCGGTTTCCGACAGACCAGTCAGGAGTCATTTCGACAGCTCCCTCGCCCGATGCAAAGGTCTATATGAGCTCCTGTTCAGTGACGTCACTGTCATGGAAGTCATGCAGTAGTCGGTGGCTTGCAGGCGCACGTTATTCATTCTGCCTCGGGGCTAACGCCATTTTATACAAGATATCAAGAGAACGGAACTATGAACAAATGAAAATAAAAACGTCCTCGTCACGTCCTGACATGCGTTCTAGCGCATCTTCTCGTATTGCTGGACTCTCTCTTTCCAAGACGACAGCAGCATCATACACGCTGCGCACGAAGACAGTACCTATATGGGCACCACGCTCAGTTCGTGTCGTTTGCTGGCGTCCACTACGCGAGCAAACGTGGTACGCTCCTTTGTCTCAGCGGCGTGCCCAGCAACCGCATCCGCCGAGGAGGAAAAAGACAAGCTCGATTCTGTGGCCACGGCGCATTCCGCTGTCTCCGTGATCAAATAAAACGTTACACGAACGTAGCGGAACGGGCTGCAACGATTCGGGCGAGCCCCACATGCCGACGATGCGTTGCGGATTCCGTGCGTTTCTGGGTGACTTCGCGTCACGGAAGCAGCCAGGCTCCAGCCCTGTCTCTCTCTTCTCTTGTCGTTCTCTCTGTTTTTTTTTTTGTTTTTTTTTCCCCCTCGGCTTTGAGTGCTTTTTGCGCACCGCAAGTATAAACGTCCGCGTGGTTCCGTGCGCATGCGTGTGGAGGTTCACACGTGGTTGTTCAGGCCATCTTGTGTTTGGAGAATCGCTGCTTTCTTTTTTTTTTTATGAAATGCTGCCGGCTGTATTTTGCCGGCCGAAGAAATTGTGGGTGCGTGATTCAAAACCGAATCAGTTGCGCCTCGAAGGAGAAATAGGAAGAAATAAAAAAAAAAAAGGGTGGGACTGAGAACCAAGTAGGAATGAGTGTCGTTGCACACGTATGTCTAATACTTTCCTTAGGCTTAAACCTGGCTTAAACCTCAAACTGTGGTATTGTAGTCCTTTCTTTTCCTCCGTCCTTTTTATGCAGTCCTAATCTTTATCGAACGTGAACCAAGCATCCCGCAAGATTTTACTAAACCTGACGTACACGGTCTCCGGACAAGGATTCTTATCAGGTGAAATATAACGTGATGTTGGCTTGGAAAGCACCCATGCATGTAGACACGATACAGTGTCCAGAAAAAAAAAAAAAAATATGGCGCTTTTTTTTATTATTTGGCGGAAAGTGGCGAGCACATGCGAACTTCTAAGCTATATGTGAGTGAAGAATTCAGCCTATTGCAAAGTAGTATATGCTGTGAATGGACGTGAGCCGACGTCTGCTAAAAATGCGACCAGCCAACATGCAGCGCACGTATGAGTCAGTGCGTGAGTGAAAGTAGCCTCTTATATAGGCCTAACGGAGATGTGGGTTACAGGCGGTGCAAAGGGCCCCACACTTGGCGAAATATATAAAGCATGACTGATAGCAAAGCATGGGGACCAACCGTGCATGAAGTGATCTTAGCCTCATTGAGTGAATGAAAAGGTAAAAGGGTGCATAAACAGAACCTCTCGGTGAGCTGTTAAAGAAATTGTATTTTAGCGCCCTTTGACAATCTGATTAATGCGGTATATTAGCAGAATTTATCCGGATATAAATGTGGTTACGTATACGGACGAAGTGTAAAAGAAGCTCGCGGGAATTTTAGTGACTTCATCTTTATTTAAGGAGAAATAGGGCGGCGCGAGGACAGCGGAGTTGGCGAGGCGAACAGCGTTCATAACACCGCCTTGTTTTTGTCCTGAATTGGGTACTATAGCTTGCTTCTGGTGCTGCCAGCTATCTTATTTGCTTTCCACAAACTCCGTCTGTGTTTCGGGTAAGAAGAATATCGGTAAACGATTGCTATGCACCACAGCGTTCAGTTCTTGACCGATTTCTTGCAAGCGAAAGTTCCCACTCGGGAACAGACTGATTGCAGCGCCGCCTCGCGACCCGCGGTCACCTGGCCGCTGGCGAAGTATAACTTCGTCTCGCACTTACAAGCATTTCAAGCGGTTGGCTTTCGTGACTGAGCCAAAATAAATTGCTTGCTTGCGCGCGTGCGATAGCAGTGTGTGCGGTAGGCGCATTTTCAGATTTTGGGCATATGTACATACAGTCTTTGCCAAAAGTAGCCGAAAGTAACCCTCGGTACCTTTCGGTTCGTAGGAATCCTTTGGATCGGTACCTATTGGATCATGGCAGGCAGCCCACCTGCCCACCGGGTTGTGGGCAACCTGCGATGTGTGTACACCTGACAGGCCTTTGCCCAGGTTTTCCCCCAAAGGCCTTTAGGTAAAGGCCTTATGGCAAATGAATTTAAGGTGAAGGCCTTCATGGAAAATGTCTACCGGGTAAATACGTTTCGGTCAAATGGCTTTAGCATGTAAGGGTCCTGAGTGCCCACCGTAACTAGTGCGAAGGCACGATATTCCGCTGTTAGCAATGCTAAACCGTCTGCAATCTTTTTTTTTTTCGCCTATCCGCATCCCGTAAACTTTCACTGCCTGCGCGACAAAGTTGTCACTTGCCACTGTCTCCTGCGTGGCTCGCGCGAAACGAAGCAGCGTCCTTGCACTTTTCGTCACTGTCACCGGGAGTATTGATAAAGAGATACGCGTCGGCGGACGCCGGCCGCACCGCGTGTATAACGGCGGCGATAGAATCGGCGCTATTATGGCTTGTCGCGGAGCGTTACCCCCCACTCGTTTGTGGCTGCGAGAGCCGTCGCGGCGGGGCAGCAATTTGCGCGTCACTTCTCCGCTCGAGGCCGCCAGCGGAGCGGTGCTCTTATGCAAAGATCAGCTGTCACTGCCGAGGAGCGCGCAAGGACGAACTGGGCCATGAAGCGAGCAGCTTTTCAAGTGCACGCGCTCTTCTCGCGTTACCCAGGCTCCGGCGCGGCCGAAGCAGCTAGCAGACTCCGTCGTCGTCGTCGTTCTTGCTATTGCTGTGACGACTGGCCACATCTGGTCGTCTTCTGCGAGGCGGCGCTGCGAGGGTGGGGGAGGGTAAACCAACGAAGAAGGGCCGTGGGACCACGAACGGCCCTCCTCAGCTTCTCTTCGCCCACTGTCGAAGTTCGTTGTACGTGCAGTGTTTTGTTTCTTTCGGTTACGCCTCATCGTTTGCGGTTGTTCGATGGGAAAGCCTTCCTCCTCCTCCTCTTCTTGTCTTCAAAACGGAGAGAGGGAGGCGCGGTTGATCGTTCCCAGACGCCACGGAGTTCGAGCCGTGCGTTTTGGCTGTCCGTGGGGACTGGCTGGATGGCTGGGACCGCGGTCGCGCTTCGGATGCCTCGCTGAACGCCGCACCCTGCCGCCAGGCGTCCCGAACTTCCCTCTCCCTCTCTACTTCGGGGACTAGACTAGGCTGCTGTCTTCGAACGGTTCTTGTTCTAAGAAGCGGCAGCAACAGTTCTCTCTCTCTCTTTCCTCCTCCTCCTCCCCGGGCGTCCTCATATCGGTATCCGATGACAGGCCCAGGCGGCGGCGCCGCAGCCGCTATTCCCTGGGGACGGAAGTAACAATTCGGCGAACACGGAACAAAGCAGACACTGATGACTGGTCGCCTATCGCCGGAAGAAGCTGTTTATGCCGCGCGGTCGAAAGATCCGCGTTGAGTGGGAAACAATTTGGGCGACTTTGGATGGAGCGGCGCGACGAAAGTGTGCGGCACGCTCGGTATTTTTTGGTCGGCAGAGATGGCGGTTGCCCAGCTGTCGTGTAAAGCACAAGGAGGATGTGGGGAAGAGAATTGCTGCGCGGATGTCCCAGTCGTTTCACAAGACTTCTCATTTCGCCGGGAGAAATCTCTGTTTGAATATATATGGTCGCGCGCTGCTGGGAAAGAGCTGCTGTGGTGTCAAGCGCAGATCGCTGCCGTAAAAAACCTTTTTAGTAGTTACTCGCATTGTTATTGGCTATTTATCGATAAATCTTCATTTTTTTTTTACGCACAGGCTTAAAAATATTTCGATTTCATTCAAGGGTAAAAAGTTCATAAATAAAATTACCTTTGGGAGACGATTTTTTTTTTCTATTGACATGGAGATAAGAGGAGATGTTGGTGATTGGGACGCAGGCTACTTCTTTTTACGTAATGGAAGAAAAACACCGCAACTGGCGGGGTAACGCTGAACAAATCACAGCTACAACACGCGTAATTCACAGTACCAATAATACAATAGACACGCCAGAAATGCTAACATAAAATATAACAATAAACTATAAGTTATGATATTACCCAATGATTTAAAATGAGGATATACTGTAAGCAATGATATGTCCTAATCACAGTCAAACGGCATAAAAACCAAACCCAAGAAATGAAAGAGAAACTATAGGCAGCAACAATAACGATATACGCAGATACATCATATGCATAATAGAAACACATATAAATGATTGCCAGGACACTGGAGAGCATGAGCCGGCGGGAACAATCACATAATTTCATTGCGAATAGGCTACAGCGTACTCGTTAATTCTTACTCGCTTAATTCGAAATTCTGGTTTATTCGAATTTCAGACTGACACTTTGCTCCTGTCAGCATCGAACTTCGCATTATTCGATAACATTCCGGTCCCCTACGGGCTCGCGAACTATCGCAATCTCTCTTTAACTTCCGGCTGGTTCTTTCTGGACTTCGCACCTGTGCCGAAGGCTGAGCGAACCTGGAAAACTTCAAACGCGCGTGTGCTGCGGCGCTCATCTGTGCGCGCATCGCTCACGCTGAGAACGCGCACTTCAGGTAGCGCGGGACGTGTGTAGGAAACTGCGTAGGAAACCGTGCTCTCCGCGGGGCTACTTTTTCGCAACGCAGGCGCAATCAGCGCTTCGTTCCGCAGCGGATGCTCCTCCTCCCCTGTGACGAAACTGACGACCACCCCACAGGGAACCGGCGCGGCGCCACGGAGGAGGCTCTTCGATTCCGCCTAATTATCGCATCGACTGGCTCTCCTCCGGGTGTATGGTCGACGCGCTAGCCGAGCACGGTGTTGAGGTCGGAGGGGCCCAGCGAGTTGGGGGGTGTCGTTCAGGGCAGCAGGTCCCGACTCGGAAGGACGATGGCGAACTCCATTTAGGAGGAAATTGTACAGAAGGTTTATTCACATATTTACAAGCGTAAGAGAAGTGAGAGACCTGAGTGAGAGACTATTCTGCCGCATTCGTTGTCGACTTTTATACCCTTCTTCGTCCCCAAATTCCCTAGGTTGAGGACGCCCACGCCGGAGTGGGAGGGGCCTATAACTTTCACCTCTGCGCACAAACACAACACCGCACTTAGGGTCACGCCCCTGTCACGTGTTGATTCCGAGGGAAAGAAGGCCGCCGTCGAGGCGTTGACTGAGGTAGGTGGTGGTTTCTGGCCAGCTGAAAGTCCCGCGGGTCACCGACATCTGTTGTTCCTCAGATGGCATCCGCCGCTCGAGGCCGTAACGAAGAGGTCATGAAAGGCCGGAAAGTGCTCCTTTGTCCTTGCCCGCCAGCTCGTCGCGGCGCTTGGCACGCCAAAGAGCCACAGCCAACGAAGCCCTTTGTTCCCCCGGCATGCTCACAGCAATTGGGGAAGATAACATCGGTCTCCCCGCGGCGGCGGCGGCGGCGACACTTGAAGAGACTTCGGAAAGGCGGTCTGTTTTTGCTAAAACTTCAACCCCTTCTTTATGGTTCTGTACTCCGACCGGGAAGGGCTCGGTAAATGGAATCAGCTGTCACCTGGGTCCCGTGTGTGGTCCATGACGGCAGGCTTGGGGCAACGGTCGCAAAGTAGAAAGCAGGTACTCTCAGCCACCCAAGAGACATATGTGTGCTGGCTGCTTCCCCCGCTGCTTAGCCTTCGCCGTACCTTGCTTAACGACGACCCACGTCTGGTGGTAATTTCTCCCAGACCCGCGTTCTTCGACCTTGACATCGCATCTTGCTTCCCGATGACACACGTCGGGAAGTAGTCCTTCCAGGCCCGTGTACTAGGACCTTAACAGCTCCTCCGCGGCCAGGAAAATCTCGACCGGCCAGTGGTCACAATCACTCGCCGAGGAGAGATGGGCTTGAGTGGTAGAGTGGGATGCCTCTCTTAATTTTCTCTGCACACAGCACATAGCAGAGTCCTAATCCTCGCACAAGGGAGGCATTAGTCGAAACCAACCACACAACATAGCGCCACTCCCCAGGCAGTGCAAGGAAATTCACCCGAGATCCACCAGGCTGTTAAGCAATAAAAATGGGAAGCCTAAAATTGAACTCAAAATTTTGCAGTTGACAGCAACAGTCGTGGCCATAAAGCGGAACTACATGTAACCTCATAACGGCCGAAGTCAAACCGCCACGTAGCACGATTTAGGTGTGGTCTCTCAAACTTTGACCCACAACTAAAATTTCGATTGAAACCGCAAAGCTGAGATCACCCCAATACCCTCTGTCAACTAAAAGGATCTTCAAAAGCAAGTTCAAAATTTTGCCCAGCTCATCCTTACATAATCTTTCCGAGGAAACACTGTCGAAAAGATTGCTATCTCGAAGTTGAGAGTACATTGAAGCCTGCAGATATAATTCTGCGTCTTGTTATGGATGCCACGTTCCCGTATACTATGCTCTGCCGGTTTCTTTCCGTTACAGTCCATGGCTACACTATCGGCTACAAGTTGTAAAAGCAGTGTTGCAAAACTGCACCGCAAATGCACTCGCCAGACACAATTTATTCTCAATTTCCCTGATTTGCCATAACACCACATTCTTTCTTATAATGAGAGTTCACTATACATGTGAGAGGGATCTAAGCCTTCGGCAAACTGAACTAAGCTTACTTTTCACTGTTGTCTGTCTTTTTTTCTCACAGCAAAATCATAAACACAACTAAAAAGGAAGCTCTTCGTCCGAACAAATCACTCTCCAGAACCCAGCATAAACTTTCACTCTCACTGAGTCGTAGCCGGTCCTCGCATGTTCGAAACAGACAAACAACTTTTTCAAAATGCTCACAAAAAAACGAAAAGGATAAGCAAAATTTCTCTCTCCTTTGAGCTCAGGAATTAACTTTTCAGCCGCGCCCTCCGTGGTCGCGTCCGTCTAACCTTCCCTCGAGCTGCGGAAGCGTGACGAATGAAGCCACCCCTCGCGTTTCTGTCTCTGTCTCCGTGCTCCGTCGAGACACTGTGACAGCCTCGGTAGCGCGTGTAGTGCCGAACCCTACTACACAACAATGGTCTTCCGTCGAGGGGATTGCTTGTCCCCCCTTCCCACTTTGAGCCCGCTGCACTGTTCCCCTTCTTACTTGTCTGTTGACACGGCAGACGCAAACGAGTGTTCCGCGCCCTTTTCAGTAGCTTGGCACCACAAACTTGCCGTGATAGCTTTCGACGTCGTTTTTTTCGCCTGGGGATAGTGCCGCTCATTTTCAGGGAATCGTGTGGTCGGATATTTCTGCAGCGAAAGTTGTTTTCTTTTACTTCTCTCCCCTTTCGAGAGCTGACCGCACTTGTCTTTAGACAACACGATTTTGCTTCTTTCGCACGTCGCGGCCTTTTTGTGGGCTTACTGCCACTTTCATCTTTGGATGACAACTTCCTGGCAATTTTGGGAGGGCTGTTCTCTAACCTATCCGCACGCGTCGCACGATCAGAATTTGCTTTCTGACACGCAATGCGGTTCTTTCCTTTAGGTTTTAAACCAACCCCATCTCTCTTTACGCTAGTGACAGATAGCACTGCAAGATGAGAGCCTTTCATTTCTTTCTGCTCCGGCAGTGGTGCGCTCTTTTCTCCTAGCTGCGAGCCTCCCGCGTGCCCCTCGGGATCAACAACCATTTCTTTAGGTTCCCCGCACTCACGAAGGGTACACTTCTCTCCGGGTTGTCGCGCTATCTCGCTGGAGTCGCAGCTACGCACTACCTCTACGCAATCGACCGCGGGACGTTTCACTGCCTCTGGTTTAGGCGACTCATTCCCCTGAGTATTGTCCTCTGTCGTTTGCGCGTCTTCTTCACTGCCTTTGAGCACACCAGGCTCATCTTTGTCACACACCTTGCGGTGGCACCGCTCTGCACTCTTTTGTGCACACTTTTTAAGGCTAGCCTCGATTTTACATTTAGAACCTGTAAATTCGGGCACCTCTACTTTTTCCTTCTCACGCCCGTGCCGCTTGGACGCCCAAACCAACTTCTCTCTCGTGGCGTCGCGCTTGTCCAACTCGGCCACGGTCTGGCATGCCTTTTCCTTAAGCTGTCGGGTCGGGTGTTCCCTTTTTTCAGCTTTACCTCTTAGCCGGTCGCCCGCTTGCACTGACCCCCGTTTCATGTCAACGCGGTGACCCGGCTCGGCAACGATTTCGCGTGCCTTTTTCTTACACTCTAGTGTCAGGTTCTCCCCTTTTCCTGCACCTTCTCCCTCTATCCGAGCGTCGCCCCGATCCAGCTCGGCAACGGTCTCTCTGGCCTCTTTGGAACGTTTCTCTGGAGTTGTCGCGTTTGGTTCCCACTCGGGCCAATCACGCGTCTGTTTCGTTTTTGCAGCGTTGAGATATTTACATTCCGCGACAGTCTGATGCTTTACGGGTTTTCTCTGGACAGAAGCAGCCTCGGATCTAAATGGCTCCTTCACTCTCGCATCGGAGCGCATCCGGCCGCCTAGGTACTCTGTCCTAACTCCGAAGTGACGGAATAGAGCTGCCTTCGCTGTTTTGTAGTCATCCATCTCCTCATCGGACAGGCTCAGTACGACATAAGCAGGCTGAGTTGGCAAAAGGGACACAAGCATGTGGCTCCAAATCTCATTGTCTAATTTAGTCTTCTCACAGATGCTTTCAAATATGTCAAGAAATTTTGAAATGCTTTCGCCTGTCTTGAAAGCTCGCAGCCGAGATCGCGTCACATCCCAGTCTCCCTTGACAATGCTTTGGTCGACTTTTGCTATTATGCGCTTGTGCTCTGCCTGTTGCGCTTTTTCGCGCAGTTTAAGACTACCTCCTTCTTGTGCATGTTCTTGGCACTCTGATTCCTCACTCTCCGCTTTTGTCGGAGTTCTGCATCCTTCATTCTTGACTGCGTCTCGTAGCATCTCAACTCTAAGCTGCAACCTTTTCAACTCTCGTTCCTGTTTCTCTATTTCCCACTTCCGTTGCTCTGCCGCTAGCCGTTGCTCTTCTACTCTTTTCCGCTTATCCTCTGCTTTCTGCAGCTCGGGTTTGAGTAGTTCCCACGTAAACCTGATTGTTTCCTCATCGGCAGTTTCTAAAAGCGATTTACAAATATCGGCTTTCTCCATCTCCTCCTGAACAACCGCACCCAACTCCTCGCACAGCGCTAGCAAATCTGCCTCCGGCCATGTCACGAGATCCATGCTTGCTGCTCCTAGCCCCGGCTTTGCTGTTCCACTGTTGTCGTGAGGTTCACACACATGCCTCATCGAACAACTTCCCTCGATTCCCAGCAGTTCAAAGTTATTACCCAAACATTTGAAGCCTGGCAAATCTCAAGCAAAGTCCGAGCACTCACCCAAAGAAGCAGCACCACGAAGCATGGTCGATCCAACCGCTGCCAACCAGTTGTTGAGGTCGGAGGGGCCCAGCGAGTTGGGGGGTGTCGTTCAGGGCAGCAGGTCCCGACTCGGAAGGACGATGGCGAACTCCATTTAGGAGGAAATTGTACAGAAGGTTTATTCACATATTTACAAGCGTAAGAGAAGTGAGAGACCTGAGTGAGAGACTATTCTGCCGCATTCGTTGTCGACTTTTATACCCTTCTTCGTCCCCAAATTCCCTAGGTTGAGGACGCCCACGCCGGAGTGGGAGGGGCCTATAACTTTCACCTCTGCGCACAAACACAACACCGCACTTAGGGTCACGCCCCTGTCACGTGTTGATTCCGAGGGAAAGAAGGCCGCCGTCGAGGCGTTGACTGAGGTAGGTGGTGGTTTCTGGCCAGCTGAAAGTCCCGCGGGTCACCGACATCTGTTGTTCCTCAGATGGCATCCGCCGCTCGAGGCCGTAACGAAGAGGTCATGAAAGGCCGGAAAGTGCTCCTTTGTCCTTGCCCGCCAGCTCGTCGCGGCGCTTGGCACGCCAAAGAGCCACAGCCAACGAAGCCCTTTGTTCCCCCGGCATGCTCACAGCAATTGGGGAAGATAACATCGGTCTCCCCGCGGCGGCGGCGGCGACACTTGAAGAGACTTCGGAAAGGCGGTCTGTTTTTGCTAAAACTTCAACCCCTTCTTTATGGTTCTGTACTCCGACCGGGAAGGGCTCGGTAAATGGAATCAGCTGTCACCTGGGTCCCGTGTGTGGTCCATGACGGCAGGCTTGGGGCAACGGTCGCAAAGTAGAAAGCAGGTACTCTCAGCCACCCAAGAGACATATGTGTGCTGGCTGCTTCCCCCGCTGCTTAGCCTTCGCCGTACCTTGCTTAACGACGACCCACGTCTGGTGGTAATTTCTCCCAGACCCGCGTTCTTCGACCTTGACATCGCATCTTGCTTCCCGATGACACACGTCGGGAAGTAGTCCTTCCAGGCCCGTGTACTAGGACCTTAACAACGGTCACGCGAGGCCTGTCTCCGGCTGTGCAGCTGACGAGTGCGTGTCTTCTCCGGTCACGGGATCGCGACACTACCCCGAGGCACGTGACCCACTGCCTGCCGCTGTCACGAGTTTTCGTGCAGCGGTCGACCGCCGCAACAGGGATGGGATGCCGCCGGTCGATGATGGAGCACAGGCCTGCATGCGTGTGTCAGGTTGGCTGGATTTTATTTGCGCAGCCATCCGCGGACTTGCGCCTGTGCAAGCACGACGCACTCCTCTGGCGGCCTTCTCTGCCGAACACGGGCTGCGGAGAAGCAAAACACAGCCGTTCTTGGGGTGGAGACAGTTGCTGTGTACACGTGCAGGTGCGGGACAATCGTGGTCTGCGACAAACGGCAGCTTTGATTGTGGTGATTGAAGATCAGTTTCAGATCGATATCTCTGTCATGTATGATTGTTTCGAGTCAGTAGTGAGGCAACCCTCTGGGTTGGTCTCAGGCCAGTTTTTAAAGCTTGATCTCGTACGCTGTCATGCAGATCGATTACGAGCGCTGACGTCACATGTGTCTGTCTTGGAAAATGCGTGATTTCGGAAGAAAAGGGAAATTTCTCCAATTGTGTGAGCGTTCTTTTTTTTTTTCCTTGCCCATGCGGTAGTATTTTGTCACGCCAGAACGCCGCCGTTGTCCGGCGTCACGAAATTTGGTGATTGGTCAAGAGAAGTCACGTGACCTTTTGAAGTCGCCACATCCTGCCCACCGCTGCAGGTGGCAGTTAAAATAATGGCTGGTTGAGAGAGATCGTGTGATCCTTGTGACGTCATCACAGCCTGCCTACCGTGTTTTGAGAAACTATAGTTTCTAGACAGCAACCAAGATAGAGAACCGGAATCAGAAATCAGAAAAAAAAATATGATATATGCAAACGTCGGCACCGCTATGGCATAGCGGATACTGCAGCTATAGCAGTCCGAATATGGAGGTTGATGGCCCGACAATTGCTACGAAATTGACGGAAACGCACTCAGAAGTTGCAACGGAAGCTACGACAGATGTGAAATCTGATGCTGTCGCATTCGACTCTTGAGGTGCCTTAAATGCCCCCATAGTTTTTTCTTTTTTTTTTATCTGCACCAGTGAAACGCTACAGTTGAGCCTGCGATGAGTTCAGTTTGGTTTGCACTTTGGTTTGGTTCGCGAGGCCCCGCTCCTTGCTCATATCAATAAAACGCTGGGTTTGTATGTTCCCGGAAGGGGGAGGATTCCGCGGACGCAAACCTTATCTCCGCCGTTCTGTTATTCAGAAAGGAAGCAGGGGCACACCCCAAGGCTCCGTTTTATCTCCACTACTTTTCAACATTACCCTCATACCGATGGCACGAAAATTACAGCGCATCCCACATTTGTCCCATTCCTTCTACGCAGATGACATTACCCTGTGGACGACCACGGGAAATGTCGGCGAAATGGAGGAAACCCTCCAAGCGGGAGCGGACGCGGTAGCCGAGTGCGCGGCCTGTATAGGCCTCGCATGCTCGCCGACCAAATCCGAAATCCTGCTGCTCCACCCGACCGCGGACCGTCACAAAAAGGGAAACCCCTCTATACACGTGAAGGTCGACGGCCTCCAAGTACCGGTGGTACAGAAACTCCGCATTCTGGGAATTTTCATTCAAAGCAACGGCCTCAATACAGAGACACTCTCCAAACTCACGATCATGACACATCAAACCATCAGGCTAATCAAAAGAATAGCAAACAAGCACCGAGGCATGCGAGAACATGACCTAAGGCGGTTAGTGCAAGCATTCGTGATTAGCAGAATGGTATACACACTCCCCTATCTTCACCTCACAAAGATGGAAGCGGACAAAGTAAACTCGCTAATAAGACAGGCCTACAAATCGGCCCTAAATCTCCCACAAGGGACCTCTAACAACAGACTCCTCCGCATGGGGGTCCACAACACTCTACAAGAACTGACTGAAGCCCACCGCACAGCACAATTGGACAGACTATCCTCTACAAACACGGGCAGACACATTCTAGCCGCATTAAACATCGAACCAACGGGTCCCCCTCCGGACAACACCCACAGCATTCCTAAGCAAATCAAGGAAAAGCTAATCGTCCACCCACTACCCAAGAACGTACACCCAACCCACAACCGGGAAAGACGCGAAGCACGCGCCAAAGCCCTGTATAAAAAACACGCGGACAACGAAGACGCAGCCTATGTAGACGCGGCAGAATATCCATGCAACCCAGCGTACGCCTTAAGCGTGGTGTCATATGTTAGGATAAATGAACAATTCAAAAGACGTTTATTCGTCTTTCCGCTACAAAGGATCACTGGGTTAACAAGAGGCCGTGTTGCTTCTTTCGTGTCCAACACCTGAGTCTGTTCTTCTTCACGCGCCGCGCGAGCGCTCGTCCTCCTCATCCTCTCCTCACATCACTCTCTCCTCCCACGGGCGGCTCGGGTTGCTCGGACTCAAAGTTCGGGTTGCTCGCCCTCCGGCGAAGGATCTCCGTCGGCGGGAATGAGCTGGCGCTCACATTCGGCCATCCTGTGCCACCGACCGCCCCGGTCGGAATCGTCCTCGCGGCCCGATTCTTCCGAACTTGTCTCGTGTAATTCCCGGTCCCAAAGCTTCAGCTTGTCAACCGGTGCAATACTGCTGTAAGCTCTTCGCCTTTGCCGCCCCGGAGGCACGTTTTCGATGCGGTAGCGGTCGTTGGGAAGCCTTTCTCGGATGATATACGGTCCTTTGTATTTTTCTTTCAGTTTCCTTGACTCCCCACTTGCTGCCGGTTCTCGCTCAACTAGTACAACATCTCCAGGATTGTATGTCGGCGCTTCCACCCGCTTCCTGTTGTACCGCTCCTGTTGCTTGCGTTGGTCTTCTCGGATATTCTCCGCCGCTGCGGCTCGCCTGGTTTCAACTTCATGGTCAAATTCCTCTGCGAGGGCGTCTTCCACGGTGTCGCCCTTGATGCCTCGCGGCCTGAAGTTGAAGAGCAGTCCGAACGGAGTAGTTTTAGTGGCTTTGTGGAGCGTATTGTTTATGCCCCACATCACCTGAGGCAACGCAGAGTCCCAGTCTTTGCCGTTTGCATCTTTCGTCAAGCTTGCCACTGCCGGGGTTATCATGCGATTATATCTTTCGACTTGCCCGTTAGCTCGCGGAGTGGCAGTAGCGTTTTTGACGTGCACGATGTTGTAAGTTTCGCACGCTGCTTTGAATTTGGCACTTGTATAAGCAGTTCCGCGGTCCGTGATCACCATAGCCGGTGGGCCAAAGATTCCTGCCACATCGTGTAGAAACTGCGCCGCTGGTGCAGCTGATGTGTTGCGGACTGCACGCAACAATACGAACTTTGTGAAAGAGTCGACGACTACAATTATGTAGGCGTTTCCGGACTTGCTTCTTACAAATGGGCCTAGGTGATCGATGTGTAGTGATCGAAATGGCTTGTTGCCCTTGTCAATGCTGTGAAGTTTGCCCGGTCTCTTTCCAGATGGCGTCTTGTGGAAAAGACATTCGATGCAAGAAGCTATGTATCTTCTAACGTAACGCTTCATGCTGGGAAACCAATACCTTTCCCTAAGTTTCTTCAAGGTTTTCTCCACTCCAAAATGGCCAATGTCATCATGACATGTCCTGACGATTCTCCAGCGAGTCTGGTTCGGAACTACCCACAGCAGTCCTTCGTTAGAGTCGGTTTCTTGGTTCTTCTTGAATACTATGCCGTTACGCAACCGGTATTCGTTTTTGACGCGCCTGTCTTCTTTGGATAGGTCTTCTTTTTTTTCTAGCCTTTCCTTCAAAGCTTGAACCTTTGGATCATTCAGCTGGGCAACGGTTAGCACGTCTTCTGTCGCTATGCATGTTGCAAGGACGTGAAGGCCAGGAACAATATCCGTCTCTTCTGGAGGGTCGTATGCAGAGCGGCTAAGTGCATCAATCTCTGAAACGGTGGTTGCGAAGCAGTCCCGATACTCAAAAATAAGCTGTTCGAGCTTTTCACGTTCCTCAGGAGCAACACCAGGACCTACTTGAATCTCTTCGCTCGGTATCATTAAGGGCTGGACAATGCTGGTGTCCGACTCACCCTCTCGTGGCGATGCATCGTCTGGGTAGCAAATTTCCGCTCGTGCGACTCGTTCGTTCGCTTTGATGGTCAGTTCATGATTGGAAATGTTCATTATAGGGACTATTGTTTCGTTGGTCCCGTCAACGCTGAGGACACAGCGTGGTATGCAATGCTCTCGACCTTCTTGGCACCTGAGCTGCATGTCCACGAAGACATCTGAGCGTGGTGCGCTACCAGTGGCGTAGAGCTTAACGAAACCCACGTATTTTGGGGGCACGATCGTTGTTTCCTTCGCCCATTGGCACACAGGTCGTTCTGGGAGCTCTGGAATTTCAATGGACTGAAGCGTGTCGTCTCTATTGTTCTCGTTCCTGTGCTCCTCAAAAATTCGCACTGTGTTCTTCCGCCTCACAATCGTGATGTGTGGTTGCTCGGTGAAAGGTTGGCCCACAAGTAGGGGTATGGACTGTGACGCGTCCGGCACGACCAGCACAGGAACGTCCGCTGTAGCTTGGGCTCTGCGGCTGTGCCACTGCACGGGCCGCTAATCCGCTTACCTTCGCTATGCAGGTCCTTGCTCAAGTCGTCACTTTTGCTCTCCTGCCGATATTGACGATCGGGACACCCGGCTACGCAGCTGACAACCGGACACAACATCAACAAGATGAACTGTGTACCTTGCAACTGGCCGCCATCAACATTACGGAATCCCTGGCAGCGCCACCTCTCGTATGCCGGACCAACGAGGCTGCATCGGCGTCACCATCGTCACCGACAGCATCATACACGTCATCTATAAAAGAGCGACACCCACCTTCGGCACACTGTGGGCTCTGCGGCTGTGCCACTGCACGGGCCGCTAATCCGCTTACCTTCGCTATGCAGGTCCTTGCTCAAGTCGTCACTTTTGCTCTCCTGCCGATATTGACGATCGGGACACCCGGCTACGCAGCTGACAACCGGACACAACATCAACAAGATGAACTGTGTACCTTGCAACTGGCCGCCATCAACATTACGGAATCCCTGGCAGCGCCACCTCTCGTATGCCGGACCAACGAGGCTGCATCGGCGTCACCATCGTCACCGACAGCATCATACACGTCATCTATAAAAGAGCGACACCCACCTTCGGCACACTGTGGGCTCTGCGGCTGTGCCACTGCACGGGCCGCTAATCCGCTTACCTTCGCTATGCAGGTCCTTGCTCAAGTCGTCACTTTTGCTCTCCTGCCGATATTGACGATCGGGACACCCGGCTACGCAGCTGACAACCGGACACAACATCAACAAGATGAACTGTGTACCTTGCAACTGGCCGCCATCAACATTACGGAATCCCTGGCAGCGCCACCTCTCGTATGCCGGACCAACGAGGCTGCATCGGCGTCACCATCGTCACCGACAGCATCATACACGTCATCTATAAAAGAGCGACACCCACCTTCGGCACACTGTGGGCTCTGCGGCTGTGCCACTGCACGGGCCGCTAATCCGCTTACCTTCGCTATGCAGGTGGGTGATTCCCTTTTCGCTAAGAAAACTAGCAACTATTGCCTGGTACAGCTGCCGAGCCCGCAGTGTTGCCTTGAACTTGCTGTTGAATGTGTAAATGTCGTTCGCGCTCTACTACTACTGTCGGGCGACGTTGAAACGAATCCGGGACCACTTAATCTTGATGATATTATGACTGAATTACAAAAGCTGTCTTCCGGACAGTTACAACTTATCACTGAAGTGCAGGGCCTTAAAAGTCAACTGGTAGCAACTGATAAATCAATATCTGCCCTAAGCAAACGGATTGCTGACCTCGAAACCCAATGCGAGTGCCTTACCACCCTTCGAGCCGAAGTGCAAACACTTCAAGCAAACGCTGATAGTACGACAGAGCAGCTTTTTGATTTGAACACGCGTCTGGACGATCTCGAGAATCGCTCGAGAAGAGACAACCTGGTATTCTACGGCCTTCCGGACCCAAATGAAAAAGAGTCTTATGACCAATCAGAAAAAACAATCATTCAACACTGCCTTGACACCCTCAACGTAGTGATAGAACCTAAAGAAATAGAGCGCGCACACCGCCTCGGCCGCCACACCAATGACCGCAAAAGGCCAATAATAGTGAAGCTGTCGTCATACAAAACAAAAGAGATCATACTCTCGAAAGGCACTAAGCTTAAAGACACTGGTTTCAGCATTGGCGAAGATTTTTCTCTACCAGTTCGAAACGCACGAAAACACCTTGTGGCCTTTGCTAGGACCAAGTCTGCACCATTTTCCCTCCGTTACAAAACGCTGCACATGGGGCCGAAACGGTATATTTTTGACCAAGCTACGCAGACAGTCAAAGAAATCCCATAGGAATCTTTTCGCCGTCGGAAAGCGCGCAAGCAGCCGCCGACTAACTGTCGAGTTAATCTTTCCTTTTCTATAATCTACACTAATGCACGCAGTTTCCTTCCAAAGCGCGAGGCCTTGTCTAATCTCCTTTTATCTTCTGGCAGCAACATATTAATCCTAACGGAAACGTGGCTATCAAGCGACGTCAGTGATAATGAAGTTTTAGATGACTTACCGAATTTTACCGTTTATCGTAAAGATCGTCAGGGCAAACGCGGAGGAGGTGTTCTTATTGCTATTAACAACCAAATTTCGTGTTCCCTTGTTAACATAACTTCAGATCTAGAAATATTATGGATAAAATGCAGCGCTTCACCGGAAACCGTTCTGCTTGGCGTGTGCTACAGGGCCCCTAACACCAACCCGTTATTCGCTCCTAAACTAAACGATTCCCTAGACCAAATTACAAAGAAATACCCCACTGCACAAGTTGTTCTCTTTGGAGACTTTAACTTCCCGAGTATAGATTGGCAAAATGTAGGCCCACTAACAGCAGGTAACTCTGAAGCTAGAGATTTTGTAAATGTTTGTTTAAATTTTAACTTGAGGCAAATGGTGCTCGAACCGACTCGCGTTACGCACGAATCTTCAAACATCCTAGATTTAATACTCACCAACGACCCTGAAAGCTTATCATCAATTACATACCTGCGCGAAGTCAGTGATCATAAGGTTATTCATGCCACGTTCAAGTTTTCCCCCACCTCCCGCCAAACGTTCACGAAAACCATCCGCTTATACGATAAAGGAAACTACGAAGCAATCAACAGCGCACTAGAAGCTTTTCTGCCTTGTTTTCAATCAGTATTCCATCACCGGACTCTCATTGATAACTGGTCAGTCTTCAAAAACAAGATAAACGAACTATCACACAAATTCATTCCCTGTATCAGCTTTCGTGCAAACCGCCAAAAACCGTGGTTCTCACACGATCTTAAAAGATTAGAAAGGAAAAAAAAACGACTTTATAATACTGCGAAATGGAATCGAAGTGCCGACGCATGGGAACGCTACTATACAGCTGAAGAAACATATTATGCTGCAGTTCGATCCGCCAAACGTGCCTTTTTTCAAAAAGATCTGCCAAAAATCCTAACCAATAACCCCAAGAGGTTTTGGGAAATAATAAACCCCCAAGCAACATGCAACACACCCATTAGAAACGCCGCGGGTGAGGAAGCCAATGATGATGAAGGTGCTGAAATATTTAACCGTGCTTTTGCGACCGTCTTCACAGACGAAACAAACTCATCACTACCCACTCCGTCTACTGTAACACTACCAACAATGCCACCCCTTGACATCACAGTGCAAGGCATAACTAACCATATTGACAGAATAAAACTTTCATCAGCTGCTGGAGTGGACGAAATCAACTCCAAAATACTGAAAAACACCAAACACATTTCAGCTATATACCTTTCCTTATTGTATTCGCAATCGCTTTCAGCAGGAATGCTACCGGATGACTGGAAGGTTGGGAGGGTCATTCCGGTCCACAAATCAGGTCTAAAGGACTCTCCACTGAATTACCGCCCCATCTCCTTAACCAGTGTGCCTTGCAAAATCATGGAACATGTCATCTATTCCCATGTCATAAACTTCCTCGATTCTAACAACTTTTTTCATCCAGCTCAGCACGGGTTTCGTAGGGGACTCTCCTGCGAGACCCAATTGGCAATCTTCACTTTTGATCTGCATGCTAATCTTGACCGTAACCTACAGACCGATGCATTATTTTTAGATTTCGCGAAGGCTTTTGACAAGGTACCACACCAACGCCTATTACTTAAACTATCCTTTTTAAATTTGCACCCTAATATTCTAGACTGGATTAAAGAATTCCTAGCTAACCGTTCTCAGTTTGTTTCTATTAACAATCACAACTCAAGCACTCTCCCTATAACATCCGGCGTTCCGCAGGGATCTGTGCTCGGCCCGCTTTTATTCTTAATATATATTAACGATCTGGCGCCACAAGTATCGTGTAACATCCGCATATTCGCCGACGACTGTGTAATTTATCGTACCGTTACTAACATTTCTGATCAAGTGGTTCTCCAAAATGACCTCAACCGCGTCCATGAATGGTGTGACCTCTGGCTAATGACACTAAACGCTAAAAAATGCAAACTCGTCTCATTTCACCGTCAACGCAACCCCCTTATTTTCCCCTATACAGCTGCCAACTCATCTATAGAAAGCGTCCAATCGTTCAAGTACCTCGGTGTAACACTCTGTAGCGATCTTTCTTGGCGAACACACATTACTACAATCATATCATCTGCTAACAGATCTCTAGGATTCCTAAAACGTCATCTTCGTCATGCACCACAACACGTGAAACTTCTAGCTTACAAAACCCTTATTAGACCTAAACTCGAGTACGCCAGTCCCATCTGGAATCCACACCAAATATACCTAACAAATGCCCTCGAATCTGTTCAAAACCGCGCCATTCGCTTCGTTCATTCTGCATATTCATATACAATCAGCGTTTCATCTCTAAAGAATAATTCCGGTCTCGAAAGCCTTGAAACTCGCCGTCGCGTCGCCTGCATGTGTTTGCTCCACAAATTTTTCCATAGCACTCTGAATCAAACGCCTTACATTTCTCATCCGACCCGCATATCTCACCGCACTGCACACCCGTTTCAGATCGCCCGGCCTCTATCGCGCACTGCAACTTTTTCAGGTTCCTTTTTTCCCCGCACCATTGTGGACTGGAATGCCCTCCCCGCCGATGTTGCCGCCATCACGTGCCCATCTTCATTCTTATCCGCTGTAACCACTTGTATCATAGTGCAATGACATGTATTTATTATTGTTGAATATATTAACCCACCCCTTATGTAATACCCCCTGAAGGGGGTCTTTAAGGTGAATAAAGTGAAGTGAAGTGAAGTCGACCGTGAGGGTGATGTTCGTTTCCCCACACGGTGTCACATGTCCGCACCCGTAGCCCCCGATAGTGAACGGCTTTGTCAACTTCGTGTAAGCGACTCCGATTCGGTTGGCATCCTCCTTCCGCAGAGTTACGCATTGGCTACCGAGATCGACGTATGCTCGTATGTCGCAGCCGTTCGCTTTCGCCATCATAAAGTACTTTTCGTTCGCCTCTTCAGCGGCTCGGAGGTCAAAGCCCAACACGTTCTGAGCGACGCGCGCTCCTCTCTCCGTTTTTGCCCTGCAGTCTTTTTCTCCGTGGCCCACTCGTCCGCAGGCGTTGCATCTCGCCTTTCGCTGTGGGGCCGGGCAATTGAGGGACACGTGACCGTACTCGCTGCAGTTGAAGCAGAGGGGCTCTCCTCTTTCATTCCATGGCGGCTTCCTCCTCGCCTTTGGAGAAAGGTTCTTGTGGTCGGTAGTGTTCAAGGCCGACGCCATTGCTTCGCTTTTGTTGCCATGGGCGTTGGCATATGCGGGGAAACGAGAGTAGTTCGGGGGACCACTTGATTTTGAACTTTTGGAGGCAGTGTTTCCCAATCTTTCTTCGAGGCGTTTCAGGCAGTGAAGAAGGTCTTCCGGGGACTCGTACGTGCGTACGCTCACTGCTCTAATCACGTCGTCATCGTATAGCCCCGTGATGAGGTATTCAATGCAAGCTTCATCTGTGAGGTTGCAACGGCGAGCTTTCGAGAGCTTGTCGTAGTAATAACACTCGATGGGCTCACCGCGCTTTTGTCGTCGCTCCTGCATTTCCCGATGGAGTCGTTGGAATCCCGCTGTCGTGGGGAAGGCGCGCTTAATTTCTTCTTTCCATTCCGGCCATGTTTTGTTGACGGAAGAGAGGGAGTCATACCATGTCTTTGCAGGCCCTTCCAACCTCGAGAGTGCGTTTCCAGATATCAGCCGGTCGGACCAATGGTAGACTTTGTGGGTTCCTAAGTGGACACAGGCCACCACCCACCGCGGGTTCGAGCTTCGCGCGAGCCAAGGGCCCCGATCAGCCGTCACCACACACCACTGGGACACCGATGCGGCGCACTCAACCTCCGCTGGGAGGAGAGCGATTCGCCGCAAAGAAATAGGCCTCCAAGTTCACAAAGGAGACGTTTATTCACGTCGTCCTTCAGCAGTACACACACACTCAATCGTCACCCCGTCCCGGGGCGCGCGAGGAGCAAGGCTCCGCTGCGCGCACGAAGCGACTCGAGTAATGCGCGCCGCTGGCACGCCGCTGCAGGAGAATGTCCCCGCGGCAGTGCTGTGATCTCTCTCTCGTGTCGACCGTTGGGCCGGTTGCGAGAGAGAGTGGGCAATCAACGCAAGGTACGCCTGTCGGAGGTCGCTGGACCCCGCTGGACAGGCTCGAGCCGCTGCAGGTCAGAGGACACGTGCGGGCGAGCTCGAGTAAGCACTGGTCCGAACGGCAAAAGGCCGGCACGGACAAACAGTAACGTACGCACCTTACGCTGTCTCGGAGGGATCTCTCTCTCTGGGCCCCGCTCGGACGGTCGCGGGATGCGCGGCCGCCAAAACGGGTCCCGGATTCCCGCCAAAAGGCGCCAATGGCAAAGGCCCTTGGGGAGCCGGGGCGGAGCTGTGGCTAAATGACAGTGATTAGTCACCCAGCCGCCTCTCCACCGCCTGAGGCGGGAGCAAGGGAAAGAGGAGAAACAACGCGGGCGGCCGGCACAGCCGCGCAAAGGCGACGGCGTAAAGCCAGGATTCCCACATCCCCCTCTCCTTAAATGCCCTCCTACCCATCGGCAAAGCACGCGGCCAAAATAAAGAAATCAATACACAAAAAAATAAGCTACACTTCAGTTCCAAAATAAAGAAATGAATACACAAAAAAACTAGATACACTTCAGTTCCAGCCACAACAACGTAAGAAAAAACAACAAAAACAAAGGAAAACAAGGCAAACAAACAAACACGGGCATATGCTTCAGTAAATCAAAGCAGCCTGCAGATTATATACACGGTACACAAGGAGATGTGAATACCACTGTACAGCTGTGTTACAGGTGGATGCCAGCCTCAAAGTTCGATGGCGCGGCCCAATGGGCCGGTCGGCGACTCACCGCTCGCAGACTTCAAGTTGAACGCGTTGGGAGGGCCGACGACTGATGGCGGTCTTCTTTCCGTTGATGTAGGGTGCGTTGATGACGACGGGGCCGTGGCAGAGCACTGACCTCGCGCCCTTGGACACGACATCACGTTCGGGCACAAGAGAGTTAGTGCACCCCCTTCACGCCGGCTTAAACGGGCGCAGATGTTCGGCGGCGTCCTGGTGTGTAACCTTGGCCACTGCGAGGGGTCCTTCTCATCCTCGCGCTCACGCAGAAGCACAGCGGCACAACTCACAGGCGTCGCCTTGGCTCATGGTTACGCGCGCACACAGCCACAGCCACGCCACAAACACGCATACGCCGGCACGTGCGCGGACGCTGGTCGGCGACAACGACCCCCCCCCCCCCCCCCCCCCCCCCCCATCAGAAGCGTCCAGAGGCGCCGCGGCGAGGGTCAAAGGGTGCACTTTCCGCCCCCCCATCGTCCCAAACGCCCCGCCAACTTCCCCTCCATACGGGCCGCACAAAACTCGCACCGCGACACACGGCTCCTTAACGAGCCAACCACCCACAGTCGGGCCGGAAATGAGAAAAGGCGCGCTGTACAAACGACACCTAATCCAATCTATTCCTTCTAGAAGATAACAGCAAGCACGAGCGGGCTGAAGTTTGCCTATGTAACATCTCGGTACGTTAGAACGAAAACAGATGTACAAGCGGGGAAACGAAAGTGGCTAGAAGCTGACTCAAACAAAACAAATAAATAAATAGATAAACACACAAGGCTGGAACTGAGCATGCTGCAAAAACAAAAAAAAAAATAACACTCCGTGCTTCGCCTAGGTAGGGCCTGACGAGAAAGCTCGCCAGCTAGCTGAGGCTGCGTGCCTTCGGTTGCGGAAAAAGTCCGCCGTCCGGCATTAATCACACCGGTGACCGTCGCCTCAGATTGTACCGGTGCTCCGTACGCTTGCGTTCCGCAGCACCAGTTGTGCCTTTGCGCTTGCCTTTGATACCAATGGGTACCGGCGCAAGCTCGTCAGACCGTGACGCGTAGGCCTTCAGATCTGCGATGTGGGCACGGCTGGTTTTCCCCGTAAGGGAATCCTCCAGCAGGTACGCGAGTGGCGACCAGACTCTGACCACTCGGTACGGACCAAGCCACTTAGGAGCGAGCGAGGCTGAGAACCCCTTGCTCGCATCGCTAAGAACGTGGTTGCGCTTCAGGACAAGATCACCCACCTGAAAAGTCAGGCGGCGGTGCTTGCGGTCATATTGAGCCTTCTGTTGGGCTCTGGCTGCCGCCAAACTCTGCCTTGCTCTGTTGAGAGCCCGACCAAGCCGGTCCCGAAGCGTCGACGCATAAGCAGAGCAGTCTGCCCGCGTCTGCTCATCCCCGAGCTGGCTCTGCACGACGTTTGACATCGGATTCGCCAGCTCCCTCCCGAAATTGAGGAAGGCGGGAGAGAAACCAGTTGAGCGATTCTCAGCTGTTCGAATGGCGAACGCGAACTCGCTCAAATGGTCTGCCCAATCCTTTTGACACTCGGCAAAGGCCGCCAGCATTGGCTTGAGCGTTCGGTTGATTCGCTCGGTCAAATTGGACTGGGGGTGGTAGGGTGAAATGGTGTAGTGCTCGATTCCGAGGGAACGGCACGTGTTACCGAACACCCGAGCGGTGAAATAGGACGCATTGTCCGTGATCAGTCTTTCCGGAAAGCCGAACCGACAGAACACTTCCTGGAGTTTATCCAGCACCGCTCGTGCTGACACTTTCCGAAGGGGGTACAACTCAACCCATTTGGAAAAGTGGTCAGCGACTACCATCAGGTAAATGAACCCCTGCTTGCTCCTGGGGAAAGGCCCCATCAAATCGCAGGTGGCCATCTGCCACGGACGCACACTGTCAATTGGTTTCATCATTCCAGGCGGCTTGCCGCCCCGTGACTTCACCGCTTGACAGACATGGCAGGAACGGCAATAGCGGAAAATGTCACGCTTCATGCCGGGCCACGTCACCGATTGACTCAGTTTTGCAAAAACTTTGGAGCCACTCAGATGACCGGCCAGTGGTTCGTCATGAGAGAATCGCAAAAGTGCGCCTCTTAGACTTTTGGGGATAACCACCTTGAACGGGTCGATGGACTCGTCATCGGTGGCTATGTACTTCAGCACGAGCCCGTCATGGTCCAGCAAATATGAATCCCCGGGGTTCGCCGCGACACACGCTGGCTTCCGCCCCCCTGCGCCCGCTACAATACCAGTAGCGTCGCGGCGCTCCGTCTCCCTGAGACCGTCGCTCACCTCGCGACAAAAGGGGTCATTTTGCTGGGCTTTCAGTAGCTCTTTACGGCTGAAAACGATTCCAGTCATCCCAGAGGGGAGCATGGTCTCGTCCCCACTCAGGTTTGCAGCCAAAATTTCCGTTCGCGTCGGCAACTCCGAGGCGCTCACGAAGAGCTTTGCCTCTCGTCCGCTTTGCGAAGCGCTGCTTGCCTGGTTTGCGGAATGGGTTAACCCGTTCGCGGGCTCTCCCTCCTTGCCGCCCGGCGGCTCGTCCGCTGTTTCGCCCCCTCCGCCTACAGGCGTCAAGGCGCCGCTGGCGAGTGGGGCACGGGATAGCGCGTCAGCTACCACGTTTGTGCTCCCCTTTCGATACTGCACGGAAAAGTCGTAATGCTGTATCAGGAGAGCCCAGCGCGCCAGCCGACCCGCAGGCTCGCGGAGCCGCATCAGCCAACTGAGCGCACTGTGGTCTGTCTGCACCACGAATTGCGTTCCATCAAGGTAGACGTCAAATTTGCGCAGTGCAAACACGATGGCGAGGCACTCCTTCTCGGTCACGGAATAATTCCTCTCCGAGGGCAGCAAGGAGCGGCTGGCAAAAGCCAGCGGTTGCAGCACGCCATCGAATTCCTGTAGGAGAACTGCTCCTAAACCCAGATCGCTCGCGTCAGTCTGGACTACGAACTGTCTGGTCAGGTCGGGTAGCCTGAGCTGCGCTGTCTCGGCAATGGCACTAGACAGGAGGCGAAAGGATCGCTCTTGCTCGGGCCCCCATCGCCACGCTGCAGTCTTTCCCAAGAGCTTGGTCAAGGGTGCCTGCACGCGGGCACAGGACGGGATGAACGACCGATAAAAATTGGCCATTCCCAGAAAGCGGCGGAGGCCGCGTACGTCCTTGGGCGCGGGAAATTCGAGTATGGCTCGAAGTTTCTCCGCATCAGGCTCAATGGAGCCCTCGCCCAGCGTGAACCCTAGTAACTGAACCCGGGTCCGCGCTATTTGGGCTTTCGCAGGATTCAGAGTCATCCCAGCAGCCCGTACCCTCTCGAGCACGTCGGCAATGTGGCCTAAGTGCTCATCGAAGGTTCGTGAATAAATCACGATATCGTCCAGGTAGCACATGGCGTGGGACCATTTCGCTTCCCCCAGGACGCGGTCCATGAGCCTCTGAAAAGTCGCAGGACCATTGCAGAGACCAAAGGGCATACGAGTGAACTCAAACAGCCCTCTGTGACACGTGAACGCGGTCTTAGACCGGTCAGTGTCAGCCATCTGGACCTGTAGGTAACCTTTGGAGGCATCTAGCGTGGAAAAGTACCGCGCGCTGCCCAGGTTTCCTACGATTGAGCTGATCGTCGGTAGCGGATAGGCATCCTTGCGAGTCAGCGCATTTAGACGGCGATAATCCACACACAAACGGTGGCTGCCATCTTTCTTAGGCACCAACACCACCGGAGACGCCCAGGCGCTGGACGAGCGGCGGATAATGTCCGCCGACAGCATCTCATCCAGCAACCCATCAATCACCTGCCTTTTCGCAAGGCTGACAGGTCTAGGGTTGCACTTCAAAGGAAGCGCGTCTCTAGTGTGGATTTTGTGGCTCACTAAAGTGGTACAGCCAGGTTGATCCGTGAAGAGCTCATCGTACTGACGCAACAGCGCTGTCAAACGAGCCTTCTGTGTGTCATCCAATGTTACCGCACTGGCGGCCAGCGGATGTGGTGCCTGGTCGTGCCGCGCCGCTCGGTCCCAATGGGGAGGCTGAACGACGGAACGCTCGACACAAGGGCGTGGCCCTGTCCGCTGAGCGTGGCACTCCCCGAACGCCTTCACTGCGCAGGCAGATACTGACGCCGGTGGGCTAATGAACGGCTTAAGCTGGGAAAATGGTCCTTCGCGATAGCCGCCATTCGCAATGTCCACCACGATCCCGGTTTTCAGGAGAAAGTCCCGTCCGAGAATCGTGGGCACACTGAGCCCTGGGAGATGGATGAAACGCGTGCGTCTCGTCCGCTCTCCCCACCTGACAGTCAGCCTCGCGGCGCCAGCCGATTGGGCTACGCCTTTCGCAAGGTTGAATGCCGTACGGCAGTCCCGCAAGCGCACAGAGTGCTTTTGCAAGTGGGACAACACCTCTTCACCGAACAAGGAAGCGCTGGCTCCCGTATCCAGTAACGCCGAAAATTCGCGGCCAGCAATGGTGACCGGAATAAACGGCGCGTGCGCATTAGCAAGGCAGCTTGCTCTGTACGCAGAGGGAATTAGCAGAGATTGGGCCGGTGGTCCCTTTACGACCGACCCCCGCCGCCGTTTCCCTGCCTCGCAGGAGGCCTGGCTACGGTGCATTCTCTTGCTAAGTGGCCCCTCTCTTGGCAGCGGAAGCAGCGCACACCGCCGCGAGCTTGGTCGCGGGACAATGGCGCCTCTCCCTGCCTGGGTCCGCCCGCTGCACGACCAAAGGGTCGGCCGAGTCGGGTTTCCCCCTCCGCTGTGCGTTGGAGCGCTTGGCGCCCCTCAGCACGCGCTTCAGAAAACGGTGCAGCGCAGGCTGCCCGTCTCCCGTACGAGTAGGGATCGAGAGCTCTTTCGCTCAACTCCCATGCCTCGTTTTGCCCGCTAACAGCTGCAAAGGCAGGTTGTGCGGGTGGTCGCCGGTTGGGTAAGGGCAAGGCCCCTCTCCATGCACAGCGTGGCTCAAGGGCCTCGCTTGCCGGCGGTGGCGGACGATAGGCGCGCGCGGCGAGAATGTCGCCTTGAATGCGCTTTGCCTCGGCGGCCAGCTCCTCCAAATCTCGGAATCGGCCGCCGCGCAGGTAAGCCGAAAAGGTCGGATGTGCCTGCCTGATCGTCCTTTCGACACGCTCCTCGTTCGAGGCTCTGGGCTCGGCGATTGAGAAAAGGTCTTCCATCGCACGAACATACTCTTGCAGCGACTCATCCGGAGCCTGAGTACGGAGCTCCAGCTCTCGCCGCATCCTACGCTCGTAGTCAGCGGGCAGGAATTCGCGCAGGAATGCTGCACGGAACTCCTCGAGAGTCGCTGCCCGGTGGCCGGAAAGCCGATGCCACCGAGCTGCCGTGTCAGTCAGCGCTGCGGGGATGATGTGTGCAAGCACCACCTGCTCAGTGAGACCCATAGTTCTCTGATAATGGGTGAGGGACTCAAGGAAATCCCGGGCACTGAGTAGGTCATCATATCCGCGGTATGTTGGCATGGGCAACTTGACCGCGGGGTGAGACAACTTCGGCGTGGCCAAAAGTGTCCCAACAGCCCCTGACAGCGACTGGATCATCTGGGCAGCACTGGCTAGCAGCGCCTGCGCCCCGGCCTCAGTGGAGGCTTGGGCGGGCTGCACGAACGAGGGAGGCAAGGCTCCTAGTTCGATGAGCGGCGCGGTTTCCGCAGGGAACCGGGCCAGCGCCTCGCCGTTCCCAGAGCAGAATTGACTGCTCGCGGGGCACGGCTGCTGCTGTTCGAAACTGCCGGTTGCGGCAGCGTGACACGAACTGCTTTCGCACTGGGCGGAAAGCGTGCACAGCTGAGGCATGTGACCAGCGGATGCACCGCAGGGTGCTTCCGATACAGCTCCAATGGGAGCCGCGTGGTCGACATTTTGGGTTGTGGCGCCGTAAACCCCAACGGGGGCCGCGGCCAACCACGGTGTCTGGCTATTCGAAGGAACAGCAGCCAGCGGATCAAACGACGCTACAACTCCGTAGGGAGCCGACATGTAGCTGCCGAGTGCCGCGCTGGGGGTGGTAGACACGGTGCGCAAGCGTGATCGTCAAGGCGACCTGCTCGGCTAATGTGCCATCAAAGGCGTAAGCGCCAATGACTTAGCACGTTGGGCGCCAGTTGTGGGTTCCTAAGTGGACACAGGCCACCACCCACCGCGGGTTCGAGCTTCGCGCGAGCCAAGGGCCCCGATCAGCCGTCACCACACACCACTGGGACACCGATGCGGCGCACTCAACCTCCGCTGGGAGGAGAGCGATTCGCCGCAAAGAAATAGGCCTCCAAGTTCACAAAGGAGACGTTTATTCACGTCGTCCTTCAGCAGTACACACACACTCAATCGTCACCCCGTCCCGGGGCGCGCGAGGAGCAAGGCTCCGCTGCGCGCACGAAGCGACTCGAGTAATGCGCGCCGCTGGCACGCCGCTGCAGGAGAATGTCCCCGCGGCAGTGCTGTGATCTCTCTCTCGTGTCGACCGTTGGGCCGGTTGCGAGAGAGAGTGGGCAATCAACGCAAGGTACGCCTGTCGGAGGTCGCTGGACCCCGCTGGACAGGCTCGAGCCGCTGCAGGTCAGAGGACACGTGCGGGCGAGCTCGAGTAAGCACTGGTCCGAACGGCAAAAGGCCGGCACGGACAAACAGTAACGTACGCACCTTACGCTGTCTCGGAGGGATCTCTCTCTCTGGGCCCCGCTCGGACGGTCGCGGGATGCGCGGCCGCCAAAACGGGTCCCGGATTCCCGCCAAAAGGCGCCAATGGCAAAGGCCCTTGGGGAGCCGGGGCGGAGCTGTGGCTAAATGACAGTGATTAGTCACCCAGCCGCCTCTCCACCGCCTGAGGCGGGAGCAAGGGAAAGAGGAGAAACAACGCGGGCGGCCGGCACAGCCGCGCAAAGGCGACGGCGTAAAGCCAGGATTCCCACAACTTGTGCCAAGTCGTCCACGCGTCTTATCCAAGCGTCGACTGTCGGAGAGCTGGATGACACTGGATCAAACGATGGCACTAACCGAGCTGTCTCTCCCGCGCCGATGATGGGTGTGGCCGCTGCTTGCTGCGTCTGAAGCAAAGCAATTCCGTTGACGGCTTCTCTCACTGCTGCCTGAACGCTGGCCTGCAGGATTTCCGCCACGTTGATCGTTGACTGAGGTATCGGAGGTAAACTTCCACTTGTCACCCCGTTGTCGGATCCGCCTTCACTTGAGTCGTCGGCGTCGTCGTTCCCGCCATCGTTGCTCGGTCGTCCGCCATCTTCGTTTGCCATATCCGTTGAAGATGCTCCGGTGCGGGTGACAGGCATGGTGGGGCTTGCCGGTTAACTTCGTAAGTTCGGGCGAACGTTGACTGTATCCCACTTCTGAATTGTTAGGATAAATGAACAATTCAAAAGACGTTTATTCGTCTTTCCGCTACAAAGGATCACTGGGTTAACAAGAGGCCGTGTTGCTTCTTTCGTGTCCAACACCTGAGTCTGTTCTTCTTCACGCGCCGCGCGAGCGCTCGTCCTCCTCATCCTCTCCTCACATCACTCTCTCCTCCCACGGGCGGCTCGGGTTGCTCGGACTCAAAGTTCGGGTTGCTCGCCCTCCGGCGAAGGATCTCCGTCGGCGGGAATGAGCTGGCGCTCACACATACGACCTCAAACACAAGGCTTCGGCCTCGATAAGGGCAACCACCTCTCTTGAAGCGGAAGAGGCGGCCATAGCACTGGCCATAGCATCTTCTACTGCCACACTCATAATGAGCGACTCCAAAAGCGCAATCAGGAATTTTGCAAAGGGACAGATCCATTCTGCCACCTACAAAATTCTCCAATCAAACCCCCACGACCCCCAGACCAATTCAATTAGTTTGGGTGCCAGCCCACGCAGGCAACCCCGGAAACGAGGAGGCGCACTCTATTGCTCGAGCGTACGTCAACCGAGCAGGCCGAACAGAGGAGAGGGATTGCGCGCGGGACAGACTAATCACCTACAATGAAATCACGCTACACTACAGAGAGGAAAGGCTCACATATCCACCACCACACCACACCCTCACGAAGGAACAACAGACTATATGGAGGCAACTCCAGTCCAGAACGTTTCCTTCACCGGCCTATCTGGCACTAATACACCCGAATCAATACAAGCCCGAATGCTCTCTTTGTGGGGCTCCGAGAGCAAACTTCGAACACATACTATTCATATGCCGAGAACTCCAACCACCATCTCGCTGGAACCTCACAGACCTAGACGGTTGGGAGATCGCGGTCTCTAGCTCCGAGCCGGCCTCACAGAAGCGGCTGGTGGAATGGGCGGAGAAGGTCGCCAGAAGTCATGGACTGATGGCCGCCAACCGGGATTAGGAACCAAGCCAACCAAACCTCCCCTACTTCCTTCCCTTACTTGGTTCATCAATAAAGTTTTCACCTACCTACCTGTATGTTCCCGGGGTTTCTTCCAAATGCTTCATACTTCAAACAATACTGTTCGAACGCGATTGCATTAGGAGGGCCATTGAGGATGGAGATGACGGAATAAGACTGACTCAGCAAAAATGAAAATTACTGAGAAGAAAATGACTGGCAACAGCAGCTCTACGCGCAAAATAGCCTGCTTCGCTCAACCGTTGTTGCACTGAGCCGGTAGTGGTATGAGGAATCCCAGTGATCTATAAATGCGACACATTTTGCGTAGCTGTGTAGACGGAATCGGAACAGGACCGGAATCGGGATAGATTTGGGAATGAAATATGATAAAACTCCGAATTGGAACTGAATCAGAAGTGGTACAGATTGGCGAGTGATAGAAGCATGCTGTCGCATTTGTTCCGCATCAATCTAATTCATCGCCCCTAAATTGTGCGCGTGTATGTCATTTTTCTTATTTTCTTTTTAATTTTCTTTCGGGCTTTCCTGCAGTTAGCGTGGCTTTGCCGAGAAGCCTGCTTGCTTTCTCCTTGATGCTTTCGAGGACAGCAGGTTCTTGATTTTTAGATCGAGCGATCACGTCTCTTACTTTGACTGATGGGCACCGAATAAACTGTGCGTGTTACGCACAGAGTGAAACATTGATTTTTTTTTTTTACATGTATATGTGCTCCGTAACGTCGGTAAAGAAAGTTTTATCATTCTCGGTAATGGCCGCGCGAAATCAGAAGGTTCTGGCAAGCTCTAAGCGCAAGTCTTCGATCACTTCTCGTCTATATCGGAATAATCTCTCGCCATCGTACATGTACAAAACGGCGAGTGCGCAAAAAAAAAAAAAAAGGAACATGGCTAGATGTACGCTCATTGCTTTTGCCGAGAGAGAACGATGAGATAAACGTATCCAACCTTCCTTTTTTGTTGTTTTTACTCTCGTTTCACAGTGTTGGAGGGAGCGGGAAGTTAAGTATAAGTGCTCCTTTCTCTGAGTGTTGGCAGTGTAGTGACATTCCGAAGACCTCCGTGCTAGCAAAATAACACTGCAGAAACACTTTAATCGTGCTACCCGCGCGCAGAGAGGCGTGAGTCGTCAGCAGAAGAAACCAGTGCCGTAATTCATCCGCATCGCGTGTCTGGCGCCGTGCAAAACAGACCGCCGATATACGGCCAGTGCATTATGCCATTCCCATTCCCACTATTCCCGCGAACGTTTCTCGGAGTTGAGCCTGCAAAGCACGTCCGTTCGTGCCGTTCCGCCGCGCGCTCGGACGCACACCGCAATCCCGCGCAGCTCTGCGCGAGTGTCGAAACTCTCTCTCTCACACGCAGCAACGACTCGCCAGATTTCACCGCGCTATCAAACGCGGCCGCTTTTTTATTCCGCCCGGTGAGGCATTTCTTTCCTTTCCTCCCCCTCCGTCGCGACCGGGCCGTCCCCGTTAACGCAACAGAGCGCAGCGCAGAGAGATGGAGAGGGCGGAGAGACGCAGGGAGGAGGGAAAGAGAGAGGGCTGTGTTGTCGCGCGAATGCACGGTTCGTGTGTAGCGCAGGGTTGCAGCGACTGCGGAGTGCAGCTGTTGCTTGGCTCGGGCACTGCCCTTATCGGGCCCGTCGCTCGGAGCCAGCGCCTCGGGCTGCTGCCTTGCAAGGCCGCTTGCTCCATTGGGCATCGACTGCGCAATGAGCAGTGCACTTAGGACCGGAAAACTGCCCCCAAAGCGAGGCGCAGTGAGGGCGAAAGCGACTGGCAGTCGGTCTCTCGCGTGGAAAACATTCGTTGGCCCCGTTATAAACCTCTCTCCCCCGCGTTGTTTTCCTCTGTTCTTCTTATTATTCTCTTGATACACGGCATTCAACGGCCGTGAGGTCCAGTGCGCTGTTCGTGTAAAAGTTGGCGGCTCTTGTTTCGTGCGCTCCAAAAACGGCGCGCGAACACGAAGCCGTGCTGCTATCAGCTCGGCCGGTGCGTAGGGCGCTCGCTTATTGTAGTCATTGCTCGGTCGGGTCGAGTTTGTGAACTGTTGACGGCCTCTTTGATTCCAACTTGTTCCTTTGCAAAGCGACGCGAGCCTTCGAGACAATGGCCCGAGAGTCATGCAAAGTCGTCGTCGTCGCCGACTCTGTGATCAAGTACGACCCCCTCACTTTGTCTCGAGGCAACAGCTGGTGAGTGAAGGAGTGTCAGAGACAAAAGAAAGACGTCGGAAGAGGCTTGACAAGCACTCGAACATAGCGGCGAGCGCGCTTCGGGAACGCTCTGCGCAGAGGCGTGGGCAGCCAGATGGAGCGTGGGTTGAATACACTCGATTCTCCACGTCGCCTGGAAGTTGACAGAACGCGATCTTAAGCTTGCGGCTTAGCAGCGGATGGCAAAATAATAATGAAATAACCTGGGGTCTTTTAACAACATTCTTAAAGAAGAAAATGCGATAGCATTTGTAAGTTTGCCCACCAACAAATATTCCAGAGAACCTCACAAATATTGTAAGCAGGCCCACCCGAGAAAATCGATTAATGTGGATTATCGGGTTGCTTAAAGTGGATTACTGGTAATTATTTGGGTGAATTAGGGTGGATTTATTGGAATTAGTTGGTTAACTAAGCAGCATTGATGATTGAGTGAATTCGGGTGGAAGAGTGGGTCGTTTTTAGTATAATCCCATATGATAATCCAATGGAAGGTACTCGTACATTCTAGACCTCAGATTTTCAAATTTGGCGGTGCTGAAGACGTGACGACCCTCTTGACCAGTCAGGGAATTTCATTACGGAGAACCCGGGTGGTCTTTGAAAGACGACAACCTAAATGCAATGGCATTAAAATAGCGATGAATAGTTGTGTCAGAATGCATTGTTATCAGAGGCCCATTCGCAACCCAGGTGGCAGAAGCGGGCAATTCTATAACAGCATTTCCATTGCGTTCCCACAAGATAACGCGACCGACACTTGTGGCAGGTACAATAAACCTGATTGCTACTCTTACGACATATTACACATATGCGTAGCTTTTATTGTCCGAAGAAACGGGAGCTCGTATATGGCAGGGAGATAAAACGCCAGCGCAAGATGAGTGCGTAATGACATCCACCCACTTCTGTATAGAGCGCTCGAACGGCGCGCTGCGATGTTTGATGGTACCATATTTCGCTGCAAGTTGAACTCGACATAACTTTTTGAGACTTGAGTAGTCCTTAGGCATTTTCATACAGAATAAGAGTTTCGAAGGCGAGCGTACTCCGCAGGGCGCCGTTCTCGTGCTGTTATGTGGATCACTGTACTGCATAACTTTGCGAATTTTATCCCGGCACAAATGTAGGGCGCGCAGTGTTCTACTAAAAGAAACCCGCCAGGAGAGGAGAGAGTGAAGCGTGCGGCGAGCGTACTTCGCCTACTAGGACGGATCACTGTAACTATATATACCAACCTAACGAGCACGCAGCTTGCATCCCTTGTCTCATCCCTCATCCGTTCAAAAGCTTCCTCCATCGCGTATAGCGCCCAAGGGCCACGTTCACCATTGCGATTACCTTCCCATTCCGCTTGCGAGCCCAATCCTTCCGCCTCAGCAGCTACACGCCGTCGTTCGCCCATGCACCACGTGACATCCACCGACAACACGCGCCGCCGTCTCTTGTCTTCGGCACGAGCCCCTAATTGCCGCACGAGGAAGGAAGATTCCGGCAGCAGGCACGTACGGAAAGAAGGCGTAATCGCCGGCTTGTGTGTTGTTCTTGAATAGCACCTTGTTTAGAGCCGGCGTCAGCGAAGCGTTGAATAATAGACTGCCGGGCACACGCGTACGCGTGTTGTGAGCGCGAGTCGCAAGAGACAACGCCGCGCGCGGCGGTGAAGGAAGGAGTTGGTCCCTTCTCCTCTTTCTCCTGCTCATCCTCTTCGGCATCCTCCTCTCCAGCGTCGCTCACGATGTGGCCCCGACCCTTCGCGGGGCCCGCAGTGCTTTCATCTTGGGCGCCCAATATAGCCTGGGGTCGTCCCAGGCCAACCCGTCTATGCGCCGCCGAACGCTTCTTCGCGCCGTTGCCGCCGCAGGCTGGTTTCGCAGCTTCGTGGCCGCTGTATGTCTAATTCTTCCTCTCCCCCTCCTCTTCTCCTCGGGCAGGGGTCGTTTATCATGTTCGCTTCATTTTCATCGGCTACGCAGTTTGCAGCCATGCGCCCGCGGTGGCTGTGCCACACCAAGCGCATCCGAAGGAGTGTGGCGAGAGATGTCGTTCCGCTGCCATAGTTGTTTTGTGTTTTCAGATTCGTTCGAAGGGGATGGATGGGAAGAGAGTTGGTGTAGGAGGGAGAAGCTCCATTACGCTTGTGGGGACGCCTTCGTCCCCTGCGTTCACTTTCCCGCACTGCACCCCACTGTTGTTAGCTGCCCCCGAAAAGCACTCCCTTTAGTTTGGTTACTCTAGCTAACAGGGGAGGGCGCTCGCGTCGCAGCGAAAGCAGCGCCACGGATGGCGTGTTTGGTCGCTCGCGCGCAGGGGACGGCTAGCTCTTCTGCTCCGCATCGGGAAGCGTGTGGACGTTCACGCGCAAAGCTCCGCTCTTGGCCGCGGGCGTCCTCGTGTGGAAACGTCTTCCCCTCAGTTCGTTCCGTCGGGCCTCGGAGTTTATCCCTTTGCCCTACCGTGGGCGGACGTTCGCTCGTAGCCGTGCTGGTGAGTCGGACATCCTAGATTCCTCAGTGTATTTTGTTGCTAGCTGGCGTTATTGTTGTTATAGCAATAAATGCCTTGTTTGTGTCAGCCAGTGTGTCGTTCCTTTGTTCCCGCAGAGCAAGGCCCGCCGTGGTCGGCGTGCGCTCAGTAGCGTACGCGACCACGGGGTGGGGTCAGCACGGTTTTGAACCATGTCAGCCGCGCTTAAACGGGGAATACGTATTTATCTCCCCCGATTTCAACCCCACATCTGGCGCCCAACGTGGGGCCTGCTCTGGGAACATTGGACGACAGTCTGTTCGGTTCGAGGAACGCTCTTTGTCCGGACTTGACAAGTGCTAGGCCTAGAGTGAATTTTGATCGCTAGGACCTGCGGCATGCTTTCTTGAGTGCGAGGTGTATTGCGCTGCAGCATGTTTGAACTTTTCGACATGCTCAGCATGTTTTTTTGTGAAGTTTTCTTCCTGGAGTTTCTTCAAGAACCACTTGGTCCGCATCGAGGGAGCGCGAGGCCTAGCGCCCGCGGAGTTGCCGAGCCCGAAGCGAGTGAGTACGGAAGCCGCGTGGGTGGTCCGAGTTTTCTGTATATATTTTCTCGCTGTCTCTTTTTCGACTCTGGGAGTCGCGGCTCTGGGAGCCGGGTGGCCTGGGGCCACGGGTGCCAATACGAGCTCGCTGGTATTGCAGCTCGGCACCGGGCGTTCCGACACCGTCCGATACGGTGGGCGCCGATCACTCAGCAGCTGCTTCGTGCAGTGAGCGGGGAGGACCACCCCACAACGCTGATGTCTCCTCGCGGCTGCGCGCACGAAACCCGTTCCGGGTCCTCCTTTTGTTGGGGGTCGTCGACCTTCACAGTGGTAGTGAGGCCTAAGGCTATTCATAGCTGCCTGCGCCATGTCAAAAGTGACACGACCACCGGACCGTGGTGTTGAGAGGGGGCGCACTTTGCTGGCCGCCTGTTTTTTTTTAACCTCGCATGAACTGAGCATTCTCGTTCAACTCAAGAAAGGGCTTTGTTCACTCGAACTTTGCGTTGCACAGCCGCCCGACACGTTTTGCTAGCGAGTTGAGCATTGAGCCACCAGGCCTTTGTGTACGCCGTTTCCCCTCCCGTGACCTACGTTAAAGGCATGCGGAGTGTGTTTCGGAAATTTTACAGATCTGGAGCCACTGCGGCTTGCTGTCCTGTGCACATCGTCTCGCTGCCGCCTGCTGCGACGGAGCGGCCTGTATCCTGTTCGCCGCATCCATCCGGGGCAGCCGTGGCGAGACCAGACAGCAGCCACCTCAGGCTGCTGTTGCCCTGGCGACTACTGCGGAATCTTGGACTGCAGTGGTCAACCGGCCCTCCTCTTCGCGGGCCATGCGAGTCGTCCCAGCGGAGACCTTCACGCCGCCTTCGGAATACCGCGGAAGACTGCGTGCACTCTGTCGGCGTGACCTCCGCTGCACGACCTGCCTCAAGTGCATGAAGACCAGGAGACTCCTCCATAGCATGTAACTTGCAGGCGCGTGGGTCTATTTAAGGTTGGGGGGATGTGGGGACGCCTTCGTCCCCTGCGTTCACTTTCCCGCACTGCACCCCACTGTTGTTAGCTGCCCCCGAAAAGCACTCCCTTTAGTTTGGTTACTCTAGCTAACAGGGGAGGGCGCTCGCGTCGCAGCGAAAGCAGCGCCACGGATGGCGTGTTTGGTCGCTCGCGCGCAGGGGACGGCTAGCTCTTCTGCTCCGCATCGGGAAGCGTGTGGACGTTCACGCGCAAAGCTCCGCTCTTGGCCGCGGGCGTCCTCGTGTGGAAACGTCTTCCCCTCAGTTCGTTCCGTCGGGCCTCGGAGTTTATCCCTTTGCCCTACCGTGGGCGGACGTTCGCTCGTAGCCGTGCTGGTGAGTCGGACATCCTAGATTCCTCAGTGTATTTTGTTGCTAGCTGGCGTTATTGTTGTTATAGCAATAAATGCCTTGTTTGTGTCAGCCAGTGTGTCGTTCCTTTGTTCCCGCAGAGCAAGGCCCGCCGTGGTCGGCGTGCGCTCAGTAGCGTACGCGACCACGGGGTGGGGTCAGCACGGTTTTGAACCATGTCAGCCGCGCTTAAACGGGGAATACGTATTTATCTCCCCCGATTTCAACCCCACACGCTATACCTGCGTGTTCAAAGTCGAAGACGCGAGAGGGAGGGGAACACCTCCCTCCTTTCCTCCTCTTTCATATTTAAAACTGCGCGAACAAAAACAAGGACCGAGCTGCCTTCCGTTTATTCCAGATATAGAACTATAAACGACAACCGCGAGACGTGCGAACGTTGTTTGTATTCAGTAGCGTACTTTGCTTTCGTTGCTTTCGCTGTCATCACTCAACGGTGCCTGAAATCAAGATCATGCGTGCAAGGGCACTCTGCATTTGAGCTGTCCCCGAACTGACGTCAAACTGGCCCGAGATCCTACGGTCCCGCTTCTCAAGGGGCTGCATATAACTTTACGTCGTTCAACTCCAAATCCTCATGGCCGTATTCGCTAGTTACAGCGCCGTTACTCTTCGTCGTAATTTCTTACAAATTAGCTGTTATTTTCTTGTAAATAAGCGTGATAACAGGAACCTATCGCGAACGCCAGAGTTTAACTTGATTGACGAGTGCTGCGAAGATCATTTAGCTAAGGGTCCATACAGTAGTGTGTATGTATTATTGTAAAAAATGCACATAATAAAGGAGAACTGAATGGAATTGAATTACCAGCATTTAACTGAAGCTCAAAGCCTCTGCCAACAGAAACCCGAAATGTGCGAAATTTACTGATTTTCTCCTCATCTTGTTACTAGAAATCACCCGGGCGTCTCTGTTACCAGAAACAAGGACCAACATCGTCAGTACATCGTTCTGTGTGAAATGTATATTGCGTTCGTATATACGTACCTCTCCGGGGGCATAATTTCCGCTCAAATCCTACGCTGGCACTGAACGTGCTGATAGACTCCTGCTCCTATAACGAGTGGTAAACCGGCCTCGTAACCAGTCTGCTCGTAATTTTTGGTTATAGAACGTGTTGGTATGAGTCAGTAACGTGTAAACTTTGGCCCGTGCTTCTGAGGTAAAATGAAAAGAAAAAAGGAAAGGCAAGAAAGAAAAGGGGGAGCTGGAATAACGGGTTACGCCAAACGACGGTGTGATACGGTGGGGTTGCACTTGCCCTCCCCCTGCACTGACCGAGCCTCAGCTGCTGCCTCCGGAGCACTGCACGGAGTGCGGGGTATATAATTACCCCGTATCCAATTTCTTCGCCTGTACCGGTATGCCTGCCCTTGCACCCTGCACTGCCCATGAACCGAGGCAGTGCGTGCCGCGCACTGCTCGTGGGAGAAAGAAGATGGGGACGCGCGTTTTATCGGCCAAGTTTACGGCCGGGATAGTATAGCGGTTCTATTCTGATTGTATTTCATTTTGGTCATTTGCTTGCTTAACTCGTCACTGACTTTAGAGGCGACACGCCCTCACTGTACAGTCGGGATCTGACTGTCGGCGAGTTGAAGGATAAGGATGGAATAGAATCAAAGGAAAAGTATCGTAATCCTCCGGAGACCCAGAGAGAAAGTTATGTCACTAAACTCTGCCATCGATTTTGTTCGAACGTTTAGGATAAGCATAATGTGGGTCTCATAACGAAGACTAAATTTCTTTAGCTGTCCGCCGAGAAACTTTGAATGTGGAAAAGGATTATAAAAAATTATAAAATGTCCGAAGCTTAGAGGCAATTGGAGCTTTCGTCACTCAGATGCGTGCTTATATGTGAACTGCTTGCAATGTTACGAGTGCTAATAAGGGCTTAAAGGTGATTTACCGCCCTTTTGGAGTGCATGTGAAGCCGCTTGGATTTTCGACAGCCACCGAAAAACGCGCACGCGCTGACATATTTTGCTCCTTTTTGAAGAGGAGGGAAATGGTGCGACTTACACCATGCTTACACCATACCACCATGCTTGCTTACACCGTATATTGGACAAATTTTCTGTATCAGGGTCTCAGGAGGTTTCCCTACGTCTCCAGCCTATAGGTCTCCGGCAACAGAACGTGCAGACTCTGCTTTCGAGCAGTACGGTATTAACCCTTCAGTCCCCAACCTCGAGCTGTACACGTCATGAGAGTTGGTACGAGTGTCGCCAATGGCGAGCCTCACTCGTCCGGCCTGATGTGGCATTGCTCCCACTGCCAAAGAAAAGTCGTGGTCGGCAGTTGTGTTGGTTGCAATCATGGGCGTCCGGAAGGGAGAACAGGGGGGGGGGGGGGGGGGGGGGTTAACCCTCCCCCCTTCCCCCCCTGGGATTACGGATATTATTTATGCACTAGTTCCTTTTTGGTGCTAACCTACCGCCGCCCCCATCCCCGGATATCGGATGCCCCCCACCCCCCCTGGAAAAAGTTCTGCGGATGCCCTGCGGATTTGAACACTATAGGGCGGTAGTGTACATAGATGACGGTAGTTTAGAGTATTACGTTCGTAGTATAGGAAGATTTGGCGTTGCAAGAAAACCAGCAGACATTGCAAAAATGAAGTAAAATTCGACTGAGTTCCAACGTCAAGCGGTTCAAAAAGAGTCCGACTTCATGCGCAGCTAATAAGAGAATGTTATCAAAGGAGAGTGGCTTGCCAAGGCAAAGTGCGCTAAGAGAGGATATGCGAGTAGAAGGATGATTATCACTGCTATTTGGCAATATGAATGAAACCGCAGTTTCAATTCTGCTCTTATGATGTGGAGCAGGCTGTACAGCTTGAAAAAATTTGCAGTGTTTCGACGACCCTGACGGAGCCTTTTTTTTTCAACACCAACTCATTACCGGTTTTTCCGAAGGGATTGAGGTATAGTTGAGGTACTGAGGCGAACCTCCCCCCAGGAACTGCAAGAAAAAAAATTCACAGGGACACATAATTGTATTATTTGTTGGCAACGCGAGAGGTTGAGAGGCTGCTGGTGCAGTTACCGGAAGTGACGTCACGTCCGGTTCGACTACGTCACTTCCCTCGAGCCAATTGGCGAGTTTTATGACCGACGACGCATTTTTTTCCCCCATGAGGCTTTTAATTCTGTCGCATTAAAACAAATCAGAAAGCTTACCAGCAAGATTTTCACTACTTGCATTAGTGTGATCATTTTCGCTGCAAGCTACATTTTTAAACAATGCACTCTTCTCTCTGAGCGGAGTATCCACTTTATAATCTAGTCACCCCCCCCCCCCCCCCCCCCCCAAGCACACACACCTTTTTTTTTTTTTTTT
Organism: Amblyomma mixtum; assembly: GCF_055824585.1. NCBI lineage: Eukaryota > Metazoa > Arthropoda > Arachnida > Ixodida > Ixodidae > Amblyomma > Amblyomma mixtum. Next base: position 53,170,054 of record NC_143016.1, on the reverse strand, counting down.
GAGGCATGTGGTATGACAATATGACAGCAATCAGCTTTAAAGCAACCTATTTCTGCCAAAAACGGGACGTTTGTACCTTGCTATCTTCGTAATTGAACTGTGGTGAACAGTGGGTGCCCCGTTACCGCCGTGTAAACATTCGGTGGGGAAAGAGGGGGCTGAGGTCTACTGGGAAGAAAAACACCACGAGATTAATTTTATTTCACAGAATTTCTAACCGTGTCAGCTGTGAACTAGGGGGTTTCTTCGGTGAAGCGTTGACCGGGGGAACGCTCAGCGAAGCGAACAAGCGAGCCGTTTAAAAAGCCCGCTACACCCGGGACGCGGTGGAAAGGAGCTGCGGAGGAGCGCGCTCCCTGCGCCCTCTGTGCGCTGCGCCGGAAGGCTCGCGCCAGCCGGCTCATCGCGCCAAAAATTTGAAACGCGAACGCGTCGCCGCTTTTTTCGTGGCCCGACTATCACGTAATTGCGCATAGAAGAGCGATGCGAAAAGTTTGCTCATAAAATGTTGCTTATTTCGTCATTTGGTATTTTTAGTTCACTTTTTTCAGGTATTGATGAAGGAAAGGCGTGCGGGGCTCCATGCGGTTTGGATACTTTTTAAAATGTTCGTCCCAACGACGCGGTCTTTGCGTGTTACGTAAAGGCCGCACATACTTTTTCGTTTAACATGTGGCTTCCGGTTTTATCCTTGTCTTTCTTATAATTAAGCTTCACTGGGATATCTGCCTTAGTTGTTTCACTGGACAGTGTACAAGAATCTCTCCCGCCCTTTGACAAGATACCCCGATAATCTGCTATGACGGGCCTTTTTGGGAGAAGGATGTACACATACATCTGTGTCTGCGTTCGTGTTATTTTTTTTTTTTACCTTATGCTATGTATAACCCTCCGGATTCATTAGTGATATTCCTCTGTAGTATAGTCGGGGCCACTTTTTTCTTTTTCTTTTTATAAAATAGAAGGATGAGGCTTGTCACGAAGAAGAAAAAAATGCAAGTTAGGAAAAACTGAGGGGCCAGGCGGGGAGAAAGAAAATGGAGAGTATTATGGAAAAATCAGTGTAAAATGGCCGCGGTCGGGTTCAAACGCCTTATCATCTTCTTCTATCTGTCCGAGGATAGTCTCCTCCAGGCCAGGGTTCTCTGCGAGAGCTGATGGATATACGTTTTTCAGGTGGATTAAGATAGAATATTAGGTACACGAGTGGCAGTGTAATCCCCAGACTTGTTCCAAAATATGAGTACACGACCGCTATCGCATCTTGCGCTCTTAGAGACACACGGTCCTCGAAGCCGCTGAGTGCAGCCTCAGCTGTGTAAAGCCTGAGGCCAAAGAGATTTAGAAGTTCTAGTACGTAGCCTTCTTCCCAGGGGCGTTACCCGCCATGATTGCTCAGTGGCTGTGTCATTTGAGTACTCAGCCCGTGGTCACGGGTTCGATGCCGCCCGCGTACACAACCTTAGGTGGTTGAGTTGAATCTGGAGCTATCCACTACGCCGTATCTCAGAGCCCAATATGTTGGCCTTGGCTCTTAACAATCAATTTCTAGGACGTAGAGGCTGCGCCGCGTCCACATATTATAAACTAGACAGGGCTCAGGTTTGTAGGCATTTTTTGGGAAGAACTCATAAGACTCGATTGTCTTGACTTTGTATATCAACGACAAAAAGAAAAATGAAGCCAAATGCAGGTATTTGTGATCGCTTGATTTGTTGTTCGGTCGGTAATTGTTTCACCTACTGTACTTATTTACAAAAAAAAAAAAAAATGAATGCGCTAGCTCTGTGCATCATCACTTATGCGGAAAAACCAGGTTCAGTAACTCGAGTTGGTTCGGATGCTCATGACGTCTTCCTGACTCGTCCAATGTAGGACTCCAGAATCTCGCTGGACCGACCGGAAGCTTGCCGGGTTTAGTTTTTTGTTGTTTTCGGTCGCAGCTTATTCCTTTCTTTAGGTACTCAGGCTAAGACCATGCAGTGACGGCTTCATGTTCACCTGCGAATTCTCCTAATTGGCAAATTACGCCAGAAGCACATCGGCGGGAATAGCTGTGCTACTTCGTACTTCCCTTTCAACAAAAGGTTCAAAGAAACATTTCAATACATTTCGGCTAGAAGACATATTTCTTTCATTACAAAGAAAAGTTTCTGAAGCAAGGGCAGGTTCTTCCTTCATAGCTGAAGGTTTCATTGTTGTTTGAAAGATTGCTGTGAAGTCTGCCGATTTGATCAACAAATGTTGCGAATAAGTTCCTTGGAGAAAGTTTGCTTTCTAAGGAAGATACAGCCTTCTTTATGTGCTACGTTTCATAAACGCGGTCACCAATAGGAATTATTCTTCATATGTCTGCGAGTCTTTTTTTTTTTTTTTTTAGAAAGGCTGTCACTGAAAAAGCATTTCGGAGCGTTGAATGTGTAAATAGGGGCCTTAAGAGCGACATGTGTCAGCAAAAGGTTCAGCTCTTGATGTTACGTATGTCTGCGTTACAGCAGAAACGATACCCAGAGGAACCTGAGGATGCTTGTGGGTGGAGATGACTTTTAGAAAATTCTCGAGGCAGCAAGCATTGACCAACTATGAGAGTTGCTTTTAAAAGCGCCGCCCAGAAACGAAGCAAGCAACAACGCTTAACTGTTCACCGTGGTGAACATCAGATGCTCAGTTGCAGAGCATCAGTGCACGGCAGTGAAGTTACATTGGGAGAATAATCATGACAGCCCCGCGAGTCTGGGATGACCGTTTTGGCAAATGCAAAGCACGAAGCAAAACCGAATGCAAGCGCTACAAATGAAAAACTTTGAGCCGCGTTCTGGATGGGGTCTTTCTTTTCGTTCTGATTGCCGGCAGTAATTACACGACTATAGTCCTGCCAGTGGCCTGTAACAACCGCAACCTCAAAGAGAAAGGGACGGGGGTGTATGAAAGGAGGTTAAACTGAGGGGGATTCTGATTTGCTACTGTGCTGTGGGAAAGTGGGAGGAAGGGATACAAAAACAGGAAATAAGGAAAAAGAGCAGAGGATGCCGGGATATGACAGAAGCGAGAGCCTGTAGCGCCGCCACACCCTTACGGTGTGTGCACATAAGATCGCACTCACTCACTCAAATTACAAAGAGCGAGGCAGGCAAGGGCAGGGAAGTGATGGGCTCGTTATTACACAAAGTGAAGGAAGTCAACAGTCATTGAAACCGAGAAAAGCGTAGCGGATTATTTCTATTTGTTTCTGCAATCCTATATATGTATATGCGGTTTCCTGCGACATGTCTTTCTCTAATTATTGATTCGATGCTAATTTCGATGCATATTTCACTCGTACGCGCTCCCTTCCCTGCTCGGAATAGAGAGCGCACGGGTGGGGGAGGATGTTTTTAATTAGCTCCTACGCGGAATGATGAAAACATGCCGGTTTATACCGGATGGTGGTCGTTTCTTTATGTGTCACGGGCGACAGAAATTGGCGCTTGCGCAAAATGCATCTAAAGCACAGCGTTGACAAGTAGCCGAACCCTCTTGCGTGAGCCAACACGTACCGTGGCTCATTTATTAAACGAGAAAAGAGCGCCGACTTTCATTAATTAGATCTGCCCGTTTCTTTTGACGTACTCGCACGTATACCAAATAGCTCAGCAACAAGTTCACTGCCTTGTTTTCTTTCTCCCACCCCTTCCCATTTTTCCTCTTTCTCGAGTGCCTACCGTTCCGCGTTGTTGCGACTCTCGTGACTCAGCTCCCCTGGAGTTCAACGGCGTCTGGCACGGTCGGCGCTGTTTTCAAAACACGCTGGGAGTAAAAGCATACCTGTAGCACCCACAGCACCGTACAAGAAAAAAACAAGTAACAGAGAAAAAGTAAAAGGGTTCGCCTTCGCGCGGAGGAGCTTTTACGTAATAATTTTCACAATGCGCTCCAGGTAACGGTAGCTAGATCGCCCTTCGTTTATCTCCGCAAGAAAGTCAACGACGCGAGACCCCTCCCCTTCTTGCACACCCCTCAAAACTGGGGCCTCCTTTCTTTCCTCGACCCAAGCTCGCCGCCGCGTGTCGCGTTGTTGCCACGTCGGGCGCGACTCGGATAGAGCAAGGGTGTCAGTCTTGCGCACCCCTGCGTCGTTCTCTCTTTCTCTTTCTTTCCTCCTCTGTTTCAGCCACCCCAAGTAAGCGCTAACCTGGATTCCTGAGGGCGCTCGCACCCGGCGACGGCGGAAACTGCCGCGCAGCTGTTCTGCCCTGACGCGCGCACGCTCGCAAGCACCTCCGTGGCGGTGGTGGGGCAACGAGAGCGCGGGCCGATTTTCGGTCGGGAAAGCGCGCCGTGCCCGGCACACACGCACGCACAGGGCCGTTTGTGCGCCCCCCGCGTGTGTGCCCCAAGCGTGCGTGCGTGGGACAATGACGAGCCGCGCGCGTGGGCCCTGTCGCCGGGACCGCCCTTTACTGTTTCCGCCTCCCAATCGAAACGACATCGTCTCCGCGGTAGCAGCAGCTGCTCCGTCGCCTCCTCCGTCGCGTCGGAAGCGGTTCCCAGAAGAGGACGCCCCCTCATATTTTGATGTGCGTTCGCTCACGTGGTGTGTGTGGCAGCTTGCTTGCTGTAGCGAGTTGCGGGAACCCGCTGCGCGCTCAAACGCGAGCTGTCACACGCGCGTCGAGCGTGAAATTGCGTAACTGAGAAGATGTAGCGACACTGCCATCGCTGTTGTCACGATACGTGGAATTCTAAAAGCGAGCTTCTCCACAGAGCACACGTATTGACTTGCGGAGAAGCTCACTAGCGAAATTTTTTTCTGTGTGGTTTGTTTACTTAACGATAACTTCTCGTGCGTTCAGAGACGTTTGAAGCTTTCAGTATGATGCGAGGATGTAATTGTCTGGTCATTATATTTTTACAGAAAATACGTAGTTTTCGTTCGTACTGTATCTCTTACACTGTTAAACTCGAAATGAGCTTTCTCATCGGGCAAGACGCCATCATGCCAGTGGTGTTATGCTGTGTGGAGAAGCTCGCTTCCAGCTATTCGCACATACATGCGTATTCTGATGCAATCACTTCAATCGCTGTATCAGATCGTCGGTTAGCAACAACAACAAAAAAATACGAAACAGTTCAGGGATGTGGAACTGCGCAAGGTAATGCGACGATGATATGTCTTCCAGTAAATCACTGCTTAAATTTGTTTTTCACTCAAAATCATCCGCATCCCATTACGATGTGCATTGGTGCCCACCAAGTAAATGCTGCAAAGCGCTGGGCAGAGGTAATTTCAGTGATTCGGTATAATTCCGTTAATGGCGTTGGAATGACGGCGAGTAACCGCATTAGGTGTCTCAGGAATATGCCCTGCGAGAATCGTTCTCGCATTTCTAATGCAGGTCCTCTTTAATTTGCTTTTACTTGTGCGTTACCAGTGTGATGTGCAAGTACGCAATGTCAGTACTATTCTGCAGGGTTTTTTTTTTCATTTTTACTTCTACATTGCCATACCTGTACACATACTAAATGAGAACTTCTGCGAAAAGCCGACCCGACCGGTCCATTAAAATCTCCATTACAGTCGTCTTCGGACTGATGGCGGCGCGCCGCATCAGTTTACCTTTGTGCGAAATTCGCCTTGCCGCAATTTGCCGCTTGCTAGAGCTGTAAACATGTTAACGATCATTCTCTGCGTAACTGCCGGCGCTCTGCAAAAACTGTTTCCTTAGTGATCGTTCTTGGCGTTGAGCGGCGCTTTTGTTGCTGTAATGTTATTCCGAAACTATATGTTTGGTTTAGTTTGGTTTATTGGTGTTTAACGTCCCAAAGCGACTAAGGCTATGAGAGACGCCGTAGTGAAGGGCTCCGGAAATTTCGACCACCTGGGGTTCTTTAACGTGCACTGACATCGCACAGCACACGGGCCTCTAGAATTTCGCCCTCAAGAAATTCAGCCGCCGCGGCCGGGATCGAACCCGCGTCTTTCGTGTCAGCAGCCGAGCGCCGTAACCACTGAGCCACCGCGGCGTGTTAATTTGTGATTATGTTCATACGAGTTACGTCATGCACAACCAGTGGTGTCAAGGTAGTCAGCTTAAGTTCTGAAACTATATGTGTTACAGAAAATATGAATAAACAACGTTTAAGAATTTGTACTGGAGTGCTCACAAAGGTGTGCGTAACACCAGCGTTGGGTTACACAAAAGACGCCGGGGTGACCTGAGTTTGACATGCTAACTTACTTACTTATGCAAATTAAATATTTAATTTTTGATTATGTTCATACGAGTTACGTCTTGCACGGCCAATGGCGTCAAGTTAGTCGGCTTAAGTTCTAGGTCGCCAGCTACAGTCTAATCACGAAAGGAGTTAAAAGGGAGTGAACTCTCATCTAGCGCACTACTTTTTAGGATCAGGATATGTTGCCGAAACCCTGGAGTAGATTTCCATCACTAAAAATACGTAATACTTACGGCAGGCAACGGAAACAAATTCCCTCTTCAAAACATGCAAAGTTCTAGCAGCTACGAAGATTTTAGCCGAGGTTTCGATCTCCTCTATTTGCTAACCTCTAGACCAACGGCGCAGGGTTTAAAAACCTCCTCCCATTGTTATGTGAATCAAATTACTATGCTTTGAAGTAGGAATATGCCTTCGTCGCCAAGTGTAGACACTGCGTATATTAAGTGATTGAAATTTACTCCGGAAATTGGGCAGAACACCCTGCCCCTATAGAATGGAGTGCGCTGAAGGACAGCTTACCCCCGTTTTACACCCATATAGGCTTATATCCGTTTAGAATGTACCAAGCGCCCGCCACTGATTTCAGGAACGCATAGGCTACGCAGAATTGTTTCTGTTCCTGATTCAAGCGGTGACAACCTAATGGCGATTGGATTAACTGGGTCGAAAATCACGGCAGAGGTAGACGGAACTGTTGCTTCCTGCGGCACGAATCACCACACGCCTAGAGAAGAGTACGTTTCGTGTAGGAAGCTGGGAAGACAATTGTAACGCTGCCTATAGACAAAGTGTCGCTGATGACTTCCGCTACCCTGTCTCACCGCGCTCGCTGACGGCGTGGGAGAAAGCCGTGACACACGGGGGCGGAGTAGGCCGCGCACAATTTTACGCGGCAGGCTGTCCCGGCTAATAGGCCCGCGGTACCATTGTGACAGCTGAGCAAGTCGAGCGGGGCGTGCGGCCTTCATGGACACACGCTGCGTCCCGCTCATCGAACTGGCCGACACGTGTTCCTCGCCAGCCAGAGAGTTGCACCAGAGGCGGGTACTGTCCGTTGCACATTGGTGTAAAATGCGAATCGGGAAACGTTCGAAAGTGTATGCACAGCAGCTGCGCTGACGCACTCTCAGCTGACGTGCGTTCTCTGCGATAAGTCGTTTCACTTAAAAGAAAAGATTGGTTTTTAGAGGAAATGACGCAGTAACGGTCTCACATATCTCGGTGAACACCCGAATCGTGCGAGAAGGGAGGAAGGTGGGAGTGAAAGAAGAAAGGAAGAAAGCGGTGCTGTGGTGGAGGTGTCCGGAATAATTTCGATCACCTGGAAGAATGCGCCAGTATGGGAGTAAAAAAGGTGCAAGCTGTCCTCTAGTGCACTCCCTTAACAACATGTGGCGCCACTTGGCTGAGCTTATCGTTGCTTCTGCGTTTGCATACGCTGAACTAAAAGTGCGAATGTGACATATAGCGTAACGTTCCGTAGAATGCTTGCGCTTATGGTACGTAGACAGCGTGGATTTATACTCCTATCTAACCATATCTGTGTACGCCGTCAGCAGACGACGCGCAGGCCACCAAGGGCCTCCGGGAGGAACACATTTCACGCGCTCTCGTGATCTGCTGAGAAGGTCTCTGCCATTGGTAGTGCTGCAGGTTAGTTGTGGGATGTCGCTGCCGGTTGAGGAAAATAGAAGACGTACTCTGTGTCCATAAAATAGTGTGAAGTTTTGAGGCAGTGCCATCGACATGGAAAATTTTGCAGCGGTTACAGACATGTAAGGTGTCTCTTTAGTACTGGAGCAAGAATCAGTCTTGCAAGGTGTCATTCTGGATGATCGAGTGGCCATTCGATTAAACGGCATGTTGATCGCCCTACTCCGTAAGTCTCCGTACGCGCTGAGATTTTACAAGGAAGCATGGAGACGAAAAGTTGACTGAAGTGGACGCTTGGGGAGATTGTTTGACCGTGCCGAAACAAGGCTCTGACACGGACTACAGAACTAAACAACACGCTGTCTGTACGGTTCTTCTTTCGCTCACGTCCTTGAGCTGTTTCGTAAAAAAAAAAAAAAAGTTTATTTATTTTACGTATTTACTTACAGATTACTGCAGACCAAGTCGGTCCAAGCAAGAGAGGGTGCATTAATTCGTTAGGAAGCGCTATGTAGAATCAGCAACAGTATTGCAGTTACACGGAAAGTGCATTAACACAAATAAACGTAGTTACAAAACAAAGCACACTGTGCGGAAATACATGCCGTGAACACAGCCATACAAACAAAGAAGCACATTATGGCGCTGCCAATTAATAATTATCATTTCTAATCATAGATTATCTTTATCATGTATCATCATAATCGTTACTTTTAATCATAGTTGATGATATTATCGTGATATTACTGCGATTACTGTGATACTACGGCGAGTACTGCGATATTACTCTGATAAAGCTGTTTACCAAAAATTCATTAATCGTTTCTGTTGGTTTCACAGAATATATAAATGCAGTATGTGAAGTGCGGACGCCCTCAGTAGCTGAACAAGAAATTCAAGCAAGGTTGTATACAGTTCAAGCACTGCCCAAGTTTATTTTTTTTCCTTTGTACCGTCCTCTCATACTTGTATTCGATTCTACATTTTCATAATTGTTGCTAAAAAAGTTTTCTGCGCAATTTTAGCGTTGGATTGCCTGATTCCCTCTGGTGGGATCAACCTCTTGATTTTGCCTATTTCTGTCGCAAATGAGCTGCAGTCGCTTACATATCGAGCCTACGAATAAATTCTCAATTTGTTTTTTAGTGTAAATAAAGCCTGTTATTCGGATTTGATAACGCTTCTGCGCTTAGGACACAACCGCTTATTTAAGCTGCTGGCGCTTTGCGTTTCTCCGGTTACTGCGAAACTCTGAACAGACCCTTGTATAGCTTTAGAGTTTCGCCACAGTCTGTCTTGATGGATGAATAACGTGCTCCAAAGAGCTCCTATGACCGAGCCCTCCAAGCAAGCTATACGAGCCACGTCATATGCATGAGTTTCAGTCAGAGATATAATAAGGCATGTACTATAAAAGGCATGCGACATAAAAGGGAGCACGTGCGGCAGGCGAGAGCACCGACGCTGGCGACGCCTATAGCTGCAGACCGGTCGTCGGAAAGGAAGAAATGTCTGTTCAGCAGAGACAAACCAGCTGCGTGCTTTCCCTTTCGGGGGCAACATCCTGTTGTCGTCCGTGCGTGGACAGTTGTGGCAGCTGATTAAAACCCCCGCACGAGGGAGTCCCGTCGGCGCCTTGCAAAATTCACGGGACGTGCGCGCGTCTTTCTTCGGCGTCGCAAGGGCGCTTTTGTTGGGCCTGTTATGCGGTCGCCGCTGTAGCGCTTTCAGCTGAGCCGTCAATGAAGCCCTTAGGCTCCGTCACTCGGCGCCGACAATTCTTGCTCAGAGGAAACCAGCGATGGTCCCTTGGACGTCTACTGACGCAATGGGAACCATTTGGTGGGATTTCTAGTCGTTGCTGTCTCGACAGGCTGTCTCTGTGGAAAATGGTTTGAAGGATATAGCATCACGTGGTCGAGTAAAAATGAAGCAAAGAACTATAGTTATTATAATTGCCTTAAATACACTATTACACACTATTATAGGATTATAATCGCCTTGAAAATTAATAAAAAAATCGTCTTTAAAATGCCTTTTATTAATCTTAAAGCAGCGCGAAACACAGGACGTAGTGGGAGAAGCGTGTCGTCTCTTGTTTCTTCCACTACGTCCCGAATCCGTTCCACCTTGCCCAGTTTTCTGTTGTAGTTTGCCACTTATTGTATAGTTACTGAGTCTTGAGAGACAGAAAATGATGCGGGGAACTATTTATTCAGACTATAACGGATGTTTACTTTTGCACAAACTGACTTGGTTAAATGTCTGTTTCATAAACAGCCGTTCCATCTTTGAGGCATTCAATACGACATGTTGCGTAGCAACTACAGCGTTAACAGCTTGCGCGATAAAACGAAATTCGTTAGTAAGGCGACAAAGTTAATTAATCGAGTGGCTGTCTCAACGAGAGAATCCGCAACAGCTTTGATGGCACACATCCGACCGCATGCGGGCTTCCGTTGTCAAGCCACATCGTAATCCAGGCAAGTGGTTTTGAACACGCAGAAGTCGCATTTGCTGTCGATGAGCACCCAAATACAGCACACTCACTAACCTGCCTGCTCACTGAGGACAGTGACTCGTTACGCCGGAAAGCGGATTAGTGATCTGCAGCTTGCGTGAGCTTTTCGATGCGGCAAATCGAACCCTTGAGTTCCGCGCCCACAGCGAACATCCCTCAGGCGTTTACGCTAACGCCGCAGAGCGCATCACTTGTGATCTCCGCTGCGCCGCATGTGGGACGAGGAATGCGCGGAAGAGCGCAGATAATCTCGCGGCACGCTGCCACCTCTCCGCGGGATGGCGACGCGGTGATATATGTGCGCAGCCGTTTTTTTGGCACACGTCTTCACCTCAAAGAGAAGCAGCGAGTACGAGTGGCGTGCGGCGGATAAGCTGCGCGCGATGCCGGAACCGGCCGCGCGTCGGCACTACCTGCTTCTGCCCTCGCCTCCATCCTCAACGCCCTCTCTTCCTCGTTCCCGGCCGGGCTAGGTATTCCCCCTGCTGTCGGCGAGCCTGTGTCGCTGTTGGCGGATGCTGCGTCTCCGGATGCTGTTGGGTGACACCGCCACGCCCGCAACGAGAACGACTATTGTGTACACTGTTGGGCGTAGCTGGAGAGCCGAAGGCCTCTGCTGGCTTTTGTTTATGTGTTTTCAGCAGTAGGAGGCTTTACTTGGCGTTTCTCTGCGGTTCAGATAGACCTCACTCCAGCGATGGCTTTGCGACCTAGCTCGTCTTTAAGACTCTTTGAGAAGGACAAGATGAGTGGAGAAGATTCCATCGGTATTTTCCTTTTCTGAAGGTGTGGGACCCTTGTCAACCTGTTATTCTCTCTTCAGGCTGCTGGTACTGTGTGCCCTGCAACGAGTGAACGAATCCCTTTTGAGAGCTGCGCAAGCGCAGTTCTTGCGTTCCATTTAGCTTTTCTCACGTTTCCGCATTCTGTTGCCTAGCCTGTGATCCACAGTAACCTTCATGAATGCTATAGGAGATGTGTCTGTCGTGATCTGTGTGAAGCTGAGACTTTTTTTTTTCCCCCGTGATGTTGAAGCTGCAGAGCACGTGCGCATAGCTCAGCGTCTCATTGGACAGTCACGTAGCCACCGACTCCTGGACGCAGTAATCAGATTTGACGAAGGTGGAACGCCTTCTGTGCTAGTCCTTTCACCTAACCGTGTACGAACCATAGCCAAAATTGTTGCACTTATTGCGAAGCCGACATTTCTCACAACTTTCTGGGGTTCTTGTCTCAAGCGTTAGCTCCCATGGGTTTTCTCCTTTAGCTTCATCTTCTGCTAGATCTTTAACACGAGCTGCAACAGCGACAACTGCCGCTGCTACCAACACTACTACTACTACTTCTGCTGCTGCTGCTGCTGCTGCTGCTGCTACTACTACTACTACTACTACTACTACTACTACTACTACTACTACTACTACTACTACTACTACTTCAGCACCTCCATTTTTCTTCAGCACCAACAGCTCGTCAACTACTACCACTAATAGTACTTTTACAACAACAACAGCAACAACTACGACTACTGTTACGCTGCCTCTTCTACTACTAGTAGTACTTCTGCTATTTCCGCACCTGCTTTTCCTGGAGCAGCAACAACGATAACAGCAACAGCCAGTCACTACTACGTTTCGAGGAGGAGGCTGCGTGGCAGACGGGCTTAGGACGGGCACCACCTTTCGCGCCCTCGCTCCTAGCGGAGTAGCTCTTCGCTCTCTTCCGGTCTCCTCGTCGGCAGCAGCAGCGGGAGCCGTGTCATTCGGCCTCCCTCTCCCCCTCCCTTCACCCGTGGCGAGAAGGGGGCCACCTCCGCCGCCAAGAGAGGAGCATCGCCAGCGCCTCCGCGACGCTGCCGGAACGAGCGTCGACGGCCACTCTGTTCCCAGGGCTCGGCGCTCGCGCACCCGTCGACGCGCGGCAAGTTCGTGACCGCGCGCGCCGCCACCCCTGGCAGAGAGAAGAGTTGCCGCTCCCCTCTGCGTGTGTGTTGTTGCCACCGCGCCGACGGTCTGCCCGAAAAACGAGGAGACGCGCACGTTGTTCTCGCCTCTCCGCTGTCGGCGTTGTTGGCGTCTCGCAACCTGCCGCCGCATCCTTCTTCGGGAGGACCCCGGTGCGTAGCAGCACTCCGACGCCGACGAGGCTCGCAAGCTTGCGCATCATCCCGAGCGAGGGACGGACTTCTCGAACGGCTCCGACGGGGCTGTATAGGAAAAAAGAGTGTGCCCTTGAGATCTGTTTGTTCGGGGACGGGGCTTTTCCGCCTGCCCCCCTCTAAATATACCCGCAACGTGGTGGTGGTGGTGGTGCGTGCGCGTGTCTACTCGCTCCGAGTGATCGACAGCGGCCCCCCTGTCAGCAGATGCGAGCTTGAGGTGAGTTAAAGGTGTTTCCATCGTGCTTGGCGAAGAAAACTGTTTTCGTGCCGTAAATCGGGATGTGGAGGCACGTTGGATCTCCCGCCTTGTTTTTGGCAAGTGGCTCTGAAGGACGCGCTTTGGAGACGAGGCCGGTCACTGGTTACATAATAATGGAAATCTCGCTAATACGACTATGTAACCGACACTTCTTCGTTTGAATTTTTCGAACAAAGTTGAATGCATGCAGTTGTAAAAAACTAATGCTGTGAATGAAGCGAAGCGGCGTTCGGATGGAATGGTCGCGCCACTCTTGAAGGACAATCCCTAAGGACGAAAAATGAATCTCTGCATGTGTGTCACTCGCCTCATATCGCAGGATATTGGATACGACAGAAAAGACTGGGTTCCTGGGGTATTTCATTATCTCGCTTTGCCTTCTCCGATTTCCCGCCGCCCAGGGCATGTATCAGCTAAAGCGCAGGTTGCGATAGCGTCTCGTCTCCTAGCAGATGCTTGGAGAGCCCTGCTGCGCGGTGAAGCACGCGCCACAGTGACGCTAGCTCAACACGTGTCACTGTGCAAATGTTTCTGTTGTACAGAAATTTCAGTTATTGGAACACAGCGGTTGAGAGGGCCGCGCGCAGTTAATAAAAAATGTTTTCTTACTTTCTAGTTTTGTTCATCGAGTACTGGAACGGTGCATTGAAACCTAGCTTTTGGTTGGTTGGTTGGTTGGTTGGTTGGTTGGTTTATGGCGTTTAACGTCCCAAAGCGACTAAGGCTGTGAGAGACGCCGTAGTGGAGGGCTCCGGAAATTTCGACCACCTGGGGTTCTTTAACGTGCACTGACATCGCACAGTACACGGGCCTCTAGAATTTCTCCTCCAAAGAAATTCAACCGCCGCGGCCGGGATCGAACCCGCGTCTTTCGGGCCAGTAGCCGAGCACCACAGCCACTGAGCCACCGCGGCGGCCCGGAACGTAGCTTTTAGCGTGGCACTTAAAAGGTAGCAAGCTTCAGTAGGAACAACAGTTATGCCTATGCTTGACTGCAGGTTTGGCTTTTAGGCAACAGGTGCATTCACGACTCATCATCACTCAAGACACTGTAAATAAAGGCGTGCGCGCACATAGTGCCAAAAATGTAGGAAGGAGCTAAACCAAGTTCAAGGCGCAGTGGTTAGGCCGATTCGCCTTCAGCGAGCCATGAAACACTTTTCAAAGCACTTTTATTATGACTCGGTGATACTGGAGATGAGTCAGCCTTCCGGCGAGAATTCGAACTGCTGTGTTCGTGCCAACCCCCGTTTGCTATATATAATTTACGCGCTCCAGCGTTTCAAACATCCAGACCCTCGCCCCCTCCCTGCTTATCAAACATCTCGCGAATTCTCTGTGCTTCTTGGCGAGCGGATTATTCACGGGTTAAAAATACTGTCGACGTTTCTGCGCTCCGAGTCTGAAGAAGCAGTGTGTACCTCGATATTACGAGAGCTGTGCGTGCTGCGCGCGTTTCAGAGTGTGCCGTAATGCATTATGCGACGCGAAATTACGGTGTGAGGAAATCGAAAAACAGCAGCGAGAATGGGGTGTCTCTCGTACCAATACTTCACGCGTAAGATCGATCGGCACACGTGGCCAAGCATGAGGAAGCTGTCCCGAGGAGTCGCGAGGTGGTCATGCTTCCTCCTCTCACGACGAGGAAAGTAGGTGATTGGTTTGGTTTGGTTTATTAGGGTTTTACGTCCCGAAGCAACCCAGGCCATGAGGGACGCCGTAGTGGAGGGCTCCGGAAATTTCGACCACCTGGGGTTCTTTAACGTGCACTGACATCGCACAGCACACGGGCCTCTAGAATTTCGCCTTCATCGAAATTCGGCCGCCGCGGCCGGAATCGAGCCCCTGTATTTCGGGTCAGCAGCCGAGCGGCGTAACCACTGGGCCACCGCAACGGGGTGAAAGGAGGTGAGGAGCTTTAGAAGTCAAATTGAAATTCAGATAGTATCATCATCAAGTGATGATGAATGTTTACGGTGCAAGGGCATCTGTTGCCAACGAGCACCATGGCACACAAGGTGTTTTAAATCAGTCAAGGTGACATCAAAGACGCATTTCTCGAGCGTTTCATCCCCAAGAATCCGAGCACCAGACAAGGGGAAAGCTTGCACGATACCCGTTCTTCTATTACCGGTATGTAAGCGGCGGCACAGGGTATCGAATCCCGCAGCTCCCGCTTGTAAGGCGGATGCTCACACCACTAAGCCACCGCTGTGGTCTGTCAGCAACGAATTGAAAGGCCGACACAGTAGCATACAAACAGAAAATGCAAGTGAGGCTGATTAACACTTCTAAAGCAGAGTCTGCGCTCATTCGGAGTGAAATTAACGTGGACTAGTAATTGAGCTTCCCTCGGCTTACATCTCATTTTACTGCTCGCGTTTCATTTGTTGTTGTTAGTACCCTCCGATTAGAGCACAAGTATCGCCTTTGATGTAAGCGACCATTAATTTTGCAGATTTTCTGATACAGCTTTAAAAAAAACAGAGAGGGGGAATTTCCGCATGTGTTTAATGTCTTCTCTCTTCGCCTTTGCGGTAGTCGTGGACGATGATAGTATCCCTCGTTGCTTTAAAACGCCATTTCAGCTTAGCTGTGGAGCACAACTCTCTGCGTAGTTTTTGGAAGGCAGTAAGGGAATCACAGTGCGCACAACTCACGTTTTCTGCGAGCCAGACTCTCATGCCGCACGTATACGGTGGTTGCCTCTTTCAACAGTACTGCTTTGAACACGGGTTGTCTAAAGAAGTGACTTGCATGCCTCTATGTTGCGGTGACAGACAGACGCGTCTAAAATGAAGGGAAGTCGGACGTAAGGATGGATGTGGGGAGCACCATCCGAAACACACGCGTCTGCATTTATTTTCGGCTCTCCGCCACATTTTCTCGCCTCCTACGCGCTCCTGTCCCCTTGTCCAACTGTTCCCAGCGGGCGAGCTTCCCAGCAACGTCGCCGCCGTATTTTCTTTCTCTCTTTTTTTTTTTTCGCGATTTAATCTCCTCCTCCATCCATCTACCCATCTCCCATCAGTCGCACTAAAATAGCGGAACACTGGTTCGCTGCCAACTGGCCCAGTTTCTCAATGAAGACAGCTGCACTGCAGCCGTCTGTCTCGAGAACATGGCGGTGCTTAGCGCACGACAGCAGTATCTGACGCTGCTTGCGTAACCCGCCGTCGTTGTAGGCCCTTGTCTTCGACACCCGACAGTCTGCCTACCCCGTGGGTCTGCGCTGGTCACGCCTGATCGACGACGCGGCCTGCTTTAGTTGCGCGCTCCGTCCGTGCCGCTCCAGCAACCGCGCGCACATTGGTACACACGTGGGCCGCCGATGCTCCACGTCGCTGTTTGTGTATTGGTTGTGGCCTAATCGGGGTATTTTTATACGAGACTTCCTTATCCGCCCGGCTCTGAGTCTCGCCCGACTGTGGGTACTGACGTCCACTGACGTCGTTACAGTCAACGTTGCAACTTGCAAAGCTGAAGTGTTCTGTTGCTACCGAATATGGTCAACGAACAAGGATAGGGAGACGAGGGACTCGTTCGAATATGAATAAACATGAAAGCAGCCAACTGTTTTGTAACAGTTGATGTCACAATTCCCCCTCACCTGTGACAGAAAGAGAGGCACCAAACCTTGCGTGCTTAATTCATCCGCTCGGAGCTTGGCCCTTCCTTTTCAGACGAATATCTTCTGTATGCCGGCAGGCAGGTAAAAATTGCGGTAAGAATTAGAGCGTTAGTTTCGGATATCCCTGCAGGCGCGTAATGTGCTGAGAGAGGAGGTTATCTCTCTCGTTGGCGTTTTCTGTGCGGTCGGCAGCCTACGGAGCCAAATCAGTGTCTGCACTGAAACGCGTTGACCTGTTAAAACAGCGTAGCAGGCAAGTCTTGTACGGTGCGTCAAACGAATAATAGCTCACGTCGAGGAGTCTACTCGGCTTGGCGCGCTATTTTGCTCCGAAGCAAGTTACGAGCCGAAAAAAAAAAAAGAAAAAAAAATGAGCCGTGCTTGGCACCTATTTTCTTCCACGCATGTTTTCCTTTTGTTCGCCGTAAACTCTTTGTTCCGCTTACCGACGTAGACAGATAGAAACGGCAGATTGTGCTCAAAGGAATGGTGTTTGCAGTAAGCAACAGCGCATGCATTGTCTCGTTGCATTCACGCAGTCCGCGTTATCCAAAGCGGGCGGCACTTCGTTTTGCATTCACCGCGAGAGAGGGCGCGTCGGTCACTGGGCGGTTCCACTAGCTGGAGTGCAAAGCGCACGTGCACTGTGCACTCCGGGCGTGCAGAAGCTATGCGCTAGAGGGACGGTGAAGGGAAGGCTTCGTGCGTATGATTTGTCGCACTTAATCTTATTCTTATATATATATATATATATATATATATATATATATATATATATATATATATATATATATATTCTTCGTAAGCGAGCGGCGATGCTTGGGGTTACTCCGTCAAATCGCTCCCTCGAAGCAGCAGACCGTGACAGCGTAAAGTCGAGGAAGCGATTACGCAAGACAAAAGATGCAGTTTTGTTTCATTGCGTTTTTTCCTCGACTTAGTCCGTACATGGAGTGGCCAGTGGCTGACCTTGCAGTCACTACTGGTCGCTTCCTAGACGCCGCGCGGCGGGCTCAGGCCGAAACGAAGCGCGGACACCTGTTAAGTGGCTGAGTGGAGGGCAGCCGTGGCCCCACCGGTCAAGCCGTGGACCTCGCGGGGTCGCGCATGCGCGGAGACAATGTGCAGCGTGGCTCAGCGTCGTCGTCAATGCACGGACGGCTTCGTGCTCCATTTGCCTGGAATGCACGTCGCCGCTTGCTCCTGCCGCTGCCCTTTGCGTTGAAGAAGGCCGGCAACATAGAAGAGCTCGAAGAGCTTTGAAGAGATAATCGCCTTGCTTCACGTTGGCTGTCTCTCCCAAAAGACAATGGAAATGGGGAAAACAAAATTGCGAAAGAAATCGGACACATGCGAAGGCGGCAACGAGAGTGTGCACCCTTTGACAAAAGCAGAGAGACCAAAGGAGGTGTCAATCGGGTCCGCGCTGTGTCGCTCGTTACGCATAACAAGCGTTGCGAATCTCCTGCAGGAGAGGGGAACTCTCCTCCTCGCCCCTCCGAAATTTAAACTTCCACGAGTGCTAAACGATCCCCTCTACACGGGTTGGAAGCAGACCCTTAGGGGTTGTATAATTTTGTTGTTTGTTATGTTCACTTGAAAATCCCGAAGCGATACAAGGTACGCTATAGTCGATGGCTCCGGATTAGTTCAGACGATCTGGGGTTCTTTAATTTGTGCTGATATCGAACAGCAAACGGCCGCCTTCTTGCGTTTCGCCTCAGGGGCGGATTTGTGGAGTGTTACTGTCCCCCCCCCCCCCCCCCCCCCTGCCTTTCTTTACAGGAAAGCCATGCTCAACCCTTTTTCTTTTTTTTCAATGGAAAACATGAAAGTTTCTGTGGGTCAAGCTCCTAGTCTGTACCTCCATCCGGGCATATCTCCCGCGCACATGTATCGCGATGTTTTAAAGATATGTCGGTTTTTAAATAAAGTTTCGTACTTTCACAATCTGTTCTAGGATATACTTGGCTTTTATTAATGAAGGGATGATGTCATAGGTGCACTGTGAAGTCAGAAAACTGTTTGAAAACTTTCGTTTACACGTATTTCTAAGAAGCGTAGCCCTAGCTTTTCACGTTGGCCTGTAAGTTGTGGGGAGCCACAAATGAAAAAAAAAAAAAAATGGGCACAAAAAAAAGCGCACTTGTAAGCTTGATGGCACGGTGCGATAAATAGAAATGGGTCAATGTAACGCTGCATTTCGCTTCTTTGCACGGGCGACGACAGGAGCCGTGGTCGCGTGACCGCCTTTATCTCTACTTTATATAGTCGGTATCGATCATCTGCGTGCACATGCTTACCACGCGAGGAGACTGCGGACGCAGAACAATAAAGCAGGGCCGTTGCTAAGCTCTTGCAATGTGTTACACGCTTTCAGCGCAGTTGACCCAAAATAGCTATTGCGGGCACGCATGCGGAAATACTGCCGATAAAGTATTTCTCGATTCACTGACAAAACTTTATGCTTCCGCTAAAACCAGGGAGCGAAGTTTCAAAGAACGCTGCGGCAGCTGAACTTGACCGTTGGTCGGTAGTGCTGTGCATAATAAGTCCGCGAAAGCGAATGCCGGAAGTCATTTCCCCCTGCGTTCCCACGGGCGAGACCTGTTGGATCTCCCGCGTGTCTTGTTCCCACCTGGGGGGATCTTGCTGGAGCAGACAAGGGTCCCGTAAAGAACGTTCACCTGTGCCCGAGAATACATTCCCGCGTGGTTAGTGGTGGTACGGTGCATTAACACGCGGAGTATCGCGCACCTGTTTTAAAGCGGTTGCTTGTAATGAAGAGCTTTTGAGTTGCTTTACGTGCGTCGTCATTTGCAAAGCACCGTAGCTGCGTGCATAAGTCATTGCGTACTTTTAGTACAGTACTACTATCTTTAGAGTACCGTTTAGCAGTTCGCATGCAGTGTCGAAATCACGCGAAACATGGAGATACTGAATGTTGCTCTTCTTCAGGGAGTTTCATTTTTATCTACGACGGGCAGCTTTAGCAGATGTCTACACGTCTATAGGATAAGCTGAAAGCATTAAAGTACAGCTTCCCTCAGCATGCATGGTTCGTGCGATGTTACCGACGCCATTTAATTGACAGCATGTGCATCGTACTGAAATGCTAACTTCCGTCTCGAAGCTATAGCGGGCGCACGAATGTTGCGAATCTAGTTTTGGTGTTATCAGGAAGAACGTTTGCTAACTTAGTTTTTTCTTTCTTTCTTTTTGCAGGGGGGGGGGGGGGGGGGGGTGGAGGGGTAGCGGCACTGTATGAGTGGAAGTAGAAACCGCAAGGACATCCTATCGTCATGAGAATTCAAAAATACAGGCAATTACAGAGCTTCGCTCTTGCAAGATAAAGAACGAAGGGGGGAATGAATGAGGCTAGGTGTCCCCAAGAGAGAGAGAGATAAAGGGGGGGAGAAGTTTACTGAGTGGAAATTATACACGGGTATCCGAATACCACACATATTCACGACACGCGTAGTGAGTTTGTGCGCGTACGGTACACACACACATGGGGAGGAGCGGGCAAACATACGTATGCGGGGCACGCAGATTTAATGAAGCCGTCATCCTAGACTCTTGTAAGCGATAACTCGTGCGTCCATCCAAGGATCCTCGTCAAGTCGTCCTTGTAGGAAGAAACCGCACGCCGTTCCGCTCGTCCCAGATGCCAGGCGCTCTCAGATAGCGACCTCTTGCGGCAGGTCTTTAAGAAACGCGCGCTCTGTCTCTTTGACGACGCAAATGCTGTACGTGTCATGCGAAGCTACCCAGACCGGAATCGGGTGGATAAACGTTGTATTTGCTTGTGATCTCTGCATCCATCGTACAGTGCACGCACAGTGGCGTGTTTCGTCGTGATATTCTGGCGGTATGTCTACTGCGAAATGAAATTGGGGTATATTTTTTTATGTTTCTATTGCTGAGTATCTGTCCCGCCGTGCTGGCTTAGTAGCTTTGACGTTCGGCTGCCGAACACAAACCCGCGAAGGTCGCATTTCGATTGAGGCGAAATGCAAAAACGTCCACGTAAGACGTCAGCGCACGTGAAAGAACCGCAAGTGGTAGAAATCCGTCCGGAGGCCTCTACTACGGCGTCCTTTGCAAGCCTATGCAGTTTCAGGAAGTTACTGAGGACTCCACAGGGAGGAAGACATTAGCAATTCAAATTGAATTAAAGTGTTTTTCCTCAATTCCTTAAACATCACATATGGCAGCAGAAGCAAAAATTCCGGCATTTTCACCTGTTATTTAAGCCTATCTCACCATCATTATTTGGCAAGGTTTGACAACCCTGCAAGAACATTTAAGCCTTTTTTGGCGAATAGCAAGAGAAATAAAAAAAAAATGGCTACAGATGGAGGACGTATGCCTAGAGATGTTGCGCACAATATAATTTTATTAGCGCCTTGTTCCGATTTGTACTGTTAATATCTTCCCTCTCTTCTGCTAACCACCTGACGAGCTAACGGTGAATAAAATGTAAAAAAATATGAACTTGTGTACAGTGTGTGTACGGCGCCTACTTATTTTTTATACAGACGTATAAAAGGCATGTTTTTATATATTAATTTTTAACACTGATCGTAGCTGTTCCAAATGTTCGACATATGGTCGTCAGGCACATGTACCCCTGTCCGCTGCATGTTAGAGCGAGGCGAAATTTCGTGAACCTTAGGTGCTGCATGTAGCTCTCACGACTCGGAATGATCTTGTTGAAAATACACCCTAAACACGAATACACCCACATGGGAGTAAAAAGGAAGTAAGCTGCCATCTAGCGTCCTCTTTCTTATGAAAGGGAGTGCACTAAGAGGACGGCTTAGTCCCTTTTTACACCATTCTGTTAAGAGTGTACATATAAGAACCGAGCTGTCAGTAACTATAACATTTTTTTTTTTACTCCTTGCAACACGCAGTGCTTTTTTAACATCGTTTTCCGTGTAAGCCGGAAGAAAGAGAAAAAAAACTAAATGCCCTCGACCTTGCGTAGCTCTCTGAAATTGAGAAGTACAGTCTTGGTCAAACGTCTTAAGGCCAAAGGCTTTTCACTTCAGCCGCATGACAGAGCCATTACGGCATTATTAAAGACCGAACGATCTTGAAATGCTAGCCGAAGGTTTCTTATTGCGGTAGAGAAGCTTACTGCTTGGCCTTTGTTTTGGATGCTATTCGGCACGGAGCATTCGAGGAACATTCATTTCGCAGCATCTGAACGCTGTGTCCTTGAGACTTTCGACAAAGACTGTACATGTACAATGCGCTGACCGCGTACGCAGCTGCGTATCGCATCTTTCTATTGCAATTATTATGATTATTACTTCAGGGCGCATGTCTACAAAAGCGAAGGAATGCATTTTTTTTTTTTTTTCGCGGCTTCCTATGCCTGTGAGCTTTTTCAGCCGATCGCAACCGGAGCGCGCCGTACCGTACCGGGGCTGCTCCCCGTATATTACAGGGTCAAGCCGGACGCCCTGACGCGTGCTTGTGTGCGTTGATCGGATGACGACCTGGCCGATGTTACAACTTGTCGGCGACCTCTTCTTTTCTATACGTGCTATCGAGAAACAGGAATCGAAGCTTCCTTTGTGGGAGAGCGTTGCGAGCTGAAGAAAAGAAGAAAGAAAACTCGCCGCGCAGTTTCTAAACCTGCGCGGAATCTGCTGAAAAGATGGAACGCCCCGGAAGAGTTGCGCTGCTCATCGCAGGATGTAACATCGGCAGTCACGATCTCCGTGCCGAGGAAAGGGGGAAGTAACTTCTAGTTTCGTTATAGAAAAAGAAAAACTGCGAAAAAATGTTCAGAAAAAAAAAGAGAATGAGGAAGAGAATGCAGGGCTGCACAGGGGTGCACGCATGCGCCGTCGTGCGGTTCGCGTGAAGCCGTAAAGAGAAGCTAACAGGAAAGATGATGGGTTTAACGACCCCTCACTTTTCAAAACCGAAAACTCGAGACGAGCCCGCTTCTCTCTCTCTTTTTCTCTGGCTCCGTATTTCCTGTGTGTTCGCCGCGTGATCAGGCGCAGTCCCAGCCTGCTGCAGCCTTTGAATCCGAGACTCCGGAACTATGGGCTCAATAACGGCTCATGGGCCGGCAAGGGTTCGCCAAAAGAAAGTCCTGTTGACCAGAGTTGTCGACTGTGAGTGTCGTGCAGTGAAAAGGAAACCTTTAACAGAGAGCCTTAGCAGTGCGAAATAAAGACTAGCAGACTTTTAGAGTGCGTTCTGAGTCATTGCTTGTGTGTTTGGTTTATGGTGGTTAACGTCCCAAAGCGACTCGGGCTATGAGAGACGCCGTAGTGAAGGGCTCCGGAAATTTCGACCACCTGGGGTTTTCTAACGTACACTGACATCGCACAGTACACGAGCCTCTAGAATTTCGCCTCCATCGAAATTCGACCGCCGCGGCCGGATCAAGACCGCGTCTTTCGGGTCAGCAGCCGAGCGCTTTAACCACTGTACGGCGGCGTTGTGCGTGCGTGCGCGCGCGCGCGCGCGCGCGCGTGTGTGTGTGTGTGTGTGTGTGTGTGTGTGTGTGTGTGTGTGTGTGTGTGTGTGTGTGTGTGTGTGTGTGTGTGTGTGTGTGTGTGTGTGTGTTGAACTGTTATGTAAATCTGCCACATTCACGCATGAATGTGTGCACAGTATTATGCAGCGTAATGAATTGGGCAAAGGTTAAGGATATTTACGCGATATATCGGATTGCGGAGAACAGGTTAAACGTGTTCTACACCTCATACTTAATCCAGCCGCGAAGTTTCAGAGCCATAATTGTCAGTTGCCCACCAAGTCTGTTTGAAGCGCTGACATAAAACCAAGAAATCGCTTCTTTAAATAAGGATGCTGTTCGCAGTCTTAGCGCTCCCAGAACTGTGTAACATGAAATATAAGGTCGTGTTCGTATTGCGCGAAAACTGTTAGGCTCGTTTCATCTACTTGTTTAATGACTGGGATGTTCCATTCCTACGGTGGCAAAGTTTATTACTACTTTCGCTGCCACCGGCTTCAAATGGCATATCTTACTTTTCCTTTATAGAGGCGTATTGAAAAAATAATGTGTCATGAAATGGCGCCGTGTCTTGTAAAAGTCTGTACAACACAAACGCCTATGCGGTGACTTCATCGCTCAGGTCGTCGTTAACCCATTGTGCAGTATATTATTTAGATAACCGCAAGGAGTCTACCCACGGGAAACGTCACCGCGTAAAAGTTCGCAGCGATCTTCAACAACTATAGCGAACGCATTCCATGCTCATACGACCGTTGAGAAATACTCACACCAAACAGTAATTTATTTTAAGCCCCACATTTCTCCTATCAGACACCCCTGAAGAAGGGACAGAGTTGGTCTCGAAACTTCGGGCTTAAAATAAATTGTTGGTTGGTGCGAGTATTTCTCAACTTTTATTTCAAACCCAACCAGACGAACTTCCGTCGAAGATGTTCTCGTTCAAACCGTACGACCGTCTTCACGTGTTACGGAAGTATGGCGGCATTCGTTTTATTGTTGATCGCTCTAAAAGTCTATTACCATCATGACGCATCTGCTGCAGCGGGATCAGAACTCCGCAGTCGTCACGGTTGCTGAGAGCATGACACAGCGACCCAGAAAACGCATACTCCAGAAAATATATCAGCTCAATCAGGCTTTGGCGGAGTTGACTTTGGACCTTCGCCCAATGGTTGGTGTCCCCTAATCCAAGAAAAACGGGACGTTGGATCATTTTTCGCTCGCGTTGCCTCAAGCGGCGTTGCTCGTACTCACTTCGAGTTCACATTGTGTGAGCTGGTCTCGAGTCAAGTGAGTACATCAACGCTCTATACTTTTCGCACTGCACAGCCCATGGCGGTCTGTATTGTTGGATTAGGAAATTTTTATTATCGGTTTTAGTTGCAAGCGGGTTAGCTGATATTGCTAGGTGGCCGTCAGTGGAGGCTGCATCTTGGGCTGTTGTCACGACTTGTACTTGGGTTTAGAGGTCGGAGCTGAGCAGCAAGTTCTCCGACGGGCCCGGGTGCGCGAGCAGTGCTATTGGTGGGGGGTCTGTCGGAGAGTATCAGAAGATGTGGTCTGCGATGGCTTTAAAAAAAATACACATGTGAAAACAGATAATGCAACACAAGCTATATTGGTTTCTTACGGTTGGCAGCGTTCCAGCTTTTGCAACGCGACTGAGGGCACGTGCGCATGGTAAAAAAGACAGAAACAGTTCTGCGCTCTCCGGTCTAAATCTTTTTTTTTTTTTCCTGCATGCGTGCTATCAGTCGCGCTGTCACTGTAGACACAGTGTGTAACGAGCTGACACGTGGCGCCGCGGCGCGGGCTGTGCAACCACCCTGGTGACTGACAGTTATTCGTCAAGACATTATCTCGTTGTGCTTACAAAATGAAGCCCTCTACGACTCCCATAGTACCCGACAGTGTTGGCATAATCTTTCAACGTGCGTGTTGGGCCTTCACAGGTATACTACGTGCAGTTCGAAGGCGAAAGAGCGTCATTTTGAAAGGTCGATGCAAGGCTTCTGAGCAAAACGCAACGTGCGTTGTCGAACCCTGCTACACTCAGCAAACACACACAAGTTTAGCCTTTGTGTAAGCGCGAATATTTTCATAAGGAACGAGAAAATGCTTTCACGCACCTTTATCCTTCGTTCCGAAGCCTCATCTCGGAGGATCGCTGTTACACAAAGTGCCTGACTCGTTCTCTGAATCGTCAGTGTTTACTTTTCGCAACCGACGCCTGCAGGGTAATCCGCCGAAAACGTGCTCTCCGCGTTCGGGGAAAATGTAAGGTAAGGGTGTGCATATCTTCAGGTTGGGCTCGCGCCGAAATCCCTGTTTTTTGAGTGAATATGCTGAGAGCTAGAGCGACCGCCTTAAGCTCGAAGCTTTTCGTGGTGCTGGTCGCGGAGCGAGCAAGCCCTAAATCATGCGCACATCGCTCCCCCCCCCCTCCCTCTTATCGGTGATAAATCCTGTATCGGCACTGGCGTCGCTGGCGCGCAGCATGGGAGACGCTGCCGTAGTCGTCGTGATTTAGCGCTACTCTCGCACCCACGCCTCCGTCCCCGCCCTCCGAAAGGAAGCTCGTCAGCTGTGCTTCGCGGTTCGCGGCAGGTCGTGTGTGGGCAACGGTTGTGGATACGTGTGTGCGTGCGTGGTGTGTGGCGTGGAATTTTCATTTCCCGTCGAAAAACAAATATAACGAAGAAATTCCCAGGAAGAATGGCATCTGAAACGCTGTGGGTGTCGGAATTTAGGCCCGTGCGACCCCTCGGCGAGACGTGAGTATGCCGCCCGTGGTTCTACAGCTGCATTTCTTTTACACCTTCGGCGTCTGCCGCATCGAATTTGTCTGTTTTCTATACGCCATATACGTCACGCGCGCACCTGTTGAGTGCTGTGGATGTGGTCGTACAGCTGAGCGGTGCTCCATTTCGTTTGAGGTCGCGGATTTGTTCAAACAGAATATGTATGTGTGATAATTTTATCGAGAGCTTCCGTGACGCATAGGGGTAGCGCTCGTATTTCATCCAGCCGCCTTGATTGCTGACAGTGCTGGTTTGGTAGGAGCGTGGTACAGGATGGAATCACTGAGTTGTCGCTCCGTGTTGTCTATCCAGTACGCAGATTTAATCCCCCCCCCCCCCCACACACACACACAAAGGTGTCAGTATAGTTTCCGCATGTGGCGCTAGCAAGCGATCTGTTCAAAGGTGGCAGATATGGCCGTTTAACACATGAGCACGTTGTTCATCGCTGTATAGCAACGCATATCACTGTCAAGTTCGCGCGTCTTTTTTTCCCAGGGAAGCTCCAGATATCGTGCACGCGCTCCAAAGATAAGCGGCGCACGCGGTCGTACGTGTTCTGATCCTTGGCATGGTGCCCCTGTTCTTTTCCGGTGCTTTCGCATTACGTCACGCATATTACCATCTCCTCGCCGCGTGGGATCCACTTAGCACGGTGGTATCCATCCCACTCGATGTGACGTCGAGCGTGGAAAAAGCAAAAACATCCGGGGATTGCGCAAACCCCTTTTATAAGCCGTTGCAACACGTAATGAGGGAGGGCGACGATTTCTGCGTGCCGCAACAATTATCTATAACTCGCGCAGCGCCAGTTACACGAGACACCTTGTTTGGATCGATTTGACGGCAGCGAACATGGTGTCCGCGAGATGCGTGAAAAGAATCACTGCGCAAGTCTCAGGCAGGACCCTGGCGTCGCTCAATGGAAGATCGGCAAAAGGGTGCAACATCAATTATGTTGGCACTCTCTATAGGTTGCCTTGACAACCATTTGTCTGTCTCGGTCGCACGCCCAGCGGGTGAAAGCGTTATTAGGGCGGCACAGCTTTAGTGGCCTTCGCTAAGATGAATGATTGAGCACAGAGGTCGATGAGTTTGGTAAACAAGAACTGACGGCTTGCACCCCCCCCCCCCCCCCCCCCTTTCCCCCCATGTTAGCCGCGTTGCTCTCGAGTGAAAACAGCTGCACGTGGGGCCCCTCATGCTTCCTATATGCGCGGACGAAGGCACAGAACATAGATCACCGATGGCTTTTTTTTTTCGCACAGAATGGGAAGATTGTATCAATCATACGAGTAATGCGTATTGTAGGGCCCCGCACTATACGGGCGCCATCCGTTTCTTTCCCAAGAAGCATGTTTTGTTTTACTATATATCTTTCACAGACTTTTCTCGCAAATTAAAAGGGCGCAACCCGTTTCTTTCTCGAGAATCATGCTTCCATGTTTTGCAAATTGGTATTGTGCGTGTATAATATTTTTCCCACGAATTGAAAAAAAAATGGCCCTATCGGTAATAACTTATGCCAGTTTTTATTTCTTTAAACAGTATTTCTCACAGCTTCAGGAGCTGCTGTTAGTCGATTCACTTTCCCCTTTGCGAAAGGTTTAAGAAATAGTCAAATTATTTTCTGTACTAAGAGCTGGGATGGAGAGTATCAAATAAAGAAATGCGAAGCAAACACTTTCCTGGCGCACAAAGTTGCGATTTGCTCAGTTGAGAAGTAAGTTTTATTCGGCTATATGTGAAGCCATGTGCAATGTAACTTCGTTAGTGTCCAAGTCGAACCTCGTTATAACTAAATAGTGGATATAACAAAGAAATGGCGATTCCGCGTGGAAGCTCGGACAACACGGGCTATAACGAAGCTACGGCTATAACGAAGTCACTTTCACTTCAGCGAGGACGGTTGCTTTGGGATTGTCCGATTGTCTCGTGGCACCCACCCTAAATCACAGACGGGACTGTCGGCAAAAATCCGGCCAGGAACGACCAAAGCTACTTGAAGACAGCATAGATTACTCCTTCAAGTCTCTTCACTGAAGGGTGCTCTGCGCTGTATATGAATGTACGGTCGTGTGTAAGGCAGATAATCCGTTTGTTGACTTAACGCTGTTTCTGCAACTGGCGCGCCTCGTAAGTGAATATAGTTCGCCGCGAGAGAGGCGGAGTGAGAAGGCGTTGTTC
Source organism: Amblyomma mixtum (assembly GCF_055824585.1). Classification (NCBI taxonomy): domain Eukaryota; kingdom Metazoa; phylum Arthropoda; class Arachnida; order Ixodida; family Ixodidae; genus Amblyomma; species Amblyomma mixtum. The sequence goes on along the minus strand of NC_143016.1, from coordinate 53,142,111 downwards.
TCCCGGCCGTCGTACTGCAGCTCTTCCCTGTCGGGGTGCATTCTCGTCGCTCGCAACGAACACTGCCGCGTGTTCCCGCAGGCTCGGAGTCTCCGCTTCCCAGCTTCATCGCTTCGCACTCAGCCGAGCGTGAACTTCGGCTGGCCGTTTTCTTGTCAGCTTGTTTTTCCGGGTAATTGCATTTCCGGTCTTGTCGGCGTGTATAGTGACTCAGACGCGAACGGCGCGGCGGAAGATTATGGGTCCTGTCCACGTTTCCGCCTGGCTGCCGCGTGTCCGTGTGTGTGTAAGCGTGCCCCGTGCTTTTCTCTGCGCTGCCGTGGACGAACTGGACACAGTGGCGCGACAAGAACGGCAGCACGAACTCAAGTGACAGCTCCGGCTCGCCGTGCTCCATCCTCCATTTGCTGCGTTAATTGTCTCTGTATATAGCTTTGTTGATGGAATCCGACAAGCTGTTCACTCCTGATGGGCGGGTAACTTTGAGCAGCCCTGCTTGGAGCATTGTGGAAGAGTAGAGCGCACATCCGACACCAGCTCAGATGTCCCAAGTAAATGTGTGCTCATGCACAGTGGTGTCACGTATACCACTTCGGAATCATGCGTTCGTGTTATGCCTTTCTGGATTAGTGCCCCATCCTGCATCTGGGTGTCTGTGGTCATTGTTTGTGCCAACGCTGAACCATAGTGCCGCTTAGGCAACGCTTTGTGTCGGCTTATCGTGGCTTATCTGCCGAGGGCGGCGAGAGCCCATAGAAAGGTTTTGGCACCGCGGCAACCTGAATGCACCCACGGGCTTTAAAGCCCGGACCTGCCCTGCTGTTGCGACATGTTCATGGCGTACAGCTTGGCGACCATACGAGCGTGTCCTTGACATGCGCAACAACTGCCGTTATCTGCTTCGCTTTTGTCTTTTCACTTGAAGTGAGAGCACGACATCATGGGCGGACCGAAGGAGAGGGGAGGGGGAGGGTACTGGGCGTGTTCCACTTTTCACACGTCCTACACGGGGCACAGATCGGCGCCACCACGTGAGGGCATGCGGCTCCAGTGTTAGCGCGATTTGTGCAGTTGCTCAGGGAACGGCGTTGCGTGCGAGCGGGACTCTGCCGAGTGCGGCGGCGTCGGCGTGTTTGCAGTTGGCAACCTTGGCCCCATGGCCTTTTCCCTGGCATGCCGCGCGGACCTTTGGCCGCCGCGGCCCGTGCGTATGCGTCGTGAGGTCACTGAGCCTGCATGCAGCTGCCTTCTAAGCAGGCGGCAGTTGCCATAGCCGGATGAACTTGTCCGCTGCGCAGACGCAAATCGACGCGCCTCTTCGTGACCTCCCGATTGTTTTGCTCTTCCTTCTCTTTTGTTCTCCGCGCTATGAAAATGGGTGATTAGGGGACGTCGTTCTCTCGGCGGAAATATTCCTGGTTCATTTCGCCGTGCTCTTCCTCTCGGGATAACAAAGAAACTGTTTCCTTTTCGCTGTGAATGCCTCTGATGCTGTCGGTTTACGGTTGTTGCGTGCTCTTGCACTTCCAGTATGCCTGCAAGGTGATTGAGTTTCTTTAGTCCGTGTATTCGTGCTTGTATGCGGTTTCTTTCCATGCGAAAATAAAATGCTTTCACCGTTTCCTCCGCAAGCATGTCTGGTGGGTCAACTTCGCAGTTTAGGTTTTCCTGCTGCTGCCGTGTTGCGGCCTACTTTCTTCTCCACATTGGCTATGTTGACATCAGCACACTGAGAAAATGTGCAGAACATTTCTCATTTTATTTATTTATTAATAACAGACCCACGATCAAGTAAGTGGTAGAAGGCGAATGCCCACATATTCCCTAGGCATTTACGAAGGATTAGCGCGCGAAAAATTGATCGGGGGCGCTTAAAGAACTTGCTTGCGAGAGCATTGCAATTCTATTCTAATTCTATTCTATTTCAATTAAATTCTAATTATGTTCCTTTGTAGTCGCATGGTGCCGTTGTAAGTACTAGTACTGACTATTACTGGTTGACGTTTCGTATTTTCCCGCCTCTGATGACGTCGCACCGTTTCGGCCAATCGCGAGCTTTGTAATGCCGCCGCTTTTTGGGCGGCACCGGGTTTTCATGTCGATGAGCCACCTAATGCTCTCGTATTAAAAGGAACACAGTTTCACTCCAACTCTGGTCCAGAGTTAGGAGCTCGTGTTGTGCTCTTTTGGTGTCGTAGTATTAGGCTGGATAATCTAATAACCAACTTTCCTAATAATCAACCCACGAGGTTTTCGGTGCTCCTTGTGTTAATGGCTCAGCTTCCTGCGTCCTCCCTGACCGTTCCATTTAATAGCTTTTTTTATTTATTTATGTATAATGTTGGTGAGTGTCTGGAATCTCTATAGGCGAAAGCTACCTCACCGTAGGGCCTTAATTAGCGCCAGCCTTATACTGCGCATGTGTGCTTTCTTTTTACGGCTCGTAGGGTGCATCGAAGACTCGCCAACGGCTATCTTTTTTTTTGTAATCTGAGCGCGGGTGTGGTGCAAGCGTAGATGCAAGCGTTGGGATCAAGTTCTGAAGGCGATCCATTCCCGACAGCATTAGCTCGTACCGAAACGCAGGTTCGCTCATGTAATTTTGATTTGGCTCCGGGGACAAATTAAGCCCACTGTACTCGGAGCTCTGCTTGCGCGCTCGATATACCAGCGGGACGCGACTATACAGCGGAGCGCTGTGCGCATGCGTGCAGTGTCAAGTTACAAATGCCAGCGCAATCGCGTATAATTCCTCCACGCTCTGCAAGAGCAAAGCCCAAAAATGCGCCTTATTCTTCTCGTCAAGCATTCTCTCGTTCCATTCCCTTCCGCCCCACCAATCCTTTAATATTAAAACTTCTTTTTTATGGAGATTTTCTTCGCCCATTACTGCCTACCTTTTTTTCTCTCCCAATTCTATTTACTTTCTCTCCTCCTCGCAAACTTTGCCGGTGCTGCTCTGACGTGCGCTTAATGAGTCCCAGGGATAATGAGGCCGACGTTTAGCGCTCGTAAATTTCGCTATTCCCTCTGCCTCCGCTTCAGGGAACACCCTCCTCCGGCACCGGGCTTGCGCGACTCTTCCGTGTCCCCGGTTCCGCGGTCGATAAGAAGGCGGCGGCGGCGGCTACGTGAGCGTAAGACCGGGCACTGGCTTAATTGAACCGATAACGTGGGCTCACGTGTGCGCTACCTGCAGGTGCCCGCGTTTGTCTCCACGATTGCACGCGTGCTGGGAGCGCACGCTGGAGCAGGCAATCTGTTGGCCGCACTCGGCGTTTACTGCACAGTGCGGGAGCGTGTTTTGGGTGGGGAAGCGTGGAACGTCACTTGGACGGAATTTTTCGGTAGTTGATTTTGGATTATCGAATTCGAATTGTAGATTTTGTGGCTCCTCCGTTTTTGTTGTTTACTTGTCGGTTGTTGGTTCGTCGGTTGTTGGTTCGTCGGCTGTTGGTTCGACGGCTGTTGGTTCGACGGCTGTTGGTTCGACGGCTGTTGGTTCGACGGCTGTTGGTTCGACGGCTGTTGGTTCGTCGGCTGTTGGTTCGACGGCTGTTGGTTCGTCGGCTGTTGGTTCGTCGGCTGTTGGTTCGTCGGTTGTTGGCCCGTCGGGTTTCGTTATAAGTTTGGAATGTTTGATGTTGTTTCTTGCTTATTTCGCGAATTTCTGCGGTGTTCAACTCAGTAGCGCATGTCATTGAATCAGCAGTAACACTGCACAAAGATTGCGCGCGGGAGGCTTGCGTTCCGCGCAAGCGCTCGCGCTTTTACTTTCGCGCCCGTCCGGTCTCCCCTGGACCGTGCTGCCGACCGCGCGTCATGCATCCGAGAAGAATCCTCTCGGTAGGCAGCAGCTCGTCGCGTGTGTGGCCCACATACCCGCCTGCGAGGCTGAACGCGCGGTCGCGGTACTCGTCTCCTTTTTCCCACACTTGGCTCGCCGCAGACCCGTCGACGAAGTGGCGCTCCTCTGCCGCTGCGGCGCTGCGCTCGGCGGCGAATTAGCATTGTGCGAGAGCGCCCGTTCGCCATCCTGACCTTCGCCCGCTTCGAATTCCTGGCACGGAGGACTGTGACGCCGAGTGCTCTCTGATATAATGCGCAGCCAACCCACTCTGGTGCGCCATCGTACGTGCGCCTACTCGGGGGAGTTGCACTCGGTAGTATATGACGCTCGCAAGTAGCAAAATGCAGTCGGTGAGTCCTTCGTGGTTACAAAGTTATGCAAGCAGGCATAGCTCGCATCGCCGCTGCATGCGTCTCTTTTCGTTGTTTCTTATCCCATGAAACTCTTCGCTTAGGTGCGGTTTACTTAAGCCGCACAAACGATGGCCAACTCGCCTGGCTTGTTTTTTTTTTTTTTTAGGTGCGAATATGTGATCAACGTCGTTGAAAGGTGCTCGATGGAAACTTGGCTCGCTGTACACAAATAAATAGAAGCTGTCGCGCTGCAAGTCCCCGTGCGTGTGCAACGACATAATTACGTCCTATTGACCTCATGCCTCAGCGAAAAGTTTTTGCGAAGTCGTCATCGTTTCGTTAAACTTATTGTCGGGCCGTTATAAGGGGGACAGCGAGGTATTCCTTGTACGGCATGTTATACCCGTGCCACACGGTCAAATTTAACGCCGTTAAGTACTGCCTCAAGCTTTAATGGCATTCGTATACGGTGCCACACGCATAAATTTAATGGCATTAGCCTTACTGCCATTCGTGACCGACTGAGCTATAGCTACAACTGATTCGTCCGAGAAATGCGTACTCTCGTCTCCGTTCCACAGCAGAAAAGTATGCAACTTTGTTAGTAACAACTGCCTAACCAGTAGAAAATGGTTAATTCACAACCTGCAGTCAGATGAGGCATCTCTACTGCATTTGCGTTGCGAAGGGCTCCATATTTACCAGTACTCCGACCAGTACCGACATCCGAGTTTATGGCCACTTTTTCGATTCGTCAAGCAAGAATAGCGGCATATTCCACAAAGTAATTTTTATGTTACATCTGAACAACATTACCAAGATATTGTGCTCATTAGCGCTTTTTGTATTCAGGTGAAATTTTTGACTGCCTTGCCTTGCATTATCCTCATCGTGACTTTCGTATAATGACATTAAATGTGGACGTGCAGCACCAACTCAGAAAATGACAGCAAACTTGAGGCCTCAAGCATTTACTGCCATATCTTTTGCGCGTGTACTTGTTTTACTGTCACGACGTAACTTTAGATAGCCTGAATTGCAGTTTACATCGTTTCATCAGCGGTGTTCTTTACCGCGTATGCGCTGCGCATCACATCAGGCAGTTTTCACGCGGTTCGTTATGCGTAATGGACATTATGTAGGTGAAATGTTTCGGGGAATCCCCCAAGGTGGAGCAAATTACTCAATGACATCCACCCAAGCGCAGCCATACGGCTGCAGAGGAAAGCTGTACAGCTTCGCAGAAACTTTGGAGTTAAAGAAAAATTCTGCCTGGTCCGGGGTTCGAACCCGGGACCACCGCTTCACCGGAGCAGTCGCTCTGCCAACTGAGCTAACCTAGACTTTTTTTTTCTTTCATGGTATTTGTTTACATGGTTTTGTACAGAAAGGATATATATACATGTGTGTGTGTGTATACGCACACACGCAAAAAACTATTTACAGAGCACCTAGGTAGGCGCTACGTGGCACAAACATGAAGTAAACATATTAGAACTAAAAGCCGGTAAGGATATACAGCGCATCAGGAGAGGAAATCAATCCGGTAAAAAGTCCACTTATTTGTAAATGTCCGTTAGCTGCAGCAACATTCGGCTAAAACCGGGACAGCTAGCATATCGTAGGGCGAGAGCGAATTGATCAATAACTCGAAGTGAGAGCAGTGTCGGTCAAATGTTTAGGGGAATGCCCGATTTGTACAGGTACACCTTAATAATGATGCATTCGTTTCGTCGGGCATATAGCTCGTGTTTCGGCAGCAGGCGTCGTCACGTGTCAGCCAGAAAATTTGGCTTCTCTTCCTGTACGCTGCTCTAAACGCCGTATAGATGTCAAGCGAATGGTTGGCGGATACTGGCGTACGTGCGAGGCGCTTGCAGAGCGGAAGACAATCGCGTCGGAATGTGTTCCGGTGCCGACGCCGCGGTGCTCCCACATCGCTTCCGGTGCTGATGCGAGGAACGCTGTTAGACGAAATGCGACATCACAATGGCCGTTACGAGTTATGACCCCCTCCATTCGTTGCCCCATTATACCTCAGGGGGCATATGCAGCTGGCCGTCGGCGTCTTTCATGATATAGGGCGGTGCCGTTATGCCGCATCCCGCGGGTTGTGTCCTTGCTCAGCGCCTATATATAGATGCCGCTGCGGCTAATAAGGAACTCGAACGCTTTTGACTGTAGCTGATCTTTAGATGTATTTGAACTTATCTAACCCACTGCCCGACGCCGTACTTATATCAGATACCCGTAAAATTATTGTGCGTTTAATGACTTTCCAAGCCGCCGCGGTGGCTCAGTGGTTATGGTGCTCGGCTGCTGACCCGAAAGACGCGGGTTCGATCCCGGCCGCGGCGGTTGAATTTTGATGGAGGCGAAATTCTAAAGGCCCGTGTACTGTGCAATGTCAGTGCACGTTAAAGAACACAAGGTGGTCGAAATTTCCGAAGCCCTTCACTACGGCGTCTCTCATAGCCTGAGTAGCTTTGGGACGTTAAACCCCGTAAAGCAACCAACCTAATGACTTTTCACGGTGAACGGTACTGAAATAAGGATGAAACCTTTATGATCATAAGCCAACCGCTGTTCGTTTCGTTAGGGCAAGGAAGACAAGCAACCAGTAAACACTTCATTGTGCAGCTTAAGCTTGAACATGCATTATCTTTGTCGGCCTGTGTATCCTGCAGCAGAGCAGATATACCGTATTGTGAAATTAAACTCTGGCCCAAGGGGCCTAAAACACCCCGTATATGTACAGTGCAAAACGTATACATGCAGCCCAAGTGGTCCGCTTCTGAGCACCGCAGCGCGGCTCTTCTTACATAATCAGGGACTTTAATCTCGGGAAAGCGGGAGGAACTTAAGTCCTCAACCCTCCCAACCTTAGGACTGTCAAATATGCTAAAGAGCCCCGCTGCACGGCTTGGAAGCAAACACCTCGGACTGTGTATTTTTGACACAGACTGTACATATTGCTGCGTACGTGTCGCATATGCGCGAGCAGCATACTGTTGACGAGTAACGTGTCTGGGTGGATGCGTTGACCTTATCCGCGTACACAGTCCAGCTGTGGTGGCTGCTATATCTATCAGAGCTCCAAGCACAGTTGCCAAATACGCGAAAGGCTGGCACGGTCGCAGCTCAGATTGCAAACTGAACGATGAGGGCATGGAGGCACTGTTTCTTTTCATATGAATAGCTTGTCGAGTGCAGGACACGCCGCGGCGCATCTTAACTGCCTGTTTACTAACTTATTCCAAGCGTGTACCTAACGCGAAGCATCACGATATGCGGGCTGGTGTCCTTGGCGACATATGCAGATCCGACCAGTATCAACTGTGAATGAAATCAAGGAGCAGATAGCATTCAGGGACGGTGGGTGGTGAGACTACTATAGTTGGCAGTTATCTATCTGAGAGAAATTTCGAGAACTCAAAGCTCGAAGATGAAAATAGCGGTAGTCCTCTCCCTCTTTTCTCTCTATTCTTCGTTTTAATGCGATAGCATTTATAACGTTATCGATGAAAAAAAATGTCGTCAATTCGCTGAGGAAAGTAACGTCCCGAGGCCGGATAATTTCCATTGGCTAGAAGGAATTCTGACGTCATCAGAACGGATAGGTCCCTTTTGCTGGATGGAAGTGACGTCACGAAACCTAAAGTGACCTCACTGCTGGTAAAGGCATCAACCGCGCCTAATGTGATATCTTATTGCCAACGCACAATTTTACTAAATGCCGCTGTGAATCTTTTGTCATGTAGCATTGATTCTCAAAAGCGAGTTGGGGTACTTTCTGAGAGGTCATTATGTGTGCGTTAGCGTAATGTCTGCAAGCAGAGCACTGGCTGTCATTACCATATAGTCGCGTTAGGCTCTTGGCCTGTATACCTAAAAGGCTGTTTTATCCTAGTTATAACCTGCTAGTTTGATACTGTCGCTGATGGAAAAACCGGCATGAATATATGATAAGCCTCAAATGGCCTCGACTGTCTCGCGTGCGGCGTACCGTGAAAGTACTACAGTGAATGACGCCGCATGCGCTTTTTTTTCCACTCTTAGCTGAGCCTGTTCGTGCTGCAACTCCCACTCTGAAAGCTGCGCAGCAGAGGCCCGCTTCGTCCTTCGTGCGTAGAAAAGGCGACCAATGCGTGCATTTGGCATTGGACTTATGCGGAAGCCGCCAAGGCCGCCTCTGCTGCTGCCGCGAGCTTGAACTTGGGCGTCCGCGGAAAGAAAAAATACATAACCCCCCCCCCCCCCTCGCTTTCCTATTCGGGCTCTTCCTCCTCTGTCTGCCTCGCTCCAACGTGGGCCGCAGCATGACGCGAGTGCTATATGGGCGCTACGCTCGTCTCGTATGTACTCTACGTACAGCGAGCATGTCGGCGTCGTCCGTATAGTATATATTTACTACACAGTCACGCGTAGTGCATCTGGGCGACCGGCCACCGATGGGCCGTAAAGCGCAACCGCTGTCTCGGACCGTATACGCACTACGCGTCCCAAACACGCTGCGCGCAGTGTACATACTCCGCAGCGCGTTCGCTGTCGTGAGGGCCTCTTTCTTGCCACCGGCGGACGTGTCTTGATCGTATATAGTATACGTATAAAAAGCATACCGCTCTTCCCTCTCGGTGGTTGCCCGCCTCGAGCTTATCTGGCTTCTGCGTGTGCGCGCGAGATGTACGAGCGACGAGCGTGTTGTTTCCAGTTTTTTTCTCCATAAAACCAGTCCCGCTCGTGTCTGTGTGTGCGCGTCCGCGTCGGCTACTTTCGCCTGCCCTCTCGGCTCCTGACCGTTTCTTCCGTTAACGTGCCTTCGGGGAGTCGTGGAGGCATCCTCGGGTTCTCCTCGCAATGGACAAGAATGCGGCAGTCGGCCCCTCGGGTGCAGCGGCCGCTGAAAGAGACTTATTTTTTTTCTCCTTTCTTCACTCCTTTACGCGGGAGTGCAATGCGTGGTTTTGATATATCGCATTGTTGTGCCCCCGAGCACCGCTCGGATTATATCGTACTGCTTCCTCAGTATGCGAGGGATGCTGACAGTGCAGGCCAGAGACAATCCTTATTGATCGCCGGTCTCTCGTGCTTGCTGTGCTGTTTTTGGACCTTTTAGCGCGATTCCTGCGGACTAGGGACAAAGCAAGGATCGTTACGCGCGTTGTACATAAAATATGAACATGCAGTGGGTGTGTATGATGACTGACGCTCAAATGATTAAATTGAACGGCATCGCGCCACAAAAAAAAAAAAAAGGTATTTTTCTTGAGAACCCATTCCTATAGAAATATGTAACGTATAATGCTGCCAGAACCTTGTTGAGATGAAACGCCTTCATATGCTTATGCGCCTGCTTAATACCTGTATTGTAATTTGATCGCTCCATCGCCTTGAATTGATTCTGTGTGCATTATCACGTACAGTCGGCCAAATCTTTAGCTGGCGTGTGTGACTGCCGCGTTTTCCGTGCTCCTGCAGCTTGTGACCGAGCAGACTTGCGCAAATATCAAATCTAAGCGAAGGCTTAATATTAACCCTTTTTCTTAATATATAAACCCGTGCTTAATATTGAGCTTTCCGCAAGTTTGCTTCGTCGCAGAGCGCAGGAGCGCAGAAAAAGCGACCGTCACGCACGCCAGCTAAAGATTTGGCCGGCTGTACTTTCCAGCCCGGAGACATCACAACATTAGGGTCCGCTCTGGTCGACCATTCCAACGGTGCTATGCGGGACATTTTGTCGTTCAAAAAGCCGTCATTGTAGCTGCTGCGGTTCCCGAAACAAGGTTGTCAATTCATAAGCTGACGTCTTCATGAGCCCAACAATATGACTGCACGCGCGCTCGCGGACGGGAGTGAAGCGGCGTGTGCTAATGAACGGTCCGCCAAAAGAGAGCTCCGCGCCCGGGGAACCGTTCTTTGGGCGCGTTTCAGCACACGAGGCGCTTGTGCATAATGCAGGGACGCTGCAACGTCATTGTAATGCAATGACGAGCCGGCTCCTCCTCTGTCCTTATCAGCCGCTTCTACCTGCTTACGGTATACAGCAGCCGCAGGTGGTCCCACTTATTCTGTCCCGCAACTCGAAAAGACGTGTCTTCTCGTATACGCGCTAGAGGAAAAGTTAGTCCCAGCTTCAGGCAGATGGCTGTACGTCTCTGTTGGGCCCCTGTGACGGTTCCTTTTGAGCTAAAGGGAGAAAAAAAAAAAAAAAGAGAGGGAGGGTGAATTAGTACAAAAGTAATGTGGTGAAAGAAGGTTGAGTGACGAAGTGTGTCTCGTGGGTGTCTGTCCTTTAGTACGGGGCTGCAGGTAGCCTACCATGCTGCAAAATTCAGACCCACGAACTTTGAAGAACGGCCACTATGAATCTGAACGTCAAGGACCCGCTGAGATAAGGACTCGACCGACCCGAAAGTGACGCTCACGACGCAGTGCGTATTGATACACCCTGGTTGAATGTTTCTTGTCGAAAGAGACAACCGCAGACCCAGCTTCCCGAGTACTGCACGTTACTACACCGACACAGAGGGCGTAACTGGCGTCGCAGGTGCACCGTACACTTTCTACCGCTCTGCGGGCCGTGAGGCGTCCTGGTGCGCATGCGCAAGCCTATGTGCGACAATCTATGTCACGGTGGTGATGCTGTACTTGCGAAGAGCCCGCGCGGCCTTCCCGGGGAGTTTTGTATGTCGGTAGCGTGCAGGGACGGGCCCAGCGCATCGCGCTCCTCGTCACGACGCGAGGAAGTAATTAAGACGACCGCTAGCTGCATGGTGCGGGTGTATGGCAGGCTTCGTTTCGTGTTGCTTGGTCCTCCGGTTGGCGGCCCTTTGTGTGCAGAAGGACTCGGGAGGCGTTTTCCTTCGTCCGCTTTGTATTCCGGACGCATACGCCGCCGCACAATGTAGCGAGGCTCGGCGACTTGCGAGCGGCGAACGCGGCAGAAGGGTTTGTTTTCTCAATTGCGTCAGTTTGTTTTGCGTGGCAGTTGCTTACTTAAGAGTCAAAGCTTTCCGAAGAGTGATTAATACCAGTTGACGATGCATCGGGCTCTGGAGTTGATTAGGTCTGAGCGAGTCATGCATGGGTGTGATCAAGGCGAGGCACTTTCGGATGGTGCGAAACACGTTTGCTACTTCTGCTCATTGTGCCAGGAAGGTTAATGATTCTGGATCCATTCATTGACGCCCGTATAGCGCCAGTTTCTCCGTAAAGCGTACTATACGGCGCTGGTATGTAGAACCGTGTTGTTCCATGGCTCTGCATGGTTCAGTGTTTCGTTTTATCCTGAATGCACGGTTTGTGTCGCTGAGTTGCACACCAAGGTCGTTTGTTCAATTTTTGCGACGGGTTTTATCCTGCTGGGAAAGTAGTATACAACGTAAGACTTCAGTGATTGAAGCAAGTATAAATTATTGCATATTTTCACGAGGAAAAATTGCTACGTTGTACTTATAGCTGCACAACTGCACAACGCATGGGCACGTGTGGGTAGCCCGACCTGCCTTATTGTTTATTTACGATCAACGGATAATTGTTCGTATAGGACCTAAAGGTAACTCTGGATAACCGCTTTTGCGCTTCCACAGCAGGCTTAGCGAGGACCTGTAGCGATGACTACACCTATGCATGCACAGAGGCATTATTCGTGCTAAGTTCAAAATGACAGACGTTTTTATTCCCATGCACGCTGAAGCTGCCCCGTCTAACACTGCACTAGTTTTCATTGATGGGTGCGGCCAGCCATCTTTGAAAAGCGCGCTGGACTGTGCGCGTCATCTGGCGGTCACCGCCAAGAGCACTGTCGCGAGTGCAACTTGGACTTGGATACACAGCAGGCGCCTGCAGTTCACTTTTCAGAGCTGTTTCGCTTGCCTTTCATTCTTGTTTGTAGCATATACTGCGTGTCGTCTCACTCGTATTTCTTTCCATTGAGCCTGATCACGTCAAGCAGTCTCTGCAGAGAGAGACTGCGCTATACAACGTCTTCCTGCCAGGCAGGCGCTTCTGCCCTGCGCACACAAGGGGCAAAAACAACCGAGCAAAAAGCGGTGGACGGTGTGGCTACGTCCGCTTCTCGGAAGAGCAGGAAGCCCCTCAGCAGCAGCCGCAGCCAAAAAGTTCGCGACGCGAGGAACGTGGCGGTGTCAAGGGCGTGAAGGCCCTGTCGTCCGCCGCGGCTGGCAAAGAAAAATAGTCGGGAGGTCTCCTCGTGGCTGGCGGTCTTCCAGCGCCTCGCCCGCCTTCTCCTTAGCGCGACGCGCAACGTCATCGCTCGCCCGGCGCCTCTTGGCCAACGCTTGTTGCTGTTGCTTCAAGCGGGCAACTTCTACCAGCCAGGAGGCCAGGCGCAATTTATTATTTTAGAGTCGGTGCTGTACCTTCGTTCCGTCTACAAGCACGTCGCCGACCGACGTGGGCACCGCCCGACTGTTTTTTTTTTTTTTCCTGTCCTGGGCGCTGCAGTGCCACCCCCGAACATATATTTTTTCTCCAGATCGGAGTAGTAACGGCGGGAGCAGCAAGGCAGGAGCAGGTAGAAAGGAGGTAGCTGCGGCTAGAGAAGCTACAGAGGAAGCTCAGCAGCTACGGTAGTATAGGCTACAGAGGAGTCGCAGCAGCTACGCGCACAGAGGAAGCTGAGCAGCTACACACACACAGGAAGCGGAAACTGCAAGACCGGCTCCAGAGAAGCAGCAACAGCTTGCGTATAGAAAGAAACCGTACGTTACGGGCACAACCCCCCACACCTCCAATGCTGGGCTAATTACATCACCCGCGTCACATCTTGGCGCCGCCGCGGGGATCGACGGTGCGCATCGTATCTCGGCTCCATCAGACACGTCTTCTTCGCAACCCCTGCTTGCCTTCCTGCGTAGCGGCTAATACGTAGCGAAGGCGTGCCTCCGAACGTTTGTTTCTTCTTGTGCTTCGGGCTGGCCCTGGACGATTGCTTGTTCCTTTTGTCGCTCATTTCGGAGTTCCCGGATTCCGCGGAAGATGACGGTTGCCGATTGTGCCAAAGAAGGCGCACTCTTGCGAGCTGTCATCGTGGCCCTCAAACTTGAAATTTGCCGTTCGGATCCGAGGCTGCTAAGTATAGTCCTCCATGTTAGACGTTGCAGGAACTGAAATGCCGACAGGATCCCGGAAAACATCACGCGTGGCCTGCTAAGCGATGCGTGACGGATATTGCTCCGATCAGTTCGTGCCACTTCCAAGTTACCACGGTTACTTGATCGGAGCTGCATCCGTGCAGCAGAGGTATCCTGCTGCGCCATGAGACAGGCTGTTACGTGACATTGGCCTTGGTTGGAAGGCTTCTTTGTTTAATGGTTCTCCAAACATTCACAATATATAAGCTGCGCTTGGTTTTTCGCTGATGCAGTCTCCTCAAGCTGACGTAGTAAAGAGCATGTGTGTTAAAATAGGCAGCCGCATGGTTTGAACGTGGCTAATTGACGTCCGGCGGTAAAAAAAAATCTATAGGTCAACTTATGACCTCAAGGGCGCGCTGAAAAATGGGACAGAAAAGATCGTGTGCGTGGTTTAGCCTGATCTTTCTTCCCAAATGTCACTGCGAAAATGTCACTGCGAAGCAGTACATCGCGACTGTGTACGTAACTATAGAATTTCGCCTGTTATAGCGACAGAGCGCAAAAAGCGTACTTCGCAAGCGAGGTCACGCACATGATTCGCGTGGCAACGAGTGCAGTCTGCGTAGTACATGTGCGCCGCGTGTGACTGAAATACGAGGATTCCTGTGACTCTGCGCTGTCCGAATTCCAGGCGTCTGTCATTCGTTGTGCGCTGTCCCTAAATCGCGTGTTGCCTGGTGACGGAGGTGTATATACCGTTGCGTCGATTCCTAAAAAGAAGAGAGAGGAACGAGGGGCGCGCATTTAGCAAACGTAGTGCCCACATTCCTGAAGTGCGGCGTTGCTCATTTCGTGTGTGATAGAGTGAACGAAATCGCCCATGTTGCGGCACAGAAGCATGGATGTGCAAATGCGGCCACTCGAAACGATCCACTATCACCCCGCGTCGGAATTAGACGAATGGTTTCAGGGCAGGTGAGCTGAACTTCTTTCCGAATTTGGGTGAATTGACTTCGCCTCAAATATGGGTCGTGGGATTGGAGCACGTGTGCTTGAGTGCGTGGGCTTCAATGCAGTTGTAAATGATTGAGGTAAATAGTGACCAAATTAAGAAACTGGTGATGAGATGGAGTAGGACTGACCAGTGCGGGTAAGATTTATTTTAAGTGTTTCAATATCGGTAGCTGTGCTGAATATCTAGGATTATGGGGGCAATTGAGGAAACGCATGCACGATTCCATTATGGGAGCAATTGAGGAAAGGCAAGCACGGTTGCATTATGGAGGGCTTGGCGACAAGAGCATATTACATAAGCCTAGTCTATCTGAGGTATCGAGGCGACCACGGAACGCCGTTCCCGGCTTAGCTCTTGGAGTTATGACCTCTATTTCAGGGTGAGCATAGGAATTTGTGTGGTGGATCGACGAGAATTTGGCCTCTTGGCCGCCGAGAGCGATAGCATTGTGACATCTATAATCGATGTGGTGCGTAAGGGAAGATTAGAATAGTTCGGAGTAAAAGGTGCTGATGGCGCCTCCGATTATGCTAGGCCAAACGTCCATTGTTCTCCCGGGCCCAATCTTGTGCACGTAGTTCTGCATACTTTGTGGATTACTCCCCAGTGAGTCCTCATTTGCGTCACTGAAGATTAAATGCCCATTGCCCTAGCTGACATCAAAAGGAGGAAATCATGGTCCCTTCGGTGAACGGAGTGGGTTCGAAGAGAATGCACATGTAGCAGGGGATTGCAGACAGGCAGATGGGCGGACGAGACTAGGGCGTTAGAGGGGATATAGGGTGACCGCAGCTGGCTCAGCGGTTTCGATGGAGGCGGAATGCCCGGAGCCTTTTACTGCTGCGTCCCTCGTAGCATTCATTACTCGCTTTTGGACGTTAATCCTCATAAACCAAACCAAACAGGGGTAATTGGAGAACAATGGGAGAGACCTTTGTCCTGCAGTGGACGTAGTCAGGGTCACGTCCGGTTTCCATTGAGAAGAACGGGTACGTTCGTGGTCTTGCGCAAGAAAAAATTCGGGCAGGCCTGGCTCAGCATGCTCAACTCAAGCAGTCATTTGTCAGTCATGAAACCATGTGCTACATCCTTGAATTATTTTTACATATCTTTACGTTAAAAAAAAAAAACTACCATGGAGCACATGATCTCTTGATTTAATAGTGATTGCTTGAGTTGGGCACACTGCGCCGGGCCTGCGGGAATCTTTTGTGCGTGTTATTGTTTAGGAAAGGAAAGACGGAATAACTACCTCATTTAATGGTGGACAAATAAATCTCGTCGTGAGGGAAGGGAGGAAGATGGGGATGAAAGAAGAGAGGAAGAGGTGCCGTAGTGGAGGGCTGCGGAATAATTTCGACCACCTGGGGATATTTACCGAGCACTGACATCGTACTGCTTCCAGCACGCTGTGGCAGTGCTTAGAGGGGAGGGGAAGCCGGAAAAACCGGCACTGTACTTAAACCGCGTATTTAACCTTAATTTGAGGCCGCTTTAAAAATAGGTTCTCATAACGAATAGCCGTGGTTGCTATTTGGTACGTCTTATCGTTATTAGACTCGCATGTGGCCTGAAGGTGACTACAAGTTTGACCTGAACACACTTGTTTGAACTGTGCTGGACACCAATGTAAATGGCGAACCGCCTCTGCTAACTAGACTTTAGCGAACGCCGACTTCATAGATCAGTGTTTTCATCGGGAGCTGTAAGAAACACGGAATGGGAAGAAAGAGTGACCGCGCGTGCACGAGAGCTCGTCACTGTCTTGGGCTTCGCAAGCATACAATCCGATACCGTTTCAATCATACTTCGCACGGGAGTCTTGTCGTGGAGTTCTCGGCTCTATAAATAGGCAAGCACCTTGATCATTAGCGGCACGGGGTGCTCATGCGTGGCTGAAGCATTAAAGATGTGCGACTGAGGCTAATAAGAATCGTTTTGCGCAACATTACTGCAAACTGACGATATGTGGATATGTGCTGTGCGTACCGTTCCGCGCAAAGAACGCGGAAATCGGTTTTTGGTCCGCATTTGCCGCCAAGCACCAGCGCAAAATATTTTAATGAAGTCGCGTGTTAGAAACTGACACTGAGGAATGCAGCACATTCTGTCTACTGTAGCGTGCTTGCTTCTCGCAGGTGTTACGCTGTCCAGTCATGTGTTCCAGGTTCGTTTCATGCCCGAGCTTTTTTTTTTTGTTTTTTGATGCCACACTGACAGATTCCCACATGCCACATGTGCGCACGGCGTTAGTGAGGCCCGAGAGAATGTCGCGGCGCCGGTATACGGTATACCTATACAGATATGTTCGAAGTCGGTTGCGAGAGAAATCTTCCACTATAGCGCTACTTATGAATGCCGCACGAACGGTGGTAGAGTGAAATAATGCTTGCCTGTGTGCTCAGAAGAGAGGAGGACTTAGATGTCAGAACGTTGCAAGCACTGTAAGCTTTCAAAGTACAAATGAAGGGAGTTTGGTTGGATAACCACTCGCGACAAGTTTGGTCCCACTTGTGCAACAGTTGTGCCAAGGAAGCGAGGGCTTGCTTCCCCGAAGCGGTGCCCCAAGCGCTCAAGGCGCGGAGTCTAGAGATAAAGCGTGGTTCGAATTTCTTCCCAGTCGTCGCAGCTTGAAACACTGGTTGCTTTGATGCACCCCAGGAGGTCGAAAAGTGATACGGAGCCAATCTGCTACGGCGACTCTTTCCTTGCACGCCCTTCTTCACCCTTTCCCTCGCTTACGGCGCGGTTCGGGTAACCATCCTGAATGACAGTTACTGCGCATTTCCTTTTTGATACATATACAACACCTTCACTGCGGCGTCCCTCGTAGCCTGAGTCGCTTTGGGACGTTAAACCTCCATAAACAAAACCTGACACGGCTGGAACCGAGTTCCTGAGCCGGAGAACCCGGATTCGAACCCTGTTGCGGCGGCTGCGTTTCGATGAAGGCAAAAGATTCCCCGGTGGTCGAAATTGTTCCGGAGCCCTCCACTATAGTGCCTAGAATATTGCAGTATTCTAGGCACTGTACCTCCACTACAGCACTTCTTCCTTCTTTCACTTCCACCTTCCGGCCTTCCCTCACGGCGCTGTTGAGGCTTCCGTCAAGAAGTGACAGTTACTGCGCCTTTCATTTCCTGATAACCAATTCGGAGCTGAGTCTGCTAGCAAAGGACACGTGACCTTGCACGGGTGCACTTAGTCATGCGTTTGGCAACGTTCACAATGCGAAGCAGTTTGTGTCTTCCATCATGCCCAACTTTCCTGGGCATCACCAACTGGCGCCCTCTGTCGGTCGAAAGTAACGAAGACTGCGTTACTGGACAGAAATATTTTAATTTGCAGTAGAGAGAAAACTAAAGCCTCCCGTGAATTGGTGCGCGAAGATGTTGATACTGATGGCTTACTCTTCCTACGCGCTCCTGAATCTGGCTTATATAATATGCTTCCCGCGCTCTCACCGAAGAGTTTTGACGGCCATAGAGACTTAGTGGGGTGTACCAAAGATTCAAATTTCCCGCGGTAATTTTTCGCGCCCAGTGCCATGCAACACGTTGTGGCTGCCGCACAAACTAGAATTGCTTGTGCAGATTTCCTAGGCTTGACTGACGGCTTGAATTTCGAATTTCCTGGCAAATTCGCACCTTCTCTTTATTTTTTCTTTTTTCCTTCTGTCGTACTCTCGTCGCCGTTTGTGAAGCTGACGTATATTGATACCGTTGTTTTACCGGCCTCTGCCTCTTCGTAAAGGCGTGACTTCCGTGAAACACGAGAATCTGTTTTTCGACATCAGCTACGCACTGTGGTCGTAACTTTAGTAGCACCCATGGGTAGTGGCGTCAGCGTGCGTGTGAGCCAACAGGAAGCGGAAAATGGCCGTTCGTTGCGATATCTGATCTGAGAACTCCCTCTGATCCCAACCAGCCGTTCCCTGCCCGAAACAAAAGCTCATTCATTCATGTTAGTCAGGGGAGAAATAGTATACGTAACTAAAAATGGCGTGGAAACTGACGGGGATGCTTGTAATACACTCGAGCGCTAAAAAACCGCGTGAGAACGGCAGCTCAAGTCGTTCTTTGCGATATGGTAAAGTGAAGGTGGTGTAGCGTTGCGGTTCACTTCATTTGTTTTATTCTGGTTACGGAATGTCTATAGTGTTTCAGAACGACAGGCAACTAAAGTAGATAACTGTAGTTATGTTCTGTGTACAGTTACATTATATTCGTTCTTACGGTGTACTGACATTGGCGCCAAGCATTTATTGTTGCTCTCCCACGCTCCCACACAGATCGTCGTCCAAATAGTGCTTGAAAACCAGTGTTTGGATTCTTGGGTTTCGGTTGGTTGGTTTATTGGGGTTTAACGTCCCAAAGCAACTCAGGCTATGAGGGACGCCGTAGTGAAGGGCTCCGGAAATGACTGAATAACTTTTATTCAGGGAAACAAATTTGCTAGTAATTTCTGCGCCTTTCGCGCGAGGCAGGTCGTCATTTCTACTCTTTTTGGGCTTACAAATGCTGCCATTGCTTTTCGAATGGATTGTGCTAGAAATAAACAGACATCTGTCACTTGGAATACAGCATGAATATGCTGGGATGTCTGGAACAGTGCTTTCAACCGAAATGAAATTAGTGAAATTAGTTTTGTGTGCATTATATTTCTGACACTTAGCTATGACATTATCATTATGTTTACATTAACCGTTCAGCACACGCCTGCCACGTCTTTTCTAAGCGCTATTGTCACGAGTGCAGGGAGGACAAAGGGCGCGCGTTGTGCGACGCGCGCGTCATCCCTGCCGCGGCGTCCAATTTAAAACCGCGGGCTTGCAAGGTCACGCTTACAATTTAGCGGGGAAAGATGAGTCGTGGGCGACGTTGTTCTGTCGACGTTGATGGCTTGATTTCTTTGTTTTCTTTTCATCTCAACGCGGCATGTGGAGAGGTGGCTTTTTTTTTTCCTTGTTTCCTATCGGGACAAGTGGCAAGAAGCATTACCAGAGGATGCCGCCCTCGCATATAATGTTCCCAAGTAATTTTAATTCGATGAACATCGTTGATTCTGTCAGACCACAACGCCAGGAAATATCGGGCGAGCATTTTATAAGCCGCATGACTCGCATAGGCGCATCGATGGTCACAGCAGTCGCTCCTTAGAGCGGGAAAAAAATACAAAGATGCATTACTTACGCGACTTATTGGGCATTTGTTTATAATATAAAGTGAAAATCTCAATAGAGTGCCCGCACGTCGCAGCTCGTCCAAGCGAAAACGGTGCCCCAATTAGCCCATACAGTCCAAGGATATACGGTTCTTGCGAGTTGCCTCGTTACGCGTACAGGTATAGTACAAAGGCTCACCGACCGCGTGCCCACTAAAAAAAAAAACGACCTGCGTTTATCGACCACTAACTCGGCTGTGGTGCCCGTGTATAGGCGCAGGGACGCCCACCGACTGCACATCCGCAAGTGTGTAACGGCGGTAGCGGTGGACGCACTCGTTCTGCCCCCCTCCCCTTTCCGACCCCCTTGACGTCACACGCGCGCGGTGGCGGACAGGGTAGATGCGGCGGTCACCGAATACGGATGCGTCGATCAGAGAGCGCGCGCGGGACGACAGCGCTGTCGCGCCCCCTGCACCCGAGACAACAACCAGGCGACGATGACTCTGCTATCGTAAGAGCGTCCGTGCGTGAGCGCCCGCAGGAGGCGAGAGACCACAAACGGCCGGCACGGCGCGAAGAAAGGCACCGCCGCCTAATCTGCTGTCGGGCCGCGCGGCAGCTTGCGCCGTGACGCCGCTTGGCGCTTTCTTCGCTGCTGCTGCCGCCGGTGCGAGTGAATGAACATGCGGCCGAGAAACGCGGAAGCACACACCAAGCTGGTGCACGTGCTCGACCGCATTTACGAGACTCCCGAGCGAGTGTACTACCACCGGCCGCCCGGGTGAGTCTCTGTCCTGATCGTTCGTTAATTGGCGCCCATCCCGTGTCGCGTCTCCGTTTCGAGGTTTGTCCGTCGATTTCGGTGTCCAGGTCAGCAGTGCTCGTGAAACAACCAGCGGTAGGTTAAAGACGTACGCGTGAGCTTTGTTAAAGTGCTCAGTTTAAAGCTGATTAGTAGAGCTGTATTCAAGAAGTCCCGTCCTAGCGCTGACGAACAAATTTGTTCCGTCCAAGTTCTTGCCGCGTTAATGACTCGTTATACCCCATGCGTGAAAATCACAACACAGTTAAAATACCGTTGTGAAAGTAGGCATCGTATACCAGCCACCGCTTTTCTACGACCGAAGGAGTCGCACTATTAGGAAATTTCTGGCACCTAACGTTCCACCAATATGACTTAACGATGACAGCCTGCAAAAGAAGAGCCTTGTTCCGACGGACCGTTCTGGCTTGGAAGTTTTATGCATATGCTCTATTGCGATTACAGTGCGTATATTGAGAGGTATAACGTGTTTTATTCATTGCGCGCGTGTGTGTGCTCTGAGCACTCTTGCTATCTCCTCCCCAAATTCCTCTTGCTACTCCGTGCCTAAAGCGAAACAATAGAATTGCGTAATGCGCATCATTGGAATTTCGACGCACGGTAAGTGAGTTACGAAATTTGTTTGGGAAAAGTTGCGCCTCGAAGCCTGCAGAGGCAGTTACAACTGTCATAGACGCCATAAGCGACGCTCATATATAAAAATTCGTATTTGTCAGCAAGAATGCCACTAAGCACAAAGGGTATCGGTATCGTGTCGCGACTACAATCGGCACCTATGGCTGGTGCGTCATTGTGCTGACCTTATCGTGGAATATATCCGACTGATTGCGGGGCTGGGCGAAACCATTCTCTGATCGTTGCCGTCAATCGTATGTCGTGTGCAGCTGTGTGCGACAGAGTCCTGACTACCTGACTCGTGGTTTGTGTCGTTCCAGGCACAGTCGGCACGAGTATCGCGCGAGGTGAGTACACGCTACATTATAATGGCACATGTGTGTGTGCTATCCTATCCCCCTTTATTTGGCTCGTTTGGTGTCCACTCCTCTAAGTTTCTTCGGCACTCATTCTTCGCTGTTCTGTTCGGTTCATCACTGACGTTCTTCTCACCATGTGGGCATGCGATGTTCGGTGCGCTCTGACTTCCAACACTTGCGTTCTTTCGGTTTGGTTATTTTTTTTCCTCCTTCGTGTAATGCTTTGCTCGGCCCCTGATGTTTATTTCATCGTTCTGTTCCTTGCTCTTTGGTTCTTCTTATCCGTTCCTGGGATATCTTTTTATTTTTCTTAACTGCGAACTCGACAGCCTGCTTTGAGTGTTTTATAGCGTACGCGCCTGTGTGTGCACATGTGGCGTTTTTGTCAAATTTCCGGCACCGAGCACAGCCGCAGCCGGGTACAACCTCCGGCTTGCGACGCTGCGCTGGGCGGGTTTATCGGCACCGATGTTCGGGAAATGGTTTTCCGGATATTTGCTTTTCCCCTCACGCCCCCGTCTAGAAACTGATAAAAAGTTATCGGCGGAAAGCGTGGTGCGTCGACCGCTGCACTGGACTCGATTCTGTGCGGCATACTATGTCTTTAAGGTCTGAACAGCAGACTTGTAATTGAGAAAGCACACGTTCGTCTGAGCAGACGATCGACTCTGAGCGCGTTAAACATATTCCATCACCTTTGGCTCGTGATGGTGTCTAATCGCATGGAGTCAGTCAGCCGATCCTGCTTTCTTGCCGAGTGCCTGCGAGCATCTCAGTTGCGTCTCTTTGTTGCGATGCAGTTTGTTGCATCTTTAGTTGCGGCGAGAGAATAAGCAGGTAGAGAGATAAAGGCTGTTACCCTGAGCTGCAGGGTTCGTCAGCCGAGAGCTCGTATTGGCAGAGGAATATTTATTGGGGCCGTTCCATCTGAGAACGGCTGTTTCCTTTGGAGTATTTAAGCGATCGAGTCTACCACATTGCACAAACAAGCTATACATTATCGAGTACAAGCTCTTAGTCGAGCCTTCCCTTCAGCATCGGTGCCTAAACCTCTGCTGAGACCTACACTATGGTTTCACTTTAAAGGAATGAACCATATACTATAGCGCTGTTCAAGAAACTTAATGCGCTAATCTTTAAAGGGACACTGAGGAGAGCACTATTAATATATTTTTTATAGCAAAATCCGATAGTTCGGCATGTCATGGCTTTGTTGCCACTTGGCCGGCAGCGAAAAATGCATTTATTTCTAAGAAATTTGGATTCGAAGTTGAAAAGGTTTTTCCCGCCGCTGTGATTCAAACTTGGGATTCGGCTATGACGACAGAGGACTAAGTGACGTGAAACATGACGTGACATGACGTGATGCAGACTCCGTGATTTCTGACAGCCAGCAGTGCGGCCTAGCAGCAGCCGAAAAGAAAGCTACCGCCGGCCGCACGTTGAAGGCATCTATCGGCTATTGCGGCCGTCGCTACAGTCGCTTCGCTTACGTTTGCACCGGCGTTTTGCGAGCGTTACGATGGATCTCGTTCTCGAAGTCGTCAACGAAGTTCTCGCAAATAGACACCTTTAGCATACCGTGTACCTTGATACCGCTAGCGGAATACCGGGAGCCCGCCTAACGCCGGCGAGCAGGCGCTGATTGGTCCCGATGCTTCAGGCGAGCGCGTAGCTGCCCGGCACGTGGCGCCATCTGGCGACGTCAAGGAGATTTGCGCATGCATTGGCTGCGCCTCAGTGATTTGTGCTTCTCGTGTCCTAGCGTTGCTAGAACCATTGGTTCTAGCAACACTGTTTTGTTATATGACGTCATGACGCTTGTACTTGCGAGTTTGGCCTGTGGCGGCGATACCTGTATTTTGGTTCTTGCTCTTTTCTACGTTACAAGAGCTTTGTTGTCAGTATGAGTGGCGTTTTTGTAATCAGGAGCTGGTATTCTGTCGATACAAGCCAACTTCAATTTCTCCTCAGTGTCCCTTTAAGCGTCCGCAGTGGCGATAGCACTATACACGCTTCGCGTTTCGAAGCCTTTCAATGCGCCTGTGCCCGATCTATACTTTATACTGCTCACTGAAGGAATCCCGGTTATTTATTTGGTGCCTTTGGAGGCTTGACTTGCAGCTTTGACCAAAAACGTTTGGTGCGTACGTTGTTTATTTTACCTTTACACTGCACAAGAAGACTAATGCACGTGTTTTTTTTTTTTTTCCACGACGGAACTTTTCAATGTCGCAGACGTTGGTTATTAACAGTTATTTGGCAAAACGGAATCGAATACGAATCTACGGTACTTTTGCTACGCTACGCTACTTGCGCGAATATTCAGCACTGCGGTCCAGCGCTGTAACATGTGGAGTTAACTACCGGATGCAGCACGAGGTCACTATATAAAATCTATGAGCTTCATGTTTCATGTATAGAAAACTTCCTTTTGCTACTGATGAAAATAGCGAATAAACGAGCACCATATCTCAGTAGATGACACGGGGCGAAATACGTGTGAGGCATGGCCTCTGAGATCGGGCAAGAAGTCAGGGTCTGCTGAGTCTACGTGAGCCCTGTCGCATCGTCAGGTCTCGGAGTCCATGCATGTGCGAGCATTACGAGCGCCGCCACACGAATGGATTGCGCCGGTGTAGGTCCCGTTGGAGCATTCGAAGAAAACTACGACGGGCCTTGTACGAATTCCGTGCCAGTCATTCGAAAAGTATTCGAAAAACTGGGAATATATTAGGCCCAGTTAGAATAAGTTCGAAGTTCATCCACTGATTCGTTTGACGTATCGAAGGTTATTAGGGTCTATATTAGAATATTCGCACACACTGCGCCAGTTTCAACCTTAGCCACTGGGCCGATGATGACCCTACATCAATAATCCGACGTCTAAAGACACGAGAAACTTTACTGTCCTTGTTTTCTTGACAAGTAACTTTGCAACATCCATCCAGAATCCTTGAAGGCCAAGTTAAGATTGTTGTAAGCTGCTGGTGGGATTAGCCTTGCGTTGAAGGCCAAGTAAGGGCAACTTGCATGTAGAATTCGGCAATGTGCTGTCGGGGACGGTAGCTCTCAGGGACGCTCAGATAACAATCCGGGCGATGTTTGCCAACGATCGTCCGGTCTCACTCACACACATGAGAAGTCAAGTCAAAATTTCACCTCCAAGCGTGGTTTCAAACTACCGGCGGATAGCAAAGCTATGCGCCTAGATCGCCGCTTACTCAAATTGTATGCAAGTGTATATAACCAGCAGCAGCGGATCCTGTTTCGGGCTGCATCTAAATACTAAGCTCTGATAACTGTGGGCCAGTTCGAATGATAGAGGTACACGTGCGGGTCGAGGTCAGTCCATGTTACGGCGTTCGTGAATGTCGCATTGAGCGACTTCAGGAGAGCATGCGCAACACAAAAGCCAGTGTTGCCTATTGCTATAGGTTCCCTGAGCGAAGAACGCACATGTAAAAAGCCCGCATCGCTCCGTCTAAAATTGAAAATAATCCTAGCTCACACCCATTTTCTATTTCCTCCCCGGCAGGTCTTGACCTGAGCATTCCGTATTCCTATTGTGAAAACTCGGACGAGACGCCAGTTCCGCGTGCATTGAAGGCGGGCGCGGCTGCGAACATGACGCTGTTGTACTCGCTCAAGGCCACACATGAGTGAGCGGCGAAGCCGGCCGCCAGGCGCCACGTAACAAAAAGAAAAAAGGCATCGGGGCGTCTTCGCGCTGGCGTTCGCATCGCGAATTGCCGGCGTTCTTCGGGACGCTCGCGAAAGGGCGAATCAGAGCGACTCGTGTATCCGATTGTCCGCCCCGTGCTGCACCCGGCTGCAGCGGCTGCCCGCGCGTTGCTAAGCGGCCCGACCTTGTTTTCCGTTCGCGTAGGTTCTGAGCAATGGCCACATGCGCTGCCGATTCTTCCTCACTTGGCTTCCACGCCCCCCCTAACATTTCTTCCACCGCGCGTGCGCTTTTCGAGCGAAACTAGGAAATTGCTTCGCGGGTGCAGTCAGCGAGGCATACCGAGGGTGCGCCCTGATGATGCAATTGTTGCGCGGCCTTGGAAAAAATCTTGGTAGCGCGGATGCTCTAGATACGGCATGGGTTTAGGCTGGACGCACTGAATTTTTTTTTTTTTTTGTCGTTACTTACGGCGTATCAGCCACGTGAAGCTGCCCTGTGCTCCGGCTTTTCTCCGTTTATTTCGTCTCAGTCGCAAAGACTCCACCTGAGTTGCAGCGAGAAAACCGAACCAGTGTCTGATAGAAAACCCGCCGGGAAGTTTACAGAAATTTTTATCAGCACTCCTCTTACCTGCCTGATATCGCAGGAACTTGCCGATATCGGCGCTGGTGCATATTGCGTAAACGCCGTGTGTGTGTGTTTTTTATATAACTGTTTACGTAACCATGGCACAAAACAAATGCTGCTCTCTATAAACGGAGTAGTTTCGCTCGGTGCAGCTTATCGTAAATACTGCATGCAGTCGACTAAGAGCCGCACTTTATTTTATTTTGCGGTCTTGGTGGGCTGCGGCCTTTACCCGAAAACTGCCGCTTTCGGTTAAATTTCGAAACTGTATATTTTGGGGAAACTTCTTTATTGATACCATTCATCCAGATGCTGTATCTGGCGCTTCGGTTCCTGATCGCTCCACGTAAACAAATTCATATTCGGTTCTAATCGACTGCACGAGAGGGGTATAGTGACCCATACACGAACGTGGCCCTTCATCGAGTGCATACGATATATGTTTACCGATTTTTTTTTTTCTAGAGCAGTCCGAACGCCAAGCAAGTCTGCATCACTTTTTTAGTGCGGTAACATTACTAGGCGTATTTTCCGATTTCGGGCACACGTACGTCCCCTAACCACCGGGTTGTGGGCAGCCTGGGAGGCCTTCTTCTAGGTGGTGGCCTGGATGAAGGGAACACTTGGGTCGGGTAAAGGCTTCAATGGTGAAGGCCTACCGGGTAAAGGCCTTTATGGTAACGGCGTTTAGGTCAAAGGATGCTTTCACATTCACAGCACATCAAGACCTTAAGTGCCCACAGTGTCTAGTGCTGCTGCGCGACATTAAACCGTCTGCTAATTTGTTTTTGTTGTTGGATACTCGTATTCGAAAATTTCGAATAGCAAGTCGAATATCCTCCTATACTCGATTATTCTAAAGAATCAAGTAGTGTATGTTCAAAATTATTCGAAATGAATCGAATATGTTCTCAAGCTTTCAAATAATTGGCGCGAGGTTCGATTAAGGCCCGCCGCATTTTCCTAAGATGACTGTTACAAAAACAGGGCCCACACACAGTCAGTGTGGGCGAGATATAGGTTTCGCACAGCGACGCGGTCCACTCTTGTGGCGGCGTTCATAATGCTTATGCGTGGCCTCTAAGAATGGACGACGTGGTAGGGCTCAGGCAAGGTCAACAAGTCCTGTCTTCATGCCCGAATCTCGGAGGCTATGGTTCAAACTTAGCTGTCATATGTCTCATGTCGAGAGATGTGGCTCTAGTTTTTTTTTTTTAGTCATCAATAGCAAAGGGTAATTTTCCTATACGTCTAAGCTGACTGTCCGAGTTAATATACTGACTGTGTTGCGCCATCCCTTGGTAGATATTAGTGTTGCGTGTAGTTACAACACCGTACCGTAGCGCCGACGCTGGCTGTTCAATAATTAGCAGGACTGCTCGTTTTGCACGAATATTGGCACAGGTAGCGAATATTACAAATGTTCAATTCGCATTCGACTGGGTTTTAAAAAAGTAATATTGGCACACCCCTATTCTTTTCATAGTGGCGTTCAGGCCACGGTGGTTCAGGCTTTATCTTGTTTCTCATGTTCGACTGAAATCGGAGGAAGCTTCATTGCGGAATATTATACACGCAAGCTGTGAAAAAGAAACCACGAGTATAGCTGTCACGGAATATAGAGTAACTGTCACAGCTGTCACTGCAACACTGGGATGTCCTGCCCGCTCTATTGAGTTCATTTGCATCTGAATAGCACAAAAAAAAAATGCAGGACGAGCGGCCATACCAAGATGTCACCTTAGCCTGAAAAACTCTGATTCTAGCTTTGCTTTAACTATTGAGCTATGCCTGCGATCCAATAGGAAACTAAACATTACACCACACATTTTGCTGAGAACTGATGAACGGTTGATACTGTAGACTGCGCCTTTGTACGTTTTGAAAACATGAACTTATGTTTGAGGCTCCACATTGTCCTGAGAGGGCTTCACGACATGGAATTCCGAGGACGCCTTTGTCATCCTCCTCCCCCGTGCGTGCGTGCGTTCGTGTAAAGTTGCATGATACTGTGGCGTATTCCATCCTTTTTAACTACAAAATCGCACAACCACAGACAACGACAGAAATCGGAAACGACACGCATCAGTGCTCGTCACTTTGCACGCCATCGTGTTTGGGTAATTGTCTGTTGTTGCGCTGTTAGTTTAAAAGCACGCTAACCAATCAGCCCAGCACCATATTGTAGTGCACCCCTCCAACTTTTATTGCGGATAAAGTAATGGCGGATCGGGCTATACACGACTGGGCTGCACGCGTCTAAATGAGATGGAACTCAGTTCTTTGAAAACTTGCACTCAGTGTCACTCGTGCGGCCGCTCTGAAGGGTACTTTCCCTCTGAGCGGGAGAAACCCTGCCGCTGCCGATAAGTTGCCGAATTCGTTCGAATGTAGTTCGGTGACTAATGGAGTGTACGCGTCCTGCCTCGCTTCGCAGAAAGCAGCAGCAGCAGTCGGCCAGCAACGGTCAGCGTAGCGGCGGCGGCGGCGAGGCCGGAGGTGCTGGCGCGGCGGCCTCCAAGGCTGCCACGGAGTCTGCGGCCATGAAGGCGCTCTTCTACCTGCTGCTCTTCCTGGCCGAGGTGCTGCTGTTCGGCACCATTACGCTGCTCATCTACTGGGTCTTCAACTACCAGGGCGGCGTCGCGTGGGCCAACGACATCAAGAAGCAGTTCAACCTGCACTACATCCTCATGACCGGAGGCTTCATCTTCCTCAACGGACATGGTGCGTAGTGAGGACCTGATTGGTGCACCACTGCACGGGAAGCTAAACCTACCTAGGCAACAGGGCAGAGGTAGACTGACGCACAGAGACAATGCTTAGATCAGTCTTGAAAGCCCCCTCATTCCCCTTGCACCTTTCAGTGACTTCTCCGTCATCTAATGGCAAGCGTTCAACTGTATCTTATATACTGGTATTCCTCTAACACCCCCGTTTGCTTGTGTAGCACTGGGCCTTCCACTCAACAGGGAGGAAGTCGTGACCGTGCTTTCGATCCCGGAAAGAAAAACTAATGGCCCTAATAAAAAATCAAGTTATAATACAAGTAGCGGGTGAGGGGGTCCTTCTAGACAGGGGCAAGGCATGCTGTTGGCCTAAATCTAGCGATGTAATTAATGCAACTAGAGGGGGGCTTATGCAGGAAAAAGGATCATAGAGTAACGATCCATGAAGATAATACTCTGCCATTGAGCCCCGCCGCGGCGGCTCAGTGGTTTCGGCGCTCGGTTGCTGACCCGAAAGACGCGGGTTCGATCCCGGCCGCGGCGGCCGAATTTCGATGGAGGCGAAATTCTAGAGGCCCGTGTACTGTGCGATGTCAGTGCACGTTAAAGAACCCCGGGTGGTCGAAATTTCCGGAGCCCTTCACTGCGGCGTCCCTTATAGCCTGAGTCGCTTTGGGACGTTAAACCAGCATAAACCAATAAGCCAATCAATATACTGCCATTGAGAGATGGTGCTATAGACGATAGCCGACTCTACTGATACGAGCCCGCGACAAGCGCTTCAGCTGAATGGAACTTTGTGGCAGATTCAGTAGATGGCGTAGCGACATAATCAGTAGAAGGGAGTCTACATTTTGTGCCGCCATTTGCTTCGTCATCGGTAGTCCTCATCGTAAGGAAGCGGCGCATCACTTTTAAGCACTGCGCCAGGAGTAGTGTGTGGACTCCCAGCGATCTATGAATCCCCCCCCCCCTCCAAAACCCCCCCTCCGATCCCCCCCCCCCCCTCCAAAACCCCCACTCACCGATTCGCCGATCTTTATCTGAAGCCTTTCTGATCTTTTAAGTGAAAACCGAAGTACTAGCGCAGCTAATTTGCATTTGGTCTAACCACGCTAAATCGTCCGTAATTTTTTCTCCTCGCCCGTTTCTTGGGCTGGGACGTCTCAGCAACGCCGATAGGTGACGCATCGACTTGAATCGTAACAGCGAGAAGGGCGATCGAAAATAGGAACCATGCAAGAAAGGTTCGTCGGCGAGAAGGGAGCGGATGAAGCGCAGGGAAACAGAGCGCTTGACGTCAGCATGAAATTATCGCTGCGTATCGAATGCGTTCGGGCACGTTCAGTCTGCGGTTCTGTATCTAACGCCGTTAAGCATGCATAGTAACCGCCTGTAGGTTTCATGCATCAAGGGCTTAAGCGGACTGCGTCGTCGCGAGCGTCAAAACTACATGGGGAGCACACATTGGACTGTTTGAGTATCATTTGACACTTCATTTGTACCTCGTCGATCTTTAGGTTCATCGGCCTTATGCGTGCTCTGTAAAAAGTTAAGTTAATCTTTTTCGCACAGCCACGGGTGAGTTTCAACAGGTGGTGTTTCCTGTTTCTGCAGCGATGCTGGTGTACCGCAGCTTCACATGCTGCAAGAAGATCTACAACAAGCTTCTGCACACCATCTTCTTCGTGCTGTCCATATCGGCCATCACAATCGGCATAGTGTCCGCCTTCATGGCGCACAACTCGAACGCCGACCCCAAGCACTTCTACAGCTTGCACTCGTGGATCGGCCTCGGAACTATGGGACTCTTCGCATTGCAGGTAATCTTTAACTAGCGAAGTAGGGTTAACAAATATTGCCATGGCCAACCTCGCTTCCTTCATATAAGTGAACGTGTAAGCTCCTGTTATTTTATGCGTAACAAATAGTGCATACTGATCGACGCCCCTGCATTTGCGCTGCAGAACCGCACACATACTTGCCTGCGAAGAGTAGGAGTGTGTTCGGTTTACAGCGAACACACTCGTATACCTCATTTAGGTCCGTACTTCTTTTCTTTCCAGATTTTCTCCTAGTACGGCCCGAATTCCGAATTCGAGTTAGTCGAATTCGGATATACCGAACTAGAAGTGTATCGCAAAATAGTTCGATATATCGATAATTCCAAATATAAAGAATGACAGCACATAAGCTTACCTGTAACCTTGGATCAAGAATACATTGCACCCAAGTATAGTGCTTTAGTAAAACGAGCTTTGTTACTTTGCTTCCATTTAACTGCAGCGTAAAAAAAGACGAGCACAAAGGAAGAAAACACCTGTCCGTGTCGTGTTTTCTTCATTTGTGTTTGTCTTTTTTTACGCTGCAGTTATGTGAAAGCTAAGTATAGTGACGCGCTTATTGCAGCGACGTGCCGCTCGTCGGCATGCTGACAGCGCATGCAGCGCTCGCTATGCGTTGCTAGGCCCAACCAGCTTTGCATCGAATGCGCAGCGGACGGTTCTTTGAAAATAGCCACTGCCTATCATAAGATGTCTAATCCAGTACACCACCTATAAAGAGAATAATCACTCATTAAAGTTTCGCTTAATCGCTTCATTCCGCAACGCAAGCGAAGCACGCTATGTTAAGCGTTAGTTAGGTTGGCTTCACCGCATGACAGAGAACGACTACAAGAGATCAAAAGCCACCCTAAAGCACACCCCACGCGTTTCGCAGCGCTAGCGCCGACAGCAGGTGCCCAAGACCGCGCAGCCGACCCGCCTCCGCGCACGAAAAGTGATCGAAGAGGGCCGTTAGGAGAAGCACCACTTGCAGAGGCGCGGCGCGGAGTTCGCTGTATCGAACGACCGGCGAAATTGGAGTTCGATGTACCGCGCGATTTTTCTACTCATTTACACAGGGTTTTCAAGGGGATAATCTGCGTTCGATATGGCCAATAATTCGATATATCCAGGCTAGACTGTATTCTGAATAAGAATTTAGGTGGAAGTATGTGCGCGGGGCGATGCGATTCAGCGCTCGACCTTGGAGACGGTTTGGCCGACGATTCGGAACAGCGCTTCGCGCGCGTGCGACCCGCGGCCGTCGGTGCGCGAGGCGGCTCTCGCCTGGCCTGGTTTTCCGCTCGTTTTGCTGCCGAAGGCGTTGCGGAAACAAATCGTACCTGACATTTTTAATGAGGTTATGGTGTTGTCGGTAACAATGATTAGCCTTGCACAGTAAGCGGCGGCTAGCTCCGCAGCTCCTTCTGCTGCATTTTCGTTTCGATGCGAAGCACGCTAGGCCTAGCGACCGAGAGCGAGCGGCGCGCCAGCGTGAGGCGCGTGGCTGTAGTGTGCTGCCGCTTGCATGAATGCATCTCGTCCGTGCTTTTGTGCCGAACGTTGTATCTTTTATGCGAAGCATATTACTCGCACAACCGAGCTCTTCCTTGCTGCGCCGCGCACGGCCGCGTAGCTACCACTTGACCTTCATCGGCGCACCACGTGATATGACGTCACGACAGCTGTGAAAGCTGGGGCCTCGTGCGCTCGCTTGCGGACGCGCAGCCTCCGCGTGCGGCCTAACTCCCGCTCCTACCGCTAGGAGGTACTGACGTCACGCAAAAGGCGACGCACTCGTTGAGTCAGTTGAGCAGCGAGATGTCGGCCAGGGAGAGGGCGGCTCGCCAGACCGCAAAACTATGCTTCGCATCCTAGGCTTAACCATAAGCTAAGCCAGGCCATTTTTTTTTTTTCCGTTCTTGTGCAAACTCCTAGTACACCAGAAAAGTACATGAATTAGCCTGTATGGGAGTAAGAAGAGTAAGCTGACCTCTAGAGCGCTCCCCTTATGAGCAGGGTATGCTGCCCAAGCCCAGGGGCAGATTTTCATCAAATAAAACGCAGAATATTTACGATTGGTTACGGAAATGAATTCACTTATCAGAACATGCAAAATTCTAGCAGTTACGAAACTTTTAAACCAAGGTTTCAGTCTCTAACTGCTAACCCGATCTCCAGCTCCACGTTTAGAAGCCTCCTTTCGTTGTAAACTGCATCGTTACTATGCTGAGCGATGGGAATATGCCTCTGTTGCCAAGAGTAAGCATTCCATATATTTAAACATCAAAATTTACCCCCCCCCCCCTCCCCGACTTAAAAAGCATACTCTGTTCCTAAAAGGGAGTTGCTTAGAGGACAGGTTGCTCCCTTTTTACTGCCACATAGGCCAATTTTCATTGCTGCATAGTGGCAAAGCCTCTGTATCATAGCTATTCTAGGCGTAGTCGGCATGGTCATACCGTGTATCACAGGCAGCTGTCGCAGTCGGACAGCTCTTCGCTGAATGTGCTGCGCAGGGAAGGTTATGCACATGCTAGACACTCAATTACTTTGAAGAGTTTGATTTTTAAAATTATAGCCTACCTAGCCAAGGTAAGCGGCACTTAAACGAATGCATTTCAGGCCATATCCGAGGTAACTGTGTTCCAAGTGGGAAATGCACCCCAACGTGCGGAAGCTGCGACCGCTCCGGTCTTCATATATCGTTTCAGTTCATCGTGGGGTTCGTGTCATTCCTGGTGCTGCTGTGCTGCGACAAAGCCACTGTGACCTACCGGCAACGCCTGGTGCCGATCCACACCAACTTCGGCCTCATCATTTTCAGCACAGCGGCAGCTGCCTGCGTCACAGGCCTCATGCAGACAGCCAAGGGCCGATTCAAGTGAGTGTGCATTACATGAATGGCATTACACTGCTAGTTTATTGTTTCTCATGTCTGTGGCCAGCACAGCTGCTGACTTTCTGTGTAAATTTTTATTCCAGTGGTGTCAATGGAGCACCAAACTACCCAGACCTCCCTGAGCAAGGAATCTTTGTCAACACCATTGCCATTGCCATCATTGCACTGACGATCCTGCTTCCATTGCTGGTCAGAAACAACCTGCGTGGTGGACAGACTGTGCTCTCTATCAACTAGCGCAGCAGAGTGATACCTCATGTCTGCTGCAAAAGTGTTTAGCGACTCTGCTGGAAAATGATCTTTTTTTCTTTTTGTGAGGCTTCTGAGAGGTTAACTATGCGGACCAAGATGGCCGTAGAGCAGTGACCGTCTGTCATTATCTCGAACACAACATAACAGACGTACACCCTCAGGCCCCCCAGGAACAAAACAATGTCAGGTGCAAGAAAGATCAGTTTTTAGCACTATTGTCGCAGGTACGACAGAACAATTCCTTTTTTTTTTTATTTCTATGTCTGGGAGTCTGGGGCGGGGGAAATAGTTGTGCAGCTGTACTTTACTTGTGCATGTTTTGCTTGGAACAGACTTCCATGTCTTATGTTTGATATTTGTCCACTGTGGTCGTGGCTTGTTCAGGTTATTTCTTTGACATACTCAGAGCATCATGGGGTGGGAGGGGTTTTTGCCTGTCAGTGCTGTTCTTCCAATACGTTTTCACTTTCAGTACCGTAAACTAAATTTAGACCAAACTGCATTTCGAGCCACTTTATAGGTCAGTTAAATTAGTGCTTTGCAGAGATTCCACATAAACTGCCATCAGGAAAACTTCTTTTCCTGACTTGCCTGCTGATTGCTATCAACACCCAGCTGCCACCTTTTTTTTTCTTTACTCACTTCATATGTGTAAACATGCTCTCATAATGCTCATCTTACCTTAGTAATAAGACGCAGAAGTATCAGTGGTGAGACCTGCGTTTGGGGCAGGCCTGCAATGGCATGGTACTGCATGTTGGTTTGTATTTCAGCTAAGAATTGCAGTGGCCGCTGGAAGCAAAGCTATTACCTCTGCTACCAGCTTGGTGGTGAATGTGCAATGACTTTGGAGATTTTATGCTGGCAGCAGGTGCGATTCAGCTGACTCAAATGCAGGACCATGGCTAACCATCCCAAACACAGGTCTCTTCTTTTTTACCTTTTGTCATGGTGTAGCAGTATTTGGTTCTGATATCATGAAACCATCCACACTGCATTTGCTGAAACCTAAAAACATATCCCCGTCTAGGGAATCTTTGCTTAATGCAAGGCTGTTCTCCTGGGCACCTGTTTGTTTGAATCAAGTGCAAGAAACGAATAAACAGACTTGAATACAAAGTTGAAACAGATATGTACTTTTCTCAAGAACTCCTTGGCTCCCAACAACAGCAGGTGCACTTCCAATGATAATGCTTGCACATGAGAAAAATCTGAGCTTGCAAAAAAAATTGTGCAGCCCTTCTATAGCGTCTAGTTCACTGGGTTCGCTGTTGACCAATACCGTGGGATACTTAAGGAACCCCTGAAATTTGAGTCCTGGAGAGGCGACTGACTGCATGAGGTCCACTCATCCTCCAAAGATCTGGGGCTGCAGGGTTGCATTGGCTTAACAGCACACCCCATGGGCCAGACACCTCTGAGAAAGACTGCACTTGTTCTTGGTGCCTTCACAACACACACAATTTCTGTAGCTTGCAAAGTTCATTTTCAGATATTTTTGCATACCTTCAAATTGCTTGTGCCTTGCAACTATCATTTTTTGTACATAGTACTTCAACAGTCCTGTTTTTTTCAGAGCACATTTATGATTGCATGACATTTTGTGTATGTACATATTACACTTTGCAAGATAAGGTTAGCATGCAGTTCTTTCCAATGCAAGTATATAAGCATTTTATACCTTTTTCCAGCACGACTTGTTGTAAGCCCTGAGGCCAGCAGAAGGAACAGCCGCCTTTTCGTTCGAACAGATCATAGCAGTTTATTATAATTACAGCTGAAAGTCCTTTTGACTGGCCTTCAACAGCGATGTGGGATG
Organism: Amblyomma mixtum; assembly: GCF_055824585.1. Taxonomy (NCBI): domain Eukaryota; kingdom Metazoa; phylum Arthropoda; class Arachnida; order Ixodida; family Ixodidae; genus Amblyomma; species Amblyomma mixtum. Next base: position 53,106,989 of record NC_143016.1, on the reverse strand, counting down.
TTGTAGACGCGCACCATGTGGTCATCACCACAGCTTGCCAGCTGAAAGGCATTCCCCGCACCACGATCCGATCTAGGGCAAAACTTTAACCTTTTCACTGACAAATGGTGCGCAAAGCTGATTGTTAGCAAGTCAAGGATTCTGCACCAATATTTTCAGCATAGGAAGACACAGAACTGTCATTAGGACAAATCCTATGCGATGCTGAACAAGGTTGGAACAACTGATCTGTTTCCTACAGCAACAGAGAAAAAACTGCCTAAAAATTATTTAACTCGAGCCGCTTCTGAAAGGCCTAGATGTATGCTTATCTTCTGGTCATCCACAAGTGCGGCAGTGATGCATAATGCAGAGTCTACTAGCTGAAAATTTCTTGATGACGAATCATTGAAGAAAGGAGTTTTACTTGACACATGTTTTGTGTTAATTTCAAATTTTCCCTAGCAAAGCAATACACGATGGATTTTGATGGCAAGCTTTAAGGTTTAATTTACAGAACCAGTAAATGAAGGAAAAATTTGTGCCATGAAATACTGGACATTGGAAGAAAGGTGTATTTTCCATGTAGCCACAATTTACATGCACATTAGCACCCTACAGTCACGTTCAGCTGATGCGAAGTGTTCGCACTAAGCATGGTACATGACTTTGAAGGTCCACTGTGAATAAATTAAGTGACAAATGACAACTAACATTTCCTTTTCTTGAGTCTGTACTGATGTTTGCATTTTTTTTTTTTGCCACCTGCTTGAAGTGGCCTCAATAAAAATGTATTCTTGCATCTCACAGGTGCATGTACCATGTGGCCTAGATTAAAATAGACTATGTGGATTTCCTTACCATGTGCCATAGTTGAAACTGAATTGAATTTAAAATTCAGCAGCTGGGTATCAAAGCACCAGCTACTGAGCAACTATAATGGCTGAAATTGTCCAGATGAAGCTTCATTTCCAGGTGCAGAAAAGTTGCATTATAGTATGTAGTACAAGTGAAAAAAATTGGAGGGCACGCTTATGCTGCGCCTTAACGGTATGACGCGATGTGTAATGAGTTAATTCCCATATACGCAGAAGGTCATTCCCAACTTTACATTCATAAACCCCTGGGAGTCCCCATACCGGTCCTGGTGCAGTGATGCAGCGGCTAAGGGATGCACCACTGCCCTGCGATGGCAGGTGCTTCCATCAGTGTGCCTTATGTGACCCACGCAGCTCTTCTCGAATGACCGATCATTACTTTAACTGCCGCCTGCCACAGTGGGCAGTTTGCTAACTATCGGGTGCACAGGCTGTGATGACACTGCAAGGTCATGTGACCTATATGGCCCACCTGCCTTCTGGGTTGCTCTCTGAGTCACGCTCGTGATTTTTCGCTCGCAACGCTTCTGCCACCGGATTTTCTGGGTAACGGGGCCTTTAAAGGGGTCCCAACAAAAATGCGATATGCCTAGGATGCTAAAGGACGCAGTGTCACAAAAATCTTCCAGCAAAAATTTTTTCGATGCATTTTGTGAAAGCTGAGCTATCTGTATATCTGTAGTCAAAATTTGAATTTCTGCGTCTTCTCGCCTTTCCCTCTCCTCTTGTCACTTTTTGCACTCTGAAATGTTGGTCCACCGGCCGCTGACGCACGTGGGAATTCCCCAGGGGGGCCGGAACCAACGCCTCCTAAACTGGTTTGGCATCGACGGCGCTGGCGCGGCGAACCAATGATGGCATTCCGCTGCCGACGTAAAGAGCGCTATATGACGTGATGCACGCGGATTCGGGCGAAAGCTCAGCACCGCTGGTCGCCATGAGACACGGAAGAGGGAGTTCTTAAAATTGTATTGTAAATTATCGGCTCGCTTTTGAGGTCTTCTATGCGGCATGAACTCTTGGTGGCCTATACTCTACATAATGCAAGCATTTTATAGCAAACTCCAACACCCTTTTCAGGGACCCTTTAACGCTATCGCGTTAATATACCGTTTTGTCTGTAAATACAGTTTCGTGGGTTAACAAGACAGCAGAATGGAAAATGCAATATTTGCGGGCTTTTTTTTTTTTTTGTTAGTGGATTACGTGCTGGCAAACTTTGGATAAAGGATACTTTTGCTGCAGTGTTTCACGGAGGGCCCAGCCGAGTTCCAAGTTCCATTCGTAGATGTGGATGATTCCTTTCTCGAGTCCTATGGCAACGAGGTACCTGGATTTGCAATGCACCAGACTGTTACATGATCCAAATCTCACGGTCTTGCATCTGTACCCACCTGTTGTTGCCACTGCAAATACCGGGTGCGAACGTGACGGCTGTGGCTGAGTCTTCCACAGTCAACTCTGCCTTGCTCTCAAAGGGCCCCAGACATGCTTCTGCAGCTTTGTCTGCTGCTCGCCATCCCCAGATCACAACCTGAGCATTGGTGTAAAGATAAAACGAGAAATGGCACACTCGCATTGGAAGATCAAAACCTCGGAACGATGGTCCTGTGCATACTGAGATTGTTTGGTCCCCTTCATTCAGAACACAGTGAAATAAATTAACCCAGATATTAATAACTCATTAAGTGGCAAAGAAAGTAATCCAACATTAAAACTACGGTCAGTGGTACAAATAGTGACAAGAATAGTCCACAAGCCAAATAGGTTTGCACGTAAATCCTAGTGCCAGTTCACTTGTAATTAACTTACAAACTATCTGTTATTCTGAATACTATGTTCATGTTACTGCACTCAATTGTTCTTGTAACTGCATTTGTAGCAATCTACAGCATGTCAGAAGTGGTGACTGCTGACAATTTTTAATCTTTGGCGCACAAAAATGAGAACAGAACCGGACAGAATGCAGCTGTACCCCTACCCACACAAAGCCCTGTGCAAAAGAGCTGTCTGCTAGTAAGTACTACATGCGGTACAGCCTTGTAGCAGTTCCTGCATTTGCTGAAAGTGCCTGCTCGTATCTTTCTCAGACTTTTTCTCCACCAACAATACTGTGGCCACATGCGGAGCTTGGGGCCATTATTATTAGAGATTACCTTTTTGTCTCTTGATGCAGTTGCAAAATACAGGCCATCATGGGACCAGGCACAGCTCCAAATAATCCTCTGGTGGATAGCAGCTTTCTTCTCGGCAGATGCTATTCTGTTGAACACATTCCCTGAACAAAAAGATTTAGGTTCAATAAATGCGTTTACTCTCTGACCATAGGATCGCATGCCCAGCATTGACATCGTATAGTATACAGATGCATGCACAAAAAGAATTACAAGCATTTGCTTTTTTTCGATTTAACTGATTGGGTGCATAAAAATGTGCCTAATGGTGGGCAGTAGCATAGAGGAAGGCTATCAACCTTGACCAAAGGATGGCATTTCGTGCTGTGAAAAACCTGTCGGACAATGTTTCTGGCATGTTTATGAAGTTCCACATTTGCAACACAAAGTGCTGACATTCAAAATATAATACAACTGTGTTCTATCCAAGGCAACAGCTGCCATATGTATTTGGTTGTATTAGTGATGAAAGTGCATTTCAAAACCAGTGTTTGCCTCCACTAGAGCTAACCATCTGAAGAGAGACAAAGCAAAAATCTTTTTTTTACTGAACTTTAGTATTCTCGCAATGGACATATAGTCCAGCAATTTAACAATGCATTTCATGGACTCACCATCAACGTCGATCTCATGTATGCACCAGGACCTGTCTCTTGAGACACTGAGAAGGTAACGGTCATCGGGAGAGAACTCCATTTGCGTGATGGTAAGGTTGTGGAATACGAGCTCCCCAACTTGCTTCCATGTAGCAGTGTCCCAGAGAAGTATAGCCGCATGCTGCTTCGTGCTTGCCTGGGCTCACCATCACAGTCATAAATAAGAGCAAAGAAGAAAATGTGACACATGAGGATGCTGACAACCTGCAGCAATGCTCAGCAGCGCATGCAGGTTAACCCTATAATGCCAAAGCAACAAAAACTCTGGGTAAAGGCTGTGAGCTTTCAGTATTTCGTCACTAATGGTTGCTCCAGCGCAAGAATGTAAGACATCGTCGATTTTTTTATAGAGAAAGCAATTTATAATTACTTCTGTGCAGGATCCAAGAATGCAAAACTCTGCCACAAATACTCGGGTGCACACACTAGATAACTAGCAAAATTCAAAGCTGTTTCATCAGTTGCCATAGTAGCAATACAAGCAGAGAAATTTTACAATGTTTTTTCCATTAAAGTCGGCTTTTGCAGTGAGCGATATTCCAAAGGCCTGTTGGGTCTTTGGCAGCTTGCGCTTTGACATTGCTTTAACAAAAGCACATGTTAGAAAGCCTGTTTCTACAATAATGTGAAGAACTAGTAAATATTTACAAACACAAATGAGATCTATTCACATTTTTACACTGTGTATCATATGTGATACACTGGGCATTGTAGTTTTGAGGCCTCACACAAGCACACCGACACTAAGCCATGACTTGGAAGCAGTGTTACAAGAAATACTGGAACTACTGTACCTTGCAGCCAGAGGCAATGAGTTTGCCACTATGGGAGCCTGCCAGTGCAAACAGCTCGTAGCCATGTCCGTACAGCTTCCTAACTTCGGTCCAAAGGGTGTTCTGCAGAAGGTCTTCCTCCGTGGGTGGCTCTGGGCGTAAGTGGGTGGGCAACAGCCATTAATGGCCTCTAGCATTTCACACTCCAAATAAAGAGAAGGAGATACACTGGCAAAGACACACCACTGCAACACAGTTTCTGAGACTTAAGCAGGCAACAAGCTACCACATCTCGATCGACAATATGACCCGCTGAAAGGAGACATCCAGCCATGTGTAAATATTATAATTCTAACCTGTAATATGGGTCATTCTGTAAACCAGCAACAGTGGATGGCTACATTCTTCAACATCCACAAGCCTAGCAAGAATCTGTGGGATCAGTTGTGTTTGTCTGTGTTGAAAAAAAATCTAAAGTAAACTTAGTCAAGAACTCATCCTGAAGCTTATTAATAAGGTGCCATGACATTCAACATTAATTAGTGCTCTGCATTAGTGGAGGCTGCAATGATGTAAAGTTTCTAGATCAATAAAATTTTTTTTTCTAAAAAGGCCATAGTCTGTTCTGCAAAATGCGCCGGCGAGGACTCTGAATACCCAACAAATGAAATTTTCATTCAAAATCCCAATAATTAGTGCTCTGAATACTACGAGACACTGTCCGTAACATGACAAGCAGTCTTTTGGTTTTCTTTGAGTCTGACAGACACACGTTACTTCGTCCCGATTCCCAGTAACAGGGGTTTTGCATCAGCAAATTCTTAACCTGCTCAAGGCAAACTGTACTAACAACTTACAGTGACAAAGCATTTACACCATTGAAGCTGCCAAACAAGTGTACAAGAGGGGAGTGAAATCAGACCAAACACATTTAAAGCGTGAATGCAGGAGCATACACACAGGCTTACTGTACTAACCAAGTTTACTGTGTTAATATGCACCAAAGTTTTACATGCAAACCTGTGGTGGCTCAGCAACTGTGGCATAATGCTTTTCAGTATAAGATTGTAAGCTTGATTCCAAGCCACTGTGGCCTCACTTTGGTGAATGCAAAAAAAAAATGCAGAAAATTTGATACGTTTTTTATGCATGCTGAATAACTCAAGTGACTGAAACTGAAAGGGTAGGGATACCAAATGTTTTATATATGTTCTTGCTTTGGAATAATAAAACATGGATCAGATGCAGCATTCAGCCGCACCCAGTAAATAATTCATAATTTTTTTTTTCCATCCAGTTTCAGTTTTGGTTTCGACAGCTTTGGGCTGAGGTCATGTGAGGCTCCAAAAAACAGAGACATAACTCTACCCATTCTCATGATGTCATTCCAAATGCTGAGGCAGGCTAGTGTAAGACCTGGAGTGAGTCAAAACAACAGAGCAGCAATTATACCGGAGGTTTTGTACACCTCTTGTGCCCTCAACCCTGGCTGTGACACGTTAGCTACAGTTCAGCTGTTTTAACCGAAACCACGCAAGATAAAAAATCTATTATAAATCATTCACCTGGTGCAAGTGAATGTCAATGGGTCCGTATTTACTAATACCTTCTGCACCATTAAATTTGCGATGGAAAATCTGGCGTCTCTATTTTCTCAATGTGGAACTATCCACTATAGCATCCGTTGCAAACCTCATGGAGCTTTGGGGACTAAACATTCTTTCTTTTGCACGTTTGAGCAATTTTGAGCTTTTACCTGAGCCTGAGCAGCCTTTACGCTAAGAGTGCAATTAGCATAAATGGCTTTTGAGAGGATGCTCATATTAGCTGGCTTTGGTTTTCCTGGGGCAAAAGTTTTTTTACAATACACCAGACAGATAAGCAGGCACTTCTCAGCAAAAGACAGGAATACAGAGTGTCAAATGCATGCCGTAATGAGATAGGATCAGGCACCTGTCAGGACAACAGGAGTGAAGTAAAACTCGGGGAACTGGTTTTTCGGATGCCGCTCCTCATCACTAACGCTACGAGTCAGGTCGTTCTCATAGACAGCCTTGTTGGACAGGCCTAGGGAAGGCACGCTGGCACCTTCAGCCAGTTCCTGAGGGAAGAAAAAAAAAAGGCTCGTTTTGAACGGCAGCATTGCACACAAGCCTGGGGCATTTCGTGCACCAACAGTATAGGATGCAAGCACATTCCAGTGGCCATAATGTCTGCCTTTGAGAGTGACACCATTGAAACAAACAACACTATATATGGAACATGGGGCCAAGATCTGACAGCACTGATGCGCTACTCAGAGACAGCTGGGAGAAATAGCAACAATACTTTCATGAAGGGCACAGTGCCATCTTGGAAACACACTGCTTCTTGCCTGGGTCTCAGCTGCACCCAAACCACAATTACGGGTAGTGCTGACATCATACCTGTATACGACAAGCAACGATGGGCACCTCACACTACAGCATACATAAGTCACTACAAAGGATTGACAATGGTGAACTGATTTTTGACGGCGGAAATGCAACTTGGACAAAGAGTGCCATGGCTAACGTGTTTGGTGTGCTCGAGGTGATCTTTTTGTCCAAGCATTTCACTTCAGAGAAGTCAAGCACCATGCGATAACGCAGCAAGTAGGCTGACACGCCCACATGTGTATCTGGCACGACCATCTCTGAGCGTGAACCGTGTGACGTCACCTATCAGTATATATGCACGCCTGCTTGGAATAAAGCGATCCCATTTCCCTGGCATGTCTTGGTCCTGATGTTATAACACACCAAGCCAGGGGAAAGCTTGGCTCATCAGAAAACTGATGGGGCCCAACGGCACTGGGGAATGAGGCCCCCCATCTCCCTCACATGGCTCAAGCTACTATGGCATTGCTTCAGCACTACTACTACTACTACTACTACTACTACTACTACTACTACTACTACTACTACTACTACTACTAAAAATTACAAGCAGAAAGGGGCGAGATGGTCACCACAAGTGACATCTGAAGTGAAAACTCAGAGGGGCGAGAAAATGCCCCCCCAAAAAAGTGAAACAAAGCACAAATCAGCAGTCACTACGTTTGAGCTAAGAATGGGCACTGGATGTCCCAGCATACACTATTCAAACTATTCAAAAATACTTGATCCAACTTGCAACCAATTTTATTATTTGCATTTGCTTCACAACCAAAAATCTGACACTAGCACGCCCCTAGCATCTGATAAAATAAACACTATTCACTGAAGAATCACTGAAAATTCTAGGTTCACTTACAAATATCGGGAGTGAAATGTTGAGCAGAGGGCATGCTCACCTTAATGCCAGAGTGCAGCAGAAGATCGATACCACACAGTCGCTCAAAGTTGTCAACGAAATTCCGGGTTCCCTCAAATGCACGCAGCACTTTTTCCTCAGCACCTGAGACAAACTGGAGCCTTCCTGTTGATGCAATACATCCAAGATCATGGCCATGCACCTGTGGCCTGGCAATTTCCTTCCAGGACTGGAAATAAAAAATGAAAGGACACCATCTTTGCCATCTGTTAAATAAAGCTACAATAATTTTTCGGACACATCAGCATGTTTCCACTGCCATTTAAAGATGAAAGGTACACAGGGTCATTGCGTATCTTTTTTTCACAACATTCTTGCAGCCACTTTTCAGCTGCAGCACATTGGGTGCAATGTTGCTGCAGTACCTACAGATGACAAAGCATGCAAAGTGTATCACACTGGAAGTGGGGACTCTAGTCTTCTACTCCAGTCTAGTAGAACTCTAGCAGAGGAGGAAGGTGCTACATGCTAATAGCAAGAAACTCAGGTCTTCAGTGTGCTTACATTCATGGCTCTAGTGTGCGTGCTGCATATTTGCCACATACACAATTATACTTCTCAAAAATGTTCCTCCACATCAAACGCGAATCTGTGCAAAGGGTTCCCTCCCTTCACCCATGGTGAAAAATTTTTCATCGAATTTAGTTTTACTATAAACAAAGTTCATTAAATGCATTGTGAAATAAGATCCCCATTAACACACCACCCCACCCAGAAATATTTCCAGGTTCACATTAATCACTAGTTAGGAAATAAATCCTGCAGATCACTTGTGCATAAGAGAACACTTCTACCAAAACGTTGCTGATGCTGCTGCTTAGCTTTAAATTGATTAAAAACAGCTGTCACTTGAATGAAAGAAACAGTCACTGAGTGAGCCCTACGGACAGTACCATATCGAACATTTTCCTCATACCTCTTTCTTTCCTCCCCCACCAGATGGCAGCACAAGTTCACTCAGCCAACGGGGTTTTTCCTGCTGCTGCAGCAAGCTTATCAGAGTTTTTCTTTGACTATAACATCATCAAGGCCAGTTTCAGAAAAACGACCCTTGCTTGCAATTGCAAGAAAAGACCGGTGCATGAGAAGTCAGCAGTTGCCAATAAATTGTTTAACTTGCATTTATGACAAAAGTGTAAATCACAGCAGGTATGCGACATGAACTCCATTGTAAAAATCTGCATAACTGTTCTAAGCAACAGCTGCACAGAGTGCATCGTGTTTGAATAAGAGTGCAAAGTAAATTTTAAAAAAGCATGCACTCCACGAGAAGTTGTGATCAATGTTTAAGCACAAAGAAAAGATTCCTCAACAAGGTTCAGTCTAGCACCTTGCGTGCCGGCCATTACGAATACTTTAACCACCACTAATGCAGAAATGATTTGCTGGATATATAAAAAGCTTAAAAGCTTGGCTACTAATCTCTGCACAAGTCTACTGCACCAAATGCATGCACATTGCAAGCCTACACAGAAATTGAAAAACCTTCGAAACCACAGAAAAATAAAACTTGAGCTCACTGTGCCTGCAGGGGTGACCCAAGGGGCGTGCAGCCGGGTTGTCTGATCGGAACTGCAACTCAACAAATACTCTCCGCCAGGAGCCCAAGCAATGTCTCCCACTTTGTCAAAGTGACCACCCAGAGACACGCTCGTCCGCCACAGGTTGTCGCCACTGCCCTGGCAGGGAAAAACGAAATTAAAACAACTGCACTGAAATAACGGCTGTAGCTCGGTTGGCTTTGAAAGAGTAGAAGACTAACTAGAATTGAATGCATTACACTGCAAAAAAGGTTACAGAAATTATAAAAAATAACAAAGAGGGGAAAAAAAAAACCTTTAGCCATTGATACACACGGCCCAAGCACATCACAAAACTGCTTGTGTGATTCAACTAATCCTAACTTATTCCACAGGACCATGAGAAAAGTTCTGAGTAACAGGTAAGTGCCAGACAGACATAGTTTATCTCAAATTCAAATTTATTTAGCATCAACAATGATGATACAGAACTCGTGATGCAACGGGGTGCTAGCAAAAAGCCTGCAACGGCTTGACAAAGGCTAGCACCCCGTTCACAGAGCAATACAGCAGTGGACAAAAAGTGATAGCGATATAAAGAAAAGCAATATATATATGGCGACGGCTTTACATAGTCATAAAAACACGTTAAGTGATAGGGCTAACATTGCGGGTTCATAATTGTAAGTGTTAATGTCTTGAGTAATTACACATACATGATTGATAGATCACTTGGAGGCGTTATCAGAAGAGTTAAGAGCGTGTGGTAGTGTGTACATCAGCATTTGGCGGCCATAGTTAGTACGGGTGTGAGGAATCTTCCATGTCTGACTGCTTCGTGTGCTATATGCTTTCGCAAATGGAGACAGGGTCGCAAGGTTTTCAAGGAAAGGGTCATTATTTATGCGACCAACTGTCATGAACCTGCTGCATGTAAAAGTAAAGTAGGCGAATCAGAGTGCAATAAGTGTGGCATAGTAAATGAGACACACCAGGGCACAAAACTCCAAGTTGAGAAAGAAACAAGTACACTACAAGCTGTTTGAATCTGCTCCTAAAAACGGTGGTCAGCTTGGCAGGTACTACTTCAATGAGACGTTTAGCAACGTAATAAACATCCTGAAAACAAGCAGCCTACCTCTTGCCTCCTCCACATGTGAAATGAGCCATGGAAGCCCTGACCCAGAATGCTCTTCCCATCGGGACCAAACACTGCCCCCAGGAAGCCCAAGGTGTTGCCTCCTATGTCACCAAACCGAGCCTGCAGAGAAAAAGGAAATAAAGAATTATGGGACACCACAAGAGTCTGCTGGGACAAAGATTCAACACGAAACCTAATCTTTGTTGCAAGTCTATAAGGAGGAGTTCCGCTACTTGCCTGGCTCTTAGGACTTTCATAAATTTCATTCTTAGCAAATGTAGTCCATTTTGTATTTAAGGAAAAACGAAGGCATTAAAAACTTTTTTTATTTGTAAACATATCTTGCTGAAACTTAGCATTTAGGTACATCACAGAATGCTGACTTCAAATATGCATTTAGATTTTAAATGTCTTGCCTGGAAGGAAATACATGGCAAAATAACTTATCCTATTTAAGTCATTTCTTACGGGCTTCTATGGTAATTTATCAGTTTAAAAAAGCTTTTTTTAAGGATATGCAAACAATTTCAAAGGCCCACAGCACACCCTGAAGCTAAAAAAACGCCTATAAAGTCATTCTGTTGATCATATTAAATAACCAAATTGGAGAGCAAAAAACAATTTGACAGTGATTAGTCCACACTTTACCTATTTTCTAATCTTTCATACTTAAGGGCAAAAAGGAAACCTTTATGACGTGCGACAGACCTTTGGAAATGTCCACATATTCTTAAAAAGCTTTTCTAGACTGAGAAATTATCATAAAGGCCCATCAAGAAATTACCTAATCAATATGTTATTTTGCCATATATTTCCTTCTATGTGAAATATCTGAGCACTAAATTCATATCTGAAATCAGCACTCTGTGATATACCTGCATGCTATCTTTCAGCAAGACGTGTATAAAAAACAAGTTCTGAAGACCCTCCTCCCCCTTCAACTTTCAAAGACATTAACAAAGGCAGCACATAACTGATGATGGTGATTATGATCACATAAAGCATCTACTACACTTTTTCCCCGTGACCTTTGCAAAATGCATCAGTGAAGTTTCAATTTAAATGCTGTTGTTGCGCAAAGACTCACCTTGTCAAGCCAAAGCCCTGATAAAGTGTCCGGTTCCCACACGACCACAGTTTTGTCCATGGATGCTGAGAGAAGGGTGTGTAGCTCACAGCCATCTTCACCTGGAGTCAGCCACAACATATGACAAGCCTGTTACAATAGCAAGCCCAGACATGCATATTTACAAATGTGTATTTTTCTGTATACCGACTACCACTTGGAACTGCCAGTCACTCGTAAAGTAGGCACGGAGTAAGCCATCCTGCGCCTTCTTAAAAACTAAATCATCTTCTTAACTTGGCTGGCGTCAACTCCCGCAGTGCCATTAGAGGGAAGATGCAGGTTAACACACTGCAACCTTGTCAATTCACAACTTTACCACGTTTTATTCAATACCTGCTGAAGTTGGGCCCTTCCAAAAAGAAATTTTCAATGGCAAAACAGTCTTCTGACCTTTCTGTTCTAACAGGACAACACAGATCACCAACACAAGACCAGTAAGCAGCTTCTTTGTGCTGGTTCTGGTAGCCCTAATTCTGAACTGTGCACCTATTTTGTGATAAAACTTCAAGCTATGAGACCACACCCATCGCCTCAGGAAAAGAACTTATGGTATGATCATTATAATCCCAGTATCCTGTTCACAAGCTTAACGCTTCTTGGACATTTTGTAAAGAAACAGATGCTCAGTAAACTAAACCTGCTATGAAATGCAAACAGGCCAGCTTCTAAGCCAGCTTCTAAAACTCCAACACAAAAGAAACGTGGCTCACACAGCCAAGTAAAAAAAAAAGCATGTTGTGGCTACAATTTTTTTCTCAGTCATGAATGGCTACATGTATGACTTTACAAAAGAGGGTTTATCATCATGATTATTAATGAAAATACATGCAAAAAAAAATATGAAACCGAAGACACTAGAAATATGCCTCACAGGTTCACAATCCTTTTCCTGTCCCACATCAGGTAGCTTGCTTCCAATAAGCCGAACCAAGACATTTTCCTTGCAATGAACCAGACAGACTTTCTAGCACTAAGACTCCCACTCGTTGATTTTGCCACTGCCTGTCTGGTTAACCTGCAAACCTGCAACCTGCTCACCGTGGCAGGTGGCAGTTTAGTTAATGATTGGTTGCGAGGGGGTTGCTCCGGAAGAGAAGCCTGGGTCTGACAAGCCCCACCAGTGGCAGCAGCTGCCATTGCACAGCAGTGGCGCATCGCTTCACCACTGCACCACTGCATCACGTGTGGAGTGAGGACTCCCAGTGATCTATGAATGTAAAGAGGATGACCAATTACACATATGTGGGCATTAACCCATTAACGTTATCACGTCGTAACCCTGCGGCAGAGCTTAAGTCTGATTTCACCAATCTTTGTCTAAAGCCTGCTTTACCTTGAAAACTGAGCCTCGAACCGAAACCGAACTGAAACCAAAGTGCTAGCATACCTAATTTGCATTTGGCTTAACCATGCCAAATCATCCTTCATTTTTTTCTTACCTTGAGACGTCACAGGGCACCAGCTTATGCTGTAGACCCAGCCCTCGTGACCAGAGAGAACTGTCTCCAAGCCAACAGCAAAGGTTTGTGCACTTCCTGTAAAATAGGACCCGCACAAAGGGAAGCAACAATCAGTGGTGGTCAACCAGCAGGTGTTGGTAAATGCAGCTGGTAATGAGTGCAGATGTACAGTCAGGCCGGAATGAAACGCGAACAGAGCATGTCAAGAAAACAAAATATTTTACCTGCCTACTTTCAGCTGAAGTGTACAACTAGCCTGATTCATGTGTCTGGATAAAGGGCCTACTGAAATGCATAATCGAAAATAGGTTGTAAAGGAATATCTCGCTGCAAAGCAGAAATGTATGACATATGCGTGTTCGCGTTTCATTCCGGCCTGACTGTGCACCTGCTGCACAGTGACAGGACCAAACAGCGAAAGCAATCCACAAGTTCAATGGCAGCACAGACTAAGTGTATCAAAGGACTGCAGTTTTGTCAAGTACAGGAAGCGAGGCACAGTAAAAGCAGAACGGAAAAGAAAAATACAGGCCTCAGTAACTACACGAAAAAGCATGCAATAACCTAGCATGATCAGATGCCTTTCACTTTCCTCAGATCACTGAGTTAGAAACTTCATTCTGCATTACTTTCCAATACTTATATTTGTGGGGATTGTGCTGGCCGTAGCCCGTGGCGATGCGTGACGAGCCATCGACATGCAGCCTGTGTCATCTGGATGAGCTCCACACATCCCCCATCCTCTCTTGTGTTGTGTCGCATGAAACATAACCCTTTGGTTGGCTGTGTAGCCCGTGATCGCCCTTAACTGTACCGTCACGCATGTGTAGTCCTTGCTGTGCGCACGCGGCAGCATGGGCCCGCTTTCGGGCGCTGCAGCTGGGCTATGGGTTGTACTGAGGTCTCAGGATTAGTGCGGTGTTCTGTAATGCAGCTCACTGTGTAATAACCACTTTTGCTCTCAAATAGCTGTTACTTACTTCCTTCGGAGTGAGAGCGCAGGCACACGGTGAATGCTGGCTGCACCTTCAGCTGGCTCTGGCCCGAACCCGCGTTATGCAGGCGAACTGACACTTAACAACGTCACTGGTAACACAACTCCTATATAAACAATATCCAATGAACAACTCACCATCAACTGTAGCAGTGAAGGTAGCCTCCTGAAGCTTGATCTCATCAGTTATGCTGTCACCAGTAACAGACTCATTCTCACTGTTTGGCAATATCTTCCAAATTCGTATCACAGAGTCTTGACTACACGAAGCAATAAAAATGCTGTTGTCAGCTGGAAGAAAATGATAAAAGTGTTATACAAACCAGAAAAGACAACATTTCGTGCAGTGAATCTTGTTTCAACATGCCAGATGTAAAAAAAAAAGAAAAAACAAAAGTAACTATTCTATCTTGATAAACTATCACGTTTAAATAAATCAGTGGTATGAGAATTTTTTATAATTTAGTGCTATCAGGCAAAGTAGAAAGCCACTCGGTTGAGCTAGCTTGATCAACTGGCAGCGAACCAATCAGCTCAGATCTCAGCCTTTGTGTGGAATATTATGACATATTGTTTTTCTCCACACCATTTCCATGTGCTTGTGTTCTATTCAGCTACAGAAGAATAGCAAGCAAAAGAAAAATCACAATGTAACGAGAAAATTTAAATGAATGAGAGCATTTTTCATGTTTTCTGATGTCAGGCCATATCTGACTACAGTGACCACAGTTAATCATTTTGCTAACACAGGTGAGTCGTAGTTACAATTGTGCCAGATTGTACTAATATAGTCAGCGACATGCTCAGCTTGTCATGGTTTTACGTGCCCTTTACAGAGAGCTTGTGGTGAGTAGGACGTGTCATGCTGCCTTTATTAAAAAACTTGACAATGATGATGGTAGGTGCTTCTTGTTTTCTGAAATTTTAGTTGCTTTTCAGTTCATCTTGGCTATAGTGTGGCCTTGGCTTTAAGAAAGGTGGCTGCCTGCCTGCCATATGTGAAAAATAATGTGTAAAAATGAAAGTTTTCAACTTCTCCCTTGTTGGAACGGTGTGGTCAGGAGCTCTTTTCAGAAACCAGTAAAGTATAATTGTTTCAAGCCAAAGCTCCAGTCAATACGGACGGCACTGTGAAGCGATCTTTAACTCTCTTCTTTATGATTCCTGTGAAGCAGCCAGTTATATAGATGTCAGGAACCTGTTACAACACGCAAAAACTCTAACGACCATTGTACCATTATGTAATCTTAACCAATAAAGAAGCCACCGTGGTGGCACAGTGGTTATGGCGCTTGGCTGCTGACCCGAAAGATGCGGATTCGATCCCGGCCGCGGCGGTCGAATTTCGATGGAGGCAAAATTCTAGAGGCCCGTGTGGTGTGCGATGTCAGTGCATGTTAAAGAACCCCAGGTGGTCGAAATTTCCGGAGCCCTTCACTACGGCGTCCCTCATAGCCTAAGTCGCTTTGGGACGTTAAACCCCAATAAACCATAAACTATAAACAATAAAGAAAGTTCACTAGTCTGAAGAAATGCTTTCTTTAGTTGTAGGAAAGAATTCTCTCCGAGCTGTAGAAATACAGTGCGGCCATAATCAGCACACTCTGGTAATTTCTGGCAGCAGGAGACAGGTTAAGTATTTCATAAAGCCTATTTTACATCTCATGTTTGCAAAAATGATATACTGGATGTTTCATCTACGATGTTCAGCAATTTTGAACAGTAGGCTTGTTGAGTTAGAAAAGCATTTTTTTCAGCACAGCACTGTCAGTGGTGTAGCGCATCGGAATACAGATAAGATGTGCTGACTAGTAGGCTGGGTAACTAATATTGAGTTGTTAACTTTTAAGCTATTACTGTTAGTCGCCTTCTTTATTGAGAGGCGTGTAGCCTGCTGGAAATAATATCCATATCAATTTTCAGAATTTCAAAAATGCATTTACCCTCGGCACTGTGGGCTACCAAATTTTGGCTATTTTAACGAGATACGTGCACTAGAGAGGTTGCTTTGCCTGCAAGCTTCTCGAAAGCGGGCGTGATGTAGCCAGAGTTTGTTGGGCCACAGCACCGAGGGTAACTGCGTTTTCAAAATTCTAAAAACTGATACGTATGCATATGGCTTACAGTGGGCCACAAGCCTCTCAATAAATAAGAAGACTAAAAGTAATAGTCAAAAGTTAATTACTCAACATTAGTTAGCCAGCCTGCTAGCCAGCACATCTTAGCTGTATTTTGATGCGTTTCACCGCTGACAATATTATGAAGAAAAACGGCTCTTCCAACTCAAAAAGGGTATTCTTAAAATATGCAGAACATCTTAGGTAAAACACCCAATATACAAACTACAACAGGTACTTAAGAAAGTGCAGTTTAACTAGGTCACTTGACAGAGGCGTGAACATGAGATGCCTTAAAGTTGGCAGCTCACAACTAGCTGTCACTAGGCACAGAAATCTTACAGTGACTAGCTTAGTACCATGTGGCAAAATTAATGGATATTTATGTGCCATAGCTACACCTCAGCTATTGTGAAGCATGCTGGAAAGGATGTTGCGGACTGATTATGGCCACATGGGGTTCTGCAATCTGTACCACAATCTCGGTACTGTGCTTCCATCACAATGCTGTCACCACTAATAGGCATATGGCTCGTGAACTCTTGCACAGCAGTTGAATACAACAGCCACAGAAGCCAGCATTACAAGCATTTCCGTCTGGTATAATACAAACATACTTTGTATGTTACACTCAACACTATTTGTGCAGAACTATCACGGGCCCCACCATGTGTATTCCTTTGTTGCCCAAGCATCTAATGCATTTAGATATTGCTATGTAGTCCAACACTTTGTTCTCTTCAGTCAAAACCTTTTTCATTGTAAAGTCAACTCCTTGGAAGATATCATTTTCGAGTTCTGCAGGAAACTTCACTTCCATTTTATTATGTTTTCTTCCTGAAGTGTTGCAAATGTTGACTGCACACATTACACATTTAGCAGTATTTGTGAAATGAGAATAAATATGTCTTTTACCACATGTCTCAAAGGCAATGCCGCGAACCCAGTCCTCATGGCCATGTAGAGTATGACACTTGAGGAAGCCCGATGTTGAATCTCTGTAGTAGCAGTGGATCATCATGTCATTCCCTCCATAAGCCAGCAACGGAACTGAAAGAAGAAAACAGTGTAGTGGTGAAGTATTGACAAAAACTTCAAGTTAAATACAAGTACCATCAAGCAACACCAATTTATTTACTTTGGAAAGAGGTCTCTTGCTCACAGCAATAGAAATTCAGAGAAAACATTAATACCACTATACATGCATTGCACATGATGTCATGAGTGCCATGAATGAGTGCAGAGCACAGCTTCTGTAGTGCAGGCCAAAGCAGGTGGCAATAAGCAGATTGGAAAAACACACAGGTTTTTCCCCACACTTCTGGTCTCAAACATAAAGGCTGCTATGATGTTAATGCAACCTATTTATAAACAAAACTTGCATGTAACTAATAAAAATATGCAACCTATTTATAAACAAAACTTGCATGTAACCAATAAAAATTAGTGTCAGTGTGAAAACTCAGCTGCACATTATTTTATTAAATACAGGTCTCTCAAAAGCTTGAGTACAAAATAGCCAGCTAAATGCTGTTTGAGATAAGTTTTCATAACTGAAGTTCGTGCACCACTTGTGTAACATGAGTACTTTTTGAGTACCCCATGAATGACTGTCATAAGAACTACTCTGTCACAGGCTTTTTATTTTGTTTCATACATTGCCTTTTCCCTGAACTCATGTAAAGGTGACACTTAGGCGCACCCATGTAACATGGCCTGCTTGTTTCGCAGCATGTAGCTTGTAAATGCTGTATACCCTGTAATGAACATTAGAGCAAAATAATGATAAATAAGATGTTCAAAATGGTTGTACGGCAAATGTATGGTGCGCAGTTCAAATTTTGGTGACCATGCAAGCCACTCTCCTAGGTACCAAGTTTTAAGAGATCAATCTTTGTTCTGTTTGGGTTACACTTCCTCACAGCAATGTTGGGAATTTTCCATGGTGGATTACAACAACATGATATGGAGCTACCGGCTATTTTCATATATCTAACAACTCCATGGAGTCACGAGATTTACATTCCCATTTCACACAGATTGTGGCAGCTGTGAGTTTGCATCTGCAAAGCACACCGCTGGAAAAGTAAGTTTTTGACCAAGATAACAGTTACATTCTCCTTCTCTATCTCACGCAGAGGTCCAACCCCCCTTCCGCACACACAAGCAGTTACTTTAGGACCAAATCTCAGTACTAAAAAATTTCACAATCATTCCTTAGTATGAAAACTACTATACTGCTTTGTGTGAAATGCCATAAAACACTGAAAAATGATGAAAAGTTAAATACATACCAGAAGAAGATGGCAAGAAACACATCCTGACATCCATTGCAAAGTTTCCTTTCAAGTTGATCTCTTGCACACATCTGGTCGTGAATCCTGCACACATATATATTGTTTATCTGAAGCAAACTTCTCAGGGACTGTTGCGGTGTTATTCGTCGCACAACAAAATTAGTACCTGCGTCTACCTCCCATATCCTGATGAAGAAGTCCCCACCAGCGCTAGCTACGATCATCGAGGCATCTGCTGCGGGCAGCGTGTACAAAGCATCTGCAGTCGTCACAGCGCTCTCATGTCCGACAAGCTTTGCACCTGGAACGAACTTTTAGACAGAATTCACTCCGTTATTAAGTTGACTGTCCCTTCGGCGCTGCCCAAACTTTTGGGATCTCGTTCTACTAGACACTTACGCGATCGCCTTCCTTGGTCCATATAGTCACTGTTTTATCGACAGATGTGCTGAGCAAGGTCGTTTCCGCACCTGTGAAAGATGTTTCAATTAGGAGAACGAAGGTCAAACGATTACCGCTGCCTGGACACAATGATCGGATGATGGCGTTTCAAGGAGGGACGTGACAAAACTCACTGTTTTTTCTGCGGACCCATCGAACACAGTTGACCCTGGCGCTGTGGTTGACAAGCGTGTGAATTACAGCACCAGAACCGCCGTTCGCCTGCGCAAATAGGTAATTCCAGCTTCTACAAACACCACTGCTACCATACAAATGCATGAAATACCTCAGGATCATACAAGACGACAGCATTGCAGGCTCCATAAGCTATGACGTTGTTCTGGCCCCAGTCCAGTGCCTGGGGGCTGCGATTGCAGGCGGAACTCGTGTATTCTACGCTCACAGCCATTTAAAATTAACGTGGCTGACACTCAAAACAAGACAACCGCATGGCCTGCACACAAAACACGTGCACAGCGCGCGCACACTCCAAACAGAAACCGCGCTCGGTTCCTCGCTCGCCATGGAGGATGAAAAAAACTAGGAGAGAGTGCGCTCAGCCTCTGCAAGCCATCCTCCTCTGACTCCGCTGCCGAGGGACTTTTGCGCACTGACTCTTGGGAAATAGGCCCTCCTCCACAGTTACTAGACTGCCAACCAGCGGTGCTTTTTAGTGAACGTCCGTGCTCCGATGTAGCGCAGAAGCGCAGCGCCTGTGTTGCAGCTTTGGCGGAATGCGTACCGAGCTCGAGGTTGTCTGAAGGCTCCGCGTCTCAACACTTCTGTTGATTACACTCTTGAGTTTTTGGGAGCACTGCAGAAAACTGGAGGTAAACTTTTCATCAAAGGGTGCGGCCGCGACCTCGTCACTGTTCAACTGTGTTTCATATAGAGAATAGAGAGCAATTCCTCTCGTCGTTATACACACATACGGAGCGTTTATTTCAGCGCATGCTATAAGCGCAGAACTCGAGAGTAGGCGAAGAAAACGAGCCTCTAAAAAAGGGTGCAGTGGCTTCCAGAGCGCTCACGGCGGACGGTAACGAGCGCTCCGGCGCGCTGCGCAAGATTCTATTTCTCGCGCAGGCGGACTTCGGCCCGCCCATGCGCCCTCCGTTCTCCGCTAATCTCGAGGCACAAGTCGCGCCGAATACGCTCGCGCACATACGCGGTTCCGACGTGAAAGGCGGCAGTGAAGCATTTCTCTCTCTGGCTGTCGAGAGAGAGTGCCGGCGGCTTTACGTCTGCCCATGCGCGGGGTCTCCCGGCCACTGCGCACAATCACTTACAAAAAGAAGTAAACTGTATGTACTACATAGCCGCGCGCACGTAGCGTCCTGTCGCGGACTAATCGCGCGCTCGGCACACTGCACTAGCGGCCGGGGTGGGGCGCCCGGCCGCGTATACCGTACGAGGTAGCACCAACGGCGCGTTCGTGTCACGCGTGCACAACCTGGCAAAGAGCAAGCGGGAAGTCAAGTCCGCCTGCTTGATGAACGCACAGAGGCTCACCATTGTTCTGTCACAGATGCGCGCACTGCCGCGCGCCCACAGGAGCGCTTCGAGACCGTCCGGGGAGATACCCAGCGCCCTGTAGGCCGCGAGCATTTCGCGACGCGGCACTGCAGAAGCGGCACAGCGAAGGAGCATGTGCTCCAATATCTCCACTGTGCCGCAGTGAGCGCACGCGTGGGGATGGTGGCCGCTGCGGCGAGCGAGCAGTTTGTGCTCACCACGGAGCCGTCAGTGAACACAAGCAGATGGTCGCGCAGTTGCTCGTAGAACGAGAGAGCGAAACCGAAACCGAAATCCGGCTAAGAGCTACCGCTGCCTTGTCACGTGAGGGCCATTTTCCCATGATGCTTTCCACTATATTTTTTATGACTAGGCTTCAAGATTGTGACGTCATGCTCCCTCCTAGTTTTTTCTTCCTCCATGTCGCTCGCTTACAGAGAAACCTGCTGATCAGTTGCATTTTCCTGGTGCGACTCCAGAGCCCTCACGTGTGATGCAGTGCGCGCCGTGTCGCGATGAGAAGAAACCTTCCAGGAAAAGTAAAAGTCTAAAAATCACTCGCTTTCTTGCGTCAATGAAACTAACAGTAATCGGAGTACAAATGCATAACTATTACTCCGCTACTCGTCGTTTGGTTTTGGACGGTGCTTTGAATGTGTTTACGTCCTTAATACACTTCTTTCAAAATCTTTCGTTGCTTGTGCTGCTTGCGCGCTAATGCTTGCCACAAATTTAAATCAATTTTACACGGAATGCTTATTTGTCCTATTACTGTTCACACTTAACACAAAGTTTCTAATGCATTCTCGCGGGCACGCTCACGGCGCTCACAGGTTTTGCTTGGTGTTTCGATCAGTTCCGCCAGGCGGGCGTAACAAGATGGTGGGCATGTAACGCGAGTGGTGCTCGGTGCAGAGAATTTGTTATGATTGTGATCCAAGTCTCGTGTTAGGATTCTCGTGCAAGGTAAGGATCTGCATGTTGTTTGTATGAGTTGAACGCTGGCTGTAGTTCCGTCGTTTTCTTTGGGGCGATGGGTATTAAACGCTTACTGTGATGAAATATTGCCAGCTTCCTATCGACTAAGCCTAACGTTTTGTACCAATTTCCATCTCTCCCTGGCCTTATTTAACTTGTCGGTTGTCGTATTGTACAGAAAACGATGCGCACGCCATCCGAAAGCCACCAAGTGCAGTCGGAGACAGCTGAACCATGCTGACTGCTCCGAGCGCTTTCCCTTTCGTGTGATACCAGCTTGTCAGTAGTAAGCGCTTGCATCCTAGCCCACCCGACCTGCGAAAGCTGCCGAAATTCCTCGGGTCTGAAGTTCGTGAGCGTTCTCAAGTGCTGGTTCCTCGCGCGCTTTCCACCTGTATTCGTCTGGCTACCAAATATTTCTCTTGCTGCGCCGAAGCCCGGGTTTGTTGCTACACATATCCGTGCGTAACTCGTTCGTGTTCTTCGCAAATGCCTCCGTCGAAAGTTTAGTGCGCTCGTAATCTGCGAATTTTGACAGTTTTGACTTTCCTTCTGCATTGTGTTATTCACGCGCTACGGGACCACTTATGTAAGTACAGGAGCACCTTAATGCAAGGCAAGGATGCCGCGTTAGCTCTGATCAGACTGTACTCTTTTTCATACCCTGTCCCACACCCATAACCGAGCGTAAGCAGGCTGCAGAATATTCTCGGTGTAGCGAAATGTCAGGCGTTTGAGTGCTTCACTACTTAACAGGCCTGTCAAGGGTTGCGAAAGAAGCCACTCGCGCGGTTAGTCATCCTAGCTCCGGTTTTCCGAGATCTGTGTCACGACCGGGCCAGTCCGTATCGAGCACATATGGTATTGCTTAACTTCATGCTCCCTTACGCGGTTGTTTCAGCTTGAACAGCGTACTGTGGCAGCTCTCGCTCCTTCGCGCAGTAGCTCGTCATTTCTGTTGTCGCTTTTTGTGTTAGATCACTCTCAAGCGTCACTAAAGGACTGAAGGCTTTCCTACAGCTGGCTGCACGCATGTCTTGGATCTTTGGATGGAGTAAAGTTGCGCTTGCTTCCACGTTGATGGTTAGATCTCGAAGATATCTAGTAATGCTGTTTAATGTGATCGCAATGGGATGCGTGCTGCATACTACATTTGGCGAAAGACTGCTCGGCTCGAGAGTGCAGTTCCTATTTAAAGTGTAGTACCTGCATTGAGTACTGTGCATCCGGGTAATTGACTAGTTGGAACGATTTGGCGCAGCGGCAGGCGTCAGTGGAGAAAAGTTAGTGCACTCCGAGAGCTGTGTTTCCTTGCGGTATGGTGCAGCTAGCTTTGCCGAGACGTCCAGGCGCACGTGTATTTGCTGACCTGAGTCGCGTCAGACTGTCTCGTCGACGGCTGGCCACGTGTCGGCGTCGCCGGCAGCGCCTGATTGCCCAACGCGCTTTGACGCCACTCCTTTGGCTGTGCCTGTGTCCTGTTTGCTGCTCGATTCCGCAGTTTCAGTCGCGACACAAAGTGCCGCACGCAGCCGTCCATCCTTTCTGGCGCAGTCAGTCGACTGTGGTGCCCAAATTGCCGCTGATCCCCCGATCGTAAAGCTTTTGTGACAGCCGCTCGACCTTGACGGCGCGAGAATTGCCGCTTTTATTTTGCGTTTACGGTCTGCGCCCCCTCGTCTCGGCAGAAGGGCCTTTCCTTTGCAAAGGCCGTCTCTTCCGCGTGTTTGAGCGGTCACGGCCGTCGCTCGCCCCATGTGTTTACGCTGCGCGTACGCGCTCTGAAAGGAAAAGCCCTGATCTGTCTTCTGTTTGTCGCCGAAGCCTGCGACGATTTTTCTTTTCTCTGTGCCGCTCTGGTTAGTTGTCTCTTTGTTCGGAATCCTTTTGTATCTTTCCTATTTACTCTTTTTGTTCAGGTTGGTGTCGCCAGCACTCTTTGCTGTTGCTCCTCTTCGCGCGGTGACCCCCCGCCGTCTTGAGTTACGCCTTCGGCGGGTGAAGTTCCGCTTCACATGCTCTTGTAACGCGAGTCGCGCACTCTAGACAGCTTCCTGCCGCACATTTTTCTTTTTTTCTTTTCTTTCTTTTACAACTTCTCGGTCTCCGTTTCTCTTCCGACGAGGATCTCTGAAGGTCGCTCGAGCGAGCTCGGCTTCGCCGCTTGTGTACGACGTGGGATGGTGTCTAATCGGTGTTGTGGCCCGTCGTAGCGGCGCTTGTCCGATCGGCCCTGGGCGAAAGCGCGTGGGAGAGAGTGAGAAACAAGGCCGAGATAGCCGGCTGAGTTTGCGGTCCGAGGTGTAGGTGCGTGCTTTGTTGCTTTGTCTCCCGTTACCCCGATCCACTTCTCCGTTCCCCGTCAAATAAGGTGGTGCCCTGTACACG
Organism: Amblyomma mixtum; assembly: GCF_055824585.1. Lineage (NCBI taxonomy): Eukaryota > Metazoa > Arthropoda > Arachnida > Ixodida > Ixodidae > Amblyomma > Amblyomma mixtum. Next base: position 53,083,216 of record NC_143016.1, on the reverse strand, counting down.
CCAGCCGCTTTGTTCTGCCACCTGATGTGTACAGCGGGTTGTGCGCCCCTTTGAGTTTGTTGACCGTGCACCGCGTTGTGGGAGGACTTTCTCTTCGACGCGACGGTTTCTTACGTGTTGTCGGTGCAGTCTTCTTCGATCTTGATAAGGAGTTTTCGCAGTCGGTAAGTTGCCGAGAGCGTGGTGAATGGGATAAGACCGCGTACTTGTAACTCGCGCTTGTACCTCAGTTTTGTTTTTTTTTGTGCGTTGTACCGTTTGAGCGTCGCAGGGATTGCTTGACGTGCGTCGTTTTGAAGCATTTGGAGCGCACTCAGATACGAAAATAAGTAACAAGCTCTGTGTCGTTCGATTTCGTAGCTGACTCGTTTTCGTACGTCGTTGTGGCACGGACGTAGTCTTTGCCAAAAAGTAACCCGGCACAGGTTGTTTGTTTGTTAGCCGCGTAGCGAAGCACTCATGACAGCCCTTAAGCTCTGATTCTGTGTAAAAAAAGGTAAGACCTTGTACTTACATTATGGCACCGTTCGGTCTTTAGGGCTGCTGTAAATGCTCGCGTTATACGTTTGAGAAGCAAAAACCTGTTGCTCGGTTACTTTCGGCAAAGGGGGTACGTGTTCTTTCATTTGATAGTCAAATGCACGTTGTAAATTTTTTAAGCAAATAGCGCTATTAGTCGCCTACAGTTTTATTTTGCTAAACCCAAATACATTTGACATATTTTTAACTAGTGTGTCGTGTTCTTATCTTACCGAGATGGTGTTGTCCTGCCCTTACAGCGCTGTCCAGGACCTCAAAGCTGTCGTGTTTCAGAACCTGAGCGTACGTCACGATCTTAGACCGCTTTCGTTTTGCGGTGTTCGTCTGTGCGCTTTGCGGAAGAGCTCATGCCGACTGGAGCCCAACTACCGTTACCTAATATGGTAACAAACTTTGGTAGCGGGAGGTCCTATATTCCTCAAGAGAAAAGTATATAACAGCGGTATCTTACCATTACTCACCTATGGGGCAGAAACATGGATGATAACGAAAAGTTGACAACGCAGCGAGCTATGGAAAGATGAAAATTCAGGGGGCACTTTGATTGTCGAAAGTGCGTAGAGGCGAAAGCGTTTTCCCTACCACTTTGACTGCCTCTGTGGCACTGGATGACGTCATACAGAATGACTAATTAATAATGACAAATTAATGGCTAATTAATGACGCTTAAGCTTCGCCTTTAGGAGTGGAACGCGACTGCATGTTGTAGCGCTCGCTGCCAGGGAGTTCATTGAACATCACTACCCGGTCGGCGCGATGCCTTGCCGGTTGGGCACGCAACGCTGTTTGAGGAAAGGAAATGGCGCAGTGATTCTCTGTCATCTCGGTGGACACCCGAACCGGACCTTAGAGGAAGGAAGTGGGATCGAAAGAAGAAAGAGAAAGAAGGGCCGTAATGAAGAAAATGAAAATTGTACTTGAGGAAAGGAAATTACGCAATAACTGTCTCTCATATCTCGGTGGACACCCATCATCCGTTTGTAGAGGAAGGGAGGAAGTGGGAGTGAAAGAAGAAAGAGGGGCCTTAATGAAGAGAATGAAAATTGTATTTGAGGAAAGGAAATTACTCTGTAACTGTCTCGCATATCTCTCTGGACACCCGTCATCCGTTTGATGACGTCAGCTGCGCTTGTCGATGAGTCACCCCAGGCGCTGGATGTAACGCCGGACGGACGGGAGAATAAGCCATTAAAGGCTTTCGCCTTGATAGGTGTAGTTTTGAGAGACTGCAAGCGGTTAGAGAATGTGAGGGAACAAACACGGATTAATGACATCCTATTCGAAATTAGGAGGAAGAAATGTGCAGGGCATGTAATGCGAAGGCAAGATAACCGCTCGTCTGTAAGGGTGGATCCCATGAGAAGTGGATTCCAAGAGAAGGCAAGCGTTGCAGGGGACGGCAGAAAGTTATGTGGGCGGATGAGATTAAGAAGTTTGGGGGGATGCGGTGGCTGCAGCTGGCAAAGGACAGGGTTAATTGGAGAGACATGGCAGGGGCCTTTGCCCAGCAGTGGGCGTAGTCAGGCTGATGATGATGATGAGCGATGATTGGAACAACATTCTAAAGCTGACACGTTTGGTTGGATTGGGAACTTCGCCCTTCGAGTATTTCTTTCCAGTTCCTTGCGTTAAATGACGGTCTAATCTTGTTTTTGAAGGTGGAAAACTCGCCGGCCTCCCATCTGAACCGCATACCGTGCGGCAATAGTTCGCTCATCTCCGCCTTGATTTTGAACATGAAGCATTCCTTCGCACTGTCGCTCTTACGAGGTCGCTCAGTGCTACCTGAGGCACGCTAGTTGCTTTCGCGTCCCTAGTGTCTTAATACCTTCAATACGTCCTCACAGGATTTTAATTCGATTTCGGGTTCGATCCTGGCCGCGGCGGCCGAATTTCGATGGAGGCGAACTTCTAGAGGCCCGTGTACTGTGCGATGTCACTGCAGGTTAAGGAACCCCAGGTGGCCGAAATTTCCGGAGCCCTTCACTACGGCGTCCCTCATAGCCTGAGTCGCTTTGGGACGTTAAACCCCAATAAACCAATCAGTTTCGAACAAACTACTAGGTTTGCTGTGGGAGGTCGTCCCACTACCATTCCAGGTTCGTTCGCAAGGCTTCGTTCTGCACGTCGACGGGCGCGGTGCCCGTAACCTTGCGCCTGGCTGCATAAATCACTGGCATGGTGTTTTCCATGCACTGCAAGCTCCGTTTTGACGCTTGCACAAGCAGCAGCTGCATAAGCGCGAAACCTCGCGCATATGCAGCCTTACTTGGGGCGAGGTCGCCGCCGCATGAGCAAACCATACACACGTCAGCTCCGCCGTCCCTGACGTCGGGAGGTTGGGCCACCGCGTTTGCACGGCTGGCTGGCCGGACTAGGGTTCTCCGCGCCAGTGCGGGAGATTCTTTTCGGAGTGGAGATGGAGCAAGGGTGCGCTGGCGCGCGTCAGGCTTTTTTGGCGCGTAGGCGTTATGGGTACCACCGACCACACAGACGCATGCCGCGCTTCAAAACGCAACGTCCACCGCCGCGACTGGTCTGTGCATTCAAGAGATCAGTCGCGATGACGTTAGGAGTCCAGTTATGCAGATAAGCATAACGTTCTCGCGGGCAGCTTAGCCCTCTTGCAGGTGCGAGCAGCACGAAAGGGAACGTTTAATTCGCCCTCAGCGATGAAGTTTAATTTTACTTATGCATGCTTCTCGCTCTTACTTTTTGGGAGTAGTCCTTGACTGCATGGTAATGAAGTGTCATTCCCATATTGCCTCGACGTGCGCGTCAATCACCGTGGCTTCCTCCGGAGCGTTTCTGGCCCATTCGGCGCGCATTCCGAAAACGATCTGTATATTTCATTCCTCGTAGCAGGCCTGCTTGGCAAGCCCCCCCCCCCCCCCCCCCCCCCCCCCCCATCGCTGCCGGAAAGCAGTCAGCAGGCACCCCCGGCGGAAGCGCGGCTCGCTTCAAACGCCGCACTCATTCCTGACATGTTCCTGCCCCATATTTTGCATTCGTATCCTGTGCGGGACGCCTCCTGAAAAGGACGGGTTTTGCATTGAAAGAGATTTCTTCCCCGCCGTTTGTCGCGCTACCGGTATTTCGCGGCGCGCCTTGTCGCCTTCCCCCGGGCGCGTCGCGCAGGCTGCTGATGCGGCGGCGTTTTCTTTTTTTTTTTTTTTTCACTGCGAGCGAAAGTCGAAACCGCTAGCGCAGCAGCCGCCCTTGGTCAGCGCTCGTGGAGTCTCGGTTGCCTTTTTCACCGTGTTTGCGTTGTTCCCTGACCCTTGCGTAACACGACTGCACAAACTGGGGGGAGGGGGGCATCGAATGCCGTCTTCTGCGAGCGAATTTCTGAAAAGTCGTCAAGTGCCTCGCAGTTTTGCTGCTAGCGTCCGCAGTAATCGAGCCCACTTTCCGGACTAAGCGAACAAAATTAGATCAGCGGATGCAGTTACTTGCTTTCCGGTAGCACTGCTGCGGTTGTCGTTATCCGGCTTTGAAACCGCGGAACTGCATGCTCACTGACGGAACATGAGCGTTGGGAGATGTGTCGCATTGCCATTGCTTCCCGCCCCGGACATCCGCCTTGCCGCGGACGTCGTTATCCTGTCTTGCGCTTGCGCAGTGTTTGTCGTCCGATTGCTGAATTTCTACCCTGGCAAGCAGCGAGCTCAGTCACTTCTGGCTGTTTTTCACAAAGAATAGCAGCGCGTCGCGTTGCAACGTACGCGCAATAAGTTGGCTACACACGACTGCACAGAACGCCTTATGTATTTAAGTATGTATTTAAGTCTTCACACAGAGCTCGAGGGCCGATGTGCCTTGTCGACAGTGGGGTATGGCAGCGACGCCTTCATTTTGGCGGGAGGCACGCGTTCGCAGGACCACTTCTAGAAGCACTTGGTTACCACGACCCGAACGTTACATGTCTGGAGTGCGGCTATGCAAGCCATGAGCACGAGGCGACGGCTTTCGGACCTGCGTTGTTGGCTCGTGGTGGAACAGCACGTTGTGAAGACCGTCGTCTCGCGCTTGTAGGTTCTACTGCGTGGCCGTGGAGGTGTCTACTTTCTGGTGCGTCATGGCACAGCTTGTACCGCGGCAGCAGCAGCAGCATTGGTAGTAGTAGTAGTAGTAGTAGTAGTAGTAGTAGTAGTAGTAGTAGGCGTTACACTGTTCCGTCAAGCTAGTGTTTGCCTGATGAATGTGCTCGTGCGACGATGCCCCTGCTTTCGGCGCGCAGCTCCTCCTCCGGCCCCGGCCGGCGCCGCCGTCGTCGCCCGAGGCCATGCGGGTGGTCGGCGGGGCGCGGGGGGCATGATCGCCAGCCCGCCCGTGCACGGGCTGCGGCTGGGCGCGCAGCAGCAGCAGCAGCAGCCGCCCGTGCCGCGGCGGCGCAGCTCGTCGCCGCCGCCGCCGCCGGCGCCCGCCGAGGCCCCCGGCGTGCCCCCGCGGCGGCTGCCGGCGCTGCAGGGCCGCTCCTCGCTGAGCGTGTCGCGCACGCGCTACGTGCTCGCGCCGGGCGAGCCCCCGCTGCTGGTCAGCTGGGACGTGCGCGAGGAGGTGTCCCCCGACGACTGGATCGGCCTCTACCGCACCGACGAGACGGACCCGCTGCGCTTCCTCGAGCACAAGAACAAGCGCTGCCCCCCCAGCAACACCGCCAAGGGGCAGGTCCTCTGGAGCGTCGACTGCAAGGACGCGTTCGTCGAAGGTGGGCCCCCGCACTGCTCGGGGAGTTCTTAGAGCTGCGCCATATTAAGGGGACACTAAGGACAACTCCGTCCAGTAATCGTTCTCTGTAAAGGCTGATTGTCAGGCTGTGTTGTTGTTCGTCCGGCGAGAAAACATACATGTATTGGCATTAAAATTGGACTCGGAAATGTTCCCGCCAGGCGATTCAAACTTTTACGTGAACGGGTTGCTACCATTTTGAAGTGAATGGCAGTTTAACGTAGCCTCGGGGATCCACACCAATATATTTGTGTCATTGCAGTCATTTTACTTGCAAAATCAGCCACAAAGCTCCGTTTTCAATGAGAGTGATCTTCCTGTGATTAAAATGCAGTACCCTGCTGGTGCAGGTCAACTTCAGATTGTCCTCAGTGTCCCTTTAAGGGCTGAATACAACTTCGCCCTGCGTAGTTTATGTGGATGGTCTCGGACACATAGCCAGCAAGCCATGTGTTGCTTGTTGGGCCTTGTCATGTGTCCCAGGGCCTTTAAAGATTTCAGCCTTTGGTCTGGAAGCACTGTGACGCGGTTTCTTCTTCTTCCTTGTCACACCACTTTGACTATTTTGGTTTGGCACAAGCCAGTTGCTCACCGTGCCTTGTGATTAAGGCACATCCTGACCCATATGGCAGACGGTGTTGTTGCTGCTTCTGCACCATGGTCCGAAATTAGACATACTTTACGTACTAATCTGTGAGTGCTAATCTTCTACCATATAATACTGCTGTCTCTAACAGAAGAAACAGCAGTACTTCTAACTAAATATACCGGCCTCGGAGTCAAAACATGACTTTCATAAAATGACATCTGAGGCGACAGAAGCATTGGTCATTGACTGTTGAACTCGTTGCACTTCAGTGCAAAATGCCTGTGACAGAAGCCAAATAGCCCGCACAAGGGCTTTGGTCATTGCCAGCGTGTAGGAGCCGTGACCTTTCGCTCCTCTGCCCTTTCCAAAAGTTTGTCACTTCAGTCTGCGTGACAAAATGTATTAGACCCCTGATGCATCTGTGTATCACGGAGAGGGCATGCAAGCTACAGCTCGTATATCACCATAGTATATTGTCAGTCATTAATTCTCTAGCTCTCATGCACAGCCGTTCTCTTCAGCAGTGAGCCATGACACAGGAAACATGCTCTTGTTGCAGAGACGACAAATGTGTGCTTTCGCTACTACCATGGAACGAGTGGCACACTCAGAGCCGTGAGCCCAGTGGTGACCATCTGCAGGTCGGCTGACACCACAGGAATTATGGTAAAGCCTACTGCTTGTTTTGCTTTCAGGGATGGGGATGTGTGAAATGTTGCATGTTATGGTAAAGCCTACTGCTTGTTTTGCTTTCAGGGATGGGGATGTGCAAAATGTTGAATTTTTGCACTCTAGCAACTTTTTGCCGTCAACTCTATTAGTGGTGAAGCACTTGTTCCTCTTCGCCACTAATCGCAATGTAAATTGGCTGATATCCATCACAATGGGCTTTCTGCCCACTGTGTTTTTATTTTTGCCCTGTGAAACTCTGTTACAGTTAGCAAGGATCAACTACTTTAAAGGGAAGCTGAACCAGTTTTTGAGAATTGTACGAGATTCAACGATTTGAATTTATGGATCCTGTAGATAAAGCATGCCAAGTTTTTTTTATGTGTATGTTAGCATCTAACATAGTGGCGTAATAATTTATTAAAAGTTTTGGCTTCTCCCTGTAGTGGGGGAGAAGTGCCGGGAAGCTTGGTGTTGACATCACGAGTGGTGAGATTTCATATTCATGCTGCCTTCGACCACATTCTTCTGTGCGTCATCAAATGATGCCAAAAAATGCTCCACAGGCTTTGCCTTCAGTGGCTTTAGTTTTCTTAATTCAGAGCAAGCATTTCTGCATTGGAAATGGACCGCCCCCACAGATGATGTCATCGTGTGCCCCCAACCCTGCACTGTGCGCTTTAAGGGCCGTCGCCACTTTATACAAAGAGTAGCATATGCAAAAAAAAAAGAGATAAAATTAAAATTTCCGAGCCCGCTCCAGCCGCTTTATACAGTGCTTATGTCACCATTTCAATGACTAAGACATGACTATGCATGCTTTACTTGCAAGTTTCGTACGTTCTACTCCTTGAAGCTTGTCGAATTCTGATACTTCTTCGCTTGCCCTTTTACTCGTTCTTTTTTTTAACTCAGCGTAGCTTCGTCATGTTTACAGAGAAACGTCACCTGCTGTGTCAAAATTCTTGTGAAACTGCAGCACAGTGTGTGTTCTAATGCTTTTGGTCCCCCAGGCTTTTTTTTTTCGTTGTTAAGAGAGTCGCTCCTAAAGCCTTTTAATCGGCAGCAATTATTATCAAATTTTTTTCAGAATGGCCATGGCTCCGACGTACTGGTGGGCTACTCTTCGCAGCAGATACCAATGGAAATGGTCAAGTTTTATTTGACCAGTAAGTACATTCACACCAGGGAGTTCTGATGTAGATTGAGCAGGGTGAGAGCAGGATCCATGTTGTAGCTGAGGAATAGTGACATTTTTATTGCTGTTCGAAACGAGGGTATCACTTCATAAGAGTCCACCCTTCAATTCAGGCTCTCATGCTGTGTGGTATTAGTCTATTCCTTGGACTGTCCATCCAAAGTGCACATGCGTGTTCAGCACACATTGCATATGCTCATGGTGCAACTTATTAGCCTGTATTCGATGAAATGAGGGTGAGTGAAATGTGTTCAAAATATGGTTGAAACAGGTGTGCAGAGATCCTCTACTTTTGCATGACGTTTTCAAAGTGTTCATGCTCGTTATTGGTGTAGAACACTATTAGGAACTCCGATTCGGTTTGAGCAGGTTTGACTGTATCACCCGTGCCAATTTGCATGGCTGTCGTCTGTTATGTGCATGATGCTAGTTATTTTGCTTTATCACTCAGAGGCACCATCTGTTCTTGGGTTGCCAAGAAGTTTAATGGGTTTGTTTGCTGCTGCTTTGTTCCGTGCAGACCTTCACGCAAGAAACCTGAAAAAAGGGATGTTCTTCAACCCTGACCCATATGTGAAGATGGGTGTCCAGCCTGGTTTGGGAGACGGTGTGTTGCTGCTTCCGCACCATGGCCAGATCTGCCGCACTGGCGCTGCAGAGTCCACGGTGCACCCCTCATGGCCAGGCCAGTACGAGTTCATCGGTTACCCTTCCGACGTGCTGGAGTTCGAGGTGAAGGACAAGTTTGCCCGCAGCAGGCCAATCATCGGCCGCTTCTTGGGTCGTCTTGCTGTTCGCGTCTGGGATCTGCTGGACCGGTGCACTGGGTGAGTGTGGTAACACACCTTGTTGGTGCCGCCACTTTGTCCTCTGTTTCCTGCTTAGATTTCCGGACAAGTTGTTGAACGTGAAATGTGACATATGGAGACTATGTCAGTTAGTTTTTAAAACATCTGCGTTTTAGGACACTTAGCACTTTTTCAGCTTGTGTGCTTACTTCGTGACTTACTTCATGACTTAGACTTATTTTTCAAGGTTCCCTTTTTTTTTTTTGGCTAAAACAGTTGTCGCATCTTATTGTACTCTTTTAAACTGTTATAATAATGTGCTAGCTGTTAAGTTAGCTGCAGTGTTACATTTTGTCTGTTTATTTTCATATCTTTATCTTCTTTTTGAACCCAGTGGTGTTCCTGTAGAGATGAGCTTCACCCTTTCCAGCAAGACGCCCTCAGATCATGTGACGGGGGAGCTGTTCTTCACATTTGTGCTGGAGCATGGCCCAGGTGAGTTGGGGTGCCTTTGCTCAGCGTGACACCGATGTTCCCACTTCAGTTCCTCATTCTGGCTGTCCTCTTTTCACTGCAGTAGACCCTTGGACCCACATTCGACAGGTCCACAACCCAATATATGTGTCGGATGTGCCTCCCGAGCCATGCCCTTCAAGCCCACCAGCTTTGTCCGAGGCGCCTCCACCGCCTGCCTCCACACCACACCACCCTCCTTTGACGGCCAGAACCACCTCACTACCAAACGGAAATGGCAATGTGCCGCCGCCTCCCAGCTCATCGTCATCCTCTTCGACATCTTCCGCGGGGGATCCAGAGCCAACTCCCAGAAGAGACTCTGCCCAGCCTGCAGCGCGTCGCAGTGTCCGCTCAAACAGCGAACATGGCCTGCACTCTCCAGCAGCTGCTGCTGCACCTCAGGCAGTGACGAGGCGGCTCTCCCAAACCCCTCGACCACCGCCCACTGCCTCTGGAGCAGCAGCCCCCGCCGCCTCCTTTGCTGCCAACATGGAGTACATGATGCAACAGGAGGCCGCTCCGAGGCTCACGTCCTCCGTTGACCAGCCGCCCCCGCTGCCACCCAAGCAGAAGGGCCCCAAGCGTCACCACCACCACAGGCCTTTGGAACGCTCACGGGCCTTGGACGTTGTTGCGAGAGCAGATGAGGTGACCTCTTCATCATGGAAGCATACCAGGCACCGAGAAGAAGTTGCCAGCCTCGCCGCAGATGTCGAGGAAGGGCCAGCAGACTCTGACGAGAGCTCAACAAGCCTGGCCTCTTCGAGCGCTACCTCGCTGACCGCGGGTGACACGAGCCCACCCCCGACACTGCCAAGAAGGACACGCCCAGCTATCCTCCCGACAGCATGCGAGGCAACCGGTGCCCCAGCATCAAGGGCTGCTCCTCTGGCAACACCGGAGCAGGACTCGTCGCTTCAAGAAGGGGGTGCCCCCTCCTCTCTTGAAAACCTGAGTGGTGTTCTGGACACGCTGGACTCTGACGAGGAGGGGCCGGCTCCAGCAGACGAGCTTTCTGCATGTGACTTTGACCGTGCCAACAGTGAGCCAGCCAACCTGGAGTTCGATGCAGGTGGTATGGTGTCATCCTCGACTGCGGAAGACAGTCCCTCACCGGCACCTGAGGCCAGTAGGGGTGCGTCTCCAGCTCCATCGTCGTTGGGTGATTCTTCTGCGGAAGCTTCATCTTCGCAGACACTGAGTGCTAGTGAGGAGGAAGGAGCACCTGAAACCAACAATGTGGAAGGTGAGTTCTGTCTCCATACTCTATCCTTTTTAGACACTTTGCACACAATTGCGTACACAGTGAATTCGCAGCTTCTGAGTGTGTGCTTCGCCTAGGAGTGATTTCATTGTTTCAGTCATATTTAGCATGCCTCTTGTCAAAAATAAGTTGGCTTTTTGTGCCATACACAGTGGTGGTCCAGCTGCTCCATTTGCTCCATTTTGATACATTTGCATTTTGCTGCACCAGTCTGCTCCAAAAGTGGCAAATTGATCAATATTGCGCCTTAGCTGCTCCAAAAAGAAGACACGGTCGCAGGAAAGCAACTATATTTAGAGCCATTCAGGATTTCGGTCGACAACCTACTAAAACGTTTTCGCAGTTGGCAAAGGGCGTTGGTGGGCTGCCTTGTGGTAGAATTTAGCAGCCAGTTATTATGGAGGAAGGAAGGAACTCGGGAGAGGCTGTTACTTCACATTTTTTGAAGCCGGCTCCTGTAGGGAAAAAAGCTGAGCAGGGAGCGTCCGGTGAAGCCTAGTCATAAAGACAATCGCCGGCCCCATTGAAGCGCGTGTATTTCAGACCTTCATGCAGTGAAGGTGTTGCGGGAGTTGACCTTGATGTAACGAACTGGCTACGCCCTCTATCTGTTAGTGCTGAACCACTCAAAATTTGTTAGAACCACGCTAAAGTTCCGTGACGATAAAGCACGAACTGACATGAGAGGAACGCCGATCGCATCGAGCCGCTGCAGTTGGCGCATCTCCGGCTCTTTCTCTTTTGGAACGTCATACCACGTGGCGTTACAACTGTTCATGCTCAAAAGCAGCGAAAGATGATAGGGCGTAGCAAAGACCCGAGCAGTGCGCGGCCATCACTGCCGCGTAGTTGCTCGCATGATTCCGGTGCCGATAACTTTGGCGTGTCAGGAGCGGGGACGGCAGAGATAGCCGGCGACGCAAGGTGAGGAGTCTGTTTCCTGGGGCTACAGCGAGGGAGCAGCGGGGAAGAACCTCCGCGGTTGGTCTACGGCAGCGGCACGGCCGCATGCGTTCCTCTCCAGCTCGGTCGCGGTGCCCCCGCCTTGCGCGGGTCGCAGAGGAGGTGGCGGCAGCTGCTGCTGCACACTATCAGCGTGATCGCAAAAAGTTTCTCCACGTTTATGACTTTCGAGTAACTCTGCTTTGTGTAAATGTTTTCAAGGTGATTGCACCTACTTTTATTTCTTATTTCGGTTCCCGTTCTGCAGTGTCCTTTTGACTCACTTCGCGAAACCTACATGTAACGGAAACCTGGATGTAAAGAAAAATCTCAGACTTTTTAAAAATTTTGTTACGACCACGTTTAACTGTAGAGCCAACATGAAAAAAGAATGATTCTAGTAAACGTGTTCTCTGGACTTTTAGTCAAGCACGCTTGGTTGAACTTGCGTGCAAGGCAGTGTGAGCATTAATAAAATATTTTCTCTGTTTTTGTGATTGTTTTTTTCCTAGCTACGCATGGCTGAACCTTATCTCGTTAGGAACAAACTCTTTGTGACTCCTTTATTCCATTCATGCTGTTCCCATGTTGCTCCAGGGTTATCGTTCTGATACAAATGTGCTCCAGAATGGATATTTTTCTGCTCCAAAAATTGCTCCAGAACTTGAAATGGCTGGAGCACCACTGCATACAGCAAATGTAGTATATAAAAATTAGCGGGGCACTTTGACTATCTAAAGTACATGAGGCAAAAGCCTTTTTGCACCGATTTGACTGGCTTTGTTGATGACTAATTACTCATTAATGACTAATTACTACTTAATTGTTACGAAATACTATGCCACACTGAATTCAGTGATTTTTCGTTACCTCGTATTACACCACTGATGATGTCATCAGGATGATTGACAGCTATTATGTGACAGTTTTCGCGGACGGACGGACGGTCAACAATGAGCCATTAAAGGCTTTCGCCCTAATATTTCACTAAACAGTGAGCCTGGTAGCGCATCATATGCCATTTTTTTATGCATCCAGCTTTTGTTTTTCCTTAATGTCAAGCGTAATGAGCACCTTCAAAATATAAAGTGATTCCACGATTCCTCGGGCACTTGACAAATTTTGGGCATTTCGATGTTACTATTTCGAACCAATCTGATACTTTGTAGGGAAGTTTTCATATCATTATAAAAACTTACCAATTGGGCCAAACTGCCTAATTTTTAAAAATGTACCTATTGAAGGAGGTTCAAAGACATTTATTGACAATTTCACTTCATAAAAATGCAAATAAAAAATTCAGTTTCATTTGTTCCAATTCTGGTATATTGGCAAGTAAAATATTGTTTTTACATAAGCCTCAGTGATACTAGCAGCATCGCTTATAGTGCCCATGCAAAGATTTCTGTTTGCAAATTATGAAAGTGGGTCTTGCGGAACTCCGATCGTTTTCTGAAGGCACTGAGGAACCCTGAGCGTCTTGTCTTCCATTCTTTCTAGCCCAACACACAGGCAAAAAGGCAGGCACACGGCACCTCAGTAAATGCCTGAATTCAATTAAAAATGACGGGCTTTACAGTGAAACAGTCTGCAATGAACAATTGCTTTGTGATTAGTCCCACAATAACTTGAGTAAAGGAAAGGTACATGGTTTTAGCTACGAAGGAAGCCCTAAAAAGCACTCTTAATAAGGAACTCTGGAGTTCTGCGGAACCCAGTTTGCGAACCTTTATCTAGAGCACTGCTGGCATATGCATCTTGAGCACTGAAATCAAACGCACAAGTTTTCTGTGCTGCTTTGGTAGAGCAGTTATTGTCACTGTGCTATCCTTGTGGTGCCTGTTTACCCAGAATTGTACCTGTCGGTCACAGACACCTGCCACTATCACTGCTCATAAAGCTTAAAGTTTTCCCTCAGCTTCTGCAAGGGAGGACAAATGTGTTGGATGCTCCCTGGTGCGACCGCCAAGGGCTGCATGAAACTTCAAACTGCCTAGAAGGATTCTTGAGTGGGAATTGGAATGCTTACAGTATTGTGCATATAGCTAGCGGGATTATCGGCAAGGTTACATGCATGCGCAGTTCAAGCCAAGCATTAGGGATAAACTGCATGCACATTCATTTTTTCAGTGGCAAGAAATTCAGGGGGCACTTTGGCTGTCGAAATTGCATGGAGGTGAAAGCGTTTTCTGCCCCACTTTGACTGCCTCTGTGGCACTGGTGGCGTCACCACTCGGTGAGGTCACGCATAATTAATGACTAATTACAAAGTAATGATAGATCACTAATTAATGATCAATTACTGATTAATGACTACATACTAATTAACTGCTAATTAATGAAGATTAAGCTTCACCTTTAGGAGTGGAATGCAGCAGCGTGTTGTAGAGCTGCCAGGAGCCACCACTGGGGCACCACCCCCCATGCCTTGCCCTTTGAACACAAAGCTTTTTGAGGAAAGGAAATGGTGCAGTAATTCTCTCTCATCTCTGTGGACACCTCCTTGAGGAAAGGAAATTATGCAGTAACTGTCTAAGATACCTTGGTGGAGGAAGGGAGGAAATGGGAGTGAAAGAATAAAGACGGCTGTAATGAAGAAAATGAAAATTGTATTTGAGGAAAGGAAATTATGTAGTAACTGTCTCACATATCTTGGTGGACACCCGTCAAGAGCATGACACCTCTGCTGACAAGCTTCTGCTGACAGCCTTCTGTCAACAATGATGAGGCATTAAAGGCTTTCCCCTTAAAGAAAGGAGGTAGGCTGGTGGATGTAGCAGCTGTTGTCCTCATGTCCTAAGAATTTTCAAGACTCCAAGCCCCTTCTCAGAACATAGAAGTAACAGGGAAAGCAGTTACTGTTTCTTTAAAGTGCTTTTAATATGCGAGTGTCTAGATTGACCATTTTTTGGTTTTGAATTTAAAGCATCCTCCAGATGTCTGTTTAGCTACTTTTGGCCATGGGAGGTATATTCTGGACTTAATGCTTTGACCAAGGAAACCAAAATTTTTCTGGTTCATGCTGGGCAACCAAAATTTTTGAATGTGTTCTAATTAACCAGAAATGGGAATTATTCCCCTTTTAATCAATGCAGACTTGTTCTGCATGGCCTGTGCCATTTGTCACTTTCTGCCAACAATTCTGGCAGCTTTTGTTTCTTTTCATTTGTCCTTCAAGCGGTAGTTTCTAAATGTCCACTTTGATGTTTTGGTGCATGAAGCCAGTGACGCCTTACTTGCTCTCATCATTGTCGGTAAGGAAGAATCAAAAGGGTTACTGCTGTTTCCAGTCAGGCTGTGGGTTTTTTCCACATCCTTGCTTGGCATCTTTCGAGGAAATGTTTTAAAACATTTGCACCTACATTGTGCACTTGCAGCTGGTCAGGAGGCGTCCCAACGCCGGAGGCGGCTCATCCAGCCTCCGCAGCGATGCCACTCAGACTCTGAGTGCTCCTTCCCGAGACCTCGAAGACAGCACAACAGACACAGCCACCATCAGGCTCATCGCAGGTACGTCCCTTGCGAGTGTTTCTTCCAGGCAGTTTTAGTAGAAGCGGTAGCAGCCATTCACACCATACTGATGGCATCCGCAGTGCTGACCTGCTGCATACTTCGGCTTCACGAAACCTTCACACCTTAAACCTGTTTTCTCTCATGAAATAGACTAGCAGCTTTTTGACAGCAATATGGGCAGTTGCTGTCACGCATGTCCTTCTCATGATTGATCTAATTTGAGTCCCTGCCTGTGCCCTTTAAAGTGAGAGAGGGCTACGCACTCCTGTTTCCTGTATGGCGGTAGTGCTTGTCTTTCTACATTGCAGTGGCGAGCTTGTTGTCCTTGCAGGCGCCACATGCCTGAGCAGAGATTGGGGCCTGGACTAACAGGCTCTGGCCTCCTGCCGTATAGCCACAGTGACCACAGCAGCCTGGCACTGAGCGAAGCCACACGAGTGGCAGTGCTGAGCCATCGGGAGGGCGATTACGGCCGGCCCTGTCTCCTGCCTGGCAACGAGGGACCATCAGTCCTACATGCAAGGTTTGCCACACATGTGACATGCTTGGTTGTTCTCTTGAAATGGACGCTCTGTTTTCTGCATTGGGTGTAGGCGTGAAATAAGGCTGAGTTCATTTTTAAACTTTACGCATGTTTTGTTTTTGGCACCCTTTTTTCTTTTCCACAAGGCTTGTCGTTTCTTAGTGACCTTGTATAGATTCGATTTTTCTTGCCATCCTGTCATGTGGTTCTAGCTGTCCTTCTTTCAGACATAGTTAAGCGTATCAGATATTTTTTTTTTCCTTGTAGCTGGCATAGTATTCTCTATTACTGACAAAAATGTAGCATTTGTTTCCATTTTCCTTGCGTAAAGGTTTCACGCTTAGCCTCTTGTAGGGCTAAGCATTGAGTTTGATGTCCTGTCCATTGACTCAATGGGCATTGAAACTGCCCGTATGACAGGGGTATTACTCCTTTGTATTGTGTGCGTTTTTAGGAGTGCGGGTTTACAGTTTGATGAGGCCCAGTTTGGCAGGAAAAAAGAAAGTTTGAAAAATTGTTGAGCTTTTATGCCTTTTTCATCAGTCAGCTGCCTCATAATACTTCTTGAAGCAATTTTCAAATCTAAAAGCAAGTTCTTTGTGCGTCTAAAATACTGAGGTACGGATATGTACTTGAGGCCTTTTACGAAGGCATAGGTACAACTGTGTACCCCCTTTTTTTTTTTTCTAAAAAACCAGTGGTCTAAACGGATTAAGTGTGATGTAATTTGATCCCTAGAGTTGTGCTGAGTACAACTGTACCATTTGTATACATGTGAGACATGCATAGAGGTCACGCCTTATATAGGGTTAATTGTGCCATTAGAACAAGGCACACCTTACTTCACAAAGCTTAATTTCAGAGTAGCCACTATAATTAGTTCTTTATTCCTTGTTGAAAATTCTTGTGAGGCTCTTCCAAAATCTTAGTGGCGTATGATGTGACTAACCTCTCGTCAGCGGTTGTGTTCACACCTTAAAATGCAGTACACTCTTACGTAAGTATGGTCCAGGTCTTTGTGACTTTTCTCAGCAGTGTGTACACATAGCTTGCTGACAGAAGATAACGGGTCCATCTATGACAGCATGCGCCACTCGTGCGTGCAGTGTGGCAAGCAGCAGAACTTCTACTGTGGAGCCATCTCCAGCAACGTCAGCTGCAGCTGCTGCTGCCTTGGCGGCCGGTGCCGCACAGTCACAGCAGCAGCAACAGCAGCAGCAGCACAACACCACCACCCGCCTGCCTTCTATTCCTGAGCGCACTATTCGATACCAGCGTGTGGAGCTGGAGGAACCACTGCCACCACGTAAGCAGTTGGCAATATCAGTGCATCCTGACATAGTTGAGAAAGGTCTTCATTTTGCCTGTTCGCTCTGCATGGTGTTTTTAACTTGCACTGCACTGCATACATGCTGTTAGAAGCGTATGGTGATTATGTTCTTTTTAAGGGGGGACGAGGGTCTTAAAACCAACTTTTTTATTTATGGTTAGAATCTCATGAAATATTGCACGCAGATGTGTTTTTCTCTTCTGATTTTCTGGGCATCCAGAAAGCTACCGCAGCATCATATTTGTGAAGCATAAATGCTCCCAAGATGAAACTGCGGACCGCGGAAACGACCGGCGCCGCTAGCGCGTATGAAAAGAAACAACAAAAATTCTTACTCAACAAGAAAGGCCCGAGGGGACTACACAGGGGACTACACATTTGTTTTCCACCAAAGAAGTCGGTGATCTTTGCCTGCGTGCGCTTTGTGAGCAACGGCCGCACCGATTTCTCGTAGGTCTGAAGTGCGTCCAGCGCGTCTTCCGTCCCCTCGTGTGCGCCGGCAAAATGTCGCAGCAGATCGAGAGCATCCATCACCTGACCTGGTGTTGGCACGGGAGCTTCGGCACCTGCAGGGTCGTCGGCAGCGTCTTCAGCCGTCACTCCCTCCGCGCTTCCTACAAGCCGCAACATATCGGCATCAGTCAAAACTTCCGTTGTGACTGCGTTTGCGTCGGCGTTCACGTAGTCTGAGAAACTTATGCCGGTGGGCACTTTTTTTTTTTTTTTTTTTCACCGACATCTGTTATTTTATTTTACAAATGTGCATACAGTCTTTAGGATGAGCCACAGGCCAAAAGCTAAAGAAAATAGCTTGAAAATGCCTGTGGCTCATCTAAGAGCCATTACAAAATAATAAAATAAACACATGCATACAACGGTGGCAGATCGCATACGAGCACACTGTAGAAAAAATTTATAATCCACTGAGCGAAGGTGTTCCCAGGCATCTTCATCCTCGTGCACGGCGCTCACGCAGTCCGGACCAGCTTCGGCAGTTTCAGGGCCTAGTGTATCGAAAACGGCAGTCCTGAAGCAGTTGACAATTATCGACGGCCTGAATGCTCTCCAAGCCGCCGCCACCATCTCAACCGCCATAAAAATATCTATTTTCGTCTCGAGCTTCAGCTCCAGGTTGAGGAAAACTCTGTCGACGACTCGACGCTTGTATGCGCACTTCACGCTATTAATTATCCCTTGATCCAAAGGCTGAACCACGAACGTTGCGTTTGGGGGAAGTAGCGGAGCTCCAAGCTGGTCAGCTCGACCTCTGCAACGTAGTGGGCCGTGCAGTTATCCAGCAACAGGCACACTTTCCTTTTTTGGCGACACATGTCTCTGTCAAATTCCTTCAGCCATGTAGCGAAAATGGCACGCGACATCCAAGCCTTTGAATTGGCAACGTACTTCACAGGAAGCTTTTTGGTGCCTTTAAAACAGCGCGGCCTCGCACTCTTTCCGATGACAAGCGGGTCGCGTTTGTCGGTGCCGTCCATGTTGACGCACAGCAAAAGAGTCAGCCTTTGTTTGCTGTGTTTGCCGCCGTGGCATGCCTGCCCCTTCAGGGCGAGTGTTTTTTTAGGCAGCATTTGGTAGAATAGACCGCTCTCGTCGGCGTTGTAGACGTCGCTGGGGGCATATTTTCCCAGAATGACGGGCACGTTTTCAGACTGCCAGTCGCCGACTACAGCCATGCTTACGCTGCTCGCTTCACCGCTGAGCACTTTCCCGACGATGCCGTGTCGTTCTTTGAAGCTCGACAGCCAGCCGGGACTTGCCTTGAACTCGTTGTCGCCCAGCAAGCACGCGAAAGAGCGAGCTTTTTGTTGGAGCAGGTCTCCACTCACGGGAATATTCTTCACCTGCAAATCCATAAACCAGGCGAAGAGGGCCTCTTCCATTTTGCTTTGAGGAGTAGTCTTCAGCGTTTTTTTGTGCGAGAGATTCCCTGACGAAGTGACGCGGAGGATGTCATCTTTCCCTTTCAATATTGTGGAGAGAGTACTCGCTGCTGCAGCCACGTCACATTTCTTCTCTCCACTTGTCACAGCACGAATTATGTCCGCTTTCTCGTCCAGGGTAAGCCTTTTTCGTTTCTTGCAGGGCTCCATCTGCTAGTCAGGAGGGTTAGCGGCGCGCTTGCTCGCACACACCACGTCCGCGTTCACGATAGCAAGGCTAGACTGATGAAGACCTAACAAGCTGAGCTTGACAAAGACGTGCGTTCAAAGGCACGGGGAAATATCCGTACAAGAGCGAACACAGAGCACAACACACAAACACACACAAAAAAAAAACACGCGAACTGCATCTATGAAATGTGGCACAAAACTTTTTTACTGCTGGTGCCATCTCGTGAGCTCGACTCAAAATTAAAACTCGTTTTGCGCCGCGCAGTTTGAAAAAAGCGGCGGGCTGAAGATGCTCCGCGCTGTTACCGCTGACTCGCAATCAATAAATTTTGGGGTGCTGTCTACAAAATAGACCAAAAATTAGCACTTTTTCACCTTTATTTCTCGAAAAAAGGTTCGTTAAATCGGGACAGATCACGGAATCGGTTTCGTTATTTCGGGTTAGTCAAAGCATTGAACCCTATGGGCGTCTGAGGGGGAATTAGGATACCTTCGTTAAATCGGGTTTCGTTAAATCGAGTTTTGACTGTACATTGTAAATCTGCATGACGAGGGGAGTGGACGGTGCGGTTGTGCATAGCCTTTGTTCCGGCTTGCTTAGTTTCAGTGCAACATCATTTTTGTATGGGGAAGCTGGCGTTCCACTCACCGGTTGCGGCACCTCACGCAGGACCTGCTTTGCTGCTGAAAGTGCTGCAGAAGTCAATTGTACCTGAATTTTGACAAGATTTGTTTTTATAGTGAACTGATAAAAGGATGATTACATCTGTTATGATAGGCAATGGCTAGTTCTAAAACACCGTCCACTGTGGCTTTGATGTGCGCTCTAGGCTTAGCAACACCAGCGAGTGCCATGCTTCCAGTCGTAGCTGGAGGATAAGCTATGCTGTGCATAAGCTTATCCAGTGCCATGTTTTATATATTGAATTATCTATATATTGAACCTTTTCATGATCACCTTTGAGTTATATATATACGATATTAGCAGTATAATGTTTGGCTGATAATGGCTGCCTGCCATTGTCAGGGACTTGACTGGTGGTTGGCCCATTGTTACCATGTGAAGCACTTAACATCATTGCCAAAAAATGCCAGTGCTGGTATCTGGAAGCTTTCGATCCCCTGTCTTGCAGACTGGGAGGCGCGAATTGACAGTCACGGGCGCATATTCTACATTGACCACCTAAACCGTACCACCACTTGGAACAGACCATCGCTGTCGCAACCGGCTGGCGTGGCTGCAACCTGCAATGAACTCCAGAGGCAGCAGTTTGATCGCAGGTTAGTTCTTTCTTTCTGGCCCTGTATAGCGATTTACAAGGGCCTTTGGGTCAGTCTCAACCTGCGTATTGCCACCTGCGAAGTATAGAATGCGGGCCAGCTAGCAGGCGGTTAGGGCTTTTTGTTGCGGCTGCAGCTGAGATAAACAGTGGAAAAGCAAAGCACTAATGCTTAGTGCATTCAAACATCGGAGTGAACTGTAATGAAAATGTGCAGTTATGTGAGAATGTGCATTTCATGTTTGCCATTTATTTGGCTTTGTCTGCATACATTAAATTTGGAATGTATAATGTTAATGAATCTAATGTGGTTGAGACAGCTAAGCATGTCACAATTTCCCTCTTTAAGCTAAACGACCAGCGAACACTCAAGCATCTAGAGATGTCTAACAATCCTGTTTCTGTTTAATCTTTGAATTATTCCAACTTGTATCTTCGAACCTGGGCACAAGCTATCACAGGACAGCCGAGCTAGTGTTCTTTTTCCTGTGCGGAACTTCTTTTTCAATTCAATTTTATTTTTCACTAACAAGTACTCACTTCTTGCTTCACACAAAGCAGAACGTTCTCCAACAATGCTTGACACTTCATGAGCTATCTTCGATGCAGCCAAAGTCACCTGTTGTTACCGTGCTTTGTCCGATCACGGCATGAGCCTTTGCACATGCAGCTCATTGATTGGTTCGCTGGTGACATGATTTCACCTTGGTCATCATATTGCTTCCTATCCCAGGTGCACAGATAGAACTGTCCCAATACTGCAATAGACTGCAGTGCAGTAGGGTAGCACTGCCCCGTGTTACCCTGGCACTGAAACTCGTCGGGGGTTGGACAGGCTATACCTTTCAATGTCACAGTGGCAGTCGACTTTGTGCACAGGGCCTTCTATGAAATAAATGTTTGTAGCAGGGAAGTGCAAAGACCTTGCAACTTTTTGTTTATGAGGTTCAGTCAAAGTTTGTTTATTGTTTAGTGCAGAGCATGGTGAAAGTAGGCTATGGCAACATTTGCAGCTTAACCCACAGTGGCTGATAAACGCTCTCTCTGCACCAGGTACCAAAGCATACGGCGCACCATGACACCTCGTATGACAGCTGCCGCGGCTGCTGCCTCAGCTGCACCCCTGAGTGTGGCAGCAGCAGCAGCACCGACTGTAACCGCACCTGCCGTGCCGAGTGGTGGTCCCGCCCCATCCCCGGTGCCCACGGTCGAAGAAGTGGTCAGTGTGACACCTTCAGCGCCTCCCGCCCCTGTGGTTTCCAGCCCCGACAGTCAGCGTGCGCTGCTGAGGTCTCCGGCCGTTCGCTTCACGACACGGTCGGACTTTTTCAATGTGCTGCACATGAACGACGTGAGTGGCTGTCATTGGGAGGTGCTGCGACATGGCACGTGGCCCTGTTTTGCGCATGGTCTGGTTTTGCTTGGGAAAGCTTATTACCATACAATCTCGTGTAAGGGCTGCACCCATGTATGGGCTGCATCCCCTGTTTTGGACTAGGCAATTGAGAGGGGGGGGGGGGATGTGTTTTATGTTTTTCTTTTTTTAATTCTTGTATGGGTCGCACTTGCAAAATTCACACCTGAATTTAAAAAAAAAAAGTGCGGCCCTTACACAAGTTTATACAGTATGGTCGAAACGAAGAGCTTGGTTTTTGCAATGGATTGTTAGCTTGACAAGCCACGGATTCTATTTTGTCTCTTTTTTGTATATGTTCATGCAGTAACTCACAAAGAAGACAAAGATATTCAAGAGACACGTTTAGCACGAGCCAAGCTTTGGTGTTTGTATTGTTATGGTGCTTGTTATCAGTACGTAAGCTGCTCTGCCTCCTTATCTTTATCGCTATCTTCCCATTCCGTTTTGGGCCCTTTGTACTGTGGCCGCTGTGCACTTGTTGCCACAGCAGGTTTGCATTCCCACCTGACTTTGTCTGATAGCATGCTCTGACTATACCTGTACTACTGCTACTCTGATAGCATGCTGTCAAGCACTTTTCACATGAAAGCAACTACCATTGTGTACAGTGGTAAAGCACCAGCATGACTATGGCTGATATCAGGAGCAACATGATTGTGTAGAAGCATAAAAAATTATGCAGAAAGCTATTAAGTACTCTCCCATTTGCTTGGAAATTGAGGTCATGTAAAGTTTTTTGCTCATTCTCTGGTGCTTAAACAGTCCCAGTAAGGCCTAGGAATCATCAGTAGTGCGCAAGGGATCATTCAGCGATACATAAATAAGAGCGGCGAGATCGCAGTGTATTGAGAATATTGACATTAAAATATCGAATCTGTCAAAGCTGTCTAATGTACGCATGTACACATTGTTCACAAGAACTTTCTAGTCCAATCTGTCTCTTTCCAGGCTGATTCCAGGTCAGCAAATTTTCCGCTTCAACAAAAATTTTTTGGGGAGGGGGGGGGGGGGGAGTTCTGTGAATTTCATTGAATTGCAGTGGGGTGCAACTCTACCGCACCTTTTCAGGGAACAGACCATGTCATTTCCACATTGAGGGAAGCATGGCAGGTGTTGTCATGGCTATTAGTCTCAGTTTCTGAAACTACTGGATAATTTCTCACATAATGTCAGTTGCTGTCATGCTATGACCAGTTTTGAAGTTACTGTGCCCCTGTGTGCTTAAATGTTGCTTTGTGGTTCTCTGCTTTAGGATGCATTGGCTGCTTACAATAGAAGCTCTTCCTTGAAACACATGATTGCAAAGATTCGGCGAGACCCTGCTAACTTTGAAAGGTGAGATTTGTTTCTTGTTTGTTGGCCCAATAGCCTCCGCATGGATGCTGGCCGATACTTGAAATCAAAGTGCTTTTTTGTTGCCACTATTGCCGTGTCTGCACAAATGTGATGCGCCCATGAATATATCACTCAGGTGGGGAGTTCCAATTTTCTGGAAAATGAAAGTGTGTGCTTCCACATAACTGCAGCGTAAAAAAAGACGAGCACAAAGGAAGAAAACACCTACGACACGGACAAGTGTGTGCATGTGTGTGTGAGTGAAAGAGAGAGGGAGAGAAACAGCTATAGCTCAACCTCAGAATGTTCAGGCCAACCATAGTGTTATTCGAGAGGCTATACTTCAGAAGCACTCGCAACAGAATCTATCGTAGTAAAGCCTCGTGCATTAATGCATGCGGCATTTCACTTAGCAGACACTTTTCACTTTTTTCCCTTCTCTACTCCTCGTGGCACTTTCAATCCCCAGTGCCGCCGGGTACCCACTGGTGGTGACACAATGGGTACACGCTTTCCCCTACCTTGGTGCTCAGCTTCTTTAGGATGAAATAGAAATGGGTCTGAGACTTCACCTTGAGTATAGGAAAACACCTTGTGGCTTGGCGTTCTTTGGCCACAGATGCCCTTGCACCATAAACATTCATCATCTTTCCCTGCCTTCTCTTCTTCCTCATTGGTCTTTGCCGCATTCTTTCCACATTTGTAGCAACTCTATCTAATCTCACCAGTGCGTTTCATTTGCTTTGCCTCATTGACCGAGCTCTTGAACAGTTTGCTTTTTGTCACAGCTCATGAGCCTGGTGGGTGAGCTCGCTGTGAATATCTCGAAGTAATTTGTAGCTTGTTTTCAAGCATAACCTTCAGCATAATGCCTTCGAGGCGACGCAGGTATTCTGTAAATAAATAAATAAATAACACAAGGTGCATTCTAAAGCAGATCATGTTAGTACAGTAACACTACAATCTTCAAAGGGTGCTGGTGCAGTTACTCCTCCCATATTGAGCATGTTGCTGCCAGAGCCAAAGCCAGCACATCAAGGCATCAGCAGTACTTCATTTCTTACTGCATTCTACCTCTCAAGTGAAATGATACCAATAAATTAATTTCCACAAACATAATTTCATAAAAAAAAATGAGAGAATGTGGCTGCTAACACACACTTCGGTGTAAAATGCAAAAAGGTGCAATTTTTCGTGGAAAACTGAGGACCTTATATACGGCTGATGTAAAGGTCTTTAACTTGCTTGATCATTATTATAAGTGCACCTTTTTGAGATGAGAAAAAAAAATATATTAAAGAAGTCACAACTATGAAACTTTCAGGGAACATGTGTTTTTGCAGGCTCTAAATATGCCACTTATTTTCATGTAGAACTAGTGCTTGTGCACTTATGTAATATGTTATGTAAAATTTTGGAGAGAAATTATAAGAAATTTTAAGAAATACCACTTGCGGAATATCGCACGGGGTCAAACCTAGCAGCGTCTGAATGTAATCGGTCCATGCAATAAATGACGATGGAAGCAGAGAAGGTGCTTTTGTACTGTTTTGCTGACACTTCAAACTCGATCTGCAGATAATTTTTTCCGATAACGTGAGTTTGCAAAGGTCAGGTTTATATAAATTTCTCAAATCGAACATAAACTGAATGACAAACATATTGGATTTGTATTCGAATTTCAAATGTTCTCTCACCCCTTCTTCTTAGTCTAGTATTGAAGTGCCCCGTTAAGCCCTTATAGAGTGGTGTTCCCCGCAGCTTACTCGTTAATTTTTTTAACCTGTGCACATTTATTGCAGATACCAGCATAACCGGGATTTGGTGAGCCTGCTGAACAAGTTTGCTGACAAGACCAGGGAGCTCCCCAGAGGCTGGGAGACAAAGCTTGATCGCTCAGGAAAGGTGAGGCCTCCCTCTGCTCTACTTTTCTGCATGAATCAGCAGTGGTTTAGTTGATGCTGTCTAAAACTATCAATGAAAGGGAGGCGTTAGTGGCCAGGCAGAAAAAGATTTATTGTAGCAGGTCATTTCAGCTGTTTTACTCACCGTGGTAGCTGAATGATTTTGGCGTTCTGCTGCTGATCCCATGGTCATGGGTTCGATCCCGGCTATAGTGTCCGTATCTCGATGGAGCCAAAATACAAAAACGGCCGTACTGAGCAATGTTGGCACCCCCTCCACACAACCTATGGCATCCCTCCCTCATGGCCCATGTGTTGCTTTGGGACAAAAAAACCCACAATTCACTTCTAAGCTGTTTTCTGATGCAGACTGACATTCTTCTGAAGTCTGGCATTTGTGTTCGTTAAGCTTGAGGTCATTTGGGGCTTTGTTCTGTACCATAAGTTCATAACAGAGCCTCATTGATATGCTTTTTAATACTCAGGGAGAATATAATAGCCTGGAAAACATGTTCTCAACAAGATCCCAAGCCATTAAGTTTTTTTAAAATGTGACCCATAGGAATGAAGTTGAAAGGCATGCAGTCATCACAGTACAAAGACATGCAGTCTTCATTTTTCGCCTTTGTTTTTTTGGTTCGCAACTCTGATTCAATGCATTGCGTGTCTGTCATCCACACCTTGATCCTGCAAGGAGCCCACATTTGTGTTGATGCTGCATTGAAGAAACCCATGGGCACTTACCATCGTCGCCTCTTGTGTCGCAGCAATTCTTCATCGACCACACGTCCCGGAGCACAACGTTTATCGACCCCCGGCTGCCCATAGATGTGCCTTACTTGAACCCGAGCAAGCTCGTGGTTCCCCTGGCTCGGAGACGTAGCCGCAGTGCCGGTGAAGATGACGGGCAGCGAGCAGAAGCCGCATCTAGGGTAAGCCATTCCCTTCTCATGTGATCGTGAGAAAACCTGTGTACGTCACAGTAAGTCCCACCTTAGTAAAACAAGCATAATCTCTTATTTTTGGTGTTGCCACTCTGGTGCATCAGTGTGCCTTCATAAACTGGTTTCCTGTAACGGCCCTTCAAGGTATCAAGCAAACCATGTGTTTGCAAACACCATGCAGTAAAAGAGCTTCATATTTGCAGTTTTTCCTTTCACATATATGTACTATTCAAACTGACGTTTAGATCCCATATAAGTAGTACAGTCGAGTCCACTTATAACAATATTCAAGTGCCACGAAAATTGCATTGTTATAACCGATAATTGTTATAAACGGGTTGCACGAAAAAAGCATAACTGCAAAGAGGGGGTCACGGACGGCAAGTGACACGCGGGCTCCGCCGAGGCATCGTTTTGGTGGCCTCGAAAGGGTCCTTTTAAAAAATACGAGAAGGTTGCCACGGCCGCCTCTCAGCTTCAGAAATCCCGAGGAAACGTGGGGGTGAAATTACCACAAGCATCTCACTGCGTACTTGCTTCTCACTGGCTTGCACGAGAAAACCCCATGTCCGTCAACCTTGCTTGCCTCACGCGAAGCTTGCCAACATCAGGTACTCCACGTAGTGCAGCGGAAGGTCCCTCGCGAAAACAAAGCCCCGGAGGGACTGACACCGTCGGTTGCAATAGTGCGTACTTCTTAACCAAGTACCGTCTTTGTAGTCCTTCACGATACTGCACTTCGTCTCCAAGTTGATAGCTATGCGCTTTCTTTTCACCGCAACGTCGTTCAATAATCAGCGGGCGGATCAGCCATCTTCCGTTTCGGCAGCAATTCAAACGAGATAGAGAAACCACGTGGCCAGGAACAACTTTGGCGCAATCAACTAACACAAACAACCAAATCCGTTGGCAGAACTGCGCAGAATGAGGGGCGAGCGAGCAGATCAGCGCTGTCGGTGCGTTGGCAAGGCCCATTCGTGTTTCGGAGGGTGGTGCGGCGTAGAGCCATGGGCGCAGCTCATTTGTGTTCGGAGGGGTGGAAGGACGACAGGAGAGAGGCACACGAGGCTGGCGATGCGGAGAAGGCTGGAAAACAGATTCTATTGTATGAGCTCATGGCAGGGAGGGTGCACCAGCTGGAATTTCTTTCTTTTTTCTCATTTTTCTTTTCGAGGATTTCGCATTCTACTGCCTTTTGCCACGAGCACTCGGGAGCCAGACTTCATTGTTATAATTGATAATGCAGCATAGAGGCATTATAGTAAAGGGGTTGTTTTACCATAGAAAACATACTAAAGTGAACGGTGCAGCAGCTTTTCATTGTTGTAACCGATATATTGTTAAAACTGGTATCGTTATAAGTGGGTTCGACTGTATGAGATTCGATTTGCCAAACACTTCAGTGATTCACACAAGCCTGACACTAGTGGGGTGCACTGTTTCTTACAAAAACATTGGGACAAAATCAAATTCAGTGGTTACGGCGCTCGGCTGCTGGCCCGAAAGACGCAGGTTCGAACCTGACCGCGGCAGCCGAATTTCGATGAAGGCGAAATTCTAGAGGCCCGTGTGCTGTGCAATGTCTGTGCACGTTAAAGAACCCCAGGTGGTCGAAATTTCCGGAGCCCTTCACTACGGCGTCCTTCATAGCCTGAGTTGCTTCGGGACGTTAAACCCCAATAAACCAAACCAAAATCAAATTCAGTATGTGATTCCCAGCTGCTGTTATGTACTGTTTTAGTGTTGGGTGTTTTTGCATGTGGCAGTTTCCTGCTTTCCCGAAGGATACTGCACCTTGCATTTTCCATTTCTTCAAAACAAGTGTACCCCTGTGAAATGCGCATGAACATACAAAGCCTTGCTAACCTGTCCTGAAAATCAAAAGTGTGTGAACCGGGGCAACCAGCAGGAAATTGGATCATGAGGCACCATGCGTGCATTCAAATTATGCAAAACTATGAGCATGAGTCTATAAAATGCTACAAGACACCACAAAATGAAGTGTTTAACTGGAAAGATAAATTATGGGCCGAAAAAAGAGAGTTGGCATACTTGAACTAAACATTCCATTGGCATTTGCCTCCGTCCTTGGCATTGGAGATTCTAGATTCCTTTCTTTATTTAAAACAGATTTATCGACTTCAAATTCTGCGTAATTTAATAAATTCTCTCTCCCCTTGGGGAGAGAGATAATTAGGAAAGGTACACCGCATTCTCACCCAGTGCTTCCCTTTCATGATGTGACACACGGAGGCAGTCTTGTAGACCTTGTGGTGTGGCCCCTTGCAGAGTGGCGGCACCAACAGTGGGCCTGTGCCGCCGCCGCGTCCTCCGGGCAGCACGGCGGGAGCCACAGCGTCTGGCCTGCCAGGTGCTGCCAGCAGTGTGCCCACGGCATACAACGACAAGGTCGTGGCCTTTCTCAGGCAGCCCAACATCCTGGACATCTTGCGCGAGCGCCACCCAGCAATGGCATCCAACACGGCCCTGCGGGACCGTGTGCATGCTATTCGAGCTGAAGGAACTGCCGCGTTGGGCCGCCTGTCGCACGACCTTGACCTCACCATCCTGCTCAGGTGACCACTCACTGTGCATAATTGCAAGTTATGGCTTATTCAAACTGGCAATTTTGTCTTGCCTATGTCTAGCGCATTTAAGAGGCTTCGCTGACTAAATCGAAGTCCACATAATTCGAACAAATTTTCTGGCCATTTTTTAGTTGGAACAACAGTTGACTAATGTAGCCCCGCATGCTTGAAGAGTGTGATCTAAAATGTGTTGTGTCACTTGATAGAGGGCAGAATTTTGTAGTGCACTTAGTTTACTATACTAGCCTCTAGCGCTACCTGCTTCTCTTTGAACAAGTCTGGAGAATTCTCACAAAAAAGTAACTCAAGGCCCAAAGAGATGTGGTGTTCTCTGCCACAAAACTTGCAGCTTCTAGGGGACAGGTTGACATCGTTACCGGTTGCTGCTTTATTGGCGTGGTGTTGGCATATGCAACAGCGTACAGTGTTTTGTTTCTTCCTAATTCATGGTGTAGTCTTGTGATCTGGTATCATCTCAGTTCAATTGGCAGATGATTGACCTTATGCGGTATTATAGTTTTTCCTTCTGGCACATAATGCTGCTTGCGTGGATTTCCTTTCGAGAGCAATTTATATGGTTTACTAGCCACTATGGCACTATTTGCTGTGTCAAATGCAGCACCAAACCATGACAGGCAACAGTTGAAAACTGCAAAGCATCAACTGTGCTGTAGCTATTCCTGTCAGTTGTCCAGTGTGGGCTATTCTGCCAATAGATGCACTTTGAAGGAGTGCACGTGATGCGGTTACATCAGATCCTTTTGTAGCCTCAAAGAGACTTGGAAGAGTTCAGACACAATACGCATCACTACACATTGGCCATTTGCAAGTTTAAGGAAACAAATTTATTACCGTCTGGCTACACGAGGGTGAAAACGGGAAGAACCTAGTGATCTTGTTCTGCAGTGTAGGTCTTCCTGCGGTTAGTTCCCACTTTAGAGAGTGTCACAAGTGAAAAGACTTGGATGGCAGGGAAGATAGAGAACAGAACAAATGCAAGAACTCTGTGCTTGTGGCAAAAATGGCAAAAGTAATGGTTAGAAAAGTGGACCTTTCACATCAGAGTGTTCCATAACATGCTTATACCTTGCTCTTGTGTTGTTTTGCAGCCTATTTGAGCAGGAGATAATGTCATACATTCCGGCCCAGTACTCAACTGGAAGCACATCTAGTCATCGTTCTCCTCGGGATTCTCCCCAACCATCTCCACAGGCCTCTCCAGGTGGGTGACAAAGGACACAGACTGTGTTGCATTGTTATGATTGATGATTCTAGGGGAGTGATACCTTATGGAACTTGCATAATAGTGCACTGAAAGTAGCCTGGCTTCTTTGATATCCCTATCACCATGTTCTTATTACAGGTCTACAAAGGGCTAACCTTAGAGCTCCAGCACCATATCGGAGAGATTTTGAAGCCAAACTTAGGAATTTCTACCGCAAACTAGAGTCCAAAGGGTATGGTCAAGGACCAAGCAAATTAAAGTAAGTGTTACTCTTAGCTCTCCTTTTCATCCTGCATTCATTTTGAAAGCAGTGTTATTTGTTGCCTGTTGCTAACCAAGATACTGGGTTATTTTACTCGCTAGTAGTTGTAAGCCATTTTTGTTCAGAAATCAGGAGCACTTAGTGTTCTGTTCTACCTAGCACTTTTCTAATTGAATATACAACATATGGCTTAATATACAGCCAGTAAAAGCTCAGAGGCCCGTGTACTGTGTGATGTCAGTGCACGTTAAAGGGACACTGAGGAGAAATTGAAGTTGGCTTGTATCGACAGAATACCAGCTCCTGATTACAAAAACGCCACTCATACTGACAACAAAGCTCTTGTAACGTAGAAAAGAGCAAGAACCAAAATACAGGTATCGCCGCCACAGGCCAAACTCGCAAGTACAAGCGTCATGACGTCATATAACAAAACAGTGTTGCTAGAACCAATGGTTCTAGCAACGCTAGGACACGAGAAGCACAAATCACTGAGGCGCAGCCAATGCATGCGCAAATCTCCTTGACGTCGCCAGATGGCGCCACGTGTCGGGCAGCTACGCGCTCGCCTGAAGCATCGGGACCAATCAGCGCCTGCTCGCCGGCGTTAGGCGGGCTCCCGGTATTCCGCTAGCGGTATCAAGGTACACGGTATGCTAAAGGAGTCTATTTGCGAGAACTTCGTTGACGACTTCGAGAACGAGATCCATCGTAACGCTCGCAAAACGCCGGTGCAAACGTAAGCGAAGCGACTGTAGCGACGGCCGCAATAGCCGATAGATGCCTTCAACGTGCGGCCGGCGGTAGCTTTCTTTTCGGCTGCTGCTAGGCCGCACTGCTGGTCGCCAGAAATCACGGAGTCTGCACACGTCATGTCACGTCATGTTTCACGTCACTTAGTCCTCTGTCGTCATAGCCGAATCCCAAGTTTGAATCACAGCGGCGGGAAAAACCTTTTCAACTTCGAATCCAAATTTCTTAGAAATAAATGCATTTTTCGCTGCCGGCCAAGTGGCAACAAAGCCATGACATGCCGAACTATCGGATTTTGCTATAAAAAATATATTAACAGTGCTCTCCTCAGTGTCCCTTTAAAGAACCCCAGGTGGTCAACATTTCCGGAGCCCTCCACTACGGCGTCTCTCATAGCCTTAGTCACTTTGGGACGTTAAACCCCATAAACCAAACCAAACCTCAGTGATTCAGCCCCTATTAATTTGGAAATTGGGATAATTCAAACTGCTGGCTCGGTCCTGGCCAGCGTCCATGCAAATTGACGGTGTCATGTGCTTGTTAATTCGGACGCTATGGGTCTCGCGCCGCTTAATTCGAATGGACTTCCCAAAGGAGGTCGCGTCCAGGTATGACCAGTGCGGCAAGAGATCGTCGGAACAGCGCTACTCAAAACCTGAATTTCATGCTGCAGAGTCGCTTGTGACCTGTGCGCCTTTGGCAGCGGCATGCAGCGCTAGGCATTACGAAGCACGGAGGGCCCTTTTTCCTGGAACAATCTGACTGCTTCGTTTCAGTTTCATTTTTCTGAGCTTTGCGAAAGCCCGCAACAATGGCTGCTCGACCAGCCAGCATTTGCCAGCCAACCGACGTTTTGGACACTGATTGGCGTGTAATCGATGTTTTATCTCTTTCTATTTTATGAGCTATTTTATAAGCAGACATTATTCAAAGTAATGTCACCCCAATCTGTGTCCTCAACATCGTTCTGTGTTTGCCACTTGCCTGCTGCTGTCTTCATCAGCTATTTCTTCATCAGCTATATTAGGGTTGAACTTGCTATTAGAATTTGCTTGACTTCACAGACAAAGCTCAGACATTACATAATATTTGACTTATGCCTTATACTCTTCATTTTGTACAAAATCGTGGCAGTAATTCATGACAGTCATGGCATTTTTCTTTTTCCCCTTGCTTCACTTAGATTGAACATCCGTCGAGACCACCTGCTGGAGGATGCATTTACAAAGATAATGGCTGCATCCAAGAAAGATCTCCAGAAATCTCGCCTCTACATAGGATTCGCCGGTGAAGAAGGGTAGGATGCAGTCATTGTACCATTGCACTTGCTTCTTTGTGTTGCTTGATTTGGAGCTTCGTTGGCTGTTCTGAACAGCAGGAAAGGGATCATTTGAGTAGGCAAGTAGTGGCAGCTTTTGGATAGTTTTCATTTTTAAAAAAGATCAACTTATGGGAAGAGAGAGAGAAGAGGAAGTGTTGTAATGGTTGTAAATGAGGTAGTAAGAATGTTGAATTGATGATTGCCCAGGCTGGACTACGGAGGGCCCTCGCGGGAGTTCTTCTTCCTGCTGTCGAGGGAACTGTTCAACCCGTACTACGGCCTGTTTGAGTACTCGGCCAATGACACGTACACGGTGCAAGTGAGCCCCATGGCAGCCTTTGTGGACAACCAGCACGAGTGGTTCCGCTTCAGCGGCCGCGTCCTCGGCCTGGCACTGGTGCACCAGCACCTGCTGGACGCCTTCTTCACCCGGCCCTTCTACAAGGCCCTGCTAAGGCTGTGAGTGGGGGATCCTTGGAGCCCTTCTGGGGCTGCCCAAGCACTTGCATCATCCGTGCATGCCTCAACCACTAATCATTCTATAATTGTATAGCTGACTGTTACGCTATACAGCCAGCCTTAGTTTATTGAATTCGAAGGTGACGGAAACTTTTGGAGGGCTTCCACGGATGCTGTGAGAGCCCGATTCATGGCTTAGAAGCAAACTGTTTGGGCTGTTTACTTCTGTCAGGCGCTGTAACTTGACCCGAGTCATAGTTGAAGATGTCTTGGAAAGCCCAGCTGTAGGCCCAGTTTTTGGTTTGTCCATACTAGACATATATTAGTGTGGACAGAGAAAAAAATAATAATGTTGCCCTGCCCGGTCCAAACTAGACAGGAAGAAAGCAGTGTGGGTTAGGGAACAAACATGAGTTAACTCTTTGAGGGTCTAATTTAAAAAAAAAAAAAAACTTTCTCAGACGGCCAAATTACTTCATTGCGGATTTTGAATGTACAAAATGTATAAAATCAGGGCCAGAAAAGTCATCGCTGTCAGTGTCAAGAGAAGCGGCAGTGCGTTCAACCGTGTCGCCGCTTTGCCTTGCATCTGAAGAACTCGAAAAAAACTTGGTGAACAAGGAGAGCGAGAATACCTCTTGAGGGTCCAAGATAAACAAGCTAAGAGCAACGCCAATAAAGATAGAATTCAAATTCCGTGGCCCCTGTGGTAGAGACGAAAATCAAGTTTTGTGTGCCTCCGTTTGGATCACGCTGCTGCTAGAAATCAGTTCTGTTTATCTCCGTAAGAAGGTAGCACAATCAAATTTCAAACGCTTCTTGTAAATCCTAGATGGCAGCACCTCTCAGTGAGCATCCATTTTCATTACGTCATGAAATTTCGAACGGAGGGTTTAAAGCATTTTTGTATGGCAAAGACCTTGCAGGATGGAAAACTGCCACCATACATGTACGGCAAAAACCCTCAGAGGGTTAATGATATCCTAACTGAAATCAAGAAAAGGGAATGGACATGAGTTGGATGTTATATGGTGAACAATGTACTGATAGTCCATCAATTTAGTAGAGTGGATTCCAAGAGAACACTAGGGCATATAAAATAGGAAATTTGCAAGGCAAAGTTGGCCACAGCTGGCACTAGTCGGGACTAATTGGCGATGTTGGGAAAGGCTTTTTTTTTTTGTCCAGCAGTGGACACAGATGGGATGGTGATGAAACCAGCGCATGTTCTGTGCCCTGGAGCATAAAAGGAGCCTGACCACAGCACACGCTTTGTCTCTGCTGCAGGCCGTGCTCGCTGAGCGACCTGGAGTACCTCGATGCAGAGTTCCATCAGTCACTGGTGTGGCTTAAGGAGAACGACATCAGTGACATGGGCCTCGAGCTGAGCTTTTCGGTGGTGGAGGAGGTGGCCGGCCACGTGCTTGAGCGTGAACTCAAGCCCGGTGGTCGCTCCGTGCCCGTCTCGGAGCGCAACAAGAAGGAGTACATCGAGCGCATGCTCAAGTGGCGCCTGGAGCGGGGCGTCGCCCAGCAGACCGAGTGCCTTGTCCGGGGTTTCTACGAGGTTGGAGGCCCCTCTGCTTTCCTCCCTGGGCTGCAGAACTTGTGTAGTGCCGGCATTGTTCATATTCAGTCGATGACGAGAATTTCTCAAGCATTTTGCACCTGGAGGAGGCCTAGTGTGAGGCTCGGGTGTGGGGGTGGGGATATTATTCTTAGTGTTTAGCAAATGGATGGGTTCCCAGCAGCACAGGGATTTTAAATCTGTATCTCTCACGTACAAAACTGCTACTTTGGTGCTTCACTATCTCTTTGCTTTCATTTAATGGGTGACTGAAGTGTAATTGATGTAATATTCTACTTTGCTGGGACGTGGTCAAAAGCTTCAATTAAGCTCGGCCAGAGTGCTACTCTGGATTGAAAGATATGCCTGAGTATAAGATGCTCGGATGTGGCATTTTGTTTGCCCACACTATGCCTTATAATCTACGAAAGAAGCATCGAATATGCCGGCTTTGTCTGAAATGATGCTTTCTTTTCTTGGAAAGGTGGTGGACTCTCGCCTCGTGTCAGTCTTTGATGCCCGAGAACTGGAGCTGGTGATTGCAGGCACAGCCGAAATAGACATTGCAGACTGGAGAAAGAACACAGAATATCGATCAGGTAAGCATAGTCTGGGGCAGTATTTAGGTGTTTCATGTTAACGGGTATCTTAGTTATTTCACATACCGCTTCTGGTAAAAGCAGAATTCTGAGAGATGCCTTACTCAGGCAGCCTTTAAAAGACTGCTTTGCTGGCTCAACTTTCTAAAACTCTGTCATCATTATGGCGTCACTTTTGGTGATGCAAGAGGGAGGACACATGTACCGTCAAAGCTTTCATCACATTAGTTGCGTACTCCTCCAAACTGTGTGCGATGTGGCAGTTTCAGTTTCCTTGAGCTCAAGAACTACAGAATAGCATTGAGCCTTCTGGATAGATTTGAAGTAAGCTTGTTAAGTAGTAGTTATCCAAAGGAGGAGGGATAAAGAGGGGGAAAGTGTGAATCTATTGCACAAGCAGCACATCGTTTTTATTTGTGTGGAAAAGAGTTGCATCTGAAGTAGTCATTGATGCACGACTTACTGAATTATTTTGGGTTGCAGTGACTGGGGTTGCTTACTTAGGAGTGACCACCATTGCACCGGATAAAACTGTGGCTGGTGCTTAGTGACTCAGTAACTGCCAGTACATTGAGGCCGTTGTTTTGCCCAGTCACCAGAACCTCAGTTGCACCAGTTTAATTACATTGACAAAGCATATTAGAGCATCTTTGATGCTCTAGTGGCAAGCAGAGTTTATCACCTCTTGTCAGCCAGCATTAAGTCTCAGGGTATCAGATGCAATCTAGAAGAGTGCGGTGAGGGGCTGGTTGGTATGACATTATGAGAACAAAAAATAACTGCGCAAAAGGACGGGACAAGAGAAAGAGAACCACACGGGACAAACGCAGACCTTGAACTTTGTCAGCAATCCTATGCGCTGCCGCCAAAGCCTTGGTCTTGCTCAGGGGGACTTCCACGCTGAACTTCTGCGTTTGTCCCATGTGGTTCTCTTTCTCTTGTCCCGTCCTTTTGCGCAGTTATTTTTTGTTCTCATAATATCAGATGCAGTGTGTTACTCCATATTCTTCCTTCTCCTCTGCTTCACTGACTGTTATAGTTGGCAGCTGGCCAGTAGCCTTTTTTGGTTAACATACATAGATGTGGTTTCAGAATGATTGCGGAGGATTAGAACATCTACGAAAAAAGACATGCCACTTTTCAGGTTATATGGTATGCTTTCTGCTGTATGTCGCAGTGCTGTAGACCAGTTTTTCATACTCTAGGTATTTGAACTTGTGCAATATTTTGGACTTCACCGAGCAACCAGCACACACCTCATAGGAGCGCGTTCATGTTCGCAACCAGTATATCGCGCCTTATGGAGTCCAAAAGTTGGGCTTTTCAAACTGAAATAGATTCCGCCAAGACACCGTGGTGACTGAGAGTGATTTTGCAACCTAACAAAGGTGCGAGTGAGCATCGCTGCCACAACCAGCTGGCTCTCCACTGCCATGGAAGGCACCTTGGGTCCAAACAGATCTAGTTGGATGGATCGGCTTGGATAGGCTTGACAATTCTGTTTTCTCATTATTGCCACCTGAGTTAATGGCACGCTCATTGTGCTGACCGAGCTGGCCGGCAATGAGCGCATGAGCCTAGGCGCACAATCGCATTGGGAAGAACAACGGCAGCATCCGCCACGGCTCGGACAATTCCGCCATCGGTTCAGGTGTGATGAGGGGTAGACATGGGAAAGGGAATTGTGAGGTGCTCGCATTTTCCGGCGAGTTGCCCCTCTCGGTCTTTGTGACTGTTGTCTCGGTCCTTTGCCCTTACCTCACGTGGTACGCATCAGGTGGCGAGGGATGTGCATTGTAGCGTGATGGTGCAGAATTATTTCTTTGCATGATTCGCAGAGTGATCCATGGCCACCTCACATATTACGGTATCCGTAAAGTGAAGTGTGCTGCAGACATGGCGAAAGCATCGCTGCTTATATAATCACTTGCAAGCAAAATTCATGAATTTTGTCATTTCTCATGAAATGACTTAATTCATGCATTCTCAATATGGTTTTTTTCTGGAAACGGATATATTTTTAAGCTTATCAACTTTTCAAGACTGTTCGATTGTTTGGACCACTTTTCAAGTCCCACTAAGTTTGAAAAAATCAGTCAGCGGCTGTATTTGCCTTCAGTGTCCAGGAAAGCTTAAAGGTGCACTGAAGAGGAATCTGAACTCGGTATTTTTACCGCTGGAACTCGATCTACACATTCCAAGCGTTCTTGGAAACTTCGAATTATTGCCCTGTGCGGCCGATTTCCCTAATTTAAATCAGACAAACGTCGAGCTCCCGTTTTTTTTTTTAATTCCTCACAAACGGTGGGAGGAGTCGACAACCTTTCACCCAGTCCCGTGGCGGCTTGCCACTCTGCCCTCGGCAGAGTGATACGTAGTGATCGGCGAAAGCAAAGAGTCCGCGCATATTTTTATTTCCGTGGGCCTAATTTGCAGCTATCTAGTCTCTGACTAGACCTATTTATTCATGGAAACCTAAAAGAAACAAAATTAAAGCGAAAGCAAAGTCGCCACGCGACTGCCTGAAAGGCACTCCACGCGTTGGTCGACTCCTCCCACCGTATGCGGCTAATTATAAAAAAAAAAAGGCGGGAGCCGGACTTTCATTCGATTTAATTAGGGAAATCGGCCTCACAGGGCAATAAATCGAAGTTTCTAAGAATGCTGGGAATGTGTAGGTCGAGTTCCCGCGGCAAAAAGACGAGTTCAGATTCTTCTTCAGTGCACCTTTAATTTGATGGACAGTTTTGTTAGGCACTTTGTGTTGTAGGGCCCCCTTAAGGTGACCTGTTTTATGGTGTCTTGGTGCAGGCTACCATGACGGCCACCCGGTGATCCAGTGGTTCTGGATGGCCATTGAGAAGTTTGACAACGAGCGGCGGCTCAGGCTGCTTCAGTTTGTCACAGGCACCTCCAGCATCCCATACGAGGGCTTCGCTGCTCTGCGCGGAAGCAATGGGCCTCGCAAGTTCTGCATAGAGAAGTGGGGCAAGCCAACCAGCCTGCCAAGGTGAGGATGGGACTAGTGGCCTCGGCCGTCACCCACACGCTCCGCTGTGACACCATCATGCTTACTCTCGCTGCTAGAGTTTCCAAAGTGCGGGGTAGTGAAACATCTGAATTCACTAGCGACATTCCCTTTCTTTACTGTGATAGCTGTCAAGCACCTGTTTCCGGGTTTCGCGTCATAGTAGTATGTAGTTGTCGGGTAATTGGTGGGTGCATTGCCAAGGAGCCACTTGGAGAGTGGTAATCCACATCCGGAGGATGGTTATCCTGGAAGGAGGAGGGTATGGCGAGAGCGTAGGAAAGCGAACCGGTTAGCCGTTGCCATGGAAACCACCTGGGTAGTTTTTGTAGGATGCTTTTGTAGGAAGGTGAAACCAAAGGATGGTTACAATAGTAACCGCCCGGAAGGTGGTTACCGTGGAAGGAGGAGGGTATGGTGAGAGCGTTAAAAGGCTCAACTGGTATGTGAGTGCCATGGGAACCAGCAGGAGGGTAGTTACCCTAGAAGGAGGAGGAGGAGGGTTGCTGTGGAAGAAAGGTATGTATAAAGGAGGAGAGGATCATAGGCGGAACTGCGCTTCTAGAGCAGTGGTCTAAAGAGCAGATCTGGAAGAAAAACGGCTATGTGTGGAAAACTAAAAAGAACCCCCTAGAACTATGCAGGTGTGAGGTTGCTTATATTTTTACCACAACATATCGTACAGTACAAATACCGTATTTACTCACATAATAGGTGCACTTTTTTTTTTTCTCTAAGAAAATCCGGCTCTAAGTTCAGGGTGCGCCTATTACGCGAGGTAAAATTTCTGAAAATTTTTTGACTTGCATTCTCACGCTTCAAAACTGAACATACCATATAACTGCACACATGTAAAGGCTGCACCTGTGTACGGGCCATGCCGTGTTTTCCTGAGGAAATATTTTTTTTTAAAATGCGTCTAAGGGCCACACCCAAACTTCCTACGACCTACGCGGAAATAGCCTTTGTACACTCCGCGATCGCCTCCGGCTGCGAGTAACAGTGCGCTTGATCTCGGAGGCCACATGCACACACAGCAGCTGTCAGGTGCCGCCCACGGATGGTGCCAGAGGGGCCATCATCATCATCATCGCCAACTTTTCCTTCCACTGCGAGCTTCCGATATCCATATCAGCATCAATATCTCCAGCTTTTTGTGGTTGTCAAAGGCACGAGAGTTGTGGTAGTGTGTTAGTTCACTGTAGTCGTGGCTCTCGTGTGCTGCCGCCGAGGGTTGCAATTTTAGCACGACGGGCAAGCACCTTAATAGCTACACGGCAGGGAGTTTGCTCTCTTAACACAGCAAGCATGTGGCGGGCCGGTCGACGTGGCCCAGAAGTGCGGCAAATGCGACTGCAGCGTGATTAAATTTTCTTACATGGCTCCTCATGGGCTGAAGTCGGGAAGGTTCGGGGGGCATCAGCTTCCAATCGTGTAAATACAGTATTGATCACAGTGCCAAGTTCGCGGTGGACCGATTATGCGTGGAAATAAAAAAAAATCAGATTTTCATGGCCAAACTGGGGTTGCACCTAGTATGCAAATGTGCCTATTATGCGAGCAAATATGGTACCTTAACAGCTGTCGCTGAATCTCTCGTTAACCAGTGTCAATTTTTTTCTCTCTTCTTTCTTGAGGACTGCTGGGCCTTCCATATTGTAAAATCTTTAAAACCGTAATGCGAGTACTGTTACTTTTCATCTAAAAATAGGCATTCAGGAAAGAAACTCTTCAAGGCTGAAAAAATATGCGCTAGTTTTGTGGGTCCATTGCATCTTGAGGGTTGATTTTTCAAGTGGCTTTGCATCGCGGCTGTCATCCTTATCACTACTGTCGCTTCTGCCAGCACAAGAATGCGCTAAAAAGTCTCTTTCATTGCTTCACTCAATATCATCATAATCATCAGAATGAATATCTATTATTTCTTCGTTACAGAGACTGCATTAAGTAGCTTTAAGCTTTTACACCATAAGAGAACCAATCAAATTATGAAAAATGGAAACAAAAACACTTAAAAAAAAATCTTTATGTTGGAAAAGTGTCCAACGTCCATTAATCGCATCACAGGACAACTATAAAAACTTGAAAGCCACAGGTCGTCTGTTCCACGGCATTGGTATAATATGGCCCCCTTTCCCATGGCCATTAATCCAACAGCTTTGAAGGCCAAAGGGTTAAAATTGCATTTGCGTGTACAGCCAGCATGATGTGCTCATCAGTTTTATGTCGTGAGGAAGCTCGTGTTTTTCTCCTGTTCTATAGTTCTGTTTTGGCAACTGCTGACTCCCCAGAACTGAAAGTGGTGCCTTTCTTTTCTTTCTGTCATCCAGGGCTCACACCTGTTTCAACAGGCTAGACTTGCCCCCATATTCCTCATTCGACATGCTTCATGAAAAGCTGCTCCTTGCCGTCGAAGAGTCCAGCACCTTTGGCATTGAGTGATCTGACTGCATCTGCAAGCAGATGTGACTGTCGTCACCAGCAGTCTGCCCATTGTTCGTGACTTCTGACAGAGCCTTCCACATCTGCTCTCTCAGTCTGTCCCGTGGCAAGTGCCTGTCGTTTCTGCGGCCAGTTCTTCAAGAAAACCCATCCACAGTGACAATCCCCCAGGAGTGACAATGCTGCCGGCCTGCCTTCCGTGCCCTGCAGTTCCAGTCCAGTCCTCCAGAGTGTACCGGGAAGATTTTCTTTTTCCAAGCAGCTTTTCTACTGAAGCAGGCCTGCAGGCACTGCTGATGACGAAACTTGGGTCACCTGATATGCATTCCACACGCACAAGTCCTCCCTTTTTTGTTCGTTATCTTCCTTAAACCCCTTATTCTTTTCGCCACTACAGCTCTGGAGCTTTATTGGAAATGGCCTTATTCTGCGACGTAGGCCATTTTAATTTCGACCGGTGAGCACAGACAGCCTGAACCGTCTGCACAGAAATTTTGTTTTGCCATTTGATGCACAGCTTTATTTCCAACCTCCACGAAGTGAACATGGCCGGCAGTCTTGTTTGATCTGCACAAATGCATCAAGCTGGTAAATTTGTCCTCACTTCGGCTGTGCCATCGACCAAAACTAAAATGGCCTACTGGCGTGAAGGCAGTGCCTTAGGTATTGAAAAAAATCAAGTGCGGCAAGCTTGTTGGATGCCTTTGGGCACTGGGGTGGCAGTTGTCAATGGAGCCACTGTCGGAGTGTGCAACGGCGAACACAAAGTGACCTACCTCGACCGAACTGCTCTGTGACTTGTTTACTGTGTGACGGAGAAATAGCACCACATCTACAGTTGTCTTGCAACTCATTGGACATTGAGATTAGGCCAGCGTGTCCTGCTTCACTTGGGCTTAATATTTGGCCGTGAACAGCTTTTATACCTTCATGTGGTCAAGCCTGTGCGCATTTGGAACATGAAAGCTGCTAGGGAGTCGCCACGAACCTTGTTTTTCCGTGCCGTTCCAGTAGATGGGGGCATTGAGTGACAGGTCGGATGATGCTCAGTTCTTTTTGCTGGCACTGTGTAAGCTCATGCTGAAGGTGGAAACAGGAACTGGAGCTGTGTGCCGGAAAATTTCTGATGTGAGTGCATTGCGTTGTAAGCTGTTTTGTACGCTGGGCTCTGCGTGCAGAGCCACCAAATAACTTGACACAACTTGTGGCCGTCTTACGTGCCACCGTGCAGATACAGCCAAGAAGTTCCTGGGGGGGTGATGCTGCCACCATACTGCAAAGTGTGTGTAAAGTTGATTTTATATTAGCACCTACAATGTGTTGGTTTTATTTATTTTATCATTTCTCAGGGCACCATTGGGTGAAGTGTTAGTAATTAACAAGTTCTTTTAGCACAGTCTATAAAACTTATGCCAATGCCCAGTGAGGCTGAAATTATATATATATATATACAGTCCAACCTCGTTATAACGAAGTCGTATTTTGCGCGGAAATTCGTTCGTTATATCCGATATTCGTTATAAAAGCATGCACTCAAATTCCGGCAAAAAGGTCTGTTAATAAATCCAAGTAAAGGCACTTTAGGATGGACAGCACAGGGTTGAAAAAATGCACTATTTTTTAATTTAACGCGTGGTGTAAGCATGTCAAACCTCACCTTGCATTTCGTACTGGAAAGCAAGAGCGAACTCACAAGTCGGGATGCTGGCCAGGTACAAAAACTAATTTATTTAAAAAACGACGTAATCTTCGTTTGGCGGCACTTCACACTATTTGACAGGTTAAATTTTTCGACGAAATCAACGCAGAGCAGTGCTTTCCCGATGTCAGCTGATTTGGCCACAGGGTTCCCGAGGTACCCCCTCAACTTCGCCATCTTCACATGCATTGCTGTTTGTAGCATCATCTGCAGAAACCACCTGATCAGCAATTCCTTGGTCGGTCAGTTCGGGCGCCACAGCCAAGTTGTCATCTGCACAGATGAATTCCTCGAACGTAACGTTCGGAACCGCCAGTTGACGCCATGTCGTCTCGCCGAAATTGTCCGCTTGCCTTCCAGTTGCATGCGGAAGCTTTCTGCCTACTTCTCGAAGTTCTCGGCGCCAACGGCTGCTTCTTCACCAGACAAGACGTGGCAAACAATCCGACGGCGGTCATTAAATCGCTGCAGCCAGCCACTGCTTGCATAAAAGTCATTGTGGCCTCAGACGCAAGTCAGACTTCTCGCCTCCCTTTGAAGGACGGCACCAGACACAGGCAGGTTACGTGCTATAACGTCCTTGAACCATGCAGACAAAGCATCTTCAACATCCTGGTGGTGACAAAGCCTTGCACTCTTGCTGTCATTCTTCACAACGCCTGCAGAGAGGACGTTTGCAACGTGCTAGGCGCGACACCGAAGTCCGCGGCAATGACTTTTCCTTACGCCCGCTGTCAACCGCCCTGAAGATCTTTATCTTCGTTTCAAGCGAAACTGCTGGAAGTTACGACGCGTTCCGCGACGGCGTCTACAGAACGGACTGCAGAGATCATAGAGATAGCGCAGAGATAGCGCGCGAGTCGGCAATCGTGCCGGCGGGGTGGCCGGGGAGCACGGGCGTTGGTTCGATCACGTGTCAGTCACATGCTACGCAGCCGTTGATGCTAGATTCATTCGCTCTCCCTAGATGGCGTGGCGTGCGGAAGCGCGGGTGATTCAAACACATCTTAGGTGCGGGCGATTCAAAAGATCAAAATTTAGCGTGTTTTGAAATTTTTTCCTCCTTGTTTGCGCATTTTGAGCGCTGTGAATACAAAACTGCTTCGTTATAACCGATATAGTGTCGAATTTTAGATTTTTCGTTTCGTTATACAGATAGAACTCCCATAGAAATAAAGCATGTCCAACCAAACTTTTCTTTCACTTCGTTATATCCGATAATTCGCTGTATCCGTGTTCGTTATAACGAGGTTCGACTGTATATATCTTCATTTTTTGTATAGTATCAATGTGTTCCCTCCGTCTTGTTATGAGCACTTGTTATTTTATAGGGCTCACTTGACCCTTCAAGGGGCCTCTCAGCTAACAATTTATCTAACTAATCATTGTTTTAGGAATATGTGTTTTATTATTATTATTATTAATATTATATGAGTATTTTATATTGTGTCGTTTTGTAAAATTACCGACTGTAAAGTGGAGCATTTGTGTGTTTATATCTGGCTCTGCATTGTGTTAGTATTATTATTATTGTATTGCACACATTGTGATAGGTCTCTTGCAGTGTGGTTAGAACTGTAATGGTAATTTCTAACCCTGCTTTTCATTCCAACAATCGTTGTGTGTAGACGCATTTGGACTCTCCTACCTTGGGCTTGTGCCTTTGTTTTATTGAACGGTGTCACTTTTTCGTCCTTTCCAGCCATCTCTTGTTTTTGTGCTGTTGTTTTAAGCGGCAACCAGTACAAGGACAACGTCTTATTTTGTGCTGCGCATAGGTTATTTTAATTGTATGTTGCGAAAATTGGATGAATTTTACCTGTCGGTGACTTGGGGTCACGCTAGGCTGCGAAATGCGGAACAGAGCAGACCTTTTGTGGGCCCTGCTGCAGTGGAGTACTTTCTCGAGAAGTTTCTCAAAATGGTGTTCTATGCCCCTTTGATCTTGAATGTTGTAACATTGTTGTGCCACTTGTTAGAGGAACATGCTAAATAGGCCATAGTGCTATGAGAAAAAATATCTCTGTTCCCTTTTTTTTTTTTTTAGCATTATTGGCTGCTTGATATGGGGCACTGGTGTTTTGCACCAATAGCAGTGTGGTGGGCCTGATGTAGTGCCATGGATGGTGTTCAAGCTGGTCAACTACAGCATGTTAGCCACTTTTCAATTGTTTTTTATTTCGTGGTAAAGTGTCACAAACCTGTTGTGTGTTGTGCTCTTCAGTGATTATTGTTGCCTCACTGTGTTAACACTTCACAGCGGCATGTGCGGTGTTTTCCAAGTAAATGAATTTTTGTCTGTGCTGTGGCAGCAGTAAAATGGAGCTAGCAGATTTGGGCCTAGTGAAGGCATCTTAGTAAAAAAGCTTGTAACATGCGGCAAGTTAGTAGTGGATGAAGT
Organism: Amblyomma mixtum; assembly: GCF_055824585.1. Classification (NCBI taxonomy): domain Eukaryota; kingdom Metazoa; phylum Arthropoda; class Arachnida; order Ixodida; family Ixodidae; genus Amblyomma; species Amblyomma mixtum. The sequence continues at coordinate 53,039,260 of NC_143016.1, read as the reverse complement.
TGAAGCAGCATTGCTCTGGCAATGCATGGAGCGCTTATGTGGACACTGCTTCATGAAATATGGAAAAACTGTTTTTAAGAACGAATGTTTTTTATTTATTTTTTAGCATGATGTACGTTTTCTGCTTCAGATCTGTCGCGCCTTTCAATTTTACTTTTACTTTCGGCTGTGTTCTTTTCACATCATTGGTTCAGGCAATCGTTCTCTCTCATGCTCCACTATATGGATTGTTGTCAGCTGTACAGGTTTCATCTCACAAAGCATAACCTAGACCTTGTTTTTACCTTTGGGAGTGTACTTTTCTGGGTCTTGTGGCAGCCTCATTGAGCTACCAAAACATGTCACTCTCACACCCAGCACACTAATGTGATTCAAAACATATCTTTGCTGTTTTCTTTACCTTCTCCCCTGCTCAAGACACTGTGTTCAGGCTTGGAGTTGAGGCCTGTTCATTGTGAACCAACTAGAGAGATTTCATTTCATTTGTCTTTGCTCTTTCTACAGTAGGTGTCAGAGACTGAAGGTATTTGAGCTGAACCACTTGGCACTGTTGATTAGCCTTCTTCATTGGCATAACCGGTAGGCCTGCAGATTTAGTTTCACATTTTATTGGCATGGCAGAAACGTTAAAGACGCTGTTGTTTTCCAAATCGAGAGAAGCTAGATCGTTCTCATAACTTCCCTGCTCATTATTAGTGTGTCAAACGAGACTCGGGATCTGGTGCAGTGTGCAGCCTCTGTACTGGCATGTATGCACATGGCCAGCTTGCAGACATTGTGCATATGCAGTGGCCCTGAGTCCATTTCTGGTCACCATACCAGCATCCAGCTTTTTTCCAGCTGTAACTTGTATTTCTGTGAAACTGGGAGGTTCCCGCCATAACAGGTCACCTCCTGAACCATTCAGAAGATGACACTGTCACGTCCTTGAGTGCTGTGCATCGATTGCTTGGCTGCCCTTGCTATGAACCGCCATTCACGTGTTGATAGGGGTACAAACTGCCTTTGCGAACGTTTGTGAGCTGCTTGTCAGTTTTTCAGGACTGATATGTGACTGAGAAGATGGTAGCTTTGTATAGCTGTGTGTATGTGTGTTTGGCATGTGTGTTTGGCATGTAGTGGTCATGCGTTGCTCTCGCGTTCTTGAGAGTTGCGAACCAGGAGGAGAGAGAAATTGTACAAAGTAAAAAAAAAAGAAAGACGTGGGGTAGTTGAGCCCACGTCACCCGTTGTCGGAGGAGTTTGCTTTTTGTACAGCTGCTGGTAAGTGTCCGCTGTGCACACTGCCCGTCACCGCACGGTGATAAGCGCGCGCTGCTCCTCTCGAACCCTTGCAAAAAAGAGAGGCCGGACGTCTCCTTCGCGGTTCTGGCTTTGCTGCCAGTGGCGCTTGCCGCGACTATTTTGGTATACGCTGCAGTATATAGTAGTGGGATGCGCGCAGGCGTGTCCAGCGGGCCCGCCCCTTTGGTGCCTGGTGCTTGCTCTGTGCTAGGCCTGCCTGCGGGCTGTTCTTTTTTTGTACGGACCCCCGAATATTCCTCTTGCGAGTCCCTCCGCCGCTGCCACAACAACCATCGCTGCTGCTGCCACTGTGTGCGCATGCGCGTCATTGTACAGTATGTATATGTAAACGAGAACTCTCGATGCAGCGCTCCTGTGTATTATAGAGCAATAAAAAAGGTAACTTCCGCTGGATTCCAGAAGCATTGATCTCTTCTGACTTGCACCTTCGTCATATTTGTGCTGTTTTAAAGCACATTCACTCTGCCGAGCTATAAACGTGCAGATGTCGTCGAAAAGAGACTGCGATTTTCCAGTGCTGTCACCAAAGGCCTGGAATGGAGCACAGCGTTCAGCACCACCAAAGCCGGCGCCGAGTAACTTCGAGGCAGCCAGTTTGTTTTAATGTGAAATTATTATATGGCTCATCAGTTAGGAAATGTGACGTTGACCCACCGTCCCCTAGAAACTGACCGAAACCCTCCACGTGACATCATGATGTCATCGTAGGCACACAAAATTTATTCCAAACTAAGTTTCCAACCCAGGCAGTCACGAACAAATCAGCTTCGCTGGCCACTGCATTAGAGCGCTATGTCATAACTGCATTTTTTTTCTTTAGCGCGTTTATTTCACAAACAAAATTTGTCCAGTGGATAGTGCGCTCGGCTCTCAACTACGCCATCACCACATTACAACACCCTGGTCACTAAACTGCCAGTCTCTCGCGCTGGGCTTCGAAATTGTCTTCAAGTTCTGTTTGGGTGGCGCAAACTGATCAGCTTCGCTGGCTGCATTAGAGTAGCACGCCATTGCCACAGCACCAGCCGAACACCCCACGTGCATGCTTTCGCATTCACAGAACGTAAGTATCCTTAAGTGCCTTCCGTAATATTTTTAATCGACCGACGTGCAGTTGAGTAAGACCACTATAAAAAGGCGCGGTTATCGTTTTCAGTGTTTTGTCCCCCTTTCAGCCACCGATATTGCTTCAGGGCGCCTCCTGTGCGAGCGAGGCCACTTATTCGTGTAAGAAGCAGACGGCAAGGACCTCGCGATGAAGTGGAGCATCTGTGAGACTTTGAACTTCGTGTCATTTAACAAAGTATTCTATTTATGCTTATTTACATGCACGATTTGTGTATATAATAGATCGATCCGTCTGATGTTTACCTGAGCCGCCGCGGTGGCTCAGTGGCTATGGTGCTCAGCTGCTGACCCGAAAGACGCGGGTTCGATCCCGGCCGCGGCGGCTAGAATTTTTTTGGAGGAGAAATTCTAGAGGCCCGTGTACTGTGCGATGTCAGTGCACGTTAAAGAACCCCAGGTGGTCGAAATTTCCGGAGCCCTCCACTACGGCGTCTCTCATAGCCTTAGTCACTTTGGGACGTTAAACCCCACAAAACCAAACCATGTTTACCTGAGGAAACAGTGAAAGAGAGGAGTTGAAAGAATATGAATTGCTTGTTGTCTCACTTGCAGCTGCATGCACGATTAGGTCGTGATTTCGCCTTATAATTTCGCATCGCAGGTTAAATTTGTGTTAGTCGCAGCTCGAAACAAGGCCTCGAGCGCCGACCTGTAGGCAAGTGTAACTGCCAGCAAGGCAACCTGGACGATTGTAATCTCTACTCGGGCATAGCATAGCATGCTTCGTTAATGAGCCCGAGCTGACGCCTTACCCCACCTCTCGCCACTGCCCCCTCCTTACGCCTCAACAGAGAGAGCACTCTGCAGCACTAGCCGTGAAGGGCAGCAATGGATGATCGCCCGAGCAAGCGCTGTGCAGCCAAGTCCACCGGTGTCCCAGACTTTTGGAATGAGGGCCACTCCCCCAAGTTCGGCCAAATAAAGCACACTGTAATCTCGTTATAACGAAACTGTTTATAACAGAATAATAGTTATAACGAGAGAGAGAGAGAAAACTTTTATTTGAATTGAGGAAGGTTGCTCGAGCAACTTGGGTGGCACCCCTAGTCCAAGGCGCCACTGGCTTTAGCTGACTGACGGACTTGCTGATCCAGGGTCTCGCTGGTCAGGGCCACCTCCCACTGCTCATATGTCAGGTTGGATACAGTTCAGTGTTTTGGTTTCGTTGTGCATTCCCACGATATGTGGTAGAGTGTAGGGCAAGCTCCACACCAAGGGCATGTATTCTGATATTGAGTGTAGGATGAACAAGTTAGGGAAAGTGTTGGTCTGAATTTTCCTCCAGTCTATGGCTGCGGAGGAGTCTAGTTTTAAGCTTGGTCAACACGGGCTCGTGACGTAGCTACGGCTGTAACGAAGTAATCGCTGGGCCCCTTCAACTTCGTTATAACGAGGTTCAGCTGTATTCAACGATTTGTTGAGATAGCTCCTCGCGTTGTTAACGCACTGCTAAGAATTAGGCTGTCTCACTCACTACAATTCTGTTTTTCTAAGAATGTAGAGAGTTCGACAGCCAGAAATGCGGATTGAGCGAGAATCCGCTGCGCCAAGAATTTACGCATACAAGAGTGTTGGCCGCCTCCATAATCTGCATGCTTTGAAAAGCAGGGTGGCGTACTGTTGCGCCACTCTGCATATATACGCTCACCATTTCGGCCGACTATGTCGCACCACTTGCAGTGGATAAGCTGCAAAAAGCGATTATGGGAGTGCTGTCGCATGGTGCGAATAAAATGAAGCACATATCTCTGCACTGGAGTATGAACACAAAAACACTATCCAGCATGGGCAAAGGTGCAAAATAAATTTTGTCGATTTCACGAAGGATGACAGCAAGCAGCAGACAATTCTGTGGCGTGCGAATAGCATTCCAATATGCGTATTTCTTCATGGTGCGCATGAGACTAGGACACAAGGATATATTATGTGCATGAAATTGGCCAACTTAGATGTTTGTGCCATTCTTACCACCTTACGAAAACTCTCTTGATTGCGTTGCTGGGGCTTTTCGAAACAAAATTAGGAAAAAAAAATTTTTCTTCTTCACCGGCTATAGCAGAATTAATGTCATACCTCCTTGGTCATGTGGCTTCTGCCTACTAATGCATTTTTAGAGCAGTTGCTTCTTATTTCGTGTGCCGCCTAACCCTTTCATGTGACGTCTGTAAGCAGATGTCAGATGCCCTTGGCGCCACTATAAGAGTTCCTAAAACAATAAAAGTACAGTCGAATGATAACACTCATTATTCTGATGCACACAGTGCCGTGAAGTTTCACGCGGCAACCGAAAATTCCCCCTCTGAAGCCAGAAAATCTTTAGACTCCTTTTCCTGGCACCACTTTGACATGTCCCTGCATTTTTTTCCCTCAGTAATTTTAAAGTAGCTTTCTTTTTAATTAATGATTGCAGTTAGTCAAGATAGATGAAGGCTAATGTGCAGGAATTTGCCAAGTGCGAGGGGCATTCCGAAAGTAAGTTTCGTCCTTTATTTTCACATGGAAACTTATTGCCAACAAAAAAGTATACCATGGCGTCATGAACTATACACAAATCTGATCTTGTGTGAGCTTAGCTTGTGTGTGGTTTTGCATTGTCGTCCAAGAGCACAACACCTTCACTTAAGAGCCATGGTCTCTTTTGTTGAATGGGGGACCATAATTTGGTGAGGTGTTGCAGCTGTGGGCCGCACTGATGGTCCCTTCATGGAGGAATTAATCGAGGAGAGCTGCACCTTTCGCGTCCCAGAACACAGTGGCCATAACCTTTCCTGCGAAGGGTGACACTGAATCGTTTCCTCACTGGTGAACAGGGGTGCTTCCACATCATTGATGGGGCCTTGGTTTCTGGGGTAAAGTGGTGAATCCATGTCTCATCGCCTGTGATGATCCTGAACGCACGTACCGCACCAAGTGATAGAGGCTGATTCCCATTCTTGCGCTCTTGTGACCCGGGGTCAGGTTTCTCAGTACCCCTCTTACAGACACTTTCCGGTAGCCCTGGAGCACGAGGGTAGCCTGAGCACGGCCGATACATAGTGCATCACTAGGTGATATCTCCAGGTTTTATTTTTGTCGTTTTCTCAACCGTCCTCCGCTCCCCTCCGCTTATTGTCTTTTAAATACGCTCTTGTTTAGAACCTGCAAGAGGAAGTTGCAAATTGCCCATTGCATGCTATACATTTCTCAAGCTCCCAGGCCTCACATAAGATGTTGCTATCAGTGATTGGGCACAGATGGCGAATCGGTCTGAAGAGGCAGATTGACTTCTGCATACACCCCTCAATTACCATTTGCTTACCTCATTAATGCGAAATAATTATGCGGCTCATCAGCAGCCAAAGCCGGTGTCATTGACCAAAAAAAGTGGTACCAAAATCTGATGATGTCGCCATGGTCTTCCATGCCATCAGCAGTGGACGGTAAGATAGTAATGGGTGATCATAGGCAATAAACAATACATTAGAGGAGGCAGTGGTAGGTATAGTGATTGAGTTTTAGCAGGATACAGCTAGCTTTAAAAAACAGCAGTTGGTAACACTGGGCCACGCCCGCGGCGTCCTGTATTACTCCGCCAGTCAATCAAAAAGTAAACGAAGTCAGCTTTTTAATGTTTCACCTGATTAAACAATCCAGGTATTAAAATTCTAGAGCTTACAATCTTTCATGTGATCAATTTCTTGCCTAAGTAACTAGAAAAGTTAACAGCAGACTACTTTTTGGCGTGGAGGAATTCTGCGTGGTGGTCCTGAATGTGGGCGGAGCTTCACTGCAGACTTGGTGTATCTGACTATTGTGATAGTGATAGCTCGTGGTAGTGGTAGTTATGGAATGATAAAGGACGTTACTACGAATGGGTCATTTGGCAGTGTAAAGGCCTTTGAGTTGAAGGCCGTTTTAGTAAAGACATTTATGTCAACGGCCTTTAGGTTGAAGGGGTGTTTTATTTTTTATTTTACTTTCTATGTTCCCCTTCCTTTCAATGACACACCTACCCATTAGCATACAGTCATAAGGCGAAGTATATGCTAGGTTCACCTTTGTTATTTATGCTTTATATTATTTTCTTTCCTAGTCACGTGGGTTTTGAGACTTTTTCTGGGCATCGGACTTCGTTGCCGTTGAACCATATAATGTTTTCGCACTTAAAAAAGAGCAGAGTCTGGACCTGTGTAGAAAATGGAAAAAAGAAACCGAGAAGGAATCCTTCTATGGTAGTGCCTTGCAGCTGGAAACGAGACCAAGGTGCATTAGAACGCGAAGCTACAAAAATAAATTGAACCAAGGCGACACACATGTTAGTGTGTGATCGACCGGAAGAAACAATTTAAAGTAGTTTGCTAGAATGTTGCAGTATCCATCTAGATGTCGAAGCAGGCACAGTAGTTTTTTTTTTTTTTTTAATGCGATGTTTATTGCCTCAGGGCATAAAACGGCATGTAATGATAAATGAGGATGCCTAAATAAATGAGTAAAGGTTCGCTGATCTAATGAAATCGAGCAGTGAACGATGATGAGGTCCTTGTGTCCAAGCGGTTATGACGCACTGTTCTCGGGCGAAAGACCCGCTGCCGCCAGGTGCCGAATTCTTGTAGGCTTCAGCGCCGGGCAAACCCACAGCAGGTGGTGAATGTCGGCCTCAAGATTTCTGTTCTTGCAGACTGGACACCCGGGGCGGGGAAATACACCTTCAAATTGCGGCCACTTTCGTGTAACGGCTGGAGTTAGGGCAACCCCGACCCGGATCCTCCGAAGCGCAACCTCCTCTGCACGGGTAAGACCACGGGGGAGGGTTACCGCACACGGAGGGATTAGAGCACGTGTGCGGCGCCGGAGGTGTTCCTTTTTTGTTAAAAGGAGGGTGGTGTCATCCAGTGTTAGGACTCGAGGCGAAGACGAAGTTGGGGTCACAAGGTGGGTCGCAGAATCTGCACGGCTTTGCGAACTCAGGAGGTCTCGTGGGACCCACTGTATTCGGACTGGCTGCGGGATGCGTGCCGCGAGACGATGGATGTCCTGGCAAATGCCTGGGGTGCGACTGACGCGTCGTAGTAGGCGTATGACTTGAAGAGCGTCGGTGCGGATGACAATGCGAGCCGTAGGTAGTAGGGGAACGGCGGCCACTGAGCATAGTGCCTCTTGAACGGCAAGCATCTCCACACAGAAGGAGGAAGGAGGTTCTGGGAAGCGAAACCTAGACGTTTTGTTGATGGCAGGCTTGCAAGGGCAGTAAATTGCAGTAGTGGTTTCGCAAGCCTGGATGCCTGCGTCAACGTATAAAACGATGGAGCCATGCGGCAGATGGGCGTCTTCTTGTGTAATTCGTTCGCGAAACGACGCCGCCGCGAGGGTAGATGATGGCCGGCGTAGATCTGTTGGTTTATTATCGCTTAGCTGCACAAAATGCCAGGGAGGGAGAACTGGCGGAGGCGGCTGTCGAATGGAGTGCGAGGAAGCATACGCCCTGAGTGCACACGTTGCGTGTGTAAGGTTAGACTTAAGCCGGCGAGCATCACGTCTTTGCTGCACCAGCTCATCTAGAGTATTCAGCTGCGCATGTTCTTGGAGCGCCACGATCGGGGTTATGCGGGGAAGGCAAGTGATGACCCTCATTGCCTCTCGATTTACGGCTTCAAGGCGATCCCACTGAGCCCTCGTCAAATGCTGGAATTGGGCTTGGTACACGAGGCGCGGTTGCACAACCGCCCGCACCAACTGCCTTGCAACATGAGAGCGGGCGCCGCCTGTTTTAGGAGCAATTCGTCTAATCAGACCTAACGCCTGAATCGCTTGCTTTTTAGCTCGAGAAAGCCAAGCAGTCCCTGTTCCTGACTCGTGAATCGTCAAGCCCAATATTTTGACCATCGAACTTTCTTGAAGTGTTGTTCCGGATAGATGGAGACGAATTGGTGTCGCAGCGAGTTTACGGCGTCCCCAGCGGTTGGCAACAGACACATACGTAGTTTTGCTCACTGAAAGCTGAAGACCAATTGAAGAGGCATAAGTCGACGTTATATCTAGGGCTGACTGTAGGGCGGAGGCTTGAGTCAACAGGTCGTGGTGGGTGCTCCACACAGTGATGTCATCAGCGTACAATAAAAACTTAATATCAGTCACTTCATGTAAGCGCCAAGCAAGGGGGATAAAAGTAATATTAAATAATGTTGGCGATAGTACCGATCCCTGGGGCACGCCGCGAAGAGGCACAAAGGATCCGACGGCCTCACCACTGAGGCGTATGGCAAAGTGTCGGCCTTCCAGAAAGGATTTTACAAAATTGCGCACTCTAACGGGGAAATGCAGCATGTCAAGTGATTCCAGGATAGCAGCATGACTGATATTGTCGTACGCCTTTTCAACGTCCATGGCCAGTACGGTACGCACATTGTGGCTGCGTGTTGATGCTAGAACTGATGACGCCAAGACAGCCAATCCATCTTCTGTACCTATGGACGTTCGAAAGCCGATTTGGGCGGGATGATAGAAACCGTGGTGCTCAAGCCACCACGACAGGCGTGTGGCAAGCATCTTTTCAGTAAGCTTGCACAAAGTGGGCGTAAGTGATATAGGCCGGAAATTACCAAGGTCTGTCGGCGGCTTCCCTGGCTTTGGGATGGGGATCACAATAGCCGATTTCCAAGTTTCTGGTACGACGCCTTCTATCCATACCTTGTTGATGGTGGCGAGGAGTTGAGGCAGTAGAGCGGAACTCATGTTCTTGTACACCTCGTACGGAATGGAGTCCGGGCCGGGTGCAGTCTTCCGACGGGCCTCATCTATTGCTGCAAGCAACTCGGGCATGGAAAATGGGCTTGCGATACCCTCGGCGTCGGCTGTAGATGGAAGCCTGTCGACATATGCTGGAATGCCAGCCAAGGAGGCTCCTGCGGTCCTTGGAGGCAACACGTCATACTCCGGAAAAAACTTCCGCGCTGCTTCTCTTGCGAAATCATCCGGAGCTAAGTTAGCAGCGAAGCATGCTGTGGCCGCTGCGTCAGGACGACGAGAACCACGTTCCATAGCGCGAAATGTTCGCCATAAAGAAGCATTCGATGACTGTGTTGAAAACTGGTCACACCACGCATGCCACTGCCTTCGCGCTCTCGTGCAGTGGCCAACGAAGCTGATCTGTTCGCGTCGCCGCGGGTTGGAAACCCAGTCGCGGCAATATTTTGTTGCGAAAGCAACACTACGCGAGTCGCCGAGCCATTTCGCGGAGCTGAGGCAAGGCCATACTGCGCATGCGCGAGGAGCGCTGACGTTACACGCCGCACAGCTGGCGCTCCGCCGCCGTCGCTGCGCGGGTGACTCAGGTGCCGCCGCCGCTGCCGAGCGCTCTCCATCGCCTCTCTATCTCTCCTCGTTGCGTTCGCAATCCTCCAGGCTTAACCAGAGCTAAACCACTGCCAATTTTTTTTGTTTATGGTTTACCCAATTACGTCACCCTCAAGGTCAAGCCGCACACAAAGTGATGAGCCGGTTTGACCTCGTCAGGGCTGGGCAAGATACTTCAAAATAGTATCTTCGATACGATACTCGATACCTTTGAAAATTGTATCTCCGATACCGATACAAGATACAGAACCGAAATCGATTTTCGATACAGATACTCGATACTGTATCGTCGATACCTCGATACATCACTAAAATATCAAATATCGTACAGGTTAAATTACGACTAACGAAGTTTACATAACTGAAATCACTGTCTAATAATACCGGTTATATAACTGGCGAACTTAGGAAATGCACGCGTGGTTTCTGTAACCTTTAGTGTATTTCTGTAGAGCACTTTTTCTGAAAGGACTTATAAACGAATCCGACCGCTTGGATCTGTTGAAGCTCCGCTGTCTGCGCAGTTGGCCTTGTTAGAACTTTAATTTGGACTAAATTTGGATATATGTTGAAGCGATCGCTTCCGTAAGCAGCCTAGCGAAAAATCATTTAACCCAAAGTTCCTCATACGAATCAATCTGTGAGCACTTGGCTATATGAATAAACCTGAAACGTTTTCTATTTTCGGTTCGATACTATAGAGTACTTACCCGATGGCCTGTGCTTTTGATCAAACTAACTGATGCAAGCTCCGTGCGCTTGGGAACCGAACAGTTAGTTTGCCAGTACTTCGATGAAAACTTCTGAAGCTGAAAATTATTCTTGAAAAGCTAGGATGAAAACAACAAGTAAAATGGCTGAACGTTTTTATTAGGCAAAAAGTATTCGTTATGTTTAATTGAAGGTCTTAAGTAACAACATTTGCTCGAACCGCCGGTCCGAAAGATCCCCGCGACGTGGGCTCGCTATAAGGTAGGTGTCGTGTCCGGTCGCTGTGTTGAATGCAGCGAAAGACGCACACGGTACTTTTAGACTTCGTTTATTTAAAGCCGATGAGGGTGCGACCAGCGTCGACCGAGGCAGGAGCCGAACTGGCCGCCCGAAGAAAGGAGGGAGTGGAGAAGCGTCCACGGGAGGGAGTGGCTTCCCAGAACAGGAGGAGGGTGCGGGGGCGCGCCGTGGGGGGGGCCTCTGGCGACAGCGTGCGACGAGGGGCAACTGTCGTGGTCGTTAGGAGGAGGATTGAGTGGTCGTTAGGAGGAGGATGCGAACTGTCGTTAGGCGGGGAATGCGAGTGGTCGTTAGGAGGGGGCGCACACACACAAAAGCAATATGGGGACACAACACTTCCTTCCCCCTTAGAAAGTTGCCTTGTATCGTGCAGGGGGTCGGCGCTCACGCGTGGAGGCGCGCTGGCTTTGTGCGCTCGGGGGAGAAACACTTGTAGGCTGGCTGTTGTTCGCTGTGTCTCCTAGGTCTGTCCTGGGCGAAGTCTCTTCTTCCGGGAAAAGGTGCCAGGCTATGTGGGAAGATGGTGCACGTGTTCCCTCCGCTGGCGGACAGCTCTCAGACGGCGTCGTAAATCTACGCAGCTGGTTGAGATGTCGGCGTGCTACTGTGCCATGTATGTTGACGAGCCAAGAGCGCAGGCCTATGCGTCTGACAATTGTAGCTTCCTCCCAGCGTGGCTTTTTCAGAAACTGTCGGGCGAGGACGCGCTGCCCCTCATTAAGGCTGATTCACACGACGGACCGTTCGCCCGCGGCCCGCGCACTACGTGTGCATACGTCAGCACTTTGAGAGGCGCGCTGGATGCATGGATGGATGGCGGCCGACAGCGCGCCCCTCAAAGTGCTGACGTATGCACACGTAGTGCGCGGGCCGCGGGCGAACGGTCCGTCGTGTGAATCGGCCTTTAAGCGTGCCGCAGCGCGGAATTGCTTTTTCTTCCCGGAACGTCTCTGCCTTTGGCTCGGGGAGGATGGCTGTGAGCTGGGTTCGCATTTCACGCTCGAACATCATTTTCGAGGGGGTCTCGCCTGTTGTGCTCTGAACCGTCGTGTGCTGCTTGAAGAGAAAGCGCGCAAGGCGGCGCTGCAGCGAGCCTGTCTGATCTCTTTCAAGGGCGCGTTTTAGCTCGGCTACGTAGCGCTCGGCTTGTCCGTTTGTCGCTGGGTGGTAGGGGGCCGATGTAACTGATGAGATCCCGTTGTCGCGATAAAACTTGAGGATCTCCGCAGACACAAACGGTGTTCCGTTGTCCGACACTACCTTGCGCGGCAGGCCGAACGTTGCAAATAGTGATCGGAGGTTGTCAATGACTGCTGCCGAAGTCGTCTGTCCCATTTGCCTTATCTCAAGCCACTTTGTGTAGGCATCTACGACCACAAGGAAAGTGCAGCCCTCAATTGGTCCTGCAAAATCAATGTGCAGTGTGTGCCATGGTGTGTCTGGCTTTTCCCATTCTGGGACAGGAGCTTTCGGCGGGGCGCTCCGGCTGCTCTGGCAAGGCTTGCATTCTCGCACCACTGTTTCGATGTCGTTGTCAATGCCAGGCCACCACATGTAGCTTCTGGCACACTTTTTCATTGCAACGATGCCCCGATGTCCGGCGTGGATGAGAGACATAGCTTGTGCGCGTAGTTCTCTCGGCATCACAACTCCGGACCCAAATATGATGCAGCCGCGATGGGTGCTCAACTCTGTAGCTCGCCTGCGGTAAGCGTCGAAGTTGTCCCCTTTGAGTTTATGCACGTTGCCTTGTTGAACAGCTGTGTAAACTAGCCGGAGAGCTGCGCACTTCTGCGTAGATGCTGCAACTGTGCCTGCTGTAAGCGGAGGTTCTGGCAGTGCTTCGAACATCAGAACGTCTCCTGGTGGAAATGGTTCGTCAACAGTTGCGTCTAGTGGCAGACGGCTTAGCGCATCGGCGTTTTGATGTTTGCCGCATATCATCACGCCTAGTGGAGAAAACCAGTTTCTCCCTAGAAGGCTTGATCCTGTGCCCTTCACAACAAGCAGAGGTAGCGTATGGGTCTGGCCGTTGTAGTTAACCTGCACGTTGGCAGAGCCCAATAGTGGCAGATTCTGTCCTGACCACGTTCGCAGGTGCGTGTCGTCTTGTTGCAGGGCGGGTGCGTCAGATGGCCATGAAGTTCGGAACGTGTCCTCACTGTTCAGAGTACAGGCTGCGCCGGAGTCCACCTCGAACTTAATCAGCTGGTAATGTACGCTTACTTCTGTAAAAATCTTCGGTCGCGTGCCGAGATTCATGGTGTTCAGGTCGTACAACACAGATGGCGTTGCTGATGTTGTTCCATGGAGATCAGATAACGGCGTATTCTCTGAGGCGTTGACGCTGTGATTAGGCTGGGAAGGTGACTTTATCTTGGCAAGTCTCCGTTTCGTAATGCATGCTCTTTCGATATGCCCTCGCTTGTGGCAAAAATTACACGTGGCTGACTGGAATCGACATCCCTGGGGGTTGTGTTGGTCGTCACACCGCCAGCAGCGTTGTGCCTTTTTGACCGATTTTACAACAACAGAAGGCTTGCGCACCTGGTTGCTTGTCTGGTGTACCGGCTCGGTGTTCCGGCGAATCCCTCTCTGCTGGTGACCGGCGCTCTCCGCTCGAACGGCGATGTCGTAAGCTTTGCTGAATGTGAGGTCCTTCTCAGCGAACAGGCGCTGCTGCAGTGACTCGTCACTCAGTCCGCACACAAATCTGTCGCGTAACATCACGTCCAAGGGAAGCATGGTGGTGTTAGCAGAAGAAGCTGCGTCTCCCTCCTGCCCGGTAGCTGTTGTCGACAGCGTTCCAAAATTGCAGTCGGCAGCGAGCTTCTTGAGCGCGGCTACGTAGGCGCTCACAGTTTCTCCTCCCAGTTGATGTCGTCGTTGGAAGCGAGCCCGGCTGTAGACCTCGGATGGCCTTGGGTCGTAGTGCTTTTGCAGCGCTTTTACGATGTCGTCGTAAGACACTGCCGCTGGTGTGCTTGGCTGAATAAGGGCGCAGACAGTATCGTAGGTCTGCTCCCCGCACAGCGTCAGCAGGTTGGCCCTCTTCAAGGCTGGGTCTGTGATGTTGTTAGCTTCAAAGTAGAACTGAAGGCGTCCAACCCACGATGACCACGATGAGCCGTTGAATTCTGGTATCTGATTGGGAAACCCTCGCGTAGCCATGGCTTGTCAATAGCGTTGCGTAGCGCGGGTCGAATCCACTTTCTCGTCGCCACTGTCGTGTCCGGTCGCTGTGTTGAATGCAGCGAAAGACGCACACGGTACTTTTAGACTTCGTTTATTTAAAGCCGATGAGGGTGCGACCAGCGTCGACCGAGGCAGGAGCCGAACTGGCCGCCCGAAGAAAGGAGGGAGTGGAGAAGCGTCCACGGGAGGGAGTGGCTTCCCAGAACAGGAGGAGGGTGCGGGGGCGCACCGTGGGGGGGGGGCCTCTGGCGACAGCGTGCGACGAGGGGCAAGCGGTCGTTAGGAGGAGGATTGAGTGGTCGTTAGGAGGAGGATGCGAACTGTCGTTAGGCGGGGAATGCGAGTGGTCGTTAGGAGGGGGCGCACACACACAAAAGCAATATGGGGACTGTTGTGTCCCACAGCGAACAACAGCCAGCCTACAAGTGTTTCTCCCCCGAGCGCACAAAGCCAGCGCGCCTCCACGCGTGAGCGCCGACCCCCTGCACGATACCAGGCAACTTTCTAAGGGGGAAGGAAGTGTTGTGTCCCCATATTGCTTTTGTGTGTGTGCGCCCCCTCCTAACGACCACTCGCATTCCCCTCCTAACGACAGTTCGCATCCTCCTCCTAACGACCACTCAATCCTCCTCCTAACGACCGCTTGCCCCTCGTCGCACGCTGTCGCCGGATGCCCCCCCACGGTGCGCCCCCGCACCCTCCTCCTGTTCTGGGAAGCCACTCCCTTCCGTGGACGCTTCTCCACTCCCTCCTTTCTTCGGGCGGCCAGTTCGGCTCCTGCCTCGGTCGACGCTGGTCGCACCCTCATCGGCTTTAAATAAACGAAGTCTTAAAGTACCGTGTGCGTCTTTCGCTGCATTCAACACAGCGACCGGACACGACAGTGGCGACGAGAAAGTGGATTCGACCCGCGCTACGCAACGCTATTGACAAGCCATGGCTACGCGAGGGTTTCCCAATCAGATACCAGAGTTCAACGGCTCATCGTGGTCATCGTGGGTTGGACGCCTTCAGTTCTACTTTGAAGCTAACAACATCACAGACCCAGCCTTGAAGAGGGCCAACCTGCTGACGCTGTGCGGGGAGCAGACCTACGATACTGTCTGCGCCCTTATTCAGCCAAGCACACCAGCGGCAGTGTCTTACGACGACATCGTAAAAGCGCTGCAAAAGCACTACGACCCAAGGCCATCCGAGGTCTACAGCCGGGCTCGCTTCCAACGACGAGATCAACTGGGAGCAGAAACTGTGAGCGCCTACGTAGCCGCGCTCAAGAAGCTCGCTGCCGACTGCAATTTTGGAACGCTGTCGACAACAGCTACCGGGCAGGAGGGAGACGCAGCTTCTTCTGCTAACACCACCATGCTTCCCTTGGACGTGATGTTACGCGACAGATTTGTGTGCGGACTGAGTGACGAGTCACTGCAGCAGCGCCTGTTCGCTGAGAAGGACCTCACATTCAGCAAAGCTTACGACATCGCCGTTCGAGCGGAGAGCGCCGGTCACCAGCAGAGAGGGATTCGCCGGAACACCGAGCCGGTACACCAGACAAGCAACCAGGTGCGCAAGCCTTCTGTTGTTGTAAAATCGGTCAAAAAGGCACAACGCTGCTGGCGGTGTGACGACCAACACAACCCCCAGGGATGTCGATTCCAGTCAGCCACGTGTAATTTTTGCCACAAGCGAGGGCATATCGAAAGAGCATGCATTACGAAACGGAGACTTGCCAAGATAAAGTCACCTTCCCAGCCTAATCACAGCGTCAACGCCTCAGAGAATACGCCGCTATCTGATCTCCATGGAACAACATCAGCAACACCATCTTTGTTGTACGACCTGAACACCATGAATCTCGGCACGCGACCGAAGATTTTTACAGAAGTAAGCGTACATCACCAGCTGATTAAGTTCGAGGTGGACTCCGGCGCAGCCTGTACTCTGATCAGTGAGGACACGTTCCGAACTTCATGGCCATCTGACGCACCCGCCCTGCAACAAGACGACACGCACCTGCGAACGTGGTCAGGACAGAATCTGCCACTATTGGGCTCTGCCAACGTGCAGGTTAACTACAACGGCCAGACCCATACGCTACCTCTGCTTGTTGTGAAGGGCACAGGATCAAGCCTTCTAGGGAGAAACTGGTTTTCTCCACTAGGCGTGATGATATGCGGCATACACCAGACGCCGAGCCAGAACATGGTTGGTAAACATCAAAACGCCGATGCGCTAAGCCGTCTGCCACTAGACGCAACTGTTGACGAACCATTTCCACCAGGAGACGTTCTGATGTTCGAAGCACTGCCAGAACCTCCGCTTACAGCAGGCACAGTTGCAGCATCTACGCAGAAGTGCGCAGCTCTCCGGCTAGTTTACACAGCTGTTCAACAAGGCAACGTGCATAAACTCAAAGGGGACAACTTCGACGCTTACCGCAGGCGAGCTACAGAGTTGAGCACCCATCGCGGCTGCATCATATTTGGGTCCCGAGTTGTGATGCCGAGAGAACTACGCGCACAAGCTATGTCTCTCATCCACGCCGGACATCGGGGCATCGTTGCAATGAAAAAGTGTGCCAGAAGCTACATGTGGTGGCCTGGCATTGACAACGACATCGAAACAGTGGTGCGAGAATGCAAGCCTTGCCAGAGCAGCCGGAACGCCCCGCCGAAAGCTCCTGTCCCAGAATGGGAAAAGCCAGACACACCATGGCACACACTGCACATTGATTTTGCAGGACCAATTGAGGGCTGCACTTTCCTTGTGGTCGTAGATGCCTACACAAAGTGGCTTGAGATAAGGCAAATGGGACAGACGACTTCGGCAGCAGTCATTGACAACCTCCGATCACTATTTGCAACGTTCGGCCTGCCGCGCAAGGTAGTGTCGGACAACGGAACACCGTTTGTGTCTGCGGAGATCCTCAAGTTTTATCGCGACAACGGGATCTCATCAGTTACATCGGCCCCCTACCACCCAGCGACAAACGGACAAGCCGAGCGCTACGTAGCCGAGCTAAAACGCGCCCTTGAAAGAGATCAGACAGGCTCGCTGCAGCGCCGCCTTGCGCGCTTTCTCTTCAAGCAGCACACGACGGTTCAGAGCACAACAGGCGAGACCCCCTCGAAAATGATGTTCGAGCGTGAAATGCGAACCCTGCTCACAGCCATCCTCCCCGAGCCAAAGGCAGAGACGTTCCGGGAAGAAAAAGCAATTCCGCGCTGCGGCACGCTTAATGATGGGCAGCGCGTCCTCGCCCGACAGTTTCTGAAAAAGCCACGCTGGGAGGAAGCTACAATTGTCAGACGCATAGGCCTGCGCTCTTGGCTCGTCAACATACATGGCACAGTAGCACGCCGACATCTCAACCAGCTGCGTAGATTTACGACGCCGTCTGAGAGCTGTCCGTCAGCGGAGAGAACACGTGCACCATCTTCCCACATAGCCTGGCCCCTCTTCCCGGAAGAAGAGACTTCGCCCAGGACAGACCTAGGAGACACAGCGAACAACAGCCAGCCTACAAGTGTTTCTCCCCCGAGCGCACAAAGCCAGCGCGCCTCCACGCGTGAGCGCCGACCCCCTGCACGATACCAGGCAACTTTCTAAGGGGGAAGGAAGTGTTGTGTCCCCATATTGCTTTTGTGTGTGTGCGCCCCCTCCTAACGACCACTCGCATTCCCCTCCTAACGACAGTTCGCATCCTCCTCCTAACGACCACTCAATCCTCCTCCTAACGACCGCTTGCCCCTCGTCGCACGCTGTCGCCGGATGCCCCCCCACGGTGCGCCCCCGCACCCTCCTCCTGTTCTGGGAAGCCACTCCCTTCCGTGGACGCTTCTCCACTCCCTCCTTTCTTCGGGCGGCCAGTTCGGCTCCTGCCTCGGTCGACGCTGGTCGCACCCTCATCGGCTTTAAATAAACGAAGTCTTAAAGTACCGTGTGCGTCTTTCGCTGCATTCAACACAGCGACCGGACACGACAGGGACACAACAGTAGGCAAATGAAAAAAGCCTCTCTAGAAGAGCACGTCGCAGTATTATACTTGACGAAGGCGCCTCTTATTAGTGGATAAGAATGAAGCATAGCCACATCAACTCGAGGATCTTGTAAATAATTGAGAAACTGAAGCTCCGGTGAGGTGTAGACCAGATGTTAGCGGCCGTCGCGACATAATCTTGGTCTGACAGTTGCAGGCGTACGTCGCCCAACATTTTTTCCCACTCTTCATCAATTCTTCGTCAAAGCTTTCGTCGCGAAATCACGGTGCTTCCCGGGCGCAAACCTGCGATTAAGGAACAAAATTTTCTTGATAACTATCTTGATAACTAACTTGATGTTAATTTGTTTGATTGTATTTGCTGTAACCTACTGATTTGCGCGAGCCATATTTTTGTTCACATTTTTTGTTACTTGTGACTGCTGTTCTTTTGTCATTTTGTCTATTGTACCCCACTCCCCTCTGCAATGCCCTCGGGCCCTGAGGGTACTGAAATAAATAAATAAATAAATAAATAAATAAATAAATAACCTTCATATTTACAGGGGAGAGCGTACCTAGCTGTTATGAGCGCTACGAAGCCTGGCTCCTCAACCGTCGATAGCGAATGGAGACCGCCCACCACAAACCTAACAGTTAGGTTATCCACTTCGGGTCCAGACAGTTTACTCCAGGTAGAACAAAACAGTTTTGTTTGGAGCATTTTCTCGTTGGCGGTGTCAGCTTTCCTCTTTGTGGTTGTTTTTTCCAGCCTTCTTTGCACACTTCGAAACTTTGCAGCTCCAGTGGCTTGCAAAGGGACATATATCTGCCTACAGATAGAAAGCGGATAGGAGATAATGGTGGCTGGTCAGCAGGGGCGTATAAGATATTGGGGCAGTACCCCAAAACTCACAGCTGCGCCTTATCCAACAGACACCGTCGTATTATGCCCTGGTTGTCCTTGCTTAGTTAATTTGGAACTTTGATCCCGCGCCAGGCTTGTTTACGTGATAGTCAGCTTTGACTCAAGTATAACTCGTACTTAACTGCCAGCAAGTTGTATCTGTATGAAAAGAATAGCGACCTCATCAGGCTAAAACAAAATTTCAAACAACATAATTTGACGTAATTTTATCTTTCTTTTTTTTCGCTCAGCCGAAATGTCCAGCACCTAGTTTCATCCCGTAAGTGGCAGTTAAAATCCCAAAAACAGTAAAGCTATGAAAGTTTACGTATACCTTAAGGTGAAACTTGAAATTCGAGGTGTAGGCACCGCTGATAGTTGTTTTACAAAATTAGCACATGGCCTTGACTTTGTCCCCATCAGATGATGTGACAGTGAAATATTTTCCATCCAAGATGGAAGATGGAAGTTCGTCAGCCATAGCTGGTGCTTATCCGTGCGTAACGCGGCGAGGTCTACTGGCGTATACCGCAAACTAGGAACACGTGCGAGCAGTCGCACTGACATGGGACGGCGGACAGTCGGACGGCGCAGAAACGCCGATCCAGAAGCGGTAGCTTGGGAGTTGGCTGAAAAGCAGCGAAGGTGCTGCCACCCGTCTTGTACTACCACCTGAGCGAGGGCTTTTACAGCTTTTTTTTTTTTTTGTATCGGGTATCGTAAAATACACGATACACTAAAAATGTATTTTCGATACCGATACTCTAGTTTTCAGCACGCGATACCTAATACCGATGCACAAAATGTATCGCAAGATAGTATCGAAGATACATGTATCTTCGATACTGCCCATGACTGGACCTCGTGAAATATAGTGCTTTCGCGTTAAAAATTCTCAGGTCGGCGGCACCCTCTGCTACCCCGTTCCTATAAGAGGAGCTCTCAGCGTCCATCCAACATCCATCCAGTGTGTCAACTCCTATTAAAGGATTAAATATGGAACAAATACTTACTAGCGCACCCAAAATGAGCTCCTTTAATTCTGAGCTGTGTTTACAATACGTAATTATTTTTATTTCCTGTTATATTGTGTACGGCCGAGTGTCTGGGTAAAATGTTGCCGTGTGAGCCCGCTGGTGCGAGAATTCATTTATGGACATCCACAAAATGGAGGCACGAACAAGCACAGTCATGTATCGCTAAGGAAAGAAAGCGCGAATATACAATAAATTGGTCTGACAAGGCAGAGTTCCGTGATGCGCGTATAGAGGTGACAGGTGCAGAGATCCCACGGCACAAACGCACTTCACAGCACGTGCGAGCAGATCGTTGCATTGGATCGCGCTGTGCTGGAATGCAACGCTGACGCACTAGCATTTTGACTGAAATTTAAATGCGCAGAAAGCAGACGCTGCGAGTCTCCTGATGGTTGGAGAACGGATGCCCTGATAGCGCTCGTATAACTCTATGAGGATACACGTGCGTTACAATGGCGTATCCGTATCCTGTATACACCTCGATATACGAGTTCCTGATTCTCCGCTGTCAGCCTTCACGTAAGGCTTAAAAGCATACTGCTGGCAGGTTCTGCGTTTTAGAAGACCGCTGGTAGCTAGCATTTTAGTTTGCGTGGTCGTCATGGCAAGCGTAGCAGGGGGCGGCAGAAACTTAGGTGGGCGGATGAGATTAAGAAGTTTGCGAGGATACGGTGGCTGCAGCTGGCAAAGGACAGGGTTAATTGGAGAGGCATGGGAGAGGCCTTTGCCCTGCAGTGGACGTAGTCAGGTTGATGATGATGATGGTCGCATAGACTAAACTCAGAGCCAGATGCACCAGCTAAACGTATCCAAGTTTATTTTTTTTTTACAGATACCTCCCTAGGCAAGCGAAACCAACTCAGTGCTGTTGGGTGTTGTGTAGCCTAGTCTGCAATACTTTTTCGTTCTCAAACTTGGCTATTTAGTAAAGACTAATTAGCTGACTTGTTAAATATTGGCTTCGGAAATAAGTGTCAACACGGAAGTTGTAGATATTATTTGAAAAACAGCAGATTGAAATACTTACAAACGAGGTTCTATTTACGTAGACAGTTTTACCGACCTCAAAAGAAAGCCCGACAACGCATTAGCTGTTGCTGGCACTTTTCTGGCTACTGCAAACGCAAAGATGCGTCTGGGAAAGCAATCGGAGGGCGCTCCGATTGTGAGCAGACTGTTCTCAGAGAGCGCGTCTTGGGACGCTGAAGTAGCACAGCTGTTTGCCGGCTTTATATTTAGGGTGCTAAAAAGACTTGCGTAAGTGGTAGCCGGCTGTAAACATTTCATACTGCTTCTTTTTCAACGCGATGTACAAATTCCGAATTGGCATGGTTTTCCCGAGGCCACTATATTAATAAAGTTCGCTAATTAGTCTTCGGCGATTACCTTTTAAGGACGAAACAATGTTACAGACTAGGCCACATAACTCACAGCAGAGTCCCACGCATAGGAAACTCCTCCTTTTTTTAAATCTTTGTTCCTTTTATCAGGGACACCTGGTATAGTGCTTCGCGTTCTAGATTGTAAATGTTAGTTTCCATCACTTCGTGCTCAAACTGCGTTTACGGCACACTGTCCAGGCTTTAGTTGACAATTTTCTTGCATTATGAAATGTAATGTCCCAGCCTTTTATGTGTGTCCAATTTGCATGTTTGACGTCTGAGTGTGATTTGAGCATCCGCCTCGCATGCGGCAGGTGCGAGGTTCGATCCTTAGTCGCCGAGTACCCACCGGTGATACATTGGCTCAAGCTTTCCCGTTGCATTGTGCTAGGCATCTTTAGGGTGAAGTGCTCGGGAAATGGGTCTTTGACCCCACCTTGAGTGGATGCAAACACATTGTGCCATGGTGCTCTGTGGCCACCGGTGCCCTTGCACCATAAACATTCACCATCAGTAGCAGCATGCACGGTCGCGTGAAACGTGCGCACATCACTAGCTTAAACGAAAATTGGTTACTTATCGGTGGGCACCTCAACCGCGCCATAAGAGCAGCTGCTCACTGTTGCAGAGCGGATGGGAGAGTGAAGGCCACGTGACACGTGCGCCTCGGAGTGACGTGCACTCCACGGTGGGTGTTGCAGCGCTCGCCTCAAAGATGCGCGATGTTTGAAAGGCGCGCGTGATGGTCAAATTTGTTGAGCTCCACTCTGAACACGAATACTCCTACATTGGAGTAAAAAAGCAGTAAGGTGTCCTCTAGTGCACTCCCTTTCACAACGAGTGCAATAGAGGACAGCTTATACCCCCTTTTTACTCATTTCTGTTTAGAGTGTACAGCGCCGAGGGTAATCGCGTTTTCGAAATTCTAAAAATTGATGTGGCTATTACTGACGGCCAGCTATAAACCATACGCTTAACAATAACAGTTAAAAATAAGCTAAAGTCGGATATAACTCGAGAACGAAGCGGCTAATGCCCTTCAAAGGCGGTCCTCCAGCCAATAGCGTCGACCGCTTCTTATAACATGGCGGTTAACTCCTTCTGACCTGCTAGTGTGAAATCGCGGGAGTGCCAGATGAAAAGGGATTAACCATGGTTTAATCGGATTAAGCACAATGTCATGAAAATCGGTCGACGCCTTTAGCTGAAAGGCCCCCTTTGAGGGACATCTGTCGCTTCGTTCCTGACTTGTATCTTACTATAGTAGAAATGAGTTAACCAACTTAGTTAACATGATTCGCTTGTATTTGGGATGTTCGCCAGCACTGATATTACCGTATGCGGCGGAAGCTATATTTATACCTCAAAAGCCTAATAACAGTTTGCAGGCTGGCTTGTTGGCAATAAGTAAACATGACAAACAAAAGTGAAAAGTAGTGGCTGGCTACCCTGAAACACATTTTGTGATATCTTATAAGGTATTGACGTGATGTGCTCTAGATGTTTCGCAACTCTTATCAGTGTTGAACAAGCGTTTTTAACCCCAATACATATCGTAGATGTAAATGACGTAGTTGCGTCCAGTGGGCAGCTGTATCCTTACATGTGTTTTTGACAATTCTAGATATATCCAAGAGACAATATCAGTGTCTGAAATGCAGCCTTTTATGGATTTACAAGTAATGTGTACGTTTCACAGGATAGCGATGTATGCTCAAAAAGCACCGAGTGGTAGTGGTGACAGAAAGGTGTAAGAAAAATGGTTGAGGCTTAGCTAAGGTTAAGCCTAGTCAGATGCGAAGCATATTGATGGCTAGGCTTGGTAATACATGACTTTCCTTGGTTGAATACTTGGTCATTTTAATACAACCACTAGAAGCCTTCGTCGTGGGGGAAGACAACGGCATGGCTACAGCGGAACGCCGACTAACCCCGAGACGCGCGTTGGGTGAGCGCCTGGATTGCCACGGAAGCCGCGTCCGCCTGCCAGGTGGAGCGAGTGTTTCACCTACACCGAGTGTGAACGCGCGTTCGAAATGCGCGGGAGTGTGACGTCACCATACCACGTGATTCACACGGCGTGCAACCGCAGCGACGGCACAAGTTGGAGCCCCGTCTCTCATCTCTCGTGACGTCATTGTGTCACGTGGTGTGACGTCATGTATCACGTGATTTGGAGGCGCACAACCACAGCGACGGCGCGAGCCCCCGTTTCTCCACTGTCATGACGTCATCGTGTCACGTGGTGTGACGTCATGTATCACGTGATTTGGAGGCGCATAACCACGGTGAAGGGCTGAAGTGGTAGCTAAAGTAGTATGCTTCGCATAAAAGAAGCAGGCTATGGGTATACTGAGGGTGCTGTTCTCGGCTACTCGAGTGGTAGTGGTGACAGAGAGGGAGTGCTGTTCTCGGGTACTCGCGAGCCAACCGCACAAATCTGGCAGCCATCGCTTCGCCCTCGTAGCTGTGTGCTCCACTGCGAACACGGTGTAAGAATATATTTACACCGTGACTGCGAACAAGTTTTCTGACAGAAAGAGAGAGAGAGAGAGAGAAAAAAAAACTCAGCGGTTTGCTTTCGCTTTCAAAATGCGGCCGTTCCGGCACTCATGGAATCAAACCTGTGACCTCGTATCTTTGTGTTCGGCCGCAAAATGCCGCGTCCACTCACTGCTGCGCCCGACGGGGCAGAGGCCTAGGTGTCTTGGTTTCATGCAGAGTACACATGAGCAGTGACAGGCGAAGCAGGTGAAAAAGAAGATTTAAGCAACGCTGCATATGTGTGACCTCATCTGGAGTCCTCACGCAGATGCGAAGCGCAGCGCTCGAAAGGTTTTGGAATAACGTGGACGCCGAGATCAAGTTTGCAGTATTCTGGCGCCTTGAATATAGGTATTATGTACACGTGATTGCGGCGATAAAGGAGCTCTGTTGTTTTGTTTTCTTTTGTCTCC
Organism: Amblyomma mixtum; assembly: GCF_055824585.1. Classification (NCBI taxonomy): domain Eukaryota; kingdom Metazoa; phylum Arthropoda; class Arachnida; order Ixodida; family Ixodidae; genus Amblyomma; species Amblyomma mixtum. Next base: position 53,015,030 of record NC_143016.1, on the reverse strand, counting down.
GTTCGTCTCTCCTCGGTGCCAGCATCCTTCCTTTGAAGTGAGTGCGTGTTCGCGCCCGTTTCTTTTTCCGCCTTCCTGGTTTTGAGAGCTTTATTTATTTTTTAAGGTCCCGCGAAGCCTCTGGAGTAAAGGTCACGGGCAAGCCGTCATCACGAAAACGCTTTCATGATGGGTAAGAAAGAGCGGCTGTGGAATGCGGGAAAACAAAGACGTGCGTCTGCAACTTTTCCATGAATGAAATAAAGTCCTTCCGCTAGCATGGCTGAAGCCCTCACCTCTATCATTTCATTTCTCCAGTCTGCCTGCTATCCCTTTATTTCCGCTGCCCCAGCTCAGGTGCTTCCCGTAGCGATGTCAGATTCCGGGGCTAGCAAAAGTCTTTTCCTTTCTTTTATTATCATTTTTTACTACTGTACTACTACTACTTCACTCATCTATGCATCAATGCAAGTGGAACTATGCACAGGAGCTTTTGGATTGCAGTCTAATAATGATTAACGGATTTTTACATGCCGAAGCCGAGCGAGCGGATATACGAGGTATACGTTGTAGAAAGCTCTGGCTTAGTTTTAACTAACTGAGGAGTTCTTCAACGTGCATTGAAACCTGAATTAGAGCGTTTTTTTTTTCTATTAGAGCCAGCAGTCAGGTACTACAGTATTTAATCTTTCGATCATGGTTTCACTTCTTACAGACGGTTAACACACGCACGTCCTTCGAATCTATAACTGAAACTTACTGATTCCGCCACTTACCGCGCGCACTGAGCGCATATCCCGAGAAAAAGTGCGTGACCTCGCTAACTTCAACGACGTCTCCAGGTGCTCTTGTTCACGCAGAGCAGCGAACAGTTTTCTCCCTTACGCATGAAGTAAGCGCGAACGTGGAAAATTTCTCTTATGGCATCAGATTCGCATTTCTCGCTTTTAATTTTCACATGTAGGCATTATGGCCCTCCGGCGACTCAGTTACTTCGTTTGTTTTCTATTTCGCATCCGCACCAACTCGCTCCGTATTGTTATCGTCGACTTTTTGCGCACGCCTTTGTCATCCCAATACTCTATACATATAATAAGGGAGTAATTATTTATTGACATCCACCCGAGAGCCATACGGCTACAAAGGAAAGCTGTGCAGCTTTCTCAGAAACTTCGCAGTTAAAGAGAAATTCGTCCTGGTCCGGGGCTCGAGAACCCGGGACCACCGCTTCACCGGAGCAGTCGCAACTGAGCTAACCGGGCCGGCAAGCTTCTGGTAGGGCGAGAGCGAATTGATCAATAACTCCAAGTGGGGACAGTGTTGGTCAACAGTGTGAAATTTCTGCGAAGTTTGAGAAAGCTGTACAGCTTTCCTTTGTAGCCGTATGGCTGCGCTTGGGTGGATGTCAATAAGTAATTACTCCCTTATTACAAATCTACTCCACCTTGGGGGATTCCCCTGAACATTTGAACAGCTTTAACATATATTTCCTTTCTCATTAGATGTCCCTTGGACATGCTTGAAGTTCGGCCGGCGCCGCTGCAGTCTCGTACTTCCATTTCACAGCCTTTTGCATTTCTCGGGGGACAGACAGGGCATAACGCCATCTGTATTCACGTACACGTTGTTTTCATACAGCGTCTAATAAAACGCCTACCGCGGTGGCTGTTAGTGGTCATAGCTCTGATTAGTGGTGTCGCTACCCTGCTGCGTAGTCCAAGGTCGCGAGATATATCCCTGCCGCGGCGGCCGCATTTCGGTGGACGCGAAACAGATAAGACGACCGTGTGTTTTGCAGGGCCAGAAGACGTGAAATAACCCCAGGTGGTCGTAATTATTCTGGAGCCCTCCACTACGTATACACAGTGCCCTTCATGACACACGCGCAACTTCTGAACGTGTACAAAGACACTGATGAGAATGTCATTCAATTTTGATCTTGGTAAAACTCAATTCTATAGCTTCTTCTGGTTATGTTGATGTTTGTCTGGCAGCAAGACGCTCCTATTCTGGGGAAATTGGGTTTAACATTAAAACGTTTATTTTCCCCGCCACTTGATTCAAGCCCGTGACGTGACCGAAAGGGACTCTGTGAGATCACCGTTTGGAAGTTAAGGTGGTGCAGCATAGCCTTACTGATCCTCGCGAAAAAAAAAAAAAAATGTCGATGCATCACTGCTTGCTTGTGAAAATGGCTAATGATGCTCACACCTGTATGTATTTATTTTTAACCTTATCTCCGTTTTGAGTGAAATTGCCGTCATATACATTATAACGTGGTATTGAGTCGATACGGCCGAACTTCGATTTTTCTTCACTTTCCTTTGAGCCCAGTGCCCATGCAATATAGACTCCATTACACACTGCTGGGTAGTAAAAGACTCGGTGGCTTCACGAAAGAACCTCCGCAAAGATCAGCACGGAGCTGTTTGTCGCGCGGGAACTGTAAACGTTGGTTGCAAGAAACATTTAAAACTCTCCAGTTCTTCCGTGCAACGACTTTCAGCGTAACTTTCTGCATTAGCGGGGAGATCGTATTTGTAACAGTAGTCGACAAAAATGCGAGCCGTCCTCTTGCAAGACGGCACAGCTTTCTCTCCGCCCCATATATACATTTCAATTTATTTTTGTTTTATTGTAGCGCAGATTACCTTTTCCTTATCAGTCTCATTTTTGTTGTGGTTCCTATGCAGCCCTCCACTGCAGCTTATTTATTACGGTGTGGAATCTCGTTAATTCGAACTCCCGGTTTTTACGAATCGACGCTCTGGTCTCGTCGGTATCAAGTATATTAAACAGGCTTCTCTTTATTCGAACAAATTTTCAGTGTTCTTCGATTTCAAATTGAGGAGAGTCGACTGTACACTCGCCTCACGGGCAGGCTCATGAGTATGAGAAGCTCGTGCGGAGGGTGTGAGCCTCGAAGACATCAACCTGCATCAGCTCCGGCGCCCTGCAAATGCGCACGAGACGTGGCCGCAGTGTGGCGGTGATCGCGGCTGCACAAGCCACGCCCGGAATGCAAACAGCTCGACGGCGGCGGGATTAGCGCGGGGCCGAGGGGCGCGCCGGGGAATTGCGCAGGGGGACTTTTGCTTCTCCCACGTTCACATCCCGGCTCGAAGGCGCGGTTCCGGTCGCTGTCTGGTCGGCGCCCGAATGCACTTGCCCGTCCACTGCTACTGGCCAATGGATGTATGAGCAAGTATACACTTGTGGGCAAGTGTGCCAGTGAGTACACTTGGACCCGACATTAAACGTGTCATTATAAGAAGCCGGCCCGACCGCTTTCTCAGCCTAATGCGTCTTGCGATGTGGTGTCGGAGTCAACGAACGTTTTAGCAGGCAGCTGTAGGGGAAGCGGAGGAACAAACGACCTTGAGAACGTATACTCATGTGAGGCGATGCCGACAGACAGGCGCTTGTGAAATCGGCGCCGCGAACAACTGGAGGTGCGCCGTTTGAGCTGTGTGCACTTAGTAAACACCTGAAGATTATAAACAGAAGTGGGCGGAGTAATCAGTGCATATAGAGCAGTCCCGATCGCTGTCTCGCCATGGTGCTATAGTACACTCTCTACTTTCTACGCTATAGTGCAAACGAGGTTCAGTATTTTTGTTTTTGTTGCTTTTCCTGCGGCTGAAAAGCATAATCATGTCGTATGTTTGCAGAAGACAAGTATAGTGTAAAAATCGTGCTTATAGCTTTGGCGTTATGGAATCTACAGTATTTTTGAAAATCATACCGTAGTGAAGTGTCACAGATTACTGTCTTCAATCCTGGCGAAGTGAAGTGAAGTGTGTGTGTGTGTGTGTGTGTGTGTGTGTGTGTGTGTGTGTGTGTGTGTGTGTGTGTGTGTGTGTGTGTGTGTGTGTGTGTGTGTGTGTGTGTGTGTGTGTGTGTGTGTGTGTGTGTGTGTGTTTTCCGGAATCTTAGTTTCCGCGCGTTTCGCAATCCATCGCAAATGCGGCCAGAGCAAATAACTACAACTTCTGCATGCAGTCTGCGGTATGCGAACCCATTTGCATAAGGAGAAAAGCAAAGGGCGTGCCCTGAAATGAGCGAGTTTCGCGCGAGGTTCGCTCACTCGCTCAAGCGCACAGGCAACAACATATATCCATTCGCGACCTCGTCGCTGCTGGCAGCGGGGCGCCAGTACACCCGTTGAACCCCCGTGGTCCTTGGCGTCCTTGAACTCGCAGTAATCGACCCCCTCTGAGAAAAGCCAGCCGGTCGGGTGAAAGCGCGCGCGTTCTCTTGATGATCAAATCGCGTCGAGAATGTGGCGCGCGTCACGGCTTGGACACTGCCGACAGCTGTATCGCCGGGTCTGGGACGTTTTGTTTGCGAAGCCGCCGAGGGAGCGAAGCAGGCTCTCAGGCGCGCACCGTGGGATTGATTGGGCGCGCGCGTGCGCGAGGGAGCGTGGAGAAATCAGCGCGAGCTTGCGTGTGCGCGCAGATATGCGCGTGTTTAGGCGCCTGTATGTCGCCCACACGACGACATCGCTGCGGATGACTGCTCGCATCACGGTTGGAGAAACTGATGTGCAAAGCACCCCTTGCGTTAGGCGGGAGTGTATTAACGGAGGATCGAAAGTATGCGGCTACAGGGTCAGTACAAGATTTAAGACAAGGACTGAAAAAAATAATTGTGATATGAAAGTGGTTGAGATTATGCGAATTATTTACATTACTCTCCAACACGGCATGAAGTTGGAAGAGGAAACTGCGCGCACGAATGTTTTTTCTCCACTAAAGGTTAAGAATGGTTAAAAATTCTCCTTACACTGTCTGTTAATTATTAAGATGGCGACAGGGCACTAGAATTATTTTGGTTATGATCATTAGAGTATGAAAATAATAGAAATGGCTGTACTTCACGCGGTCTTTTTAGAGATGGCAATGTGGCTGACTGTTATAATCTAGATTTCAAGCACAGAAACTGGTCTCCAGTATTCGTCTCGAGCGCAAGTGAGGCAAACGTACCTCACTGGGAACTATGCTTCTTGGAAGCAAATGTTGTTTATCTGCTGTTCCCGCTGTTCATTGGACAACCGTATTTCGCAAGAGGCAGGTCTAGTCAGCAGCTGCGGCAGTGCGCCCCGCTATTCCGGCGCCCTGCGATTCCCGAAAACTCTGCACATGACTTTCAGGGCAGAGAAAACCACCGCAAGGGCTGTTCAGTTCAGTCTGGCCATTCAGGAAGTCGCATGCACAGGAATTAATGGAAGCCCGTGCGCAGTTTCGAGGGATGCCCGGCCGCTACACGAGCGGCTCGTGCGTGTTCCCGATCCACCAGCTGACCAACTTCTCAGAGCGACGCCCTCTGCGCCAGTCGATTCCGATACTAAGTAAGAAGCAACGCAGAGCTCTACAGGCGTTCTGGGCGACACATCAATCGGCGAAAAGCGTTCCCGGTCAACCTTGTCATTACGCTCTCTCCGCGTCCACGCACTGGGAAGTAGCGAGACAAACCGGGAACAACGAGGAGATCGAGTGAGTGCTGGAGGGAGCACGGAAAGTGTGTAGCACTACTACGCACAGCGCGCAGTCCACGCGTCGCTCAAAGCGAAGCAGGTGCGCGCACTTAGCGCCTCATGAAGGAAACAAACTGGTCGCGCTCGTGATGGAGGGGGATCGATTTTCGGCCCAGGACGTTCGCGGGAAACGACACTCCCCTCCAGTGCAACGATTTCCATAGGGGCGCGCGCGGTAGGAGCAGCAGCAGCAGAAGAAGCAGCGGGCGTTGTGTACACACACTTCCTCCGTCGAATCGAGAGCTGCAGAGAGGCTGCCGCGTGTGTCAATAGATGCCGGACCCGCGCGTCGATGCCGTCCTTCCTTCCTCCATGGAACAAAAAGCGCGGAATCATCAGTCAGCTGGGCGTTCCCGCGCCAACCGTCGCTCCCGCGTTGTGAGGAACGGAGAAAGCGGGAAGCCGTTTAGCTGCCGCTACATCCCCTCCGCCTCTACCCCTCCTCTGCCACTGCTGTCCCGCGTAGGACAAAAAATAAACAAATAAAACTCTCTCGCCGCCTCCGCTCCTGTTGCCGCGGCTGTTGTTCTTGCTGTCGTTCCCGCGTGGTTTTCACTCTGGAGGCCGCGCGCGAGGACATGCGCGAACACGCGAGCGGCGGCGGCGGCGGCACGAGTCTATTTGCAGTAGTGGCGGGCACATTCCGAGCGTGGCGGCGGCGCGGTAACCGTGACGATTCCTTCCTGAAGTCGGGATGCATCGTGTGCTGCTGCTGCTGCTCGCTCGCCGGCCGCGCGAAAAGCGAGCGCGCTGCTTCTGCCCGGCAGCATCTGCTACTCCTGAATGCGCACGCGGCGAGACACCGTTTTTCCGCGTATCTGGGCGTCTAAGTGCGCGCATCGACTCCAGCGTTTATTATTGTATTTTCTTCCTCCAAGAGCGTGAAGTGAAACGTGCGAACGTTTGCTGTTGATGCTGGAAACGGTGAAAGAGGGTGTAAGGACGCGACCACCTGACCCGCGAATGACGCGTGGCTCACAACTCAAGCGCGATGGGTGTCAAGCTGGAATGCACCTGCGCACTTTGGGCTGCCGCGTTGTAGCTAGCTGGGAATGTCACGTATAAGGGGTCGCACAGAATAATAAGTTCAGTAAGGTGAGAACAGTAGAGTAGTTACTGTGTTTGGCCGTCTATGAGAGCTCTGCGACAATATAACTTCCTCGGAAGGCCAGATTTCGACGTCTGTCGGCACCGCAGGGGTTTCACAACTCAAGAACGGAAGGGCTTTTCCCCGTCAAAGGACCCCATTCCAGCCAATGGCGTCGGCCGGTTCTCATGAGCCTGCTATCGTGACAATGCAGGGAGTGGTAGATGAAAGGGGATAGTACCCTCCCTCCATGGTCGGGGATAGTCACCTCCCGGCATTGTCACGTTAGCAGGTGCACGAGAATCGGCCGACGCCATTGGCTGGAATGGGAGCCCTTTGTAGGGGAAAAACCGCTTCGTTCTTGAGTTGTACCCGACTATATCCGCTTGGGACGGGGCTAGGATTCTGAAAATGAACAAAACACAGAAGCTCTCTGCACACAAGGCCCGAGGCTTGTCTAAAAACGATGTGGGGCTCTGATGCTCAAACAAATCAGCCTTCAGCAGTACAGAGTGTTGGGCGAGTTGGTTGTCCTTCACCATATTGTGCCAGCGCGAGGAACACGTGTCCTTTTTCTTTCCGTTCCTTGTGCTTGTCGCATTGTAACAATACGAGGAAATGCGTCTTCCAGCAGCCACTGGGTTGGATGCACTGTACATACATGCTTGACGTGGCCCGTAGACGCTTACACGGCTGCACTTGCGCACTAGCATTGTTCTTGAACGCAGAGGACACAAAGTGAGCTGGCGCCTTCTTTTCTCCCGATAGCGCACTAGTCTGGATAGACCTTGGCAACAACTGGTTCCTGAGCCTCAGCTGCACGGGAAACGGAACACTATCATTGTCCTGCACGTGTTCGCGACCCCGCAGAAAGAGCGTTCTTTGACTTCTCATGAGCAATGCAAAGGCGTGCGGCGCTGAGGCCCTCTGCAAATAAGTTCGCGCCAGCCTTGTTTCAGTGCACGAGTGTTCCGTTCACAATGATGTCAGATCAATGTTCAGAAATGGTTTGCGGCAAATTATCACATTGATTATAGAAATCAGTAATAAAGTTCGACTTACGTAAATTAGGTTGCCCCGAGCTTTCCAACAAAAATCTATCTCAAATGCTTTCACCTAAGACTTGATTCAGAGCGTTTACCAGGGCCGGATTAAGAAAAATGGGGGCCCTGGGCTAATGCGAATCTAGGCCCCCTCTCACTTTCCCTGCACTGACCCCCCTGCCCCCGCTACACCACTAGAATATATTCCCTGTTTCGTTGTAATTCCACCTAATCAAAAACGAAGTGCGATCAATGGGATTCATGAAACAGTAACGCAGTAGCATTAGTTTTACAGCACACAAAAACACAACTTGACTCTTGGAACGTGCGATACGTGTCCGTCAGTGGCTCGACAAGCACTCCCCAACTGATTAAGGTAAACGAAGTTATACATGAGGTGGGGGCCCATCTCCTCGTTCTGATTTTCTCGCTTCATACGTGTCGCTCAAGTTCCATTGCCCAGGGTTCCATATACTAAGCAAGTTAGAATAAATGGGCCCCTTCTCCTGCTGTCCGAGGTGAGGCCCTGGGCTGCAGCCCCCTTAGACCGCCCCTTAATCCAGTGCTGGCGTTTACACACAGGGCGCGAAGGCAAACTGGATGTTTGCGCATTAAGAAGAGACAGAGACTTGTGTTCGTTTTCTTGCGCATTGTCTTTATAAAACTCGGTTGTGTGCGAACTGCTCAGCCTCTGCTACATAGCAGACACCAGTTAGCGTAGACTTCTCAGCATTATTCCAAAATAAAATGCGTTGGAAGTAGGATGGTTTGTCTTCGTGAATTCGTTGGAATTAGACCACGTACGCCATAACAGGTTCAAGACAGCCTTTGTACTTTGTCATGGAGCCAACGGTGTCACTTCGCGATCCTGGTTAACGCATGCATGATGCAGTGTTTCGATCGAGCACGCCATGCATTTCATGCATGCGGGGAATCTACTAACGAGGGCCGAAACGTCGTAGCAATATATTCACATCTGGTATACAGTGTTTACATCGTCATTTCGTTCTTCAACATACACGTATGGCAGCATTCACTTCCGGGGCTGGGCCCTGTAAAAAAATGTGCCCGGAAAAAATTGCCCCGGAAAAAAAAAAAATGCCCCGTTTGCTGTAGCTTCGGAAGAAATGGGTCTGTTTGAAAAGTAGAGGAAGATGGCCCCATAGGTTCCAAGACATCACAGCCATTGGTATTGCTGGAACCATTGGTTCTGATTATTCCAGCCATCAGAACCCATGGTTCCGATTGCTAGGGTTGCCATCGGAACACTAGGCTAGGCAAGTTTTATTTGGCAATCTAGTTCCGGCTGCACTATGGCTGGTTTCATGGCTGGCGATTTGTTTCCGATTGCTGCAGTTGCAGGTGTCGATAAAATGGGTCACATAAGAAAACGGTATTTATGAAATCAAAAAGTAGAAGCGTGAAAACGCACACCAAATGTAACATGACCACAGCACGATCAAGCGTATCTCAAACGAAGGACACTTGTGAATGTTACTGAGTGCAGTGCACTGATTGTAGTGCGACAGCTACCAACCTCTATAGTTACAACTTGTGGAAATTACTTTGAGGTTTTTTCAGCGGTCGCTTCTGGCACCCTGTCTTGGGATTAATTTTTCGATGACTTTAATCTATTAAAGGACTACTGCCAGCAGTTGCACGAGATATAGTAGGGTATTTTGGTTCAACATAATTTCCTGGAAGGTATAGACGAGTAAACCGAGCGAACGACAAGGTATAATAAATTTCGGGCGAACTCCCCGCGTCTATCCCCCTGAGGCTTGGTGCGTCCAATCGGACACTGTAGATGGAGCTTACAGGACAAATAGTCGTTCCGAAGTCAAGAACAGGAAGCTCGGAAGGATGGTCTCTCACGGCCACCCAACAGTGCGGCCGGTCATCGACTCTTCACATTCTGAAGAAGTAACCGTGACCACGAAGGTGGCTAAGGACCCCGTCGGCGCTCCGCCGCCTTGCCAAGCAATCTCCTCGACTTTAGTGCAGAGTACGCTCCCGGCACATCTTCTGCGTGCTGTTTAACTTACAATGCAGTCTGAAGTCTATTATACAAAACTGTTCGAGAGACGTTTCCACTCTTTTGGCCATTTTTTCCGGCATTCCATTTACTTCGGGGCCTTTTTTTTCTTTGTTCATTTTGTCCTGTACCCAGGACGGCTAGCCGCAAGGCTTTGGTTCCCTTTTCTGACAGTGCAGGATGCCCGCAAACATTCCACAGACCTAAATATAACGCCAGTGCTTCGTCGCCTGCATTCAGCGCAAAAAGGGCGAGTTGGGACTCGCGTCCGAGCACAACCTTGGCTTTCTGCTTAGTGTGTGCGCTAGTGAATCGCTAGTGGAGCGTTTGCGCTAGTGAACTGCACAGATTCCTCTTTGCCGCTATTCCCTTCATGTATGCGTAGTGGGGCTCCCCCCTACGCTAGGTGATCGCAGAGCTGGCGCACAATAACCAGATCCATCACCCGCAGGGAATACACCTGTCACATAAATCATCCAAACGCCGGCCGTAGCCGAAGGCCGCAGGTGCTGCTGAGAAAGCTAGAGGGTGGACGATGACAGCCAAGGTATGGAAGAAAACTGGCTGGGGTGGCTCTAGGGATTCAGGGGAGAGTGGGGCTGGAGCAGGATTTCCTCTTAGATTCACACGGGGTGCTTAGAGGGAGGGAGGGAGAGATGGGGGTGATGACGTCAACGGCCCGCGGAAGCCCCTGCCTCCCCTGCCCAGCCCTCGTGCGCAGCCATGTGACGGAGTGGCGTGGGGTCACTAGCATGGTCCCCGCCACCGCGTCTGGGTTCAATCACCCTATTGACCCCAGCAAGCTCGGACTTGACTGCAACTGACTGTGTTCGGCTCTGCGCGTGGTTAAATCGCTGACGCCCGTCACCCAAAGTTCATGTACCTTTCGTTTTAGAGCGGCTGCAAGTCCTGACCTGTGTGCTGAGGTGCGTTTCGGGCAGAGAAACGGCGCTTGGGCGTACTTTCCTTGCGTGGGAGAGAGCTTTACTTTGCTTTCGTTCGTTCCCCTGGAGTGAGTGAAGACCGCACCGCGGACAGAAAGTCATTGACTTTGCCCCACGGACAAACACGGGCCAGACGCGTGGGTCAGTGGCCTGGAAGCGACAAATCATCGCTGGAAATGACAAGCTTCTAGTCGCGGTAGGTTGTGGTCTGTGGTGCGTCATGGCAGCTCAATTGGCGGGGGATTTAACCCGAAATTCAAAGTACATCTTTCCCAACCTTTGGCAGCGTTTTTCTGTTCTCTGTGTTTCTGTATTTAAAAACATTTTCCTCTCAGAAGTTTTAAGAAATTTTACATTTTCTCTTTCGCTTTTCTTCTAATTCTTGGCTATTGGTTTCTTTCCAACCCATTTCATCTGATTATCGGTTTGCCAACTATTGGAGAGGTTTCTATCACATGGGCTTACTTCAAGAATTACTTCAGGAAATCGGTAAGCGTCCCGCTTGTCTCAACTCTTTGCCGACGTATTGCGATAGCCACATTCCGTCAGAAGCGATGTCGAGCGTCATCGTCGTTGGTTCTTGAACTTACCATAATTATGAAAATGGCTGCAATTTGCTTATTATTCTTTGGCATGCTACCAATTCTGGCTCATTTCACTGTATTGCGCACAATTTTTAAGGCTTTAAATGACTTTCCTAATAGCCCCGGATGAGTACGGCACCATGAACAACTGAGCAAATAAAATTTGTACCGATTCCGCTGTCTTTTAAATTTACCTGAAAAGCGGACCACTGATTTGGGAATATCAGATCCTCCGTAGTATGAGTACACTAACCACCTTCAGAAATCCAGTTCCAGTTCTAGAAAGTTTTTTTTGCACTTAGACACCACGGTCTAGTAGCTCTCCTGTCTGTGTGAATTTTTTACTGAACGTTGTGGGCGATTCCTCTGCGCGGGGACGCACAGGCAGTCACTCGAGGCAGGTCTTTGTATGAAAAGGTTTAATCTCACATCAGGGCAGGGGGGTCGATCGTCGTTGGGGCAGCGGGGTCAGGTGGTCCTTTGGCAGGGCTGGTCCAAGAGCGAGAGCGCGCGGGCCTTCCCGGTCGTGTCTTATGAAGGCTTTCTCCTAGCCTCGCTCCCCCCGCCCCACCACTCGGGAAGAAGGGGTCCGAGGCTACCCGCGGTGAGCGGCGCGAGATTTGACCTGCCCGCGAGCAGACCCTACATCTCCCCCCCCCCCACCCTCAAACGTCCGTCCCGGGGTCCGCCAGTAGGCGTTCGATGACCTCCGGGTCCGGGTCCATAGAGTCGTCGCAGGGGGGAGGGGTGCTCGCCGGGGGGCCGCTCACCGCTAGCTGGATGGGCTCCTCACGAGCCGCCTGGGGGAGCGAGGCGCCTGGCTCCACTGGGGGCCCTGCCGGCAGCGCCCTCCAAAGCTCCTCGGCCGCCGGGGACAGCAGGTCTGGGCGGCTGGACTGGAGGATGCGGAGGGCCGCCTCCTCCGGGCTGACCCTCTGCAGTGGCACAGCGGGGAAAGGTGCTGCAGTCGCCGTTATGCCAGGTATGCAACGCACCGGCCTCATGGCGGAGCCGGTGCACGACAAGTGTGCCGCAGAGCGAGCACAGGCCGGCCCCGCTCCTCGTCGTTTTACAAGCGGCCGATGGCTCCTGGACCGCCTGGGTTGCGGCTGCTCGGCGGCCGAAGCGCCGGCTGGGTGCTGAGGGGTGCCCTGCGCTTGATGATCCCTGGCGCCCTTGCGTTGGCCTGCACCACTGGGAGGTGCTCTCCAGTGGTTAGGCACGTGGTTTGGCTGGCGGTGGGGGCCACCACGGCCGTGGAACCTGCGCCACTCGCGCGGCTCCTGCCGCCAGCCGGGTGGCGCGCCTTGATGGCGGCCACCGTTCGACGGTGGTCTGCCTTGCCTTCTGGAGTCCGAGCCACGGGCGTCGGTCCGCTGGAGCTTCCTAGAAGACACACTGAGAGGGCGAGAGCACTGCGAGTGATTATTAATCGAGAGACACGGGTGCTACCTGGTCCTCAGGTTGTAGCGTCGGTTGCGAACAGCACCGCTACCTGCTCGTCCTCCCGGGGGCGAGATCGCCGCATCGCGCTGATTTTCCACCGCTTCGCAGCCATCGTCCTTGCGAAGGTGGAAAGCCTTCAAATCAGCGACATGCACCGGACCGGCGGTTTCGCCGTTTGTCAACAACCGCAGCTGGTAGGTGAGCGGCGTAGTCCGTGCCGTAACTTCGTACGGCCCAGCCCACTTGTGCGCTAGCGACGCGGCGAAACCGCGCGCTGCGTTACTAAGTGGGTGCGTTCTCTTGAGTACTAAGTCCCCCGTGTTGAAAACGACGTGACGGCGACCTTTGTTGTACTGATCCGCCTGCTCCATGCGCGCGACATCGAGGTTTTCGCGGGCTGCTCGCTGCGCTGCCTCCAGGCTGTTGGGTTTGGGATGCCCCCCCCCCTGCCTTGTGGATTAAGGCAGCTCGTGGTTCCCCTGCTGCCTAAGTGGATTAGGCAGCGACCTTCCAGGACCGTGGGACCACGGTGGCAGCGGCGAAAGTCAAAGACCGCCGAAGGCCGAAGATGCGGCGACGATGGCGGCGTCCCGTGGCCGAGTCGACCCTCGGGTCAACGAACAGAGTGGTGGTGTGCTGAGTGAAAGACAGCAGTGTTTAATTACTGAGCCTCTACCCTCTCCCATCAACCGAGCTGCGGCAGAGCACCACGGCCCAGCGCCGCCCCTGCCGTGGGCGGTATCAACAGTGGCCGCAAATGTCCGTCTGATTGGACGTCATTCTTCGAACTATTTCCCCAGACAGGGATCTGGGGAATCTGTGCGCTATTTAACGGGGTGTTGTTTTGAGACTCCAGAGCACTCCTGTTGACTCCTGAAGACGTTCTCTTTCACGGAGAATCCCTCTCAGTTGCTCTCTTATGTAAATAATGTAAATATTCTTGCATAAAGTTCTCCTTCCTTGATTTCTCTTCGTAACCCCGTCTCCCGCCTTTCTCGTCCCTTCTCCGGCCCGACCACGCTCACCCGATCCTAATAACTGGTGGCAGCGGTGGGATGGAAGCTACGTCTCAACAGTTGAATTGCTCGAGATGCCCAAGTCAAGTCACCGGCTCCAACGGACCCCGGCAGCTACGTGATTGACGGCATCAGCTACGCTTACGAAGACCGAGAGATGGACGCGTCAGGTCACCGGCTCCAACGGACCCCGGCAGCTACGGGACTGACGGCGTCAGCTGTATCTCGGCAGGGTGAGTGCCCGATGTTTGCCATTCGTTTCGCCAGACCGCACTAGCACAGGCAGATGTTAGTAGTGGGATTTTGGATTTCTGGGGAATGAAAAATTTGGCAATTTTTTGTTTTGTTCGCTTCAAGCTCAGACTTGTGTTTTAGGGGGAATTAGCGGCACGAGGTGCGTTCCGCGATGGAGAAGTTCAAGGTAGAGGACCTCCTTGAAATTTTGGAAGAACTGGGCATACCAGTAGACCCCACTAAAACGAGAGAAGCGATTTTGGATGTTATGCGGGCGGAGGAGGTGACAGCCGAGGAGGCAGACGAGACGTGGGAGACGATTGTGGAGCGAAAATCGGAGCGAGAAACGCGAAGGCTTCTCCAGGAGAGAGAGAAGCGAAAGGAGCAGGAAAAGCGAGAGCTCCGAGAGGAGCAAGAAAGAGAGTGGCAGGAGCAGCGTCGTAAGAGACGCGCTGGGCTCGAAGCACTACGTGAGCGAGAGCAGCAGGAGCTCATGCGCAAGATTCAGCTTCTCAAATGGCGAAGGGCTCGAGATCGCTTGAGGACTTTCAGACGAGGCGATAGCTTCAGAGCTTTCCTCGAAAACTTCGAGCGAATTTGTAGTGAGGAGGAGCTTGACCAGGGTGAATGGTCGATGATGTTGGTGGCCATTCTCCCTGGTGACGTCGGCGGCGTATTGGCGCGCCTGTCCGACGAGGAGGTAGACATTATGAAATAGCGAAAAGCGCCCTCTTTCGCTTCTTCGGCATTCGTGTAGAGGGTAGAGGCCGACTCAGACTGTGGTGATGGCAGCGGGCAGCGCTCCCATCAGTGCGTCAGCGACCAACAAACGAACCCCGCTTGGTCCGCTACGCACAAAAGAGTCGCTCAGGAGAGCAGTGACAGGGCAGGGTCAAGCCCAGAAATAACTGCCAGTTCCGTAGGAGCAGGGACCGAAAGTATAGGTCTAAAGGCAGACAAAAAGAGTAACAACGCCGCCAGTCATAGCAAGAGCACCAAGAGTGTTTTGGTAGCAACTGCAGACAGTCAGAAAGAGAGTGACATGGCTGGTTCTAGCGCTGAGACAGTTGCCGCTATGGCAAATGAGGCGGAGGTTCGGCGGAAGAAATACGGTACTGAGCTTGTATGCCGCCGCAATGAAAGACAGCTTTCCGGGAAAGAGCGCCACGGAGAGTTACCAGATATCAACATTGAAGCGCAAAGTCAGAGCGCAGCGTTAGATATAAAGAGCGATGCCAGTGAGATTGTCGCTGGAGTCCAGAATGTTGACGCCGCCCCAAAACGCCAAATTCGGGACAGCGAGCTGTTGGGCTCAGAGGAAACAGCAGAGGTCACGGGAGC
This sequence comes from Amblyomma mixtum, assembly GCF_055824585.1. Classification (NCBI taxonomy): domain Eukaryota; kingdom Metazoa; phylum Arthropoda; class Arachnida; order Ixodida; family Ixodidae; genus Amblyomma; species Amblyomma mixtum. The sequence goes on along the minus strand of NC_143016.1, from coordinate 52,999,782 downwards.
GAGCGGTTGTGCAGGTGAGCTGTCGTCTGGCGCTCTTTGCAAAGCGCAATTGGATTCGCTGCGCGGCGAGAAAAATCGCAAACACGATGGGCCTGCGGGAATTGATGGCACGACTAAGGCGAGGGCCGGCAGCTTAGCACCTATTGGCCACGCGCGAACTTTCGACAGGCAGGGAAAGTCAACGGGTGAGGTTTCCAGAAGACGGCCACGCGTGAAGACAGCTGGTCCGAACACCCCTGCAAGAACGCAAAAAGCGCGGGTCAGGCTTCTGCATTTGAGGACCCGGCGTAATTTGTCGAAATTGCCACCGCGGCGAGCAAAAGTTCGCAAGCGTTGCAATATAGCCCAGCAGACTACGCGTGCGCATGCAGGGCGTAAACGACCTGCTCCATCGAGAGACAGCAGAGGGGATTGCAAGGCATGTGACGCGGGCGGCGTGCTAGAGAGAAGGGTGCACGGTCACCCTACAAAAGAGCGCCACAGAGGACCCGCGAGTCGGAGGCGGACGCAGCATGCAGAGAACCAAGAGAGGGGGAAGCGCCGCTCTAGCACAGGCGGAACTAATCAGCCCCACAGGTTTTTGGAAACCTTAACTGGTAGCCCGGCCGTCCGACCGCGACCTCGCAGGGCGCGGCTGAAGGCTAGGGACCAGTGAATTCCTTGAATCAGATGACCGTGTCTAGGCGTATTCCCGGGGCTAAGTGCTTCATGTATTTACTGTTTGCTTTTTTCATTTAATCAACTGTATAAAGAAAAATGAAAGCAAACCAAGTTTTGAGCTTTTTTCGCCTGAGTGAATTTTGCATTTTTTGTTACTTTCATTGTAATGTTACATTGGCGACTCTTATTTTTAAGTAATCTTTGTAATGCGCAGTTCACTGTAGCGCGAACGATTTCCTTTGTGAGCTGCAATCTCACCCGCGATTACCTTGTCATTTTGTTCTTTGACGGCATCATTTAATTGAGATTTGATGCGAATTGCCGTGCAGCAGGCACTTGTATATAGGTTTAGCTGCGCTGCGAATTGTGAGAGTGCCCGCTGAGGCACGAAGGTACAGCGAAGTAACTCATGGGTGAATGTGGCGCAGTCCCTCGCGTGGGTGCTGCGAGATTACTTCGAGCTGTAATTTTGTTGGGTCGGTTTCGTGGTTTGGCACGTGAGCTTACACTGCTCCGATTACTGTGTGCTAGTGTCCGCTGACATAGAAGCACGAACGAGGCCATTCTTGGCCATTGTAGCTTAGGCAGATGGCATGAGCTCCCAGAAAGGCTACCTTTTATGCCGACTTTAGCTTTGCAGTAGGGTTATCTGCAGTATTTGTTACACGCTAGTGTCCGCTGACGCAGAGGCGCGAGCGAAGCCGCTCTTGGACATTGTAGCGTAGCTCGTGTGAGCTCTTAGAGGTACTACTTTGTGTAGCCGTGTGAAGTTGCGCAGACTGTTTCTTCTGCGAGGTTTGTTGTGCAAGTTTCGCACATTTATGTCGTGTCTGCTGCGATGCAGAACGCAACGAAAACGACATGGGCAGCTGTAGCAGCTGCGAATAGGAATTAGCTTGGGGCAAAATTGAAAGCCTCTGTCTGACTTCTCGGCTGATTCCTGCCTGCCCGGGTGACATCGAGAATCGTCTCAATTTGTTCGACCGATTCTAGACCAATTCTAAATTTCCCTCCGTTTTTTTGAAGTGTCATGCATTATGACAACACTTTGAAGAGGTCCCAACACCTGAACCGTGCATCGGCTTACGCACTTCGTGTTCGTTCAGGAAAATTTTGTTTCTTTAAGATTTTAGAGGGAAGTTTGAGTAATCAGTTTTCTTTGGTTTTGGTCTGGCGGGGCGAGTGGGCAACAGACGGCACTTGCTTTTGCTGTGTGTGGCTTGGCGTTTGTGGTTCCGTTTGACTCGCCTGAAATTCCGAGAGCGGGACATCGACAGCCGATGAAGAGAGGCCTGGAGAAAACGAGAGCCCCCTCTTGCACGTCCTGTCAGCCGAGCTGCGTAGGAGCGGCTCATCTTCCGGACGCATTGTCTGGTGGCGGGGGTGCTGTTGGGTTTGGGATGCCCCCCCCCCCCCCCCTGCCTTGTGGATTAAGGCAGCTCGTGGTTCCCCTGCTGCCTAAGTGGATTAGGCAGCGACCTTCCAGGACCGTGGGACCACGGTGGCAGCGGCGAAAGTCAAAGACCGCCGAAGGCCGAAGATGCGGCGACGATGGCGGCGTCCCGTGGCCGAGTCGACCCTCGGGTCAACGAACAGAGTGGTGGTGTGCTGAGTGAAAGACAGCAGTGTTTAATTACTGAGCCTCTACCCTTTCCCATCAACCGAGCTGCGGCAGAGCACCACGGCCCAGCGCCGCCCCTGCCGTGGGCGGTATCAACAGTGGCCGCAACTGTCCGTCTGATTGGACGTCATTCTTCGAACTATTTCCCCAGACAGGGATCTGGGGAATCTGTGCGCTATTTAACGGGGTGTTGTTTTGAGACTCCAGAGCACTCCTGTTGACTCCTGAAGACGTTCTCTTTCACGGAGAATCCCTCTCAGTTGCTCTCTTATGTAAATAATGTAAATATTCTTGCATAAAGTTCTCCTTCCTTGATTTCTCTTCGTAACCCCGTCTCCCGCCTTTCTCGTCCCTTCTCCGGCCCGACCACGCTCACCCGATCCTAATAAGGCGCTCCCGGAGCCTTGCCGCGTACTGCGAAAGCGGAGGGGGCTCAGGCCCCGCCGCGTCGAGTAGGGCATTCTCTAGCGGAAAAGCGATCTCTCTCCCAAAATTCAAGTAAGCGGGTGTAATACCCACTGACCTGTTCACGGTTGTCCTTGTAGCGAACGCCAGTTCGGACAGCCGCGCGTCCCAATCTCTGTGCTGCTCGGTCGTCTCGACCAGCATGCTCTTCAGATTTCGATTCACCCGCTCGGTTATGTTGCTCTGAGCGTGGTAGGGACTCGTTCTCCTGTGGCGGATTTGAAGCGCCCGACAAGAGTCTACAAAGACTTTGCTTGTGAAATACGAAGCATTGTCCGTAATCAGGTCAGAAGGGAAACCGAAACGAGTGAAAGTCTCCAACAGTTTTTCCCAAATTCGTTCCGACACAAGCTTCCTAAGGAGGAAAACCTCAACCCACTTGGAATAGTGGTCCGTTATTACCAGGATGAATTGGTTTCCGCGCGCGGACCGAGGGAGGGGTCCCATGATATCGCACGCGACCACTTGCCACGGGTAGTTGCTAACTACCGCCTTCATCATGCCAGCGGGCTTGCCCGCCCGAGGCTTGGCTACCTGGCATACCGGGCAGGTACGGGCGTATCCCAGCACATCCTTTCTCATGCCTGGCCAGGTCGCGACACGGCATAACTTGTCGTAAGTCTTACTGCCGCTGCCATGGCCTGCCAGCGCTGAGTCATGGAAGTACTGCAGGAACCGTTTCCGCAACCTTCTCGGGACCACGACTCGGAAAGGGGATGCTATCGCCTCTTCCTCGTCAAGTTGGGGAATATAGCGGAGCAGCAAGCCATCATTGCCCAGCAGATACGCGTCGTACTTGCCCTCAGCGTTGCCCTCGCAAGCTCCTTCAGCACCCGCTGGCAAAGACCGTCTGCTTTCTGGACCTCGATCAGCTCTTCTCTACTGACCGCTACTCCCCAAGACAGATTTCTTTCTGCCTCGCTCCTAGGCAGGCGAGCGGTCGCCGCCACGAGCTGCTGTGTTTCCCTTCCGTCTAGAGCGCTGGGCATCGAGGCACCCTACTTCCGTCACAGAACCGTGCGGGACCTTTGTCCGTCTCCTCTTTCTCCAAACCGGGCGCGACACTCCCGTCCGCCCTCTCCTCCTCTCCAACAGCGGTGACGCCGCTTTTTACAAAGCTGGGCTGCGCCTCTGAAGCGCTTCCGCCAGCATTCCACGGTGCGCGCGATAAAGCATCGGCCACCTTGTTCAAGCTGCCCCGGCGGTACTCGATGGCGTACGCGTAACGTTGCAACGTCAGCGCCCATCTCGCGAGTCTGCCTGCGGGGTTCTTGAGCCTCTTTAACCAAGACAATGCCTGATGATCTGTCTGCACGGTGAAGACCGCTCCGTCTAGGTACATGTCGAACTTCGACAATGCGAACATGATCGCCAGGCATTCCTTTTCGGTCACGGAGTAATTCCGCTCCGCCGATGTGAGCGTGCGACTAGCGAACGCGACAGGGCGCAGTTTGCCCTCGTGTTCCTGTAACAAAACAGCTCCAACACCGTGGTCACTAGCGTCTGTCTGCAAGACAAACTGCTTGTTCAGGTCGGGGAGGCGCAGACTAGCGGTATTCGCTATCGCGCGAGCCAAGGCAACAAATGCGTCACTCTGTTCCTTGCCCCAGACCCACTTCGAGCCTTTACGCAACAGCAGGTTCAGCGGCCTTGCAAGCTCCGAACAGCGCGGGATGAATTGCCTGTAGAACGCAACCATCCCCAAAAACCTCTGCAAGCTTTTCACATCCATGGGGCAGGGGTAGTTCAGAATTGCCTGCAGTTTGTCATCATTCGGTCTCAGTGTGCCATCATCCACGACAAAGCCCAAGAGGTTCACTCTCTTCGATGCCAACTGCACTTTCTTTGGATTAATGGTTAGACCGGCACGTCTCATTCTATCGAGAACGGAATTCAGGTGAATGAGGTGCTCCTCGAACGACTGTGAGAATATCACAACGTCGTCGAGGTACGCCATGGCGTAATTGAACCTTGCATCGCCCAGCACGATGTCCATCAGTCGCATGAACGTGCTCGGGGCGTTAGACAAACCAAACGGGAGTCGAGTAAATTCGAAGAGCCCGCGGTGGCAGGTGAATGCGGTTTTCTCAATTCACCTTCGGCCACCTCAATCTGCACGTACCCTCTGCTTGCATCTAGGACTGTGAAGAACCTCGCGTTTCCTAACGCGTACATCACAGCCTCGATCGACTGAAAATGGTACGCAACCGTAGGCGCCAGTGAGTTGAGCTTACGATAATCAACACACAGCCTGACCGATCCATCTTTCTTCGGTGCTAGAACCACTGGTGACGCCCAGGGACTTTGTGAGGGTCTCACCGCACCGGTATCAATCATCTCGTCAAGGGCACAGTCGAGAAGCTGCCTCTTATGCGCACTTAACGGCCTCGGGTTACACCTGAAAGGGCGCGTATCACCCGTCTGAATCTCGTGCTGAAGCAGGTCGGTTCTGCCCGGTTTCTCCGTGAAGCAATCCGAAAACGGGAGTAAAGTTTCCGCGAGCCTTCGGCGCTGACTACTGGGTCCTGAGAAAGACGCAATAATCGCTTCTAACGGGCCACCGTCTCTCAGCATCTCGAGGGAGCTCCCCTGCCTTTCTGTCGCACAGGTGTGGACACCCACCTTTTGTGCAGGACAGCCGGGCAAGGATGCGCTTTCGAAGGGAATGAGGGGGGCGAGCTGGCTGTAACGATAGCCATTCTCCCCCATGTCGAGCACAATGCCTTCGCTCGAGAGAAAATCCCTTCCCAGAATTACTGGTATCGACAAGCCAGGCAGATATACGAAGCGATGTCTCCGCTTTCTGCCGTCAAAGCGCATCGTAAGACGCACCGCTCCCTTTGCCTTTGCCGCCCCAGCTGCTAAGCTTAACGGGGTTTCGGCCGGTCTGACACGGATGTTACCTATCCGGCAGGCCTCGTACACCTCGTCACCGACCAGTGACAGCGTTGAGCCCGTGTTTACGAGTGCGGAGTAGCATCACCCCGCTAACCGCACTAGCATAAATGGGCTTAAGGTGGCGGTTCCACTGCCGCCATCTTGCGAGTAGTTCATATTCTGCCACCAGGCTACGACACTGATCCATCACTGAGAAAGTGTCTACCCGTCTTGCCCCCAGCGAACCGAGACTGGTTTTGGTTGAGATGTTGAGATACGTGTCCGGTCCTTTCTTGACCCGTGCACCTGTGCTGCGTGAGGGTTCTTTTGTTGCTGCGCCTGCCTTCAGAGGATTACAAACGAACCATGGCAAGCCCGGCTGCTAGTCCTCGTCGTGCGTGGGGGGGAGGTGTTGGCTGGGGTGGTTCCGCATGCTTCTTTCTCTGCCTGTCCCTTGCCAAAGCCAAAGAGAGTGGGGCGAGCCGGGGCAAAGAGGGTACCGTCTTTGTCCAAACGGCGTCAGAGGTGAGGTGATCCTTGTTCGGGATAAGGATGACAGCACGGGAACAGAGGACCGTTTCCTTCTCTCTCTTGTTTAGCCTTGGCTAAATAGCCGCAGAAAGCTGTACCGTCGATGTTACTATCTGGAGGGCCTCCTTTGAGGGAATGTGCCGTTTCGTTCTTGAGTTTTACGCGACTACAGACTTTCCTGTTTTCAATGTCGTGACATATATTAGTGGGAGCAAAGAAAAAGAAAACAATAATGCTGCCCAGCCCGCATCGCAAAAGGCACAACGTCGACACAGTGGAAACTTGGGAGAGTTAGTGATAACTGTCGACATAATTGCACAGAGCAAATTACTAAGTAAGCGAAGAGAGGAAGCGGACGCCAAAAATAAGGAAAGTGTGAAATAAAGAAAATTAATTATGTTTATGTCCCATGTATATATTTCTAGTGTTTTTTTTTTCAATGAACCTTATAGTTGAAATCGGTGCCTTTCTTGTGTCCTTCCTTCTGCCCTCGTCTTTTGCGCGTTCAATCACTTCGTCACTGTTGATGCATAGTAATATTAGTAGTAGTCGGAACACTCCTGGTCTAGAGTGTAACCTGCTAACTATAGCGCTGAAAAAAAATATATTTTTTTATCAAATGATATTGCATCTATGATAAGAAAACTATAACAAAGACAGCTATACAATTTAGTCAACGCTCAGCGTATGCCTGTCCAACCTTATAAACTACGGTTGGTAAAGAAAAAGGCAGAGAGAAGTGGGCAATTGTCAATTTCTGTTTACCCTTGAGATGAATCGACATTGCGCAAGAGACGTGAAATTGCTATTGAGAGGGTTAGCACCGCAGGGTGTCGGAATGTGTTTACCTCAGAAGCAAATATTCTTCGTACATGCGGCGGCACCTTGCAACCAATTCCGATCAACTTCGACGGAATTTTGCCAAGGCTCACAAAAATGCAGTATACAGATGCATACCATTCACGAGGCGGACTCGAGACTTTTTTATAGACATTGTACGAAGAAGAACGGGGGGGGGGGGGGGGGGGGGGGGGGGGGGGGGGGCGAGGTGTGCAGGAATGCTGCCAAAAAAAAGGGGTCGGCTACAAAGCGATAGTTCTGTAGGCACTTAGGGCGACCCCCTCCCCTCTCTCGTTTGGACCCTCAACTGCGTGCTCTTATTCATTTTAGACGTACGTCTTTCTTGTATCCAGTTTGCATCATTAGGTTGCTTATTCCCTCCAGAATTTTCCATCGCGTGTTGAAATGTATATCTTTCTAACCTTGCGTCGATTTGCCTCGATTTGGTTGGGTCAAAGATTGAAAAAGTGCGCCCGCGTATGTGTGTGTGTATGCGTGCGTGTCCACGCGCGCGTACCTGGAAACTGTAGGAACAGCTGCTATTTTCACACCGTCTATTGTCAGGAAACTATAGCCTCGTTTACATGAACCCGACTTCGGCGGGTCGAGCCAGGAGATCGAGTTGAGCAAGGTCAGCCCAACTTGACTGCATGTTTACATGAACTCGATTTTAGCGAGTCGCGACCGGTTCAACAGCAGCGGCACCAAGCGTCGAACGGCGCAGCGGGAAAGGGCAGTGGCAGCCGTGAAGATTGCGGCATGCACGGCTGCCTCGCAGGCGCTACGGCGCAAGCGAATAACAGGTTCGCATTTATCACCCCTCCTTCCACTAACCCTACTCAGACCGGTTTACGTGCTGTCTGCTGTTGGGGTCGAGTGAGTCAACCCACCCCCTGCAGCGGAGTTGACTGGACTCGCTCCCTCGACTCCCGGACCCGACTCGTTTACATGAACCCAGTAACCGGTTTTCAGCTCAAATCCTCCACTCAACCCGTCATGTAAACACCGCTTATAACGTGCTTGTAATCATTTTCCGAGAATTCCTTTTCCTGCGGCGCTAGTCTACCCCGCCTGCAGGAGGGGCGCGCAGCAAGGGGAGGGGGCGGTCCTTTGTGCCAGTTCCCGAAAAGGGGACTTCTCAGCACTATAGTCGGTTACAACAAAAGAATGAAGCGACACACGCAACTCAGACGGAGCTCTCCAGCCAATCACGTCGATTTGTGTGGCTGTGCATGCAGCCAAGTCTGCGAAAGAGAACGAAGGCGTCGGCGCCTTGTCCCCGTGTCGCCGACGGTGGATGTCCTTTGTTCGGGATAAGGCTAAAAGAATAATAACGCAAAAAGAAAGGAAGAGATTTTGCTGCCCCGGCATCCGCCATCGTCTCTAGGAGCACCTGAGCAGGAGCAGGGGAAAAGACAGGGAGAAAGGCGAAGGTACTAGTAGGTGTGGTGCCCCCGTTAATTGTCTCAGCTGCACTGGCCACTAAAGGGGGAGGGGGGGAGAGGGCTGGGCTGCTCACCTTTCGCATAGATCCGCGCGAGAGTGTCTTTTTCGCAAAAGCGCTGAATGCTACAGGTGGGGTCATATTCGGCAACAGACGGTCGTGGCAGCTTCAGTCTCCACTGCTGTCGCGGCGCACCTGTGCAGACCGAACAGAAAACTGTTCGGTCGACGCGCTTGGCTGGGCGGTCTCCTTTGATGGGCATGTGCTGCTTCGTTCTTGAGTTGTACCCGACTTATATGCCACATGGATTCATTTCAGCGGTGGAACATGGCGCCCTCTGAACCACGGCATTCGTTTGAAAGAAGTGCGAGTCTAGTTCAGGAAAACTGCACCTGCCCCATGGTTAGTGCTGAAATAGTGCAGCTGCAGCCGCCATGGAAGCAGATGATGGTTTGCGGGTTGTGATAAACGGCGGAGACTCAAGTAACTTTCACTCGTCGACAAGCTAGAACGGATCGAGGCTGGTTCATGGCAACATGTTATTGTGATGTGCGGTTTGCACATTTCTTCATGAGATACGAGAGGTTGGCTGCCGCTGATGTAGGCTGTAAACAGCTGGCTCCAATTCATTGGCATCGCAAAGGCTAGCGACGACCAGGCCTGCACTCGACCATCCGTTTTGGAAGCAGACAGTGCCAAACTGCGCTCAAAGTGCCGGAACTAGCGGTACACACCCGCCGCACCGCCGCTGCCGCAGAACTTTGCCGAACTGGTGCATTGAGTGCAGGCGAATCGAGCGCTCTCCAACTTCCCCTCCACAGCGCTAGCCGGAACAACGAACAACCGGCAGCACGAAGCGAAAGCCTGTCTCTTCCCTTTCCTGTCGCTTTAGCAATGCCAAAGCTGTCCTCGAAAAATAATACGACGCCCAGAATGCGTTTCGTAGCGTCAGGTGAAAAAAATTGGCAGTGGCTTAGCTCTGCTATTGAATTAGAAATATTATAGCGCAAACAAAGACACGGACAAAAAAGAGAGGAAACACACACACTAGCGCTTGTGTGTGTGTTTCCTCTCTTTTTTGTCCGTGTCTTTGTTTGCGCTATAATATTTCTAATTCAATATGAACTACCAACTCGCCCAACAGGAAGTTTTAATGAAGCTCTGCTATGCCTGGATATACGTAGCGTCAAGTGATCCGGTGTTTCGGCCGCACGTTTCGCCTTGGCTGCTCGACGGCAAACTGCCAGGCGACAACCTCGGGATCGGAAGAATTTACATTTTCCAGTCTTCTGCGCCGTTTGGCAGCGGCTCGACTCTCCTTAGCTTACCAGAGCTTACATGTTGAGCGCGACCGTCATTTCTCCGCGCACCCTCCTCGCGCATGCGCAGTAGCGCGCGGCGCAACTGTCGTAAACACGAGGTCACGCGTCGGAGAGGAGCGCACGCCGGCGGCGCCGACAGTGAGGAGCTCGCACCGGCGGACCTGCGCCTCTCGTGACGTCACGCGGTTCTCGCGCTGCGCATAACAGGCGGCGCACACTCGCGCAAAACTCGGCTCTGACCCGCGTAGTGTGGCTTTACTAGCTTTACGCTACAAAACAATCCAGCAAAGCAATATTGCGGAAATCTGCTTGGAAGTTCGACACACACTACATAGGGCAAAATCGAGGGAAACGTGCGAACATCGTAGAGGTATCGTTCCCTCTCGTGAACACCTCCTCATTGTAAATGTTTAGCAGCGCCACCCTCGTTATTTTTTTGAACTGTGATTATTTAGTACACGTGCATGTGTGTAGATGGCGCTACTTACTAAATTTATCTACATTTATCGCATGTCGCTGCGTTATTGCTATTATTGTTTGTATTGTGCGGACTTTGTTCATGGCAATTGTTACAAGTTGATTAAAGGAATGAGAGACCGACATTTTAAGAGTATATTTGCCAGAAAAAAAGAAGCCGCGGAACGTTTCAAGAGCTTGTGTCCTTCATGAGGAGAACAAAAAAGGTAGCTAAAATCAACTAGACATTGCGCATTCCCCAAAAGCCGTAGAGTAAAGGCGATGCTTAGCCGCGTAGAGCGAAGTATTAAGTTTCTTCACGCAAAATCTCAAAACTGCCACGCGCTGGTTACCTGAACAATTTTGCATTCCGTTTTTAACTATTTCGAAAAAACGCTAATTTTGATCAGGAATAACTTTTAAACTAAACAAGGCAGACGGATGAAATTTTCAGAATGGAAGGGCGATTAGACGATCTCAAACTGTACAAAAAGGCGCCGCAATGCAATGCATATCCCAAAAGTTATTGCAGATTACATTGTTCTGTTTTCTATGCTTTTCAAACATGTGTGGCTAATAAACTAATCTATACACGTACTTCTAAATGCTTAAATATGTTGATTAGCATCCGATCTCAAAGTATCTCGAAAGATATTTCTCTAGGTGCAAGAGGTTTTTCACAATTTTGCATTTCCTGAGACAAGTTGAGCTCAACTGCCAGTTTTCATCTTTGCGTTTTCTTTTACAGTTGAAACAAATTTGCAGCTACCGTTAAACAAAATGCATCTTTTCAAAGCAGAGAAAAGTAGCTTTTCGGAGATATCTGAACCATATTTATGAAGCGAACGAGCGAGGTACAGTCGACGTACAAATATCACCAAAAATGGTTCCCGCTCACCGTCAGAGTGGGACCGCCACCGACTCCCTGAGCTCTACAGGCGAGCGGGACAAAGGCCTCCCCGTCGCCGGCGCGGGAGTTCTTTTCCTGACTAGCGCCTTGACAACCATGAAATTCTCCCGCTGACGGTGAAAGGCCGGTGCCACCAGACATCACCGCCAGCGTCTGACGTTTCCCTGCATACGCCTAGCTAGGCACTCGCGTGCCATGTGGCCGGGCTGGTTGCAATTCCAGCAAAGCCGGTCGTTCACCCGCCGCGTGGACCGAGGACCCCTCGTTCCACGAAGCTGTTGGGGACGACTCTCCCCTTTCTCCGCGCCTTCCTGACGCTCGCTCGGCGTGCGGCCTGTGAGGCCGGCACGACGCCGCTGCTCGAATGCGTACGGGTCCAGCGCGCGAGGGACAACAGGGGGTTCCGCCTGCCTTTCCACGGCCATTACCTCGGCGCGCCGAGCCCTCATCGCGCATTCTCGGCCTCCATCCCATGCGCATCCCGGTTCCAGCGATTCGGCCGGCCTGGGGGGCGGCTGGTAGCGCAGCTCGGCCAGTAAATCCGCCTGCACGGTCTTGGCCTCCTGCGCTAGGGCCTCGAGGTTTGTAAAACTGCGGCCCCGCAGATACGGCTTGAAGCGTGGATGGCACTGCCTGATCACACGCGCAACCTGATCTCGGTCGGTTGCCGTCGGATCTGCCCTCTTGTACAGCTCTTGCATTGCGCGTACGTACTCGAGGAGGCTTTCCTCTGGGTGTTGGGTGCGCAACGCGAGCTCCTCCAGCATCCGGCGCTCATAATCAGGCGGCAAGAACTCGGCGCGGAAACGGTCTTTGAAGTCCGCCATCGACTGGAAAGTCGGCTGGCAGCGCCTCCATCGCGCCGCGCTCTCGACGAGTGCTACAGGCAGGACCTGCCCTAGCATTACGTCATCTGGGGCGCCCAGAGCCGTCTGGTAGTCCTCGAGTTGTTGTAGAAACTCGTGGACTGATTTCGCGTCCGTGTACCCGGAAAAGGAGGGGACCTCCATATTTATCCGCGGGCGCGATGCTGTCGCCGATGCTACCGATGCTGCGGCCTGGTTGGCGCCAGCCACCGAACCGAGCTGACGGGCTAATGCGGCAAACATCTCAGTCACCTGCCCCATTACGGCCGCCGCGTCGGCCGTCTCACTACCGGCTGCCCCGCCATCCAAAGCCGTGGCTGAAACATCCTTTCTGGGAGGCATAGTTCGCGCTAACTGTCCGGCCGCACCGGCTAACTGCTCATGGCAACAAGAACATTCATATACACAACAATCTATCTACAAACACACGGAAATACACAACAGAAAACGCCCGAAAACTACATAAATAACACAAAACCCCTAACAAATTTACAACACTACACAAGTCGCTACCCCGCGAACATTCCGCCTGACCCGCTCCTTAACCCTATCGGTCCGGCGTGGCCCCGAACAAAGAGGGCCTGCCACGAGTCTGGCTGCACGTCCCAAAATCGGCAGAGAAATCGTCCACAAGGTGTTAATTAAAGCCGCACGCTGGGCGCCATTATTTGTGGGCGATTCCTCTGCGCGGGGACGCACAGGCAGTCACTCGAGGCAGGTCTTTGTATGAAAAGGTTTAATCTCACATCAGGGCAGGGGGGTCGATCGTCGTTGGGGCAGCGGGGTCAGGTGGTCCTTTGGCAGGGCTGGTCCAAGAGCGAGAGCGCGCGGGCCTTCCCGATCGTGCCTTATGAAGGCTTTCTCCTAGCCTCGCTCCCCCCGCCCCACCACTCGGGAAGAAGGGGTCCGAGGCTACCCGCGGTGAGCGGCGCGAGATTTGACCTGCCCGCGAGCAGACCCTACAACGTCCTATAGTTCACTCCGTTAAGTTTTAATGAAGCTAAGAGGATTCGTAAAATTCTCTTTTTCTCCCTGAAAGTATGCGTAAATGTTTCGTTGTAAACAATTCTGAAGCAGCCCACTGTAATATAAGCATTGCCTCTGGGCATGCCCTTCCAATCCTGCCTACCCACCCCACCTCCACCTCACCCGAGAGGACTGGGAAGCTGCCCTGCGCGGCTGCTCCGAACTCCAAGCCCAACAGGCGTTGGTAGCTAGAGCCCGGGCCGCTGCGGAATCTACAGGGATCCCGGATATTAAGGCAGAAGCGTACGGCGCCCGTAGGCTAATTCCCCCCCCCCCCACCCCCCTACCGTGTCCGTAGTGTCCGTCTAAAGTCGGGAGGGGTTAGGAATGGCGACAGCGGATCGCGCGCTTCGGACACTGTCCAAGGCTGCGGGAAAGACCGCGACCGCCTTGTCGGGGACCAAGGGGTCGGCGACCGTCTCCCATTGAAGAGATGACCTGTCAAGTGGGGGTGGGGGATAGTAAGGTCGGCGACTTTTGAAACCCCCGAAGCAGTGGACTTACTGGCGCCTCTGGAGTCGGGCTCTGGCGAGCACTGGGCTCCACCTACTTGTACCTACAGTGCCATTGCGGCGGGATTGGTCGGAATTGAGCGAGAGAGGTTTAATAAAGCTCCGCCCAATTATCGAGGGGATAAGAACCGCTGCAAACAAAGAGCGGGGACGAGCGCGCCGAGTCCCAGTCACGGCCGCTTTCTTACAGCCCTTCTTTAAAAAAGCCCTTTTTTTAGCCCCCCTTTTTCAAGTTCTTGTATTCGGTCCCGTCTTCAATAAATCAGTTTTGTCTCGAGAAGTTTGGAATTGCTGCCCCAACCGGCAACGTGTCGCCGGACGAGCGGACGAAGTACCGCTGACCAACGTACGATCAGACCAACAGGCCATTCCGACCTTAATTCTATTTAACTCCGGACTAGGGATCCCTCCTAGTGTTTGTAAGGGGCGGGCCCTTCCGGCTCGCCCCATCGACCTTTCACTGTAAATAGAAATAAAAGTTTTCCTCCTCTTCCCCGATTCGTCTACACGATTTGTTGATTTAATCTCCAGTGGTTGAGCCAAGAGGGGACAATCACACCCAGGATGCGCAGAATCTCTTCTCGCAGAGCATCACTGCTCAGTTTATGTTCTTGACTGACGCGAGTTCAGCATTAAGTGCTGTTATAACAATGAGAAACAAAAAACTAGTTTGTAATTGCATTCGGAGTTGTGTGCGGTTTCTCGGCCGTTGTGTGCGCGGCAGTGGTATGACAGTGTGCCTCCGTTCACTTTTTTGAACCCTTCACAACTGACAATAAATGACAGTTTGTTACAATACTCGAGGAGGTAAAATGTCCCTCAATAGGGGAAAATTCACTTAGGGCTTATACATACGAAAGTTACGGGCTGCAAAGTTTTGTAAACAATACCTCGTTACACTTACAGAACCATCAACTCGCAAACGCAAATATTTCCACGCGTTGCTTTAGTGTTTGCTCATTTTTCGAATTAGCTTAGAGTTCTGAGGAATAAAAAACAAAATGAGATGTTGATTTTCCAAAAGTGATCATTGCTGATTGCTTCCTCGGCTGTCGATCAAAGTCAGAGAGGAGTGACGATATGATGATGAGTATGTGGATGCATGAATATGAAAGGGTGGCGGGTAGTGAACACTACTCCGCGGAATTACAGATTACTCACCTTTGCCACATTTGGGGCCTGGCGAGCTTCGGGGCGTACGCAGTACCCAAGTTATGTAGCCTGAGCGAAGAGAATAGATGCCCTGGAGGCACGAGTGAAGATCTAGACTGAACACTACTCTGCGGAATTACAGATTACCTGCCTTTGCCACATTTGGGGCCTGGCGAGCTTCGGTGGGTACGCAGTTCCCAAGTTGTGTAGCCTGAGCGAAGAGGGTAGAGGATGCACTGGAGGCACGAGTGAAGATCTGGACTGATGACGTTGTGACCGCAGGAGGAGGGGCTAGTCTATCATTGTTTAGCAGCTTGTACAGGTGGACTCTGCAAGAAGGCTATACTTTTGTCCATCCTGGGCCACATGAGAGACTGGGGTCGCAAGTCATAGGAGAGGACAAAACTCTTCCTGTCCATTATTAGACTGGTGTCTTCGACGTTTTGTTCTTCAGATTGACTCTACAGTCGCTTCCGAAGGACTGTGTGGTGAGGGCAGCGGATTGTAGTGCAGCATTCCAACACGCGAAGTACGTGGGCTGTGTATGCGCGGTACGCAGAAAGCATGGGATGGCAGGGTTTTTGCTGTTCTGGTAATGAATCCTCTTCTCGCAAACCTCTTCTTGGTTCGTTCCTAAACTGTTTAGCGGGCGCTCCCTAGAACATCTAGCAATCCAAAGCTTAGGAGGATTGAGGATTCGAAGCCATTCATCGTTTGAGAGATTACGGTCGCTGAGTATGCATAATCAGGCATGCTGAAGGCCTCGCAAGCAAACCCTTTGGGCTGCACACTTTTGACGGAGGGTATACACGTATTGTCTTGAAGGTTATTGTATATATAAAAAAAGACATTCGCTGACAGACTACATTTCACTGAGGAAGAACAGCAGACGAGGTTGATGGGGCGGATAGCGGTCAACTTGGGGCTGTTCTTGTTGAACAGTTGTGATCAGTTGAACAAATTTCGCCACAGGGAGAATTTGAGCACAGTGAGCATTTCAGGACGCACTCGTTTCCTGGTCATATGACATTTCGGTAGAAATGCAGTAATTTTTGTACACGAAACCTGGAACACTGCAATTGTGAAACTTAGCGGCTTCGCAGCACCATCCCTGGAGCTAGGAAACTCCTCCAATCATTTCCCAACGGTGATCACGGAGTCCTTTCCGGCATGGATGTCACGATTTTTTAATCGAGTGATGGGAAAATAATTAAATATAATTTCTCATATCACAATCATAATATCACAATACGGAGGATTTAATGATAGAAGAGACGTCACTGAGAAAAATTCAATATGAGAGAACCAGCCATAAACACGTGAGGAACACTTGCCATTAAAAAAAAAATGCTTTTTGACGAGTAAAGCGGGAGTCGCATGGACACCCGAACCGCGCCGTAATGGAAGGGAGGAAGATGCTACGTGCTCGGGCACCTCTGCAAAATGACGCTGACGATGACCTCGCAGAAAGTAACTACAAATAACTTACAAACAACTTGAAGTTTCAGGACCGCCGCCTAACAGCGATGTAGGCTATTGTCACGCCATGCAATTGGTAAATGAATATTACCAGCTCTTCGAAAAGTAGCCGCTGAGTAGGCCTTCAGCACGATGCAAAGAAACCAGAACAAAAACGCGACGCCAGCGGCGCCGGTCAGCCGGTTCTTTTTATTTCGCCGCACTCTTCATAGATGGCAGAGCAAGCGGCGGCGCGGAGCGGTTGCGAGCGGTCTCGCTACGCTCACGCGCGTCCCTTGCGATCGTGGCCTCGCGGAGAGGAAGAAAAACCTGAACGGGCCGGCGGCTCTCTATTATTCCTGTCTGAGCCAGCGAGCAGTCGTGGCAGGCGCTGTACGCCGTTCACTCGCCGTGCACCCTTCTCCTGGAACGTTTCTACAGCGCTGTCATGGCTGTGCAGCTGATGCGTTTGTCCCGTGATCACTGAGCGACGGTCCTCTACGTGGGACAGTGTGTGCCGGCACTGGCAGTGTTGTCGTTTGCGTGCGTTTTCTGTTCGTGATTCGGAGGGTACCCTGTGCCGACTAGACAACGAGCTCGCCTGTGTGCCCACCGCTGCATTCGCACGCCGCCGGGAGAGCCTGTGTTCACACACTCGACTTGGATTTCCGAACCCGACTGGAGTAATTCTTGTGTGCACCGCCGCTGGAAAGCAACAACGTCAGCTCTCCGTCTGTGTCTGGCTTTCGCGAATTTGCAGGTAAGAGCGTCATGTAAAGGTGCTGGTTGCTTGCTGTACTGAGTGTCTTCCAGTGTGCTTGGTGCGACATGTACGACAGATACATGTGTATGTGCCGCGGTCGTCGAGGGGCGTGAACCTGTGCTAAAGCAAAAACATAGCTAGCCTAGCGTTACCTGTCCCGTGCGGTTAGCAGTGCGGCCATACGGCTGGCGTGGTGATGTGATGATGTCGATAACAATGGCGGAACTTTAAACCTTCCCGGCGCTTTTTGAAAACCACGTACACGCCCGGACTTGTTCGTTTGGCCATCCTAGGTGACTGTTGTCGTGTCTAAGTGGTGAAATCTTCCTGAAGACTATATATTGGCATTATTTGTTTTGAGGCACTAACCGTTGCTTGTAGTTTAAATCGCCAACCGTGTCCCGGTGACTGACTTGAACGGCGAAAGACGTTGCAGCATTCAGCACTTTTCCGAAAACTCCACTCACGACTTGCTGCAGTACCTTATCACCAGCCTTTTCAATGTTCACGTGCTTGCATCCATGTTTTAGTTCAAATGACAAAGCTACCACTGACATTTTGGAGGTTGTGCAGTGGCGTGTGCCTGAACCATGCTAAAGCGTGTAAAGGTGTACAGTCAACGGCTGCCACTCTTGGATGTGGGCATTGAGGCCGTTGCCGCAACGACCACCATCGTGATCACACTGACGATCAAAGCTGGCGAGTAAGGGGATGTGTGTTTCGTCTTATGATCATGCTTAGCAAATGTTGTTGTTGCCTAGTGCTTTCTTTTTATGGCCGCGTCAGGCACAGCCGAAACTGCTAATTTATTAGTTACGTGCGACCTCAACGGCATTTTTTTTGTCTGTAATAATGGTACAAAAAGTGTTGAACATGCAGCTGCTCGCTGATTTACCACCTCTTCGAGCTGCCATCCTAGCTCTGGGAGCGTGAGCGTGCAGATAAGCAGGTAATCGGTCCTTGACCAACCGTTCTGTGCTGAGCCGGCTGGCGTTCGCCAACGGTGTGCGTTTCACTTGAAGGCTAGCGCTGTGGCAGAGTTCACCTTCCCCCCCCCCCCCCCCCCTTTTTTTTGTTTCCTCTTTTTCACCGAACTTAGGAGTGAAGCCGCCGGCTGTATTGCGTGAAGAGACTGCATACCCCGTAAAATATCACCGCGCTGTAAATATCCAGCTCTGGAGAGAGCACTGGTCAGGGTACTACTCTCTAGCCTGCAGCTGACTATGACTCATGTCAGCTTGTCTCCATCCGTTTGCGCTCGCCGCGGCCGTTGTGCCGATGTCTGCTGCTACACACGTCGCCGGGCGAAGTTTACGAGCAGCTGGTCCGTGCCGCCGCCGCCGCCGCCGGGTTTTGTTTTTGTCGAGCCACACTGTGTTGCGTATTCACTGCGTTCTGTAGTCCTCTGGTTCTTATTGCGCTGGCCCTTAGCAGCTGCTTCTGCGGCGGCGCCAGCGATGTCGCGAAACTTTTCCCCGTGTACGAGAGAGCACTCATGTAGCGTTGCTGCTGCTGCTGCCGCCGCCGCCGCGACGGCTGCATACCTTGGCTGGCTGCCGCCGACCTCAATTCATGCCGCTTTGCTCCTGGCGTCTTTTCTTTCCTTTTTTCTTTATTTCCTCGAGGCGTCCAGTGAATTTCAATACTGAGCCACTGCCGCCGCCAGCGGTGTATGTGTGTACGGTCGTCCATATCTCTCCATCCGTGTTTTTGAATCTTTCTTTTTATCGGCCTGGGAAAATACTGGTTCCCTCTGCGCGCAGGCTTTCTGGCTGGCGCATGTAACGTATTGCTCAACGCCTCACCTCCTTGCTCTCCTGAGTCTCATCATCCCCTTTTATTGGTTCTCCTCCGCACTTGTTGATCGGGATCGCATCTCGAGCAGCTTGTTTTTCTTCGTTCTCCTTTTTATCTTCTCTCCATTCTTTTTTAAGTTCATCTTTGAACTCGAGAGGCCCGCCGAAGTCCTACAATTATTTTCGGAATCTTTTCTTGCGTCTGCGAATGAAGATAAAATGAACCGCTCCCTGCACGGCAGGACTTGTCCACGATAATCAGTCAGTCCAGTGGTGTAGGGAAAACCCATCACAGTGGCGGTGAATTCAAATGAGGGGAATATTACCGTTGGCACTCACGTCAACGCAAGCACCTTTTCTTTGTATCCGTGTGGCTGCTGCGGTCAAGTGAATACTAACGGGGATTATTACCCCTCCTTTTTTTTTTCTTTTTGCTAATGACTGCGTTTCTTTCCCTCGCTTGTTCTCTTTTTTATGTTCAGGCGTCAACAAAATTTTGGGCCGTCTGGTATTCTCAGTGCATTCAGTGTAGGTGTGCAGTGCGACAGTGAGTGCGAAAGCGATAGCTTCGAAGCAGTTTTTCGTTTGTTACTCTGCGGTGTTATTGTTAAAAGAATCACAGTCGCTGTCGCGTACGTGTGCCTGAGTAATGTGAATCCCCTTGACAGTAACTTCTGTTGAAGAGTGTTCTATGATGCATGCCGGCCGGCCAGGCTAGCTTTGTAGTGTGGCAAGCCACCACACATCAGCGCGCTATTTATGATGCAGTAACAGGGAACCCTTGTGCCGCTTCATCTTGCTTACTTATTGGTGCAAGCTATCCTTTTAACTGCGACAGCTGCCTCGTTTGTTACAAAAGAAAAAAAGCGCACGCAACATATAGCTGCAAGCAGTGCTGCTTGCTTGCTCTTTGCGGGGCTTCGAAATAGAAGCTTACGTTCTTGCCTAGACGTGGTCAGAGAGTTGCAGCTGTTCCAGCAATACCCGCAACAGGCCTGCATGGCGTGACTGTGTAAGCCGAGGTGGCTTACGAACACTTACAATACGACATTGTCTCTTTTTTTTTTTTTCCGACAGGCATAAAGCATTCAAAAAGCTTCCGGCCCGTTATGTTCTGTGTGCACAAGTTTCAGCTGGCATGACTGGTAGCCGGGGTGCAGATTCGCCCGCGCCACCCAGGTTGAAAATCGTTTGGGTGCAAGGTGGTAAGGCAGTAGTTAGAACCTTCCGTTCTCGTCTATGAAAAACGTGGTGTTAGGTAACTGCGCCCACTGTTGAGGCAGCGTTGGTGGGTAATGCCAACATAACTATACGCTCCCGGGGTTTATGTAGGACGGTTATGTAGTAGGGAATTCGTGCGTGGGTTTCATGCGGCGGCAGTTATCGAAGGTTGTCATCTAACTGGACAAGAGGTCGAATCGGACAGCTTTCTAGAGAGCACGTCACACTGGTTTCGTGCTGATGCTGTTTTGATGGCCGATTCGCACTTCCCAATTGCGAAACCGTAGTTGGGACGATTGTAGATCGTTGTGAACGCACTGAAACAGGCGGCGACGCCAAACAACTCGATCTATTCCGGTCGTATTTGTCTCCTCGTTTCCCTGCTGACTCAGTGAGGTCAAAGAAAGGAACATAATCGACTAACAGCTGAAGAGGAGGCACGTGTCTTGCTCTTTAGGGACACAGGTTGACATTTCCAAAACAGTAAGAGCAGACGAACCCACAATAGCAGTAAACAAAATGATTTATCGTATACACAAGACTATTTGTCAATATGTTTACTGACAGCACGCGCGGCCAGCGACGTGTTTAGTGGGGACGTGAGCGCAATCAGCACAGGAAGGGGCAGAGAGGGGCCAGTTTTTAAAAATTCTTTTATGTGCAGTGGTATATTTGCGTACTTGGACCGATAAGGTAGGCGCAAACGCGGGCGCCGAAATTTTCCTCCAGCGCCTCATCTTTTCCATTTTTCTTGTCTCTCATTTTAAGGAAAAACCGACAAGGTTACATGCTGGTTTGGCCTAATCGAAGCTTTCGTGCAACCATTGTGCAAGGATACATTCGTGCAGCGAAGCGTTTCTTTTGCTTTTCTGCCCGTGTTTTCGTTATTTTCTTGAACGGTTACATATCTCCCCGCCTTCCGAAACGGGCTTCTGCGTTCATGCAGTTTCCGGTGCGTGTAGTGCGCTATCTTACAGCGGAAGTTTCTTTCCTCTCTGGCGCCTTCGCTATCGGCCGTCGCGCTGGTGTCCATCGTCAGCGAGCAAGCAAGCGCGGAGAGAGTCCCGTTTTGTATCGGTGTTGCTGGCCATACGCCGAGAACATACTGTTTAACCAAGTTAAAGCCTTTCAGCAGGCGTTCGTTATCCCGATTCTTAAACATTTTCATATCGAAATTTATGTCCTAGTCCCAAGAAAGCCAGTTCGTTAGTTTTCCAATGCAAAACTCGCAGCGGTTGAAAACTAGCTTCCAAATGCCAGGATTAAACACCCGAGGGTTCGTGGAAAGACGTTCCATTTCGAAGGTGCACACGACGCGAGAAATTCAGGAAAAGGTTTCATTATTACCGTTGGCAAAAGATGTCTGCATGAAAATGGCTGGTGCTATCGCGCTCATTGTTCTGTGAAACTTTATTTACTTGCCTAGAAATATATATTTGCAATATAAATGGTACTCTATTCACGTGAAACGAGGGAGTCATTGCCAGGTGGAGCACACGCTCGGAAACAGCTGCCAGTCCTTGTACACGATCGTGTACATTACGCCTTGATGGGTTAATTTGTTGACAGGCTGTATGGTTAGGGGCAGGGTTTAGCTCCATTAACGCACGCGATCATAAAGACCCAACAGTATCCAACAAATAAAAATGATCACGGTGTTGCAAGAGAAAAAAAAAATATCTCTGGTACGTATCGGGAGTGAAGGTGGAAGTTACTGGCAACCAGTTTTGCTGAACGATAACGTTTCCCACGCGTCGAATTCTGCAGGTACCGCGAGGTAGCGTTAGCAAGTGGTCGAGGCATTATAAGACTCTCCTGCATGCTTTCTCGAAAAGAAAGCCTGGCACAATGATTGAACGCTTTCGTAAAGTTCGCATATTTCTGTTTTCCTTCGACCAGCTCCTCACTGAACTCCGAGCAGTTAACTGTTTGGCGAATTGATTAATCGACCCGCTGCTAATGACGCACCGGTATTTGCGTTCGGGCTACGCCGAACAGCAAGAGCAAAGGGGGCACAAAACGCTCTTTCGCGCAGGTGCGCGTATGCAGAATGGGCCGGCGTTCTATAATTGAGGCTTTGCCCCCGCGTCCGAAGGACACAGAGATATGCCAGAGTCCTGCTTCTGCTGCTGTTCTCAGTGCGTGTCCGCTGGCGAGCGAGCCGGGCGTGCTGCACGCAGGGTGACCCACTTTTTCCGCGCTGACGTGTGTACTCTCCCACGCGGGGAAATTCAATCGAGGAGGAGAGCTGGAGGGAGTTCGCGCGAGTCCGTGCAACGGATGGCCCGGCGAGCAAACAGAGAACGCGCTGGGCGAAAAAGACGAGAGGAGGAGGAGGGAGGGATGGCCGGTGGTAACGCTGGCCCAGTGATGAGTGTCCCGCCACCGCAACGAAGAACAGCGGGAAAGCCGATTTCATCGCTTCCGTTTCTTTCCGTTTTTTTCTTTTGCAAGTGGCTCCTCCGATCGGGTCGTTTACGCGGGGTGCATGCCAGGGGGTCAGTCGTTTTCTTTCGCCTTTTTACACATTCGGCTTTTGAGGTGGACCGAGGTGGGACCCGAACAGGGAGAAGGAGCTTGTCGAATCCGAGTTTATATACTTGAGGGCGATCATCATCAAGGGCTTCTGCTGCTGCTGGTTGGTCGCTCGTTGCGGCGCGCGCTCTCTTGCGTGCCCAGCCTGGAGTGTGTAGTACAACTGGCGGTCGCGGGCAGGCCGCCGCTGAGGCCGTCGCCGCCGCTGCTCCCCGCTGCCCTGCTCTCGTGGGGGGCCATTGTCTTGTGACCCCTGCGAGGTCGTTTGCCGCCCCCTCGGTGGCGTGGGTCTCTCTCCCTGGCTTGTGGAGCGGCGATGGGGCTTTGGTTCGGGGCGCCTCTGAGGATGACGAGCTGCTGCTGGCTGCGGAATTGTTCCGTGTCACTCGGCTCGCTGTCTCGAGCCGCGCGGTGATGCGCGACAGGGAGGAGGTTGGGGCTTTCCTTCTACTGGAGAGAGCGAGAGATAGAGGGACAAGCCACAGTGGCAAGCCATCGTAGATGGAAAATTTTATTGCGGAAAAGGCACCGCTACATACAGAGTTTATCAGAGGTGTGCCCTGACGCGGACCACCTCTGCGTGAGGTCGTGTTTCGCGGCGGTCGGACCTTTCAGAGGAGCGGGGTGATTTCCTTGGCTAGCATCGTTCGAGTCGACTGTGTCCGTAAAAAAACGTTCACAGTGAAGCTCGAGTCTCCAAGGCGTTCTGGACGGTTTTCAGTCCCCGAAAGATGTGTCGCAGTTCAGTGCATAGTTTCGTTTTCATGAGAGGGCAGTCGTCATCGATCGGCGAGTACATCTATGCTTGATAGCTTGGAGTTAGTCATTTGCTTACTTAATTCGCGTCAGCAACCGAGCTCCACTCGGATCTGTTCTAGCTTCTGTTCCCTTTCATAAAGCTTCGGGCTGTAACCCTGGCTAGAGCCGACTGGCGCTGGGCGCGGCTCACTGTTGACGAAGGAGGCCCCCTCCGTCGCGGTAGTCCGTCCGGACGTGCTGCCCCCGCCTGCGAGGAAGCGGCGCCTATCCGCCGGAGGAGCAGCGATCTGGGCCAGCGGGCCACCTAGCAGCCCGCGGCGGCCACCCGGTGCTTCGCGCGGTCCTCGCCGGTGCTCTGCTTTTGTTCGCCGCCCGCTTTGTAGGCGCGCTCTGCAATTAAGGCCGCCAACTCGGTCGGACCGCCCACTATTGGCGATTTTCGGGCGGGCCTCCTCCGATTCCCTTCGCTTGAGCGCGACGGTGAACCCCAGCGTGCAGCATGCCTCTGCTGCTCCGTTGTGGCGTGTGTTCGCGCCCCGTTTTCTTGTTCGCAGCTAGGCCTTCAAGTTTACGCGAGCTGAATGGTGAGCAGGAAATTTTCCTCAAATGGGGCCGTGCTACATGACGAATCGACGGCAATACCACCCACGAACGTAGCCAAGTCGCTAGAAACAAACCAGCCGAACCAACTAACTCTACACTGGCTTCTGCTGCCCAGTATCCCCCCCCCTCCCCCCCCCCCCCCCCCCACACCCTTCTATGTCGGGAAACAAGTAACAACAAATGTCTTGGTGACAAAAGCGTTCTACATTGTCTTTTTATGTAACATGAGTTGTACTGTGCGTGCCAAAAAGGGCCGAACCACAAACGGTGGGAAGTGCCAGGTCGCCCCGCTGTACGACCTGCGAGATTGTGCCCTTCTGAGAAAGGAATGCTAATGGGCTGTGAGCAGCACTCCAGTCGTACAGGTGCAGTAAATGCCTACGAGCTAATAAATTCCGTGCCGCCTTAGCAGCAGCGTTTTGCTCTGGCGGACGCTTTGCGCATAACATTTGCGACCGTCAGGCACTTCCTTTGGCGCATTGCTGTCACAGAGATAAGGTGAGCGGGTTCAGTAGACCCTGTCCTCCGTCCTTGAGGATACTGTGTTCACTGTCGTTGCCACGCACGAGTGCTAAGTTACAGGACGATGTGCGTGCGGGCCTGGGTCCACTGGCGATGATGTAAGTTACCGCCTGCAGGTGGCGCGGGTATCACTGGCGACTGGGTGAGGACGGCAGCGTCATCCTGAATCGAACGAGTCATTCGCGCCTCGTTTTATAGCGGCTGCGGAGGAGACAGAAGGACTTCGATTGACGCGTATTTCTTCTTACACCCTATCTTAAACGACTCCGGCAGCCGCGATTTCTCTTTTCCCTCTTTCTTTTTTTCTTTTCCACGCTTCGCTAGCTCTTCCTCGCGAGGCGGTTGTCTATTTGGCGCCGTCGACTGTGCCGCTTCGTCGGTCCGACCGAGCGGCCCCGAGCGACCGGCGGAACCGAGTGACCTTCGCGAGGCCGTTCGGCCGGCTTGATGGACGACTGCGAGCCGATATGTGCGCTGCTCCTAACAATACCGGGATGCCGGCGCTCTGCACTTATTCCTTCGCCGCTGTCGAAAGGGCTCCTTGCGAACACCGAGTGTAGAGAGGGAGAGCCCGTGTCATTGTTGGAACCGGAGGAAGGCGGAAAAGCCTCCCGCTGGCTGCCGTAAGGGGAGGGGGGTGGTTGAGGAATGCGCGTTCGACGAGAGCGTCGCTCGCTGCGGCAGCAGCATTGACCGGCGGCCCAAGTGGAGCATGAACGGCCCTTCACTAATTCCCCACATCCTGGCCCCGCGTTGACGCGCGCGCGCGGGACTTCCCTGTTGCGCGAAAGGCGGTTCGGAGAAGAAGCGGAGCGAAGTCGCCGTTCCGCCGCTGAGCTCTGCATCGCCGTGTCGGAAACTGTCCCGCATGTAGTGAGCGCGTGCTGTGTACATTCGCACTTCTGACGTTGTTCCGGTTCTTAGGTAGGAGCGCCGCTTCGCTTCTTCAGCGAGTCCTTCGTGAAATATGGGTTTAGCCATAGTCGGACACAACTCAAGAACGAAGCGGCAGATGCCCCTCAAAGGATCCCCTTCCAGCCAATGGCGTCGGCCGATTTGCGTTGCGCCGCATGTCAGTCCCCTTTCATCTGCCATACCCTGCGATGTCATGCTGGAATGTCCAATGCGGTTAGTCACGCCCTCATGAAAATCGGCCGATGCCTTTGCCTGGAGGGCCTCCTTTGAGCGGCATTTGCCGCTTCGTTCTCGAGTTGTACCAGTTGTTAGGCTTCGCTGAACCGCTGTCTTGTGGGCTCCTTAAAACGCTTTTGCATACATTATTATCGCATAGAAGTGAACCAGTAGCTAAGGAGTGAGCCCTGAAACGGTGAGGGACAACTGAAATGTTCCGCGCCGCGCGTGGCTTTGTTTGCTTCAACATAGGAGCGTTGATCGCAGTTCACGCGTTTGTTACAATTTTGCCTTACGGACCACTCAGCCTTGTTGAGGACGAGGTTCGGGGTCGCGGCTCGACGGATCCACGGTCAGCACGACGCCCGTTCCCACCTCCAGGCCAAGGACAGGAATGCCGCTGAGCGACGGAGTTAGAAGGTGGCGAAAGAAGACTTGAATTTATTTACATATTTACAACAGTTAGAAGCAGAAAATGCGACTGTGACTACATATTAACTAGAGTCCGGAACAGGAAGTGTGTCCGCGACTATCTTCGTCGCCGAGTTTTATGCGATCCTTCTTCCCTAGCTTCCCTAGCTTCCCTAGGATGATGACGTCAACTCCAGGCTAGGAGAGGCCGAAACTTTCACTCGCGCGCACAAACTTCCACCCCCGCACCTGTGGACACGTCACGCGTTGAGCCGGGGAGACAAGGATGCCTTCGAGGTAAAGTTGATTCCAGGATGCAAGGTTCTCGGACGCGCCGAAGGTTCCCCGGGCTGTCAACACCTGTCCGTCAGAAGACATCACTCACGAAGGGTCGGAATGCGAGACCATGAAAAGGGCGGAAGTGGGCCTTTGTCCCCTGAGGACGTTCTTGAATGTTGCGGAAGTCCCCCGCCAGCCCGCCGCGATGCTCGATTCTCAGAAGAGCCACCAAAGACGACGGCCCTTGACATCCGCCACAGTCGCTTGTGTCCTCTTGTTCCGGTGGGGTCCCGCACTGAGACGTAACAAAGGAGGCTACCCTAGCCAGGTGCTGAATCCGGAACGACTTGAGGCAAGCGTCGTTGAGTCGACAGGCGTTTCTCGGAACCATCCAGGCGACAGGTGCATGTTGGTTGCTTCCCGCTGATGCTGTCCTTAACAGCCTCGTCATGAAGCCACGCGAACTTCAAGCTCCTTGGCTACAACCTACATAGATATCGACTCTGCCAGGGAGCGCCCGTGACTTTTTTGGCCTTCGCATGATATATTTTTTGAAACACTGAGCCCAATCGTAGCCGAGCACCAGGCGAGGGAACAGCTTGCACCCATTATAAAACCGATGCTACACCTGCGGCGCCGAGAATCGAACCCCGCGCCTCCAGCATGAGTGGCAAGTGCTCACACCACTAGGCCACCTCTGCGATTATCTAACACTCTTTCACCCTTGCGTTCGGGTAGCGGCTACAGTGGTACCGATGGCAGTTCGCCAAGCCTGCCTTTGGCGTCAGTACTCAGATTCAACTTCGAATGAACTCGTACGTCGTGCATTACCTGCGGTTTGTCTTAGTCTGACTTTTCAAGGCGCCGGTTCCAGCTGCTTCCATACAGCTAAGTGACGAATGCCTCGAATCTGCTACTCGGAGCCTCGATTTCGCGCGGCCGTGTGCATATTAGGGGACACGCCCCTCCCGGTTCAGTGAGCTATCGCGGGTCCCCCAACACTCGTTTCCATCGCCCGATTTTCCCATCTTTGCCGACGGTGCACGGACGTGGCGTAATTTACGCGTTCCCGAGCCTCAGCGGGCATACAGGGTGCGAAGGTGCACCTATCACGATGGTAAAAAAAGAAAGAAATGGACGTAGAGCTTTGCAGCGCAGGGCAAGGCGAGTTGGGGGAAGGGGGCAAAGATGGACGGTTAACAACAAGATGGCCGCCAGATGTCCGCGCACCGTCTGGCGCGCCCCTGCCCTCTCTCTCCCTCCTCGCGCCACGATGATCGGGCCGAGGTCTGCGCCGAAAGCACCGAAATAGCCGACGGTGTGTCTTAACAGTTTCCGGTTTACGAACTTCGCCCCCTGCTGCCGTACGCGGCGGTTGGTGGGGCTCTTTCCCCCCTTCCTCGCCTTTCCGTGCCCTCTCATTTCTTGAATCCCCCCTTCTTTTTATTGCTCCCGCGGCAAGCGCTTCCTGGCGCGGGCCGGCGTGTTTTTATGATTGCCGCTATCGGGCGTGCATTTACGGCTGCCCTCTCCCGTTGCCTTCCACCTTTGGGGCATCTCTTCTCTCCCCCCCCCCCCCCCTCCCCCCCGTTTGTCTGTTTCTTCTACTATACGCTTTGCTGCGGTTGTTGCTGATGGTCTTGGAGCCTTCTGGACCGTGTCTGGTTTCTTTTATTTCTGTGGACATCAGCCCCTCTTCCTGCGTCGTCCCAGCATGGTGTGAGGCCTAACGAGCCCTTGCTGGTGGTGAAGCCATCGGTGGTGACACGCTAGCAGTGCCGGGGCTTTGTTTGCTTTCTTGGTTTGTGTTTTTTTTTATCGCTTTTCTTGGCTCAATCGTTGTGGAATATATGCGCTTCAGTGTACGAACTAATGGGTGCTTCGAAGCTTTACCGCTGTCGGATCCTTGTGAGATTCGCAGTAGTCGACTGCTGAGAGAAGTGTAGGCGAGCTGCTAATCTGGGTAGGCAAGGTAGGCATATTTGCGATGATGTATTTCTCAGCGCTCTCCCCAGACGTTCTCACGCTCCAGTCAAGGCCGCTGGAGCGAACGCCGCCATCGGCCGGAAGCCACTGATAACTGGGGTTATCAGTGGTTCCACTGGAACTTTTTTGTTTCAACCTTGTTGCCGCCATGACAGTCGCCTCGTGATAGTAGTGAGTAGGTTGCGTTCGCAAGCTTCCCTGTAGTTCCACGTGCTGTCTTGCGTGTGCTGAACTTGGTTGGCATGCTTTGGTATCACCGGCTAGTTTCAGCGGCGTTCGCCACGAGCGTGATGAGCAAAAAATTCAGGGGGCACTTTGGCTCTCTAAAGTGCTGCAAGGCGAAAGCGTTTCCTGGCGCACTGTTTGTTTTTATTTACTATTTATTTTTCATATTTTTTTTTTAATATTTGCTCCTTTCCTTGTTTATTGTTTTTTATTTTTATTTTCATATCCTTTTTTATTTTGCTTATTTTATTTTTATTTTCCTTTTCTTGACTTTATTCCTTTTATTTTATTTATGAAACCTATGCATTCACTAGATGCGCCTTTATTCATGCTTTAACCTTGAGCCTTCGTGGCGGAGTGGTAGCGTCTCCTCTTCAAATGCCAATGGCCCTGGTTCGATTCCCACCCTCGGCGCAGTTTCTTTTTAAGCAGTGACGCCGAAAGGCGGACAAATATTCCGACGCGTCTGTCGACACGTCTGCCGACGCGTCTGTCGACATTCCTGCCGACGCGTCTGCTAACGACAGTATGAGGCATTAAAGGCTTTCGCCTTAATAAGGAAAGATACATAGAACAGAGAGACGCATCTCGTCCGGCTTTTCCAGTAGCACTTTAAGTGAGGGGAAAGAGTAACAAATGTGACGTACGAAACCGCCTCTGGCCTCCAGCCCGTCGAAGAAGGAAGGTTCCCCGTCTCCTCCTCTCTAGTCTCTGGACCATTTCCCCCACCTTGCTGCATTTTCTCTCTCCCCATGCCCGGTCTGGTTTCCACTCCGCCGGGTATCACGCGGGGCTGTGTCGGTTACGTCGCATGAATATCGTCGCCGACGCTGCATGGGTCGCCCCGCGGGTCGCGCGGTGGGAAAAGTGCCGAAGGCGACAGTGACGGCTTCGCTTCTTCCTCCGTCCTACGGCGACGCGGTCATTAGATTTTTCCCATTTCTTCATCTGTTTGTTATTATTTTCAGGTGCGTTTTCTGGCCCGCCGCCGCTGCATTTGTATGCGCTTCGCTGAGTTTGCTCTGACTACCGCCTACTGGAAAGGTGCGGGAAGATGGAAACTGTAATCCGGGGGCCCGCGCGCCACTTGCCGGTGGTTTTTCACGGAACCAGTTAATAGTAACGAACGAGAAACCGGCTCCTTAATGGCCTCCGCCGTCCGCCTCTTTTTTTTTTTTTTTCTGTATCCCATTCACTGCCGTTCATTGACGTGCTTGATCTCGTGCAGGATTTCGGAATGGTCTTGAGCGCTTTCACGACGCCGGTCCTGACGCCCGTATTCTCGGCCCTAGCGGGGGCTCTTTTCCGGACTCGCATTCTTGATTCGGTTATCGCAATGTATACACAGCACGGGTCGCACGGGTCCGGTTTCCGAACCGGATCGCCGGCTTGTTCTTGAGTTTGATGACGCCGCACTGCTTATTGTTTTTCTTTTTCCTGTATAACTAAGGTGCGCCGACTACCCCGTATGTCACCGCCGTGTTGTGTATTTATGCAGTGCTTTGCCGGGATAAGCGATTGCACTCAAAGGGAAACTCTGGGGACCCGAAGCCGAATGAAGGCTTCGATCGAGCCTCACTGTAACGTGGGAAAGGTTGGAGACGAAGGACTCCTTACTGGGGTCACGGAGGATCTGTATACTCTACGAAACATGATGTGGTGCATAGAGTATCGCATACAAGACATTATTACTATATCTACAGGGAACAGTCCACAAGTACGTACAGCCTGCGGCACCCTTGTAACGCTCGAGAGGAGTGCTTCCCTTCATGAAAATGGACACGTCGTCGCAGCTTCCAGCTTTTGGTAGCAAAGTAAAGCCTCATAGATCTGCAAGCAAGGCGGGCACGAGCAGGTTTGCCCGCCGACCATGGGCTGCTTTCTAATTTCAGCTTTTTATTGCTCTGCGCCCTCTGCTTTTAAGCGGTCTACATAAGGGTGACGCAGTCTGTACAACGGAAGCAATAGAATTTCCGTGTTCGGTTGAAATTATAGGCTCTTCCGGGCGCAAAACCTTCGTTATACAGAACGGAGGAAAAAGAACAATAACGAAGCTTGAACGGCGCCTGGCAGGAAGTCATGTGTGGCGTCGCACAGTCAGGGTTTGTCTCCTCCGGGGATCCATTCACATAAGTAAGAAAAATGCCGGGCACACGTAACGAAAGACGGATCAAAAGGCGGTGGTTAACCAAATCCCGCCTACGAATGCATGGGCGCTTCGCGTCTTGCCTCCCGAGAACCCACGTGTCGACAGGAAGGACAGTGGTTTCCTGTCGGAAACGCTCGATTTGCCGCCAGGATTCTGCTGGGTTTGGCACCTCGCATTCAGAATTCGTCGCCCAGGAAGATGGAACGAATCTTCACTCTTGCCGCCGAAGTGGGGTTCATGCATGGCAGCAGAAGCGACGCCCTGGCGGTAAAGAGCTTCGCTGGCGTTTGTGCATCCCGGAGCATTCCGGCAGTTGCTCTGTCGCGACGTTTGCAAATACAGCCGACTCGCGGGAAACTTCCACACGCGGCGTGCGGTTTTCTCAAGTCTGGCTGCGTGGCTTTCAACTTCCCGCGGGAATGCGTGCTCCTGCCAGCTGTTACGCGTGTGCTACGTTTTCTGCGGGTATATACACACAGCCTGCAGTGCACAGCACGAGCAGGAAAAAAAGAGCAAACTGAATAACAAGCAGCGCCGGATTTCGTAACGCCCGGTGAGCCACGTATGCATATGCGGTGGTGGAAGAGATCGCGCATGTAAAGGTGCCTCACTACTGCATTCTCGAATATGCGCCAGCGTGGGCGCAGCTGAACCTCCTGTTTCGTTCTTCTTTTTATATGTACATTGATATATGTTAAAAGCTTGCCAACGCGGATGTTCTCGCCTGTTCTGCGCCTATCTCTCGCGTTTCTACTTTGCCGTATCTTCCATTTATACTGATTTGCTTTTAAAAAACGCGCTTCGGGAAAGTGGCGCATCTCAGTGACGGCGCGCTATCATCTACGACGTCGCGCCCGCTTCTGCTTGTCCATTGGCCGGCGCTTAAGCAGCGGTAGCTCGCGAAATGTGACGAGCGTCAGTTTTTGTTCCCTTTTTTTTTCCTGCCTCGATTAGCACAGCGGGTGTGCCGTCGTTGCTAATAGGACTGTTGCTAGCTGTACGCGTCTCGAGCGAAGTTATACACTTTCCTTCTTGCCAAGAATACGTGCGGTCCCTGCAGTGCTTTTCTTTTTTTTTTTTGCCATTGTCGATGTTTTAATTGTCCTTCGGCGTTCATTTGGCGGACGAGCCCGTTATAAATAGGCTCTCGGCCGCGCTCTCTCGCACGCGTGTGACCGATATATTCGGCTCGGCTCGCGGAGCTTTCCTTCATCCGCTTCTCGTTTGCGCGTTCGTTCATTCGCTGATGATCGAACGTCCTCATGAATTTGGATGTGTGTATACGGATACCCCGTTCGTCAAAGGCGAGTGTGATATATCCTGCACGCTATATAGATGTCTGTGCCACTTTGCGGAGGGCCCTGTTTTTCCTTCCCGCATGTATGTGGCTCCGATGGAGAACTCGTTTCGAGGCGGGCTATATAGTTCGTGCGAAGTCGCTCATAAAGGAGGCAATGCCGCCTGTATGAAACAATCGCCAGGACGTCGGGCGGAGGCGATGAGATGTGAAGCGAAATATAGCTGCAAGCCTTCCTTCCGTCTACATGGCGACGAATCCGGCTTTCCTATTAATATCGAATGTCTCGTTCATCCTGCAGTGTCGTCGCGTCAGCACCCTTACTAGCAGTGTTGTTCTTTCAGAGGACCCACTGTGGGGCTTTTGGAGTAGTACGACTTTGGACAGAAGAGAAAGCACCGGGGCATGCAGTGCCAGTGTGTGCACCCTGGGACGTTTTCTTGATTTGTTCCGTTGGCCTAATCTTCACCGAAATGCATCTTGCAAACGCTTAACGACACTGTGCCTCGTCTTGTGTCCGAATCTGCGTTTGAGCTGTGTCCACACCCGGCTTCTATACATCAGACTAAAGTCTTGTGCAGTCGTCTTCTTGTGCAGTGATGTGCGCACAGGCTCTCTCTGCGAACAAGGACATGAG
Organism: Amblyomma mixtum; assembly: GCF_055824585.1. NCBI lineage: Eukaryota > Metazoa > Arthropoda > Arachnida > Ixodida > Ixodidae > Amblyomma > Amblyomma mixtum. The sequence continues at coordinate 52,967,328 of NC_143016.1, read as the reverse complement.
AAAAAGAAAAAAAATCTGGTGACATCGCCTAGCTCTTGTGCCCAGTTCGTGCACGACTGTCCACTGGCAAACCTCTGTGCATGTGGCTTTTGGGGCGCGCATCGGAACGGCTGCCATTTCATGGCTTGAATTACTCGTCTCCCTTTGGGGCTTGTTACAGTCGAAAGGCGTGTGTCGAAGACCTGCAGCTTTTTTTCTTCTTCTTCCTCTAAGCGTTGCGTAATGGCATGGCACTTGTAAAAGAAGCAATACCTGTAGTTCCCTCGTATTGCCACGCTTGTCGCTGACCGGTCTCTCGCGTAGACAGGCTCCGTATGGTTCAGGCGAACGCGCCTAATGCCACGTCTGGCAACTGCACTCGATTGCCCAATTTTTCCGCCAGTAATAATGGTAATGAGAGGCCCGTGGCGCTCTGTAATTAGGCAGTCCCACGCGGCCAGTCCACTTGATCACGGTTTCTCTGCGTCCGTATACGTTCCCGTTCCGGTCGATTATCGTTTCCAAACTTGGTATCAAGTGAACCGGATTAAGTAATGTTATCATTCCCGTTTCCGAGTTGAGCGTTGCAGGCAAGCAGGCCTAAACAAAAGATGAGACGACGGTACTTTAGTGCACACGGCACTGTTGTCCTGTCCCACGTGTACGCGCGGCATGTCCTGTATGTGCTGTGCTATTCGTTGCGTACTCGCTTCGCAGTTGTAGTTTCTGATCTCGATTAGACCGAGTTAGAGAACTAGCGGTGCTCATTTTATGCAACACTGCAATCCAGTCGCATGAACAGTGTAGTTTCGGTCCCCATCTAAATTATGATCGCCTTCCTCGCGTCTCCCGGCTCTCTCTAACTCGCCGTCCTAGTCTGCAAGTCTTGAGCGCTTGGATCCACAGGCTAAAACCGGGTAGCAACACAAGGCGTTACAGTGCAACATCTTATCATTTCAAATACCTTGCACCTCGTGCTTGCATGTGTATGTGTCGTTCTCCGCAGCTTTTACCGATAACGCTGTCACGTTGGCCTCGGGGTGTAATTAATTGCGCACGCTGCAATGCACAGGCCTGTGTATGCCGTCTCTGCGGCTTCGCCCGCCGCCTTTCGTTTCTTCCCCCGTCTCTTTCCTCGAAGGCAGCGGCTCTTTTCTCATTTCCCACCACGTCTCCTCGGCGAGGTTCGTGTCGCGCCGCTCTGCGAAAACCGAGCGTAGCCGACGTCGCTTTCGTTTGCGTTTTGCCCGCTTGCGCGCTTTTGCTGCTGCTGCTGCTGCATCGACGGGCTTCCTCCGCTGGCTGCTGCTGGAGCTTCTTCGAAGCGCGCGCCTTGCTTGCTCTTCGCGTCTCGCCGTGGTGGCCTTCTCCCCTCCCTCACGCTTCCCCGCTGCATCCCCTTCGTTTTCTTGCCGTAGAAGCTGCGGCCGAAGCGCATGAACGCGGACCTGCTGCTGCTGCTGGCGCCGCCGGCAACGGCACTGTTCATTTGTTTGGTGCTCGCGCGAGGGCGCGAGATTCGCCTTGAGCGTATGGTATTCCTCTAGTTCGGTACAGCGCTGCGCGAGCCGACGCGCCTTAACTAATAACTCATCTGTCATTTCCAGCCAGCGGCAGCGGAGCTCGCCTGCCCCTCGTTCGAGTAGTTAGTTCCCTCTCTTTCTTCGTCTTCCATGTGTGAGTTACGGCTGTCGTGAATATCAAATTCGACGCGTTTAACTTGGCGTAAACCGGGAGTGCCGCCGCCGCCGCCGCGAAGGTGGTATGGGACTGCGTTGTAACGCGCGGCTAATTTTCCTAATGCGTGCGCGCCACGTTTTCCCCCAACTTTTTCCTTTCCCCGACTGAGCGCTCTGCACGGAATTCGTGCGGTGGGGAGCAAACGTGCTCGCTGGCTGCAGTCCTGCTTTCTCTTGCCGCCGCTGTTGCTGGTGCTTTTGTTTCAGCCGGGCGGGCGAGCATCACCTCCCTCGTGAGCTTCGTGGCTGGCGATTTTCTTTCCTTGCTCGCAATACTCGTTCGGTCGTGGCATGCGGTGTGCGCGCGCGGCTGCGTCTTCGTTCGTCCTTGCTAATCGGGCGCGCCTGACTAGCCGGCCAGTCGAGATTTTTTTTTTTTTTTCCCCGGTTGTGCGCGCAGGGCAGGTCAACAGCGCCCGTTGCGCTACGTTGGTTTTTTCTTCCAAAGCCAAGATCGGCATTCCGTCGCGCGGGTAGGCTCAAGCGACCACCTCACCTCACCTGGCAAATCTCCGAAGAAAACAAGGAGAGGAACCGGTGGAAAAGGAATGCACACTCGCGCGCATAATAAATGTGCGCATGAGGAATACAATGAAAGTGAACGACATTGCCCCCCCCCCCCCTCTTTTTCCTCTTCTCCTCTCGCTTTTTTTTTTGTTCTCCATGTATGTATACTCCGTTTCATACATCATGTGCAACGCGGTGAAGGCTACGGAAGTAGTCCGCAGAAAAAAATAAAGAGAGGTGTATCCCTCCGCGCTGTTTTGTGGCCGTGCGGTCTAACGCGTCGCTCCATCTTCCTCCCTTCCCGTTACGGCGAGGTTTAGGTGTCCACCGAGATATGACAGACACACTTCCTTTCCTCAAAAACCAATTTACCGGCGAGCAAGGCGTATTTGTCCGCGTTTCAGATTGGTCCAAATTGTCGTCACGCCGTTGAGCTGGACGCCATTTTCTCAAAAGTAAAAGGGAGGCGGCCAGAAAGAGTAAACACGGCGGCCAGCGGGGACAGCGAAAACGTGGAATGGAAAAAGACGACACACGCAAAATACAAAATCACAGATCTCGACCGATTCATTCGCAATATCATCGTTTTTTGTCACGCTGATGACAAATGTATTACCCACGAAGCCTGTCCGCAATGCATTTGTTATTTTTCGCTCACCACAAGCAACGCACTATTTTCTGTCACGGATGCAGGCTGCGCAAAAAAGAGCACTAGCTTTGACAGCGTTGCACCTGATGTATGAAACGGAGTATAGTAAGGAAAGCGAAGAGATCCCGAGCCCTTCACTGCAGCGTACATGTTTGACGTCCCACAGATCGGTCCTTCCACCTTCACTAATAATGAGACCATTTGGTTTATCCTGTTTGGGTCTGTAGAGAGCTTTAGAATAGGGGCACGTTATCGGTTATGCGGATATAGGGGAAGAGCGGCGCCAGTGCGCATGCTCACAATAACGCCCCTCAGGCTATTGTTCAGCGCATCCGCACTGGCACACCACTATACCCCTATCCCGACCGATAGGACACTCTATTCTAAAGCTTGTACCATTTCCTTTCTATTTTTATTCCTTTCTTGCTTTTTTTTTTCATCATAATGCCAGAGGCTTGACGTTCGCGACAGTCTGGTAGCTTAGTCCGCGCATCGGCTGTCGGCGGGGATGCTAAGCCTCGCGACCCGGCTTTGCGTGGTGAGCGCGAACGCTTCGTGCACACCACACACGCACACTCGACCGATGCTCGGTAGTATAGCGCGCAGCTGGCGGCGAATCAACGCGAGAGGGATTCGCGGATTCTCGCATTCCTCGATGGCAGCTGCTTCCACATCGCGGCGCCATCCGAGCGCGTGCGTCCACTCGTAAATCAGTTGGCCGCCGCGCGGCGCTCTCGGTGGTTGCTGCTGCCTTTTTTGAACTGTCGGCTGTTGCCGCCGTTCCGCCGGCGCATTAGCTCGCGTTCGGATGTGCCTAAAGTTCGTTACGGACGCAGCTGTCCGTCGTCACCAGCTTGATTACGAGATGCCATCGAGATGAGCTCCGCTTTTTGTGTTTTTTTGGATGCGTGTTGAGATGTTACCATCCGCCGTGGATACATTCTTTTTTTTTTTTTATGCGCAGAAACGTTTCTCTTTCTTCAATTGGGATGAAAATGGGGGGATGGGGGGGGGGGGGGGTTGTAATTCATGTTTACTGTAGCGCGATGCAAAGATATAAATAACAGTGCGTGCTTACGAAAGCGAACGTTGTTTTCGAAAGCGTCTCAGTATCCGGCCTCCGTTAAAGAAAAAAAACCTCTGCCTCTGTAAAAATGTTTTTCTTCTGCTCGGCTGGTTTCAGGAGTGCGTCGAGTGACTGGCCTCTGTTTTCTTTTTTTTTAACGCACTCTGTCGATTATAGATGGCCATTCCATTGGGTCCAAAGCACTGGCTTTTTATAAAAGTTCACCGGCTTTAACGTGACGTAAGGCCGCGGTTGGTATTTCCTGGAGCGTTATAATGGAATACTGGTATTTCCTGCGTCGAATTCGCAGAACCCCATCCTCTCTGTTGTCGGGCACGTGCCTTGTATTACAGAAGGCGCCGTTCGTACTGGCCGTTCGTGCCGTTCGTAACGGCGGGTGGCGCTTTTTTTCAACCAGTCGAATGATTGCACGATGCCAGCGGTCTAAACCAGCCGTGCACCGGTGTGAAAGAAGACCCTATCTGGTACACGTGACTTTTGCAGAGGACACGTTCTCGGTACGCCTCTAAGTTCGGCACCGATAAAGTGAAGTGTCAGTCAAGAGCGGAATGAGCCTCGAGCAATGGTGCACTCCAGGCTTCCCAACCGGTGGGAACAAAGACGCGAAGCGTTTCCAACTCTGTTGTCCAATTACGTCCTGCTCGGATGACGTCCCCCCCCCCCCCCTCCCCCACCAAATGGTCCATTGTGTCCTCCTGCTGGTCAACGCGTACATGTCGGCCAGCTGTCTCTGGGATCATGCTGCGCATACATAGTTGCTTTGCTTTCATCGTGATCGCGACCGGGGCGACTACCTCGCTTGATGAAAGGAAAAAGAAAACAAGAAAAGGCGCTGCTTATTTTTGCCTCTTCAGCGCAGCCGCTGACGGGTCTCACGGGCTGTGCTGCTCCAGAGGCGGGGGGTTAGATTGCCGCCGAGGGGTGGGTGTGTAGTTGTGCTCGCATGGGCAGCGGAGCAGGGACCGCGCGAGGCTTGCCGGGCAAGGCCTCCCTCGTTGGCCGTCGCGATCCTGTTTCCGGCCAGACCGCGCGGCCTTGACTCGTTCGGCTCGGCGAGTGGTGAGTCACCGTCGACACATGCGCCGGCCGTTGCAGCGGCTGCCTGCGCTTTGAAAAGAGAGAGGCGAGGACGCTCGAGCGAGGCCTGAGCGCAGGCCCGGCCAAACAGCGCAGGTGTTGCGCGGCTGTGTCGACACGCGGTGCTGGGAGGCGCGCCGAGTTTCCACTTGCTTTTTAGAGCGCGTAGAGCTTTATGGAGCGCTGGAAACAAGATTACGGGACGCGTATGCGCCCGGAGACCGTACTTAGCTGTTGCTGCCGTTCTCCCGTTTCATCACTGCTCTCTTCTCAGCACAACCGAGTCTAGGCGTCAAAAACGGGCAGTCTGATTGCTCCAAACCTTGGTGGTTAACAGTTACTCTCGAGTTTTCTAAAGCCTTAGAGGAGATTAGCTGACGGTTGCGCTGCGCCCGGAGCAACAGGCAGCTTTGCTCTGCGCAAAAGATGGTTATTGTGGAGACAGAAAAGTTGTCGGCCGCCATCAATGACTCGTTTTGCTACCCCAGCTCGAAGTGGCCACGGGTAACGCCGTGAAATGGTTTTGGTTTTATGGGATTTAACGAGTCAAAGCGATGCGGGCTATGATGGACGTGTAGTGGAGGGCTCCGGGTAAATCTGACCACCTGGGGTTCTCTAACGTGCTCTGACATCGCACAGCACATGGGTCCCTAGCATATTTGCCTCCTTCTAAATAAATGCAACCACCGCCGCCGGGATCGAGCGCGCGTCTTACCGGTCAGTAGCCGAGGACCTCTCCACTGAGTCACCGTGGGGAAGCTCCGCCGTGAAATGGATTCCGAGTTTCGTAATCAGTATGATTGACGAATCCTGTCGCACGCGATAACGGAGGAATCCTGTCGTTCCGACTGCTCACCAGTCAACCTCTTGCGTTCACAACCGTTCAGTTGCATATACAACATGAAGCAAAGGCTTGGCCAAAGCCTTCATAGCAGCCAGCTTTTACTACAGGTGCGGCAGTTCTTTTTTCGACGAGCACAGATCCGCAGCGAGCAAACGTGCTGTCTCTCGCATCTGCTGTGTGCGCTCATTGTCCGCGGTGCGTGTCTGCGCGACGGGAAATCCACATCGAGAATAGTAACAACACGAAACCCGACCATATTTTAATTAACGTAGTAGGCGCTGCTTATCGCGGCGCGTAATTTTCGCTTTCCTCCCCCGGGCTTTTATTCCACGCGGCGCTGACTTCGCCATCAGAGACGACCCAGATCACGCGCTTCTTTTTCCGCATCCTGCCCGGCGTTACATTTCGGCCGAACGTTGATAGAGAGCCTCACGTGCGATCCGCGCTGCCTCCGTTGTTGTATACCCTCGCGCTGTGTAAGCAAGCAAGCGAGAAGGCTTGCCGGAGGCCCAAGCAAAATAAAAGAAAACTACGCGTGCACCGTCTGGGTCTCACGCGTCCATTTTAGCCGCCGCAGCGGCAACACGGCGGCCTAATTGCGAGTCGGTAACTTCCGCGCCGTTCGGCGTCGGCGCATCCTGTTGCTCGGTGGACGACGGCTCTCTCGCGTAACGAGCTCCAGACGGGAACGCAGGCCCCGCGCACTGCGGGCCGACCCGAGCAGGCGAGGGGGATGAAGCTCGTTCTGCCGTCGACGGCGAAGATAGTGCGCCGTCTCTCTGCAGCAGTGCTCCGTCTCGCCCGATTGTCCGCCCTGTAATGAAAGCTGCGTGGTACACGGCCGATCCGCCTGGAACTCCATTACTGCGCGTCCGTGCCAGTCTGCTTTCGTAACCTTCTTAGCCCCAAGAATAGTGCTGCAGAGTGAGTCCTCCGAGTCGCCGCGGAGTGCACGGTGCAGTATTAGCTGTGCAGCTCGCGTTCATGCGGGTGAACTGTTTTCTGCAGCGCCTTCAGCACCGGCGGTGGTGCATGCAAAACGAGAAGACCCCACGTCGGGCACGAGACGACGAATGCGAGGCGTGGTGTGGACGCATTGCAGCCGATGATTAGCTGCACTGTTTTAAGAGCGGAGAGGGTTGGTATGCGACGGCTGCGGCGCACCGGAAGGGTTGAAGAGGGGGGGGGGAGTGGAGGAGTGGAGGGCCGATGCGATGATTCTCCCGGAGTGAGCACTGCATCATGAGCAACGCGTGGAGCAGTCCATTCCATCTTGTTCCTTACTCCTCTCCCCCCTTCCATCATCTTGGATCGCGGACCGCCATCACCTCGTGCGTCGAGAAGGCCGCGGCGCGTCGCCGCCCCGGGTCAAACGCGATCGCCCGATCTGTTCGGTTGTGCGCTGCCACGCCGACCGACGACGACGGCTGAGGGGGAGCGTCTCGAGACAATGGCCGCTTTCTGCGCTACTGGAACCGCCTCCCCTGAGGCTCATGCCTCCACTGACCCGGAATGCCATCTCCCTCCTCTATTCGCTTCTAATTTCTCCTTTTGTTCTTTAGCGGCTTCTTTCTTGGCCCTGCCTGTCTGTCGTGCGCGGCCGGGCGCGGTGGCGCTGGACACTGCCGGCAGTTGGTTTCCCCCGCGGGCGGATGCGCTCCGCCCACTGGCGGATGCCCGGCTGTGATTTAGCGGCCGCCGCGCGCACTACGGTCGGCGGCCTGCGCCGCTTCATTGATTGCAATTACTCCGGCGGGTGTGCGTGCTTGCGTGAGCGCGGCGACCGTATCCAGGCCGGCTGGCCTCTGCAGCTTCCCGTGGAAACGGCGCTTTGCTCCTGATCACGTCGGTCGTCCTTAATTCACGAGTGGCTATTGTGCGTGTTGCGGGAATCGTTTGGGGGGGGGGGGGGGGGGAGAACAAAACAATCAAGTGAGCTTTAAAAGCTTCCTGTTATCAATTAACGGACTTGAGCCTGTTCCGTGAATTCTTCGGGTCCCCTTCGTTCTTTTGTTTTTGGTCCGAGGGTAAATGGCTAAGTGTTGTGCGCTCAGCTGTTGTCTCACTTATGAGACCGTTCACTGGCCCCGCCGCGAGAACGAGAGCAGCGGAGGCGATCTTCGACCCGTGAAAGCGACCGCGATAATAGAATCGGCTTATGCTCGGCGCACCATGGCAGCCAGTTTTTTCGAAGCCGTGCCGATATCGGCCGGGTATTAAGAAATTCTAGTTCGTCCGAGCGCTCTCTCTAACAGGGCTTACCCAAAATGCCGCCGCCGCGCGGCCACTGTATCCTCTCACCAGCGCTGTGTGTGGCCAACACCACCTAGAGGGCGTTGGTGTGGCACGGTTCGGTTGTTCGCATAGAGTTTCTTACTATTACCTAGAGGGAAAGCTGGCAAGCCGTCTATGGGAGTTTGCATGGAGACCCCACGTGACCACCTCAGCCACTATGGGCGCTCAAAGCATCATGGGGCGGTGAGCTACTTGTTGCGGAACTGTAACTTTTGGCCAAAAAATAATAAAAAAAATAAAGCTGTTTGATAGCTACAAACGTCCTAACATTCAATATCTTGTCTAATGATTGCAACAAACGAGCAGAAAAGCATTTAAGTGCAAAGTTTGCCTAAAATAAGACATGACTAGCTTTCCTATTGGCCAAGTGATGAACACTAAAAAAACTAATATTTCGTAATTAACAGGCGCACTTTTAAAAGTAAATATGTTTTAAAAAAAAATGTTGTTGTTTAGATACTTTAAGAGGTTTTTTAATGGCATTTCGGAAGAGTGAAACCTTTTATTGGCGTCGTGTGTCGTCGCGTCTTCACTACTATGGATTTTGCACACTGCGTTCGCGCGAAAGTCGTCTGCGCACACACGAACTACGTTTTCGGAATGAAACGCCTTAGTACTGCCACTCTGTGTTCCCGAAAAACTACGACTGTGCCGCAACAAGTAGCTCACCGCCCCATGATGCTTTGAGCGTCCATGTTGGCTGAAGTGCAGCGCCGCCAGCTTTCCCTCTAGGTAGTAGTAAGAAACTCTATGGTTGCTCGACGTCACTACGGAGTCACAGTTCATTTACCATCACATTTCCGCGTGTGGAGGTAAATGCGGCGGCGGCAGTAACCGGAGCGTGCTGTGGCGTGCGCGCCCAGTAAGGGGTGGGAAGGAAAAAAGGAAGAGAAAATATCGGCTGCGGAGAGGGAAGGTGTGCGAGCCGGCCAACGCGCCTATGTCCACTGCTGGCGCACTACGGCCGCGTGCATGTAAGTACCGCGGCACGCTTCGCAAGCAGCTGCGGCGTCCTCGGTCGTCGTCGCCGTCGTCCTCCCTAGCCGCGAACGACGCCTCCGCTTTGGGAGCCAGCGGAGCGTGTCGAGCAGCGGCTGCACGGTCCGCTACCTGCGCGGTGTGTCACGCCGGGCCGGACATATTGTCTCGGTGTTTCCGCGTGGCCGCCGGAGGGGGGGACCCCATTATTCGGAGTCCGAGGCGGGTCACGTTCGCCCCGGCTTTTATAACGCCCTATACGACTCGGCCCGTTGGTTCGCTGGCCGCACTGCTCGACGACGTCGCCGCCGCCAACGCTTTGATTTCCGACGGCAGCATTCATCGCCGGCCTGCATGCGGCAGCTCCAACGACTTCTCCCCCCTTTCTATCCGTCGGTCTAGCCATCTAGCTGGCTTTTGTCACCGCGTTTGCCTTCGGCTCGCCCGCCTCTCTCGGGGCTGGACCCGTCGACTTCGAGAGAGTCGGACGTCTTTTTTCGTTTGCCCCATCGTCGTGACTTTGGAGAGCGCGCGGAATTCTGCCTCTGGCGTCTATTGATAGCTTTCGACACGCCCGCGTCGAGAACTGTTCGTGCGTGTGTGCGGAAGAAGTTGGGGAATGACTGTGGACGCGGCCGTCCTGCTTTATCCAGGTCAAGTGCTGTGTGGTTGAAGGAAAAAAATTTCTTTCCCCTCTGGTTAAGTCGGTTATTTTTACCATCTCTGCGTTTCGCCGGCAATTTCCCTTCTCTGGCCGCTTCCTTTTTCAAGAAATTGGAAATTCCCTCCGCGGTTTAGGAATGCCGTGGGCATCGTGTCACTCCAGAGGACGGCGCGCCGCAGAAGCAAACGCAGCTCGCCGCTTTACGAGGAATGCTGCACGGGTTATCCCGGCGCGTGTTTCGAGGCGTACGTGTCTCGAGCGAGAGACCGCGCGCCGCATCTTGCGTGGGCCGCAGGGCGCACGACCGGCGCCCAGGTCCGGCACGGGGCGGCATCAAGCCGGGAAGAAAGCAAAAGCGCGTCCGCCATCCATCGTGCCCCAACGTATCTGTCGGCGGAACGCTGACGCCGCGAATAGGCATGCGCCGACCCCAGCGCACACAGAGACGGACGGGCGCTCGCCAGAACAGCCCGCATGTATCAACTCGTCTTTTTATGTAAATCGTATGTAAGTGACCTTTTGCACCCCCCCCCCCCCCTCCCCTTCCCTCTCCGAACTTATAGCGCATAGATGACGGCCGGAGGAAGTAGAGAGTAGTGGCAATGATCTGCAGGCGGCTCGTGCCAGGGAAGCACCCCCGTGAGTCAAGCGGGAGAGGAGAGAGGAGGACGAATAAACGACGGGGGCGGGGATGAGAGGTGTGGTGGGGAGGGCAAGAGTTGGAGTGGCGCGCCGTTAAAAGGATTCCCTGGCGCTCGTCTTCACTTTCGCCGGGTGCCGCCGACAAGCCTGTCTGCGTCATCCACCGCGACATCCACCGCCTTTTCCCGGCCCCTGCAAAGGGGCTGAGTAAGACGGAGGAGCGAACTTTAAGGCGCCTGCAGACAGGTACTCTACTCTGTCCTGCAATCTTAAAGCATTACGATCCTAACACGGATGGGCGATGCCCACACTGTGGGGAGACCTGTGATATCTTCCACATGGTGTGGGCATGTACTCAAAATCCCCACCTCCCCCCTTCCCCTACCCCTTCCAGAGAGGCATGGGAGACTGCCCTTCTCAACTGCTCCTCGCTTGAGTCCCAAAGGGCTCTGGTGAAACGGGCTAGAGACGGGGCATTGTCATGCGGTGTCCCGGACTAGGGACGCCGACCATGTAGCGTGGCCACTCTGTGACTCCCAAACTCTATTTCAGAAATTAAAAGTTTTCACCACCACCACCACCGCAGAAGAGAGTGGCCTTTTCTCCTATAGCTGTCACGAACGTCCACAGCCGCGTGCATTCCAAGTCTCGCGCTGTGTCTCCGTGCATCCTCCTTCCCTGCTCGCGCTGCGTCTCCGTGCATACCCGGGAAACACGGAAAGGACCCGAAGATGACGTGGAGGGAGTGTTCGTCACGCGAGGGAGGTGGCCGCGCCGTAGTGGTGGCAGTCGCTGCATACACACACGCTATCAAAACGCGGCAGCTCCCCGGGCCTCCCCCTCCAAGCATAGGTGGGGGTAACGTTCCCTGGGCGTGAAGGTTAAGGAACTCGCCCCCCACCCCTCCCGCAGCCCTTTCGGCGCCCTGTCGAGTTGTACGACGACGGCCCCCTCGATCGCGCTGGCGTGCGCCCCGCACCGCCTCGGAAGCCGCGAAGTAGTGCGGGGTGCGTGCGATCGGCCATTCCGTTTTCGCGGTTGCTGGCCGGCAGGCGGCGCGCCCGGAAGAAATTGATTGGCGACGCTCGCTGTTCGGGTGCCTGAACGCACCGGCGTGTATAGATGGGAGGAGGATGGAATGGGGGGGAGGGGGGGGGGGGAGAGGGGTGTTTTCTCTGTTTCTGCGTCGTCATTACGTGCGTGTTTGGGTGAATCCATCTCTCAGCTCCGTCCGCACGGCAGGATTCGGAGGTGCCTAATGAACCAGTTGCAATCGATTTGTCTTGCTGGCAACAGCGGGCTGTACTTAGGAAAAAAGTTATCGCTCCAATAGGGTTGAAAATTCTCTTCCCTAGCGGCGTGTCCGCAGCGGGGTTTCGTTGTGTATTGGGGCTTACACGTCCGTGCTGCATTCGTTCTATGGCTTTGATGTCGCTGCCAATGGCACAATGCTTGTGAATCTAATACTCCTTAATCCAACTTAAACTAATTTAAGATTGCACGCAACCAGCACTCTCAAATTTAGTTGGAGGGAGGGGGAGGAAGAAAAGAAAGCTCGCCTCACTCTCCTCTCGGCCTGAATTTTGTCTCTGCGGCAACTCGCGCGTGGCGAATCTGCACAGGGAGGCGTGACGCTTGCGCCCGGAGAAGGGGACGCGTTTGAAGCGCGTGCGCTTTCACCTCGTCCTGCGCCAAAGAGGCCCGACGCGCAGGGGCGTCGCTTGGCGTTAACCTCCCGACTCGACGTTTTGTATCCCGGACCTGTTCGTGGTCCGAGCGTTTTTTCAGTGAGTCGCGCTGGCACTTCGGAGCGGCTGCGCGCGTTGTCGCTTTGTTGTGCTAGGCGTCCGTCGAGAATGAATTCCACGGCGAAGATGTCTCTCTTGTGCGCAGTTCTTCCTTGCCTAGTTTGTTCTGCCCAAGCATCGTCCACCCTGTATTCGCGTTCGCGGCTAAAGTTAACGCGCCAACTTGCGCCTCCTCTCTTGTCATCTCTGCTGCTATTGTCGGCGTCTTGTTGCTTTATATCCCGCTGCACATGTGCGGTGCGAACGTTCGTCTTTCTTCCATTTTTTTTTTGTTTCCCTGGCTGTCTTCATTGCATCGCTATGCGGCAGTTGCGTGAGATGAGGCGGCGTTTCCAAAACCAGCTCCCCGAGGCTGTGTAGTGCAGCCTTTTTTTTATCTTTTCCCCTGCTTGCTCGCAGAGTGCGGCGCGACCGGGCGGGAAAACAATAACAAGGATGTGCGGAGGGGGGCGCGAACTCAATGTGCGGCCATTCCTCAGCCTGTCAAGGCGGACGGCCGAGATGAATACGCGCTCGTCCCGGCACGCGCCTTCTCCCTTACCCCTTCCCTGTGCCGCGTATTTTGCGCGCCCGGCGCTGCCCTGTCACCTATAAATACGGGGCCCTGCTTAGCGCGCCCGTCGCTCACGCCAGCGCGCGCCGACCGACACCGTGTCGCAGCGGGGCCGAGGCGAATCGGCGCTGAATCTCGGCGGGGTCTCTCCTCCCTCCGGAGCTCAGCGACGTTGTAACGCAACCCGGTAGTGCAGCAGAGGCGCACTGCAACGGACGCGCAGCGGGTTGCAAGGGAGAGATAGACGCTGAACTTATAAGGCAGGAAATGTACGGCGTTGGGTTTTCGCAAAGGCGGTCAGCAGGGACGACCGCGCGCCCATCGTTACACAGCGGTTGGTTTGGACCGTGTTTTGCAGTACTTGCTGTAGAATTCCCCAAGAATGCGAGGACGTCTGACCAGTTGCTTGTGCCCGACATAACGCGAGGGTTACTGGGTCGGTTTGCAGACCCGCTTGCCCGAAAGGACGAGTTAGTGGTTGTCCGTGTGTGCGTGCGCGCATCTTTCTACGTCGTGTAGTGTACACAGAATTGGGTTTATGTGAACGGGTTAGCAATAAAAGCAGCAACTTGTGTAACGTGTAGTTATGTCTAACCAGTGGCAGGCAATGCGTCGTGCATATCTGTTTCTTCTCTTTTTCAGTTTGCATAAGGAGAGGGTCAGTCGCAAAACTTGACGTCGCGATGTTTTTGCGTGCGCGATCCGTGTGTGGTCGGCCGTGGTCGGCCCTTCCGTCTGCAGGGTATGCGATCGTGATCGGCCGGCCGGTTTCCTGGTGTCGTGTTTTTCTTCCGCCGCATGTCGGGAAAAACTTAGTTGGTCTCCGCGAATGAACAGGGTAAATGCCGCGCGCATATAGGAAAGCCGGAGGACATGCACAGGAAGGACCTTGGACACAGCATCACGGAAAACTATACCCGCGTAGCTAGGCTATCCCCGTGGCTCGGCCGGCATATATTTGTTTCGAAAGGCAGATGGCGAGTGTGCGTCTCCGGTTCGCGAACAGGAGGTAACGGGCTACTTCCGCGAGAGCGAGCTCCTCCAATTCGTTCACATATAGTACACGGCGGGAGCTAATACACAGGCGCGCTTTGTACACGCACGTTGACGTGCACGCGTTATATATTGTACGTGCCGACAAGCGGGCGGTCCCTACAGGCGCTCGTGCATGCGTGTGTTTCGTGTTCCTCGTGCCACACCACCTTTCGACGCAGGAGCAGATACTCGGTCAACGTACACACGCGAACAACACGCGAGAGCGAGCAGTTTCTATTTGCGGAGCAGGACGTCGTGTGCGGCGTCTAGGTGTGTGTGCCGTACCTGAGTGCGCCGCGTCGACCTCCGTCCCTAATTGGCTGTACGCGGAGCTCGGGGGCACGCCGAGGAACATGTTCACGCGACTGCGTCGTCGTACAGTCTCTACGCCTTCGTCTACAGTGCGGTCTGTTCGCGCGAGACCGGGGTCTCTGACCAGAGGTCCTCGTGGTGACGACATGTGAGGTGACTACTTTGGTGTGTAGCGCTGAAGGTATGTGTAGCCGCCCATCCGGTGAATTTCTGCATCGGGGTAAACGCTTTGTGCACGTGTAGCGGCGTTCACAAAGATAAAAAAAGATAGCGCGTCTAGTTGGAAGAGAAGAGTACAGGTAGCCGCGGTTATTCCCGATGGCCTCCGGTGCGCTTTCATTGTTTGCAAGTTCACTCGGCCTTTGATGGCTTTTATTCACCCGCGTTGTGAACTTGGACGTGTCAATTATCAAAGGCCGCTCTTGGCCTCGGTCTCTTTTTTGGTGTTGAAAGAAGTACGAGGGAAGCTACGTTTAGCCGGCAAATCAGTCTCTTGGCGGTGGACTACAATCTATTGGCGGTGGACTACAATCTATTGGCGGTGGACTACAATCTATTGGCGGTGGACTACAATCTATTGGCGGTGGACTACAATCTATTGGCGGTGGACTACAATCTGTTGGCGGTGGTCTACAATCTCTTGGCGGTGGATTAGTCTCTCGGCTGTGGATCACAACCTCTTGATGGTGATCCGGTCGTGGGTCATACTTTTACCAGCCTTGAGGTATCACTGTCCTTTTCGTTCGTTGCCCTTGTGCTGTGTATAATGCTTCCGCTGTGATGTTTTTTTTTTTTTTTTGCGAACGTAATTTGCTTCAAAAGGAGCACTGGGCGGCTGTAGACGTCGCCGCATTTCCTCCCGAGTACAGGGCCAGCTCGTTGCGGTGGCAGTTCCCGTACGTGTCTTCCTTCCGCGCCGCTGAACTATACTGGGACGCTGGAGACGAGACTGGCACCCGCAAAAGACCTCGCGGCAATCACCTCCCGAACCACACCGGGATGGCTGCCGCGTCCTGTGGCGCGCCACGCGTCGCGAATACTCCTTTTCTTTCCCAGACTCATTATTTTCGCCGAAACAGCGACTCGTCTTTGTTTCGTGTGAGAAAAAGCACACGCTGCCTGCCTGCCGGCGGCCGCCGAGGCGAAGCAGGGGCGCGCGTAGTGGATAACTGTCCTCCTCTCGCGCTCGCGTGCCTATAAATAAATGTCAACTCTTCTTCTTGCTCTTTTTTTATCCCCTGTCTTTGTGGCACCGAACCCTGGCGTCAGCGATGCACTCACGACGGTTCGTTGGATACGGTTCACTGGAGCTGTGTGCACTGTCGAATAGGGCCCGTCCTGTTCGTTTACCTTCTTCTTCCCCTCTCCACTTCTTTATTTTTATCGTGTCCACCAGCAGCCGACTCACCGCTTGCTACGGTTTTTGCACAGTATACCTTCTTCCCTTGTGCTTTTCTTCTTGTCGGAGGTACGCACAATAGAGAGCGATCGCACGTCTGGCGGCTGCCATTGCGTTTCGCCTATTTATTCTATTGATTCCATCGTCTCATCGCTTCGCTTCGTATGATATGCGTTCACAATGAGCGGCGTCCTGTGTTGCAGCCATGAGCGAGAAACTGGCCCACTTTGAGCGTCGCATATTGGGGAGGTTGAACAGGAAAGCTCCTCCGCTTTCACGCCTTTTGCCGGGCTTAAAAAACTAAGTGTGAGCTATAAAACTACTGGGTATTAACTGCATGGCCTGCTTCAGGTTCGCCGCCATCCTGCCTATACCTGGGCCACTGTGCCCGCGACAGGGGAGACAAGACAAAACGACCCGCGGGTCCCCTCCCCCCCTCACGATCGCAACAAACGGTGAGACAATGGCGGCTGGTCGGAGAGCCGTCGCTTCGCGCTGACCCAGATAGGGAGACCACCGAGGATGTCTGCGTACGGCGGGGCGGAAGCTCCTTACCGACCGCCATGTGTCTCTGAGAATGACGGCTGCAAGCGTCCTTGTTTCTTTGCTGGACTGTGGGCGACGCTGTGGTCGGAAGTTCCTGTCGGCCGACGACGTCTCTGCTTGTTTTGTTGCGCTTGTGCCTTGAAAGCTAGGTGTTGTGTACATGGTCATTGTCTGGTCAGTTCCCTTTTTAGATTTCGTGATAATGGGCGACATCTTCGAGACAGGAAAAACGCACCAAGCGGTTGTTCATGAACGCACGTGGAGGGCAGCCTTCTAGGTGACCACGGATTGCACACCACTGCAGCTTCGGGCGGCAGCACTTCGACCGGCTCGAGCTCATTATGTCAACATTTTTCCCTAGCTAGTTGAAGCTGCTACTTCGTGGTCAGAGTGAATAATAAAAAAAAAAAACGAAATTTGGAAACTCAGAGTAGCGGTTTTACAGCGATTAACTCTTGCGATTTTCTATCCAGTCTGAACTCTCGATAGGATCAACGCTCAGAGGTGCCCAGTTCAGACTTCAATGTAGTACGTGCTTTTACGTGAGCCATCGCGAGTCTTGTATGGTGCCTCGGGAGCGTACGCGTCGTTGGACGGTGTGCGTGACCATATCGTGGCGACTGAGTGCTCTACGCGGGGTTGTTTCTTCGGTCTGCCCTCCGTATATGCCGGGGATGCGTAATAAACCCAAGTTGTTCTTATCAGCAGAAAGCCATTACTCTAGCGTTCCCGTGTCGTGCGTCGTGTTGCCCTTAATTCCCCCCCCCCCCCCCCTCTCATTTCCAGTTGTTTTTGCACATTCGCGTGCACTAGTAATTGTGTCGGCCGAAGAATCAACAGTTGTTAGGTTCCTGCTCGTTTGTGTCCCTTGCCTGTAACGCTGCACTGAAGTGGATGGGTTGCACAGCGACTCGTGTCCCACTGCGAATATGCGTGCAGTACACGCGCGCAGCAGCGCTCTGGAGAGAGGGAAGTGCCCTGCTTGGGAGACTGCAGCGCCGAGAAACAATGGCGCCCAATCTCCCTGCGAGCGATGTGGTACAAGGACTGTTGGCTTCTTCCGTCGACTGTGCCCCGCCTGGTCTTGGCTCATCGTCCGTTGTGCAAACTGTGGTGCAATCTCCGGCACTGAGGCTGTTATTTAATAACGTGGCGCAACGTATGCACTTGCTGTATAGCAGCGAGTTGTTCTGTAGGTGGCACCGTGGTCGTAACGAGGGATTCGGGCAGCGTCCAGACGCTGTGACCCTGGACGCTTAGAAATGCACAGAGGGAGTATAATGCGCTCACCCGTACCCACATTGAAGGTGTTCGAAGGTGTTATGTAGTAAAGCTTGCTTGGTTGAGGACGCAGGACTTGACGGATTCGAAGGAAAGCAATACGCATATGTTGAATCGATTTTATCATGCTACGGGTTCGTTAAATGTTTTGCTTTCTCGATGGGCGCGATAGTATAGTATTCATTGTCTCACGGCATATAACAAAGGAGCCAGTGTCCTTCACGTTGTCCATTGAACGAAACGCAGCTTTCATTAGAGCTGCTTTGCATCCGAGAGTGCGACGCTGCAGGAGTTCCAAACCTGATGGCATATCGAATGCACCGGAGTAGAAAACCAGAGAGCTTATATCGATATCTTAATCCAGATACCTTAACACGCTGCGTGCTTTGCCACAGACGCCATAGAATACCGTCGTAACCGGTGACTACAGACACTGCATGCAACTTCTGGGTGTAGCATAACGTTACACCGATGTCACCTGCCGGCGTCACCCAACATTAGCAACGATCCCCGATCCTTCGCCAGGGCGCCGCCAGTAAAACGGGAGTGCTGAACTGTGCTGGAGCAGCGCAACCCTCCCGCTGTCTCCGCGGAGTGCGACACCGACTGGCGCCTCAGTAAAAGTGAAAGCTCAGAAAGACGCAGACACGTAGCGACATGTACGTTGGAACTTCAAAATCTAATGTACTTGTGCCCATTCCACCTATGTTGTACACGGGCAGACAAAGGCCAGAGGGTGCGGGCAGCCGGTCATGCACTGCCAATGAGAGGGGTTGAGATCCCTCCCTGCAGTGCACGCGCTCGCCAATGGGGACAACAGGTGTCAGAGTACGGAACTTGGCTGCAGCTGAGCGAGGATCCCTGTCGCGCCGTGCCGCACCTGCCGTCGTCGTCGTCGCCTGCGCCGTAGTCTCCATCGTTTCTGGGGGTCGGGGTCACGGCCGTGCCGCGGCCTCCTCCCGCGCTGTTCGCGCGGCGGCCTTCCTCCAGTTCGCGTTCTTCTCTGAGCGTCGGCCTCCCCGCCGCGGGAGCTGCGCTTGCGACACACCAGCTATGGGGACATGTTGACGCCAACCTTGCTTTTTTTTTTCTTTTCCTCCGTGCGTCTTTCGTTTGCTACACAGTTGCGCAGCGCAGGTTCACGTGCTTGGTTGGCATTCTCTCTACGACAAGCGCCATTTTTCGTAGGCCGTCGTAGCTGCTGTGTGCAGCTTCTGTCATACATAGTTGTAAGCGAGTTGGTTTGTTCTAGAACGAAGGGAACAAAAGGGGTTTGTGTGGCTGTTCTTGAGGCAGCTTTGTGACCTTCTAGCGACTGACGGTTGTGCTACGGAGAAAAGTAACAGTTGGAAGAAACTCTGCGACAGGCCGTGCTATCCTGGCTACATGACGGCGCTGTCTAGCACCTCCCCCCGCCTTTTTTGTTTCACGTTAGCGGCTGCTGCACCGAAAGCAGAAGAGTTTTGCTTTGTATAGTCGCTTGAGCTCTGCGCTTGTATTGTATATGGTATAGCTATTAATGTCGCTGATGCAGGCACTCGTGAGGGTACTTTTAAGCGCAGCCGAACATTAAAAGTGCTGTCGCCATCGGGAAAGGGCAACGACCGCCAGAAAATGCGTGTACTCTAGCTGGCGGCGAACGATCGAGTCGTAAACGACAGCGATGGCTAACGTCATCGAGTGGCGTTTCGAATTGGCAAAGAGAACGCTTTTTCCTCGAATTGCTGACGAGCACAGTGACACGACGGGAGGCCTCGGCAGTTGTGGTGAGTGTACCAGGATGGTGTTCGTGGAACAAAAGGCTAGATTGTTTCGTACCGAAACCTGGTGTTTGACTTCAGGAAATGCGCACGCGGGCCCCTTATATGCTCCTCTTAGCATGTTGTTCTGCTCGAGGCTTCATGGTACCTTCCATAAAAATGCACATTTGTGCTGGTACACCGTCCGGGTTTGGGCTTTGCTGAAACGTGAGTTCAGCACATTCTCCAAACTTGTTCATTGACAGGTTTAAGATGTTTCGACCTCAACCACTGCGCAGTCGGGTACGGAAAACGCATGCGTTCAGCGCTGTAAATTGCGTGGACGGAGCATGTCTATACGCATCCCTTATTCTGTCCTCAACTGTGTCGCGCATCAAACACGTCAGCATCAGAGTACATTCCCTCTCTCCTCGTATCCCTTCACCACGCAGAGTAGCAAGTAAGCGGATTTAAAGGGCGGCAGAATTCTCCGTTTTTCAGTTAGAGCTTTTCTCTCTCTCTTGCCACTCTTTGTATACACTTCGGAGAAGCGAAATCCTGGGATGCTTCGTATGAAGCCATGCCCAGACGAAATTGGTGGATATCCGTAATATGCGCCGCCGTGCGAGTTCACGGCACTCACGCACGGCTCGAAGAAAAGGAGAAAAGAAAAAAAAAATATTGGTTTATTGGGGTGTAACGTCCCAAAGCAACTCAGGCTATGAGGGACGCCGTAGTGAAGGGCTCCGGAAATTTCGACCACCTGGAGTTCTGTAACGTGCACTGACATCGAAAAAAAAAAAAGTCTCTTCGAGGTAGCGATAGCGGGAAGCATCATCATTCGAAGGGAGAACGCGGGGAGATAGAGAACGCTCCAGCGGGCGAAGACTGCCTTCATTGGGTGGCGCAAGGGAGTTCGACCTGCCCCGAGGGCAAAGAAGAGAGACTTTCTGTCGTCTTCCCTTCAACCATAACCGCGTGCGCGGTACAGGCAAGCGGGCGCTCCGTTGCCCGCCGCCGTCGGTGTAATGACGAGTCACTGACAGCCCCAAGTGCTCGCAAATAGCCGCGCTGCGACAGCGCAGGGAAAGAACTGCAACCTTTTCTTTTTATTTTGTGGCATCGCGCTAGAGTGATCTCTTGCATCGTGCACGAAATTGAAGAGAAGGCGAGAGCGCTGATTGAGGAGGGAGGGAAAACCTTGATTGACGGCAGCGACGGCGGCAGTGTTCACGTCTCGCATCCACCGAGCTAGCTTTCATTCTTTTATCTCTCTCTCTCTCTCGCTGGTTTTCCCTGCGCGCGTAACACTCGCCCTGTGCGTTAATGTCTCGGTGCACGTCTATCGCGAGGCCATAAGGGCCGCCGTTGAGTGACGCCGTGCTTTCGGGAGAGTCGGCCGATCGCGCTGGACAGCGCGCGCTGAAGGGTTTTGCTTTGTATTTTCCCTTTTGAAGCGCCTCATCGCTGGTCCGCCGGAAGTCGTCGGAGACAAACCTGTTACCGCGTGGCCGAGGAACGGGCGGCATCTGATCGCCCTGTAATGTCGCTGGCGACGATCTCTCTCGAGTCTGTTGGGTATATATAGATAATGCCTGTCGATTCCACGTGGTGCCATTACTGCCGCATGCAGGTACGTTTTTGCTGACGATTGGATTGTGGTGCAGGTGGCGGGAGGTTATTTATCTCTCGGCGGTCATTGGCCGCCCATTCGCCACCACAGTCAGCATGCATGGTTGAATTGAATTGCGCTCGCCAGCTGCGACGACCGTAATTGACGCTGCGTGGCGGACGAGCGAGAGCGAGCACGTGAATGGCGGTGCATAGGACGGCTCCGGCGGTGTAGCTAGGTGGCTGTCATTCTAAGCGCATTCGAGTTGCTTTCTGAAAAGGCCGAATGACGGCGCGAATCGCATGCTCGTTGAAATTGCCGCGGCGGAAGTTTTCCCAAGTCTCTCCTGGAATGGAACGCGTTAGAATGAAACTTGTTAGACCGTTGTCGAACTCGCGGGGCGCACCAGGTGACGCGTTGGACGCTGGTGCAGACTATGACGCGGCGTCATTTCAGTCCTTCATTTATAAGGATTGGGGATCGATCGCGAGCTTCTGAAAGGATCGAGGGTAGAACAAAGTGTTACACAGAGAGAGAGAAAAAAAAAGCAGGGTAATAGTGTACGCTTGTTAGAGAGATGCTGTCCTGTTCGCTATCTCGCGTGCACACATTGGACGACCCTTCCCGTATGGCGAAATCATCCTCGTCGTTCCTTCCGCTTCCTTCCACTTCGAGCAGCGGCGGCTGCGTGCAGCCCTTCACGCTGACCTCCCAGCCCCTTCCTCTCATTAAAGCTTCTCCGCCCCTGTCTCGTGGCTTTCGCGGGGCCCGTCTCCTTCACCCCGTATTATTAGCGCTCGCTGCGCGTGCCTTTTCTTCGTGCTTGCTGTGTACGCAAGCAGCTGCCTGTCCCGGCCGTGTGCGTACTGCACACACATACAAGCCTCGCGAATGACGAAGAATGGCCGCGAGGATGGACGCGGCGCCGTCCTCCCTAGGAACGTTGCCTTGCCCCCCCCCCCCCCCCCCCCCCCCCCCCCATTCACAAAAGGGGAAAAGCGGGGGGGGCATGGACTGTACATCACTGAAAACGACGTTTTCCGGGCGAAACGCGCGAGCGACGCGGCTGGCAGCCGGGCGCGCGGCAGGCGTGATATTTTTGCTCCCCTTGCGGGAATCGGGTGGACAGGCGTGAAGGCTGTTTCTATCAGCCGCACGCTGGGCGCTTCGCCGCAGCTGTGTTTGCTTGCTGCGTCCGCGAAGAGGGCGCCCCGTGCGTGATCCGTGTGATGGCGGAACTCCTCCCGCGTCGGCCTGAGTTGACCCTGTGCGTTGACCCCCTGCATGTGTGCGCACGCGCGCCTGTTGTCTATGCGCGTCTGTCTTACCTGCTTTCGGCATTTGAAGCGGGTGCGCTGCTGAGGCTTTGTTGGTTGCGGCGTGATTTTATTTGACTGCCTCGTCGACCTGCGCGCTCTCCGGCGTCGCCTAGCTCCAGAGAAATTGCATTCGTCGCACGCTCCGCGCATGTGGTTCTTTTCTGGTCGTCTCTGCGTCGTCGTCGGCGCTGCCGCTGCTGTCTTGGCTCGTCTTGGGAAGACGTGCAAGGGGCGAAAATATGCGCGCGGCCTAGGAGTGCCTCCGTCTCGAGGCCCGCCTCTCCGGGGATCGGGGTCGGAGGTTGCGCGCGGGCCGCACGCTGAGGTGTGGGCTTCCATCACGAAGCTGCCCGTCGCTTGCTGCGCGACCTTTAATTCTCTTTTTCCTTCGCCTGAAAATTTGCGCGAGGTATGTCGTTCTACTTGATATGCGATGGGCGCACGCTGCCGAGTGAAAGTGAAAACTGTCGGGTTCAAGGCCCCGTAATGTAAGAGGAAAGTGTCGAGCGGGCGGCTGTGCGCTCCGCGTTTCGCGATGTTTGGAAGACCTGCCAAGTAGCGCTGTGTGCAAATCAAGGAGGATGTTAGTGTCATTTCGTCCCTTGCATATCGTTTAGTCATGCCGCTCTTTTGTCAAGCTGTCTTTGCACAATTGAAACGAAAACATCATCGTCATCGCACCATCATATTGTTAATTTGATGCCTCATTCCAGAAAACCGTCATCGTTAACTGGGCCCGCTTATCTCAGAAAACGTTGACAAGAAGAACGTCCCGTTGGCCCATCAGTTTCTCGATCTCCAGCGCTCATTTGCCTCGTTGGTTCATTCGGCTAACCGAACTCGTGGCAAACCAGCTGAAAAAGTTTCCCCGCGCTCTACTCTCTGTGACTTGCATACCCCCCCCCCCCCCCCCCCCCCCCCTTTTTTAGGTACTTCCTCGCATGTTCGCTTCGTGCCTTTGTCCTTTTCGTGCTGGACGTGACAGTAGTGGCTGTCGTGCGCTGCAGAGGATGCCAAAGTGTGTCCTTGCTGTGCACGACGCCGGCGGGGCGAATTCCACGAACGAAAGCGAGCAGGCGCGCCTGACACTTCGTCGCCCGTGTCTTCTCTCTTCCCTCTCACACCTTCTTTTCCTGTGTCGTCGCTAGGGGGTCGAAATAGGCGCGGTTTTCTGCGTAATTGCAGTCCTGTACACTGCTTCAGCTGCTGCAGAATAGCCCATCGAGCAAGCGCCACCGATACTATATTCTGCGCCCGCGAAGTGCGTGTCCGTCGGTCGGTGTTCTTATGTCATTGCTCATGACGTATTAATTTCTCGACACTTCTGGAGGGAGCGACTTCTGATATGGCGCAGTTTTATCGGTAGGTTGTTCTTCTTTCGTTCGTCTTTCGGCGGAGTAGACAGTGGTGAGTCCTGATCATGGTCTCGTTCTGCGCAATGCCAGTCGGGGCTGTTGTTTCGAGCGCGCAGGTGAATCGCTGTATATGTGTCACACATTTTTGAGTTATCTGTAAACCGAGTTCCATTACACACGAAGAAAAGGCTAGCATGGTTCTAGTTGTCCTTTTCTATTTTCGCGGACCCACAATCGCTAGCATCTCTTGGAATGCGGAAAACTTTTAATTCGTTGAGCTGGCTTTTTTTTTTTTTTCTGCATTGCATTGCGCTGAAGCCGTAAATTTGCTGCGTGTTAGGGCCCTGCAGACCTAAACGTTGTCATTGTGTGCACTTGTCACATCTCGCAGAGGGCGAACTAACCGAGAGACAGCTCCTAACCGGCGTCGCTTCTTGCTTCTACCCGTATAGTTTAGACCGTACCCTGTCACCGTGAAGTCCTCCGGCATCAGTCTCGGCTTGCTGGGCCTGCTAGAAGAATACGCAAAGAACCGAAATACAGCGCACAGCCCGTCATCTGTACGCCTGTGTGTCGGCGTGCACCTGTCTGTCTCGCCCGCGGGCCCGAAGAGCCACCGCCGCTGGTGTCAGCGGCGTGGCCCCGGCTGCTTCTTCTTCCGGGCAATCGATCACTTGCGGGTCGCCGAACCAGCTCGGGCCCGCGCCCCGGGGCCGCGCCCTGCTGCTGCCACAAGGCGTGCCCCCTGTGGCGACGGCTCCTTCCGCTGGTGTATAAGTGAAGGGTGTGGTGGAGGTTGGTGGGAGGGAGGGCAGGGCGAGCATTGTCACGACTCTGGTCGTGATCGTCGTCTCCCCTCGGGCGCGGTGACCATTCGGTCCTGGATCTTTTCCAGCTCTTACGTCTACCGTGGGCGACCCAGAATGCACGCGAGCCTATCTCGAGCCCCTGGAGTTGCACTCGGATTCTCACGTGTCGAAAGAACACCCATTGTGTAAGTCTTGTCTCGGAGAGGCTTGTCAGGGTTCGGATGGTTCCTTGTCGTTATCGGTGCTTGTCCCAAGTGATGTGTCGCTCTTTCGCGGCCATGGATTTTGAGATAAGTGCCGACGTTCGCCAAACAGCGGCGTCTTGAAAGCAGCTTGTGCGCCGCCTTTGAACTCCTATAGCGAGGGGCCGATTACGCTACCTTAGGGTATGTACATGATATGCGTGATAAATAGTTTCGTTTGTATTGCATGGTACGTGCCAAGCGAAGGGACTGGTTGCAAGTCTTGCAACATGAACAGCTGCAACGCGATGAATGATCCTTTCGGTGATTACTGGGCGCATGCTAGCGGGAAACGGTCCAATAAATTTGTTTGTCCGGAGCGGGTTGTTTTGCACAAAACGAGAGAGCAACTGTTTGGGTTGCTTGTCACGTACCCTGAGTATTGATGAGAGTGGATGAAGTATCGGAGGAGGGTTATTGTTCAGGACGGTTCGCCATGCTGTGTTCCGTACGAAAAGCTGTTTCACAGAACAAGATGTCAAAACTGACGTTCACCACTTCCCTACGTGTGTACCTCAATATTTGTCTTAGCTTTCTGGCGTATAGTTAGTTCTCCGTATCGTTGGTGTCAGTACGAGAGGTCAGAGCTGAACTCGAGAAGGGGTGTTCGGTTCGAGAGTTGTTTACTAAACTTTCTGTGCTCTGTGGAAGCAGCAACGTCAGACGAGCTGAGCCTGGAGCGATGCTCCTAGATTTCTCTGGCTCCCTTATTTGTCCCTCGTTCGCTGAACAGCGTTGTGTTCTCTAAGTGCAAGTAGCCGCAGCGGTGGCTCAGCGGTTATGGTGCTCGGCTGCTGACCCGAAAGACGCGGGTTCGATCCCGGCCGCGGCGGCTGGAATTTCTTTGGAGGAGAAATTCTAGAGGCCCGTTGATGTGTTCGGGGATCGGGACCAGGGTCTTCACCGCATTAGGACGAAGCAGCCAGACAACGGAGGGAAGCCTTCGGGAGGAATAGCAAGCTGGAGCGTTTATTTTACATTTTGTACAGTAGCAAGTGGACCAAAGTCAGAAAATTAGGGAGGATCTGGCACCCCACAGATTGCTGCTTAAATGCAGTTCAGATTCCCCAGGTACCCAGGTAGGGATTCTGATCTCGGGTTGAGCGTCCAATGGGCTGCTAGCGTCTTCTTTGGCTCCGCCCTCCCCACGTGACGGCGCACACCGCACAGACACACACATACACGGGCAAGGAGGAACTTGGCGTCTCTGAGTCGCGAACTGTTTTCCCAGGCCCAAAGGTCGTTTGCTGCTGAGTGACGATCCTGATCGATGGGGACGCGAGCGCTGACCGCTCACACCGGTGACCTCTTCAGTTCGGTGGAAGGGACAAATCAGCCGTGTCGCCCCTCGGCTTTGTCTGCTGCCCAGGGCGCACGCGGGTAATGAGTTAGCGGCGCCGCCGCCCGCCGTCGTCGCCACTGGGTCTCGTCGGTCAGTCCACGGGCAGTCCGGGAGAAGCACCGCGCTCAGCCTTCCCGGCGAAGGGATTAGACGTCTTTGTGTACGCCGACGCCGCCGCCAGTAGCTGCCCCACGCAGTGTCTCTTTTGTCTCCCCCGGACAGCAGCGCTTTCCGTCGCAGTAGCCTGATGACGCCGGTCTGGCTCGCCTGTTTCCGCTGCCAGTCCCCAGGAGCGCAGTTCGGCACCAGAGCCGCATTCAGCATCGCCGGCGAAGGGGATTAGAGCTTTTGTCCACGCCAACGCCGAGAAACAGCCGCGCTTTTGGCCGCATACCTGACGGCGCCTGGCTGGCTCGCCGTTCTCCGCTGGCTGGGCCTCCGATCATTACACCGTGTATTGTGCGATGTCAGTGCACGTTAAAGAACCCCAGGTGGACGAAATTTCCGGAGCCCTCCACTACAGCGTCTCTCATAGCCTTAGTCGCTTTGGGACGTTAAACCCCATAAACCAAACCATCTAAGTGCAAGCCTTCGGGCGTTGGGTCAGTTGAATCGATTCGCGTGGGTCGAGAATTCAGATTGCCTGCTCTTTTGAGCTGAGCATTGGCGAAATATGGGGCACACAGTCATTGAGTGACTCGCACAGTCACTCGAATCTTGCAGTCAGTATGTTCGCAACTATCGCAGCTATACCCGAGTTTACCACCGCGGGTGAGTCGGTGTCACGGCCGCTGACTGCATTCGACACACGCCGCCCAGAAAGCCGGGCAGCGGGATCCGCGGCGCCTGAGAGGTGACGCTCTCTCTCGAAGGCTCTCTGTTTTCGCCTCCCGGACAGCGGGCGCTATTCTGGGCGGAAGAGAGCCGCGGCTCGAGGCTTGTTTTTCCCCGCAGCCCTTTGCCGTCGCTGCTGCTCTTCCGTTCGGCTGCAGGCGCTGCCGGCATCGCCAGCTTACTTATCGCACCGAGGGGGCGCTGCGTGCCATAATAGAGCTCCCGGCCGCTACCCCTCCGTGCTCGGTGTATTGCATTACCGGCGCCCATGCGCTTGCTTATCTTGCTGCTCGCCGCTGTTGTATAATGTCTAAGTTACACTCGAGAAATTGTACGAATCGCGAGTCGTCTTCTGCTGCATCACATGAGAAAGGGGGAAATAAATTTTGGTAGTCTATAGCTTTCGCTTTCGCGACTGTATTGCGGTGCCGTGCATGGAGGCGACTGGCAACTGCGGTGCGGTGATGAGAAGCGGCAGGCTCTATAAATACATTAGATTAGTTGTGATTTGTCTGATTCAGCTTTCACATGACCGTGACAAACTTGAATGGACTCCTTAGCGAGTCCCCATCGTTTCTTGGAGAAGAATTTCATTTCTTCCGTTCCGGGTGGTGAAAGAGGCGGGGGTGGGTGTGTGTTTGGGGGAAAGGGGGTTGGGGGGAGGAGTATGCGCCGTGGATTCTCGCCCTGTGCTAGTTGTTCAAAAGCCTGCGGTTCCGTTTCAAGTAGTGAAAATTAGTTTCCAGCATGCGAGCCCGTTCTGTGTCCCACCTTGTCGTCGTGCGAGTTGCGCCATTTACGTATGTGTTGTCAGGAAAAGTATTGTCTCGCAGGAGCGGCTGAAAGCAGCTCGTTTAGTCCAGAGATAAATGGCGGTCACGGACGGCCTCGCCATTTTCCGCTCCGATGGGCGCGAGCCAGCGCTCTCCGAACCTATACGAAACACCTTAGTGCATCATTGTTTTTACAACACTTCAGTGTCGCGGCAGCTCTAGTGTCCTTGCAATAGACCGCATTCTCTTCGCGTTCCCGAATCCGTTCGCCGCTTCTCGCTGCTTTGACTGTCGCTTCGTTGGGGAGGAGATTATGGCTGCCCTCAAGCGGTCCTCGCCCGTGGTCTATAGCGCCTGCCGAGCGGGGGCGCTGCTGGCGTCCAAGTGCTCTCTCTCTCTCTCTCTCTCTCTCTCTCTCTCTCTCTCTCTCTCTCTCTCCGCAGCCCTGGTTTTTCAAGAGCGTGCGGGAGACAAGGGGGAAAGGAAGGGGAGCCGTTTTGTTTAGTTTGTTTTTGCCTAGCGCCTAGAGTTCTCGCCCGAGTCGGGGCCCAGGTCTTTTTCTGGGGAGAGCTCGAGGCAGCAAGAGCAGCTTGTTCGGCCGGCCTCGCGTGGGGCGTCCCGTGTGTGTGCGCGTGTGTAGACCCCGCATAGACTCCGTGCATAGGAAGCAGCGTCGTATTCGTCCCGTCCGAGGAGCTTGTTTCTCTTCCTCCGCACCTCGTCCCTTCGTCATCGCCACCCGCTCTGCTTAGCGCCGCCTCGTCGTCACCTTCGTGTGCTGCTTCTTGGCTTTCTTCCTCGTGTTTCCGAAACCTTCCGCCAGCGGTGTCCGATGAGGCAGGTGTTGTCCGCCGCACGGCTCTCGAACTCGAGACCTGCTGTGGCGGTCCCGCGCGCGTGAGCTGTCGCGATGTTTTTGTCGCTTTTCCTCGTTACGCACTGCTTTTATTTTTCGTTTTGTGGATACGTCGCTGTACGGCGTCTTTACGCTTATGTGTGTACGTGGAATCTCTGACGCCGCCTTCGGCAGTGTTCTCGAACTACGCACTGCGGTGTCCCGCAGAAAACACGCGAAGAAAAACTATTATATTCCAGTTTTTGAACGCAGTGTTTGATGAAGCGTGGCTTGTTGGTGTGTGCGGATTTTTTTTTTCGCCCGCAGACAGAGTCGGGAGTTAGGTGTAGTGTCTATAGTGCGATACTAATTTCTCACTGATATTCGTATACACTGCCGCGGTGCTCCACCATACGATTATACACATGGCTTGGTAGCGGTAATTATAAACTGCCTGCTTTTCGCTTTCATCTTTCATTAAGGAGTTCAAACTCCATGCGCCTTGATTGCGGAATAGGACATCTGCACGTATTGCGCGGCCTCTGGTGATGTTGATTATTAATCGCGTTCATGATAATGCAATCCCCATTACTAATCATCACTGTCTACATAATAATGGGTTCATTCCGTGTTAGTTTCTTGCGGTATTTTGCCTTAGATGCTAATGCGCCCATTGATCACCATCGATCGTATTGTCATCATCTGATTGCTTTGCCTACGTGCCCGTGCCGTAATTAACGAGTGGTTCCTCCCTTTGCGCAGAGAGATGGAGAAGAGCGCCGCCGTCCCCCAGGGCTTCCTCAGCGAGGCCACGGCTCCGGTCAAAGTGACGGTGAGGACCGACTCCGTCGCTGACCACTACAACGTCGAGCCTCGGCCCTTCGCAAGGTGTGTACACGCCCCACGTTCTGACTCCCCTGTGCCATCATGATGCTCGTCTATAGCCTCGCATGCTTTACTACCAGAAGAGAGATAAAAAATAAACGTACGCGTATATAGGCGTCGCCACATGCGTCATTTTTGACCGCACTTAAACTGCTGCAGGTGGAAAGGCAATCCCTTGACGGTGACAATCCTGAAGCCCAGCTAGTAATCATAATTAAACCTTCAAAGCTTTCAAGTTTGTAGTGACTATAAGTTTAGATGATGGGAACAGTATGCTAGCATTATCGCGTTTCCGCGGCTCCATATAGGCGTTCCTTTGAGTGAAAAGAGTGACGCTGCGGTGACACTTTATACGCGGTTGTGCGTACGTTAATGAGCACTCATTTTCTCAATTTCGAATAGAGCAGAGGTTCCGATCGCGGAGCCCAAATCTGTTATGCTCGTTTCCCTGGCGCACCCGTTCGTTCGTCGCTGGGCTTCCACATTGCGTCTCCGCCGATCCAGGGACTGCCTTTTCCCCGCGCAGTAGTTTGCCGTTGGTGGCAAGTGTTGAGCCTTCGTTAAACCTGATCCCATCGTCCATGCCCAATACGGCGAGTACTGGCGCTCTGTCTCCTGTCAATGACCCCCCCCCCCCCCCCCCCCTTTATTTCTTTCCGCACGGCTTGATCCCAAGCCTCGAGGCATCATCCGCGCTACGCATGGGTAATTCATCAGCGCGATTGACAATCGGCAATCCTCCCGCCAGCTGGCTTCGCTTTGTTATTCACCGTTTATTCGGCAGACGCTTCGACGGCCCGCGAGCCTCTGAGAGTGCACGCATCACGCCGCGTGCCCTCTCCTTTCTCGCGTCAAGTGCGTAACCCCGTTACGCTGCGTCTGGTTGCTTAAGCCCCCCCCCCCTCTCTCTCTTTTTCCGGCGCCTCCGTTCGAATCCGCCGATATGTGGCGTCAGACAGTTCAGCAGTGCGCAGCGCTGTCTCGCTCTCACATCCGCCGCGCGCGCCTTAGTGTGTGCGCTGTACACTGTTGTGTGTGTGTGCACTGCCTACGCATGTGTACTGCGTGCGCGCGCCTTCGTTTGCGGGTGAGATGGGCGAATCTGCCGAGCGTCACGCTTTCATCAGGGGATAACGCGAGCGATGTCGGCTTGCACGGATGAGTGCGCTAAACTAGCCAAACCAGACCTCGCCACGCAGTCTCTCATCCTCTCTCTCACTGCCTGCAGCGCGCGCGATCTCAGCGTGGGGCTAAACAGCAGCTACAGCAGCTGTGTCTGTTATAGTCGAAGCTGTCACGTACGACCCCGTTAGATCCAGCTGTGCGCACTTCCTCGCGCGCACTGTTTCCACGTCCTGTTGGCGCAGAGAAAGAGACGGAGTGGCACGTGGCACATTTGCGCCTGTTTGTCGTTGCCCGCGGAATGCGCGCACTGTTCGCTTCGCTGGGCACCCGGGGCGCGCTCTATCACCCCCCCCCCCCCCCCCCCCCCCCCCCCCCCCCTCTCTTCCTGGACTCGCGCGCGCGGTTGCGAACAAATAAACTTTAATCCCCCATCGGTTTGCGCGGCGGTCACGCGATGTGTGTAGCGTGTAAGCGCCGCGCCATTGCTGTGATGCTTGGAACCAGCTTTGGGGAGAAGAAAAGGCTGAGGAGAGGTGACCGGAAGTGGACCAAATGGGCTAGAGCGGCGAAAAGGAGTTCGACAGCCCGTTTCTATTAACTGCGAGTATTGGTTGGCAGGTCCGTTGCCAGGCGGGCGTTGAACCGACGCTTTCTTTTCTTTTTTTTTAATTCGGCGCACTTTCTCTCGTTTCATCTTGCTCCGCACTTGATGCGTGCCGAGAAAGGAACCCTGACGTAGCGTACGACACCAGCATTATATGACGCTCATATAGACCCTTTGTGCAAATTACGAGTCGCGATGTGCGAGTAATCCCGTGTTTCGTTTCGAGTCGATATTTACAGATCGTTCTTTGCAATCTCAGCTGCGTTTCAACCTTATGTAGTAGATCCCTGTCGTAAACTTGCGCCGCGATACGTTGGCGGAACCCCGTAATCTGTCGTGGATTGGCTCTTCCTATTGTGACAGCTCACTCTCCTTCCTAGGAAGATTGTGCTCGTCGGCCGACCTAGTATGGACTTGCTCTCGGTGCGGATGCAATCTACTAATAGCGATGTACTTTACCGCGTTTTGAGAGACTCGCATATCTGGGTGCCGGGGCACTTGTGAGTCAACACGCTCCCAGGAGCGCCACGTCAGTGCCGCGCCACTGCTGCGAGGCCGTTTCCTGCCATTCTGTCGTCGCCTCCTTATTCGCCGGCACAATAAAAACGGAATCTCCGTCGACGCGCTCCGTCCTCGACCTTACCTGTACGCCGTCGTTCGTCGTCGCTAGGGCCGCATATCTGCGCTCTTATCTGCGGAGCTTGGGGGGAGGTGGCAGGAAAGCCGCATCTAGGGCGCGATGCGAGCGACGGCGGCAACGGGGACATGCTAGCCTCGAGTGGCTCCTTTTATGACAGACCCGATGGCACATGGGCGCGCGTATACGTCCCTTGACGACCGGCCCAGAGCCGCGTGTTTGCCCAGAACCGGCGGAAAAGCCTGTGGGCGCGAGTGCTATACCGTGGCGCTCCCTGTACCCGCAATCTCGTTACAGCGGACTTATCCATTCGCGTAAGTGCACTCTGGGCGTTTGCGTGACGTGTTGCAAGCAGTTCGTGCGTCAGAAGTCTGCAAGCAGAGGTTACGCTCGCTCCAATGAAGCGCATTAGCAATCTCAAGCATACATGGTGTGCTGTATTGAGAGGATACAGCTGTTCCCTCCGGTTCGTTGTCGAGTACACAGTCACTTAACCGAGACGATGAAGTTTCGCTCCAAGTTCAGTAACCTTGCGCTCCCTGCGTGAAATGTTCTAAGTCATACAATAATCTTCAAGCTGCACCCGTACGCGACTCGCTCTAGTGTATTCTAGTTGGCTCCGCCAATATCTATGTCGGTATTGTGGCTAACGCCACGTTAGCAGCTTTGTCCAGCACATTTCGAAACAAGCCTGCCACCTCTGTTCTTCGTCTTTTTTTTTTTTGTTGTTCTAGAGTGGCGGCGTCTACAAAAGAGCCGTCCCGCCGAGCGCGCGAGAAACCCCGAGACAAAGGCCTCCCTCTCGCGCGCCGCTTTTACATTAAAACGGCCATCAACGTTGAACCTTACTCGCCTGTCTTCGAGGCGAGCAGCGTTTATGCCCTCTCGTCTAGTCGCCGCGAAGGTGTTGATGTGTGTGGGAGTGAGAGAGAGAGAGAGACTTATAAGACTCGTCCAATTTAATCTCCTGTCGCGGGGCGAACGAATTCGCCTCCTGCTCCGCCATCCTTCGAGCGTGTGCTCATCCGTGCATGTGTTTGTGTGTGTGTGTGTGCCTGCGTGTGTTTTTCTCGAGTGCTGCCGGCTGGCTGGCATTAAGCCCAATTTTCTCGCACACACTGGGAGGCGCTGTGTTGTGAACGTGCGAACGCCGCAGCGCAGCAGTGCTGATGGCGGCGCTTATTTAATTCTCGCGCGCCGCCGACCTGCGTTCTGTTTGCGCTGTCGGATTGTTACGCGCAGTTTGCTTTGCGGGACACTTTGCTCCTGCCGCCGGCGAGAGTTTTAGGGGGCGACGCGCGAGCGCGTGATGATTGGCGGAGGCTTCGGACAAGCGCCGTTCTTTGTTCCCTCCGTCGAATGTCCTCGCGGCAGCTGAGCTCCTCGTCGGCGAACAAAGGCGCCCGCCGCTCGCAGAAACAAAACGACCTCTCTCTTCCTCTTTCTTGCCCCGCAGCCGAGGATGTTCCTCCCCTCTCCCACCCCTAAGCAAGCACGGCAGCAGGCGTATACTTCCGGCAGGCCTGGGGCCGTGCAGTGCCTGAACCGCGGCGGAGGAAGCGTGCAAGCTCAGCCTTTGATTCCTCACGCGTGGCGGAGACGGTCTCCTCCTTTTCCGCAGTGCTGCTTCTGACTCAGGCGAGAGGGGAAAGAAGAGGTGGTGACCGCTCTGAGAAGGTCAACGATTTCGACGCAGCCTCCTGCCCTGGCTGCTGGGGTGGAAACAAAAACGAAACTATGGGTCACGTGGTGCTCTCTGGCTTGTCTTAAAGCTGTTGCTCGGGTTTAGAAGTCGCGGTGCGTATGCGTGGCGTGTGATTCCGGTGTTCTCCCGTGCGCGCGGGTCTTCTGCCTTCTGCTTTCCGTCGCCCGATCGGCTCTGACCGGAAACGCGTTCGCGCAGCCGTCGCTGGGCCGTAAAGGCGTGTTTTTATTGCGCGCTCAGTTTAGCGCTGCCGCGCGCTACGCCTGCTCGGGAACAACGCTCGCCCCCAGTACTGGCGCGACGCTGCCGGCTGCCCCCTTTGTTTCCTCTGAAAACAGTGTGTGTTCGTCGACTCAAGAAGGCAAGAAAGATAAGGAGACTCCCCCGCCGTCCCTCTTCGCTCTTGAAGCCGCGCCTCGCGCCCTTGAATACGGAAATGGCGAACTTCGAGGAGGGGAGGGCGGGGCAAGATTTCTCTCGTCGACGGTGCATGGACGGTATAACCTCTGCATGTTTAGCTCCGATATCCATTGTTTCTTGGCCTTGCGTCGCCTCTCGTGCCCCAAGCGTACGCTCTGCGCGTTTTGCGTGGCGTGGATCGAAGCGTTAGGGTTCCTGTGACGAGGCCGAGTTAACTCACTGCTTCTGTATAGCACCGTTTTTAATGGTAGATCGGCCCTTAGTTAGTTCTAAAAACGCTTAATCTGCAGAAACCGGGGGGAAACAAAAGTCTAGTGGTAAAAAGATGCCGATCGAAACGCAGTCCCCATCGCCAGCTAATGCATTGCCGGAACCTGTTGCGTTGTGTACCTAAAGCTTGCCGCCCTTGTAGGAAGTGCATTCGGGGGAGCCCCAGATTGCAGTAGCCCGCGATAACTGATGTCAGCTGTACACACACCTGCATAGACAAACAGCGAAAAGGGTAGAGAGCGACGCGCTATTTAAGAGTTCCGCTGGAGCCGTAAATTCACGCACACGAGTTTTTTTCGTTGATGGTCCCGTGCAGCTCCCAACTTTGTATTGCTGGGCTACATCAACCTTGCTTCGGATGTAATCCCCTTACTGCTCGCTCCGGCGTGTAAGGGATCCAAATGGTAGCCTCGCTAAGCAAACTGCTGATGGAAAGTTATAACTAGTAATTTCCTCGCACAAACGTGACGTCGTGAATGTCGTGCCTTAATTTCGGTACTATTCACACACGGTTACCAGCTTCCGCTGAAGGTAAAACCCTGTGAAACATTTTGTAAAACTCGACCTATTATCGTGTGCGGGAGCAGCTCTTCCTGTGCCAAAAAAATGAAGAAAAGAATGAATAATGGATTCGTATAGAGGGGGAAAATGCTCAGAACAAACGAGGTCAAAGAAAATTAGAGAAATTGTCAACGCATTCGACACCTCGCCGAGGCGGTAATTCCGCATTGCTATCCCTTCGCGCTCGAGCATGCCGCCGCAGATCCCAAGGTCTCTCTCCTGCTCGGCTGTCCTCGCGCAATGTCACGTACACGCGCGAATGGTCAAGGACCATTCGAAAAATGTCTGTGCGACAACACCGCATGGCCAGTCATAGTCGGACACCACCGAGCGCCGAGTGTTTGCGAGGAAAAATGAAGGCATGCATTGAAGGGGTCAGCATCGCGGAACGAATCGAGCATGTGTGTACGCCTATAAAAGGTCGCGAGAAAGAAAAGGTTGAGGGGGAGGAAAGAGAGGCTGAGGCGCGCGTAAGGTATATCGCTTCTCGGCAGTCCGTTTCGGTGGCTGCACAAATAAAAGGACGGCGGCTTTTCCCTTTCCTCGATTTGGCCCACTCTTGCGTAACCGCCTTCGACGCCCGCCCGCCTTTGGCGCCGCGCGCGCGCCCTCCCGCTGGGTGTGCGCTATCGTTTATTTCCTCGTCAAGGTCTCCAGGACCATTGGCGGACACTGCGGTGGAAGCCGCGCGCTGGCTCCCTGCTGCTGCCCCTCCGCTGTTGCGTTTGTGGGAGTCCGACGGGCATCGCCTGCCGAGCAGTCTCCGTGCTCGGGAGCGGAGAGCCGGCTTACCGCATTATCGCGAATTCAAGCATTTCGCGTTTCTCGCCCGTTCAAAATATCCCCTCACACACACACACGCATACGTAGCCACACTTACCGCCACCCCCCACCTGATTCTAAGCATCTCCACTGTCTGCTTTCTCTCTCTCTCTCTCTCTCCACTGACAAGCGCGAGTTTTAGAAATAATTTAAGCTCCCGTACGTCATTCTAGAAATTTTTTTTTCGTAGTAAACCAGAGCTTGTTAGAGTACAAAAAAAAAAAAGGAGCACAATATCTAAACAAAATTGTGAATAAAAATAACCTCTGCTCGACCCTTCCTTGTGGCACTGTACGCAATTGGGCGCCCTACTTAAGGAAGAGGAGGAGTCGTCCACATCTGGCATGGCGTCGTAGCGAAGTCCTGCCACTCCACCAATCGACCGCGCGTGCGCAGACACCAGCTTTCACACTGCAACGCGCAGTCGTGCGCACAGCCTTTTGGTAGTGGCGCACAAAACTATACGCGGGCACGTTGGGGCACGAATGAAGCGGCGTCTCAGCCACCTGTGCAGAGGAGAGTAATCCAATAAGGGTGTCGAGTCATATTTCTATTTTAGCAGCCTGCACCGGTGCGCGACGTGGGAAAAAGAGAAAAAATTCGCAAGTCAGGTAGGATGGAACTCAGTGCACGTGAGAGCGGTATTCCCGCTTTATGCGTATTACTCGCCGACGCTTAGCGGCGATCTCTGGGCGTTCACGTGGAATGCCGGCTTCCTGCGCGAACGGCGGTTGATGGAAGACAATGGAGCCTCAAATTGACGGCACGCGCTACGGGAGGGGGGCAGTGTGCCAACTTGTCGGCCCCTTCCTAAAACGGTGCCCCGATGGATTCGTCAGGCAGGGAATGCAGGCGCGCCCCGACGGCTAACGCTGGTGTACTCGTGCCAGTTATAGGATCTCTGCGATCTGAAGTGCCTCGCATTCTTGGCACTGCAAACGGCGCTCGCGTCCGCTTTCGGTGTCCTTCGCTGGCGGCTTTGTCAGCCTTGTTTCTCTCTAGTTGGTCCGTTTTGTGCAGTGTTGTCTGCGGGAAGTGCTTGCTTCGCCAAAAGAGGGTCCGAACGCTGATTCGAATTCTTTGCTGTACACGAAGCCGCTGCGAGCAGTTCCTGATATGGCGTTCAAGTTTTCAAAGATTTGGGCACGTGCTCGCTAATGGCTGCGTTTGGGCGAGTTGGTTAGACATGTTAAACCTGGAAAGCGCATAAAAACAACGGACAACAGAAAGAGACAGACACACGAGCGCTCGTGTGTCTGTCTCTTTCTGTTGTCCGTTGTTTTTATGCGCTTTCCAGGTTTAACACGTGCTCGCGCCCTTGGCGTGCTGAACGCTGGCATCGAGTGGACTAATCAGCAGATTTATTCGCCGATACACCGCTAGTCAACGAAGCGAGCCCATGAAAATGGCCTCTGCGTTCCGGCACACACTCCGTCGTCCGGCCATATTCGCCGGCTGCATCCGACTGGCATCGCCGTATCTCGGCTTCGCACCCTTTCTCCGAAAGTTGTCCGTACGGCGCGGTATGCCGGAACTGCGGCGCCGCTTTCATCGCTGCTTGCAATGTTGCTGCCGTTATTTTGCACCGCCTCATTCTTCTTCCCGGTGAGGCGCTCGGACGGAGCCGTTCAGTCAGTGCCACGAAGTTCACCCGAACGTGCGCTGCCTTCCGTCGGATGATTCAGCACCCATGAAGGAACACGCTGAACTCGCTCGTCACCGCTGCCCCTCTAATTGGGATGCATCTGTTCCCTTCGTCATCAGCTCCTGCGACGCAAGGGCGCGATACGCATAGGGGTTTCCCCTGCCCCTTTTGTCCTGAGCGAACCCATTGTTGACTCCAACTTCCCTTCCGTTACTGGAGGGTATTAATTGTTCGGAGTGTGTCTCGGTGTGTGAGCAACTGCTGTTCAATGCGTCTCGTAGCATAATGTTATCAGCTGATTCACTCTGAGTACCCAGGTTTCTCCCGAACGCAAAGTGAACAAAACAGATCGTAGGTAGCTAATTTCCTTCGCACTCTAAGCTTAAGTGCGCAGGGGTTACTTCTGCCGGAGCAACTGCGTATAGCTGTAATCATTAGTCCTTCAAATGGCCCTGCGTTACTCTCTATGATGTTAATTAGAAAGGGATGTCAGCCATAGTAAGTGTCCTGGGGACTAACCGTCCTCTTGTGGACTAATGGTCGGTTCACCAACCTTACATCCTTTTCCTTCAGCCGTCAGCAATACCGTGAACCCCCTGCTCCTTTGAACGCACACCATGCGCTCATCCGTACCATCCGGTTAGCAACGGCAGTGGAGAATACGCGCTGCCCTGGCAGCTTGCAGCGTGACTATTTACTTCAGCTGCCTGAAATCGCGTAGCAATATTTCATCACCGTCATAACGCGCGCCCGCCACGCACAATTTCCTCGGCCAGATCTTTTTTTTTTTTTTTTTGTGGAGAGCGGTCCCAAAACCGACGCAGTCAGTTCTTCTATCGTTTCTCGGTGGACCCCAAGTTGAGATATCCAAGACAAGCATTATATCTTCCTCTTCTCGAGCATTTAAAGCTGTTTTTCTCCTTAATATCAGCGGGTGGCGGACAGAGCGATACAGACAACGGCCCTCACACCATAGCGTCATTTGCGACATGTTTTCCCGGCCGTCTTGGCTCAATCTCCGGCGTCAGATATCATCTCCTTTTTCAGCCTTCTCTCGGACCCTTGCTCGCACTTGGAGGCGTTCGCACCCGTCCAAACCGTCGTTTTATACGGGCGACATCGTAAATTAAAATGACCTGATCTACGCGCCGGTGCCAACCGCTTTTCTCCTAGCGTTCCGTCACGCGATATTCCTCGCGCCCCATCGCCGTGTCGCCATAACTCCAGGGTTATGAACACATGACGGTTCCACCTCCTATCGACAGCCAATTTTCTTTCGCCCTTCCGCGACGCGCTTTCTCATTAGGAAGCCAGCGTATATAATACACCAGCCACCAAACGTGGGCGGTGAGCTTGTATATCGAAGTAAGCGATCGCGCCAACTCGTTCCCCCCTTTCGCGGCTTCCGCTGGGTTGCTGTAGAGGAAGGGATCCGTCTTCGATTGCGCGGAGCCTTTTAAGCAGCTCGCGGGACGGACCAGCGGCAGTTTTGCCCCCGTTGCTGCTGCTGCTGACGCGAATATGTGTGTATCTTTGTGGGGGCCCCCCTATCGTTGCTCTTGGACTCCTGCCCGCGTAAGGGGAAGGGGGGGTTGGTGGTGGAGTTTGTTGTTCGTTTCGAAACGGGCCGTGCGAGATGCAGAATACGCGTGGGAGGGGTGCCCCAGCCGTTGTTTCTCTCTAGCTGTGGGCCGTCGAAGATGGGGAGACGCTATTTTTCTTTCGCTCTGCCGTCTAACTGTTAGAAAACACCGGGTGGGAGATGATAGAGAAAGGCAGCCCTTAACTCTTCATTTGTGCGGCTCGTTCCAAAAAAACAAACAAACGCACAGCTGATGAGAGCGAAGGAAGAAAAAAAGCGAGAAAGAAAGTGGATTGTTTTTTCTTCCCTCTTCTTTTTACGCCGTTTCACTTTTACTGCCGCTCGTTCCGGAGGTGGTGGGCCGTGGAAAAGTTTCGCTGACTGTGGCTGGCTTCCGAACAAGGTGCTTGCGACAGCGCTTTTGTTTTCGCCCGGCCGAGCGCCTTTCTTTCTGTGGCCGCGTTACCCACTGCCTGTTCGACTTTTGACGTTCGGCGATGACGCCCGCGTTTTTCTGTTTTGTTTCTCTTCGGGCCGTTCCCGGCCCGTAGGGGATCCGGACGGAAGCGAACGTCTGACGCGTGTGCCGCTTCCTTCGGTGTGTGTGCGCGTGTGTTTGTGCCACGTTCTCCGTTTCCGACGTGTGCTGTACATTCCATATACAGTGCTTCCTCGCCGCACCTCGCAGTGCAGAACGCTATACCGCGACTTCGCTTATTTAAGCCTCCGGGACGGAGATCCGCTACCGGCATCCACATCAGCAAGCCACCGCTCCCGCATGCGCAGTCACCGTCTCGCAGAAACGGAAGCTAAAACGAAGCACCCCTGTATCTCTTCGGAACGGATCCATTGACATTCATCTGTATTTGTGCTGCCACTTCTTATGGGCTTAGTGATGAAAAAGTCTAGAGAGTCTCAGTGCAAAGTGTTGTAACTAATTTTCCGCCGAGCGGCGCCTCGTAAAATATATTAGTTACCTCAAGTGACAGTCGCAGGGTATACGAGCGATGAGCTGCAGGTGCGGTCCGCGCACTGTCCGAAAGGGACGGGCAGCGTCTGAGTGCGCAACGACGAAACGCGACCGAATTTCGCCGCTTTCGCGCGAGCCGGCACGAAAGCTATGCGGCGGCGGCGGCGGCGCTCGCGATCGCGCGCTCCGCGTTGACAGTTGACAGCCGTGCTGTGCGGACGTGCGTTTTTGGTGCTCTTCGGATCACGCGTGGAGACCGGGACCGGACAGACTGCGAGAGCGTCTGCGTAAAATAGATGAGTACTTTCCTTTAATAGTTTTAAAAGTGCGTTTAGTTTTTTAGGCTGTTAGGGGAAGTGCAGGTTAAGGAATAGAATTTAGGTCAGTGACCTAATTTCGGCCGGGACTATTTGGCCGACAGTTGTCTCAGTGTTTTTTTTTGTGCGTTAACTTTTAGAGAGATAGCTATTTTTTTCCAAGTGATTGATCGGCATTTGCGGTAGCCAGACTTTTATTTGATTTTGCACGTGTTTTCAAGTGTTTTCGTCTTGAGCGTGTAGATATCTGGGCATTTGGTGCAAGCAATAATCGAGTGTTGCTACGATGGTTAAGTTACTGAAGGTTAGATGTATGGAGTGTGAGGAATCGGTGAATTTAAAAGAAACGCGGTTCGATTCAGTAGAGGAGGCCGAAGGCGCAGATTTTATGTGCAAATTCTGCGTATTAGGTGCACGCCTGGACAGGGCTGAACGGGCGAACAGCGAACTAGTGCTAAGGATGGATGCTCTAGAAACAGAGTTACAGATAGAGAGGGCAGAGAAGCGTAAGCTTCAAGTACAGCTATCTCAGATCGAGTCAAAAACGGCTGACACCGCCATTGGAAGCCACAATGGCGGGCATTCCAGCGCCAGCCACGTGGATGGGGCTTGCACTGGCATGGACAGCGAGGGGCCAGTAGGTCAGACATGTTCAGGCAGGAACAGCTATGCACAGGTGGCAGCTGGGAATTCGAGAGGCGGTACTGAGAAGGGGTCCGGGCTACTTCCAGGAAATGAGGGCACAGTCGCTGATAAGAGGCAGCGAGATCCGGAAGTTAGGAGGGAGTGGCAGAGTACCCTAGTGCTTATCGCTGGTGACTCAAACATGGGGCGCTGCAAAAGAGCTATTCTGGACCGGGTGAAGGGTGATAGGCGGGTAGCAGTCGGGGTGTTTCCAGGAAAGACAATGGACGATGTCCTGACAGCGACTAAAAGTGAACTTTCCGAGAAGGCTGCAAGGCGTAACTTGGTAGTGGTAGCGGCGGGGCTAAATGATGTCCTGAATGGTAACGCCGCACAAGTAGGGAAAACATTAGCTGAGGGAGTTGACGGTATAAGGGCGATAGCACAGCAAGCGCAGATCGTGGTGTGTACAGTGCCTGAGGTACAAGGAAGGAATGCAGAGGTTGCTAAAGACGTTGTGAATCTTAATCGCGAGATAAGGCAGTTAGGCCTCGAGAAAGGCTTTGAGGTGGTAGAAATAAACAAGGAAGTGCACAGGGCAGGTTCGGGCAGAGACTTTGGACGAGATGGCATCCATTTCAGTGGAAGGGTAGGAGAAGAGATAGGCAGGCGCCTGGGAGGCCGAGCGGTAGCTTTTTTAGGGGGTCCACGGTGGCTCAGGGCGTAGGTGTAGGTAGAAGCGATGTAAATGTAACAATGGCGGCTGATCCCAACAAAATGGCCACTAGGAGGCCCAGAAAGAAAACTACGAAAAAGAAATTTAACGCCAGGATCAGTTACATAAACATGCAAGGGGGTAGAAAGAGAGCGAAATGGCTAGAAATAGAACAGCAGTTAAAGGACGAAGCAGTAGGTGTGTACGCTCTATGCGAGACACATCTGAGGGATCTAGAAGATCCACCTTTCATCGATGGCTATGTCTGGGAAGGGTGCAACAGAACAACAACGGACAAGAAGGGAGGAGGAGTAGGTATGCTGATACATCAAGGAACAAATTGGCAAAGAATAAAATCAACTTGCAAAGAACATGTCTGGGTATCAGGTACAATTGCTGGCAAAAGGACATGGCTAGGGGTAGTTTATTTAGGGACCGGGGACAAATGCAGGCAAGAAAACAAGGATCTAGTTAAGTGCCTCAATGACGATATAAAGCAGATTGGAGACGGTGTCGATATTATTTTGCTTGGAGACATGAACGGCCACATCGAGGATCTGGATGGATACACAGATTGTAACGGGAAGTTAATGCTAGACTTGTGTGAGCGGCACAACTTAGTTATTGTCAATAGAGAAACTAAATGTGAGGGACAAATCACGTGGGAATCCCGTAACAGGCAAACAACCATTGACTACGTTCTAATGTCGCAGGGCATCTATAGCAAGCTCGCAATAATGGAAATAGACGAAGAGGGGAAGGACAGCCTAGGAAGTGATCATAAACGTATTAGTCTACAGTTGGGAGCCCTAGTCAAAAGAGAAATGCAACGAAGTCCAAAAGACAACGCAAAATTAAATGATGAACAAATAACGCTAATATCAGCCGATATAGAAGAAATAATTGAGAAACGCCACATGGAAAATTGGGATTATAATCAGTTGGAACTGCTCATCGCTACAAAAATGAAACAAGTGAAAGGAGTTAACCGCTGGAGAGGAAAGAGGAAGCCACGAAGCTGGTGGAATATGGAAATTAAGGAGGCCATCGAACAACGACGGGTGGCATCAAGGGAACACAGAGAAGCAAAGAGGGCGCAGTTATCTGTAGAGGAAATAGGAAAAAAATGGGAATCTTATCGACAAAAGAAACAGCAAGTTCAGGTCCTAGTCCAGGCTAAAATAAAGCAGTCCTCTGATAAATGGCTGGCTGAAGTTCGCGAGGCAAATAAAGGGGGGCCAAGAAAATTCTGGAACCATATAAGCTGGTTGGGAAAAACAAATCAAAGAAAGCAGGAACAGATTATAGATGCTGAGGGAAAATGTTTGGAGGGAGACGATGCTGTGGACTACATTACGTCATTTATAGCTGCGTCTTTTAGCGACGCCAATGGGGTAATCTCCCCAAGTGAGGCGGCAACACAGGACAGCACAAAAGAGAACAGCTTAGAACTGACTAGTCTTAACTGGGAAAAGGCGGAAGCGAATATTCCTAAAACCACATCCGCAGGGATAGACGAAATTCCAATTAAGCTGATTAATGAACTTGGCCCAAGAAGCAAGGACACGCTGATAAAAGCATTGGAGGCAGTCATAACAAATCAGCAAATTCCGCACAGCTGGAGACAGAGTAAAATGAATTTGATTTATAAAGGGAAAGGAGATAAGATGAACATAAAATCCTTCCGTCCGATTACGATAACATCTGTTATGTACAGGCTGGCAATGCAGGCGGTGAAATTAAAAATGCAGTCATGGGTAGAAGGGAATAGGATACTCGGAGAACTTCAGAATGGGTTCAGAAGGGGTAGGCGGTTAGATGATAGCCTGTTCGTGCTTACCCAATGCATAGAAATAGCTAAGGCGGAAAATAGACCTCTGTTTATAGCCTTTCTAGACATAAGCGGTGCATACGATAACGTGAACAGGGAACTCCTGTGGAGCATATTGAAAGATTTAGGTATTGGTGATGAGGTAATTGATTTTCTACAGGAAATCTACCGAGATAATGAAGTTGAAATTACATGGGAAGGGAAAAAAAGTACCACAACTGTAGGGGTGCACAAAGGATTAAGGCAAGGTTGCCCTCTATCACCGCTGCTGTTCATGCTTTACGTGATAAATATGGAAAGAAGGCTAGAAGAAAGTAATCTGGGTTATAATCTATCGTACAGATTAGGCGGAAATGTAGTTGAGCAGCGACTCCCGGGTTTAATGTATGCGGACGATATTGTACTGTTAGCAGATAGCCAGGAAGATTTACAAACTTTGGTTAATTGCTGTGGAGACGAAGGAGACGCTCTAGGATTCAGTTTTAGCGCAACTAAATCAGGTGTGATGATTTTTAACGATACAACTGATCAGGTGCTTACAATACAAGGCCACGAAATACCCAAAGTGGCCG
Organism: Amblyomma mixtum; assembly: GCF_055824585.1. Classification (NCBI taxonomy): domain Eukaryota; kingdom Metazoa; phylum Arthropoda; class Arachnida; order Ixodida; family Ixodidae; genus Amblyomma; species Amblyomma mixtum. Next base: position 52,923,788 of record NC_143016.1, on the reverse strand, counting down.
AATACAAATACCTCGGGATATGGCTAAACGAAGGGCAGATATACACGGAAAAGCATGAACAGGCTCTTAGGGCAAAAGGACGAAGAGACGCCGGGATAATGAAACATAGGGCATTATGGGGGTACAACAAATATGAAGTACTAAGAGGTATTTGGAAAGGAATAATGGTGCCGGGACTTACTTTCGGCAATGCGGTTCTGTGCTTAAGGGCAGAAGTTCAGTCGAGATTAGACGTAAATCAGAGAGCTGTTGGAAGATTAGCACTAGGTGCCCACGGCAAAACCACAAACGAGGCAGTACAAGGGGATATGGGCTGGGCATCGTTCGAGGCACGGGAAGCTAAGAGTAAAATACTATATGAAGAACGCCTGAGGAAATTGGACGATAACAGATGGGCAGCTAAGGTATTTAAATATTTATACAGAAAGAACGTTGACTCACAGTGGCGGAAAAGAACTAGAAAACTAACCAGTAAGTATGCCGGTCATGAGGACGGAGAAAGAAAGAGCATTAAACGACAGGTTAAAAACGCGGAAGTTAAAAATTGGATGAATTCAATGGAAAAGAAACATAGTGTAGAACTATATCGATTCTGGAAAAGGCAGATCAGGAAAGAATTTTTCTATGATAACTCAAGAGGCAGTGCCCTACTCTTTGAAGCTAGATCAGGGTGTCTTAGAACGCGCAGCTACAAAAAGAAATTTAACGAAGAAGATGACACATGTGCAGTGTGTGGTAGATCTGTGGAAACAATTGAACACCTCATAATCAAATGTGATGGTATCCATCCGGATGTCGATGCAGGCACAGTCACTCTTTCTGAGGCCCTAGGGTTTAAAGATAACAATGGTCATGTAAATAAATCTGCAGTGGAAGTCAGCAAAAAGCGATTGGAGGATTGGTGGCTGAAAAGCAGAGATGTGGCATAAGGTTAGAATAGTAGGAAACCGTAGGCAAAGTTGATGGAGAATCTTAATGAGAATTGCCAACACAGTAAACAAAAAAAAAATAATAAATAAAGAAAAGCTGAGCACGGTGGCAATTGCCACCACCCCGTTTCAAAGGGGGCGCTCCTATCCATCCATCCATCCATCCATCCGTCCGTTGTGTGTGCGTGTGGTGTGTGTCCCCCCGTCGGATACGCGCTGGTCCCGTTTCGCCGGCCGCTTTGGGCGACATCTTCTTTCCCGGTGACCTTCTTCCTATTGGAGCCGAACAAGAAAACGGGGAGGTCTCCTACAACAGAGCCCGGCCAAAGGGCGCACGCAGCTAAAGGCAGTGCTTGTGGCGACGGCAGCTAGGGCCCGCTTTTCTGAGGCCTTTTCTTCGTTCTTAGTTTCTTCTTTCTCCTCTCGTTTTTATTTTTGGTGGGACGACGCGCGCGCGCGCTCGACCCACATCCCACGCCTGCGAAGGAGATGAGACCGCGAAAATGTCGCCGTGTTGCCGACAGAAGGGGAACGCTGGCGCAGGCCCGCTCGGCGAACGCTTGCCGCTTCCCATTCTTCGCGGCTGGCTCCGTTCAAAGAACGCGGTCCTCCTCGTGTATCGTTGGTCGTTACCCCCGCCTCGAGAGCTGGTGTGTGTCTTTCCATACCACCTCTGTCGTAAGCCGAAGACCTCGCTATGGCGCTTTTACCAGCGCTGCGCGATTCGTTTGTCTGGTATGCGTTGCTTGGGAATGACTTGTCTTGTCACCCCTTCCTTTGACCAGCCACGGCTGGAAGGTGTTCTCTTGAACTAGCGACGTCAGTTTCGTTGGCCGGTGTTACCAGAGCAATTATCTACAAGCCACACGCGGTACCAAGGAGCGCGCCTTCTGAGGTCGTCGGTGCGGTTGAAACGTTATGGAGTCGCTGTGTGCTAAGATTAATTGTTCCTAATTGACCGTTTCGAGCTCAGGTTCTCGCAAGCTGCACAATTACTCTTTCGTCGCGTACAGCGTACTACTCTACCGTGTCTCACGTGGCGTACCACCGTTTTGCGCGTTTTTCGAGGAACGTATATCCTGCCCTGGTGGAAAATCCCTCGTGTACTGGACCGTCCCGGTCACAAGCATACGCGTGGCTGTCGCCGATGCGTGGCGAGTGGGCTCGGCGCGCGTGTGACGTCAGGGCCCTGCCCACCGCGCCACCTGCCCCGCGTGCGTTTTGGTTGCTAGACGGCTTCCCCTGGAATCCATTTTCCTTCGGACGTCTTTCTTACGTTTTTCGTTTTCTTTCTCTTCCGTTTCGCCTTTGGCTCATAGTGTCGCTAGTGAAGGCCGTGAAATAGACCATTTCATCATCCGTTGTTGGATTGGCTACTTAATCTTACCACCAGCGAGTGAAAACGCAGCGCTTTAAGGGCCAAACCAGAAAGGCTCGCGCACGTCGAGGCGATGAAACCCACGCAAGCGCTGGAAGGGTTGCTGCCAGCTCATATACGTTGGCAGTCTTTTAGTTGGCGCACTCAAAAGTTGGCGCTATATAACTTAATGACGTCTCGTTTTACGCTTTGTTTTGTTAAGACTTTATAACTGAACTCGGTGGAACGGGTTCCTGGGATTTGCTGATATATATGCTAATCAGCCTTGGTATAAGAGTAAACCTGACTTGGGATCTAAATACTCCCTGCTGAGAGGTTGAGCCGGCGTTTAATGCAGATTGTTCAACGCTTATTGTCATATACGGCAAGTTGGTCTCGTATGCTGGCGCTGCTTCGGCTTGCGTTATCTTCATGAAGGAAACAGCAACCGATTAATGTACCGCAGCACTCACGCTTATTCTCGTTACCACATGCTGCTTGACTGCGCAAGAACCAAGCCTCCTCGACTTTGTCCCCATATGCACTTCGTGCGTTTCGTTATCGCTGGGATGCCGTGTGAGGAGAGCGGAAACCCTGGCCTTTCTTTATCGCGCAAGATCTCCGCATGAAAAGGCTTGACGTTTTTTAGTGATGGGCAGCCCCTTTGTTTGCTTCCCTTATCTGTTGTACTGTACAGCGCAACTCGTAAAGGGTGGACCCCGGGGGCAGGCTCATTATCTGTGGAGCGCGGTGTTTTCGCAACTTTTTTTTTTTTTTTCTGGGCGATGAAGAGCGTCGATAAGGGAGGAGGCCCTTGTAAACTGCACCGGCAGCACCGTGCTGCCGCCTCTTGTTCTCAGGTAGGCGCGCTGCGGAGATCGCGGGCAGCCTTATCGCCGCAGCGGTGTCCTTGCGGCAAGGCCATGGAGAGCCGTTCGCAGCAAGCAGCCAGTTTCCCCGGCAGTGACTCACTTGGCAACAGCGGGGCTATATTTTGCGACTCGCTATCGCATCTGGACTTGCCGCCCGCCCATGTATAGTCTAATCACCACTAGTGAGGTGCGCATACACTTAACGGCGAGACGCCGAGTCTGCGGTGTTGCTGCTGCGGCATCTGCTATACACCGTGTATACGTTGGAGGCGTTAACCTTCTCGGTGCAGGCCGCTCCTCGTTAGATTATCCCGTTCGTACTAGGTGCAAGCAGCCCTTTGTTTTTCTTCATTACTATCCTCCCATTGTCCTGCTTTCGGAGTGCGGTGAATAGGATGCGCTGGCTTTTCGTTACAGTGCGCAGCCTGAACAAAGAAGCTTGGACGGAGCGCTAAGCGTGCCTTAGCGTGCTCGTGGTGTCACATTGACCGCGATTGCATCAATGGCGAAGAGCTGTGGGGTCGGAGCACGCAATAGGGAGCTACCGAGCGGTAGAGAAACGACACTGCAGAAATCATTGCGTTATAGACTTCGCTCATTTGTTTGCGGTCATTGCCCAAACGAAACGCGCGCTTGCACTTTTCGCCCTTGCAACGAACAAAAGGTGTTCCAGCCGACGTCTGTAGGTTGCAACAGCTTTGGACGCACCGACCGAACTCGATATCTTCAGTCTCACAACTCACACTGGGCCCCCAATGACGTCGGCGAGATATTCGCTGCCAAAAGTCGGTTTAGTCTCCTTCTTCCACGCGTTGTGAGTGATGCGCTGCTTTTCTGCGGGACTTTAGCCGCTTTACTCGGCTCCCCTTCGGACACGTCTCGGCCCGCGTTTATTCGCAGGATTCTGGGCGATGCCCGAATGTTTTGCCAAGGCGACCCGCTTGCCAGGGCGCGTCCGGAACGTCCGCCACCCGGCTTGCGCAAAGTGTGCTTGCACGTGTAAACTCCCCGGAGGCCCGCACGTCTTCGTCGGAGCGGAGGGTGGCATGTAGCGGTTCAGCCGCGAACTGACAGGAGCGGGACGTGCGGACCTTGGTACAGACGTCATGACAGACGTCATGACGTCTGGTGTCGGTGCGACTGGCAGCCTCCCGATCGCCTGTACGTTGTCTCCTCTTTTCAGCGAGACATTTTGAGTTCGCGCAGCGATGCGTGTCGCCTCGGCGCATTTAGGTCGATCGCGTTCTGGGCAGAGAGAGAGGGTGAGGGAGTATTGCTGCCGAAGCAGGCAGCGCAGGGAAGCAGCAGACATGGTCGCCGTTGTCAGCCCGGTAGACAGCTTCACTCGGTCGCTGTGTGCTCGAGAGGTTTGTTTGAGGGCGGCTCTGTTTTTGTTTGCACCGCCGTCGTCGTCTCAAGCGCGTCGTGCGATGTGTCGGGGTTCTCGTCCTTGTCGCGCGTGTTGCCGCGCTCGGCGACCCCATACCGTCGTCCCTGGACTCTACACCGCGAGCAAGTCGGAACGCGCTGCGCGACAGCGCGCCTCTAAAGACGGCAACGCGCGGTCGTGTCTGCACGTTGTCACAACAGGCGCGCATCTTTATCTCTCTCTCTCTCTCTTCCCCCTTTCGGTTCTTTTTTTGATGTTCTGACACTTTTTTTTAAATGTAGTTCTTCGAGCCTCACTTCTTTGGAAACTGTTGTGTGAGTGAGGGCGAGAGAATGTTACTCAGCCGGTATAAAAGGGTTCTTCAGCACCTGTTGACTTAACTGCTGCCTTTGCATAATGCGCTTGCATGAAACGTTCGCATAAACACACAAAGTTCTATCCACTCGCCATTACTTGTGCAGCTTTGTGCGTTCCGAAATTTTGAATTTTACACCCCATAAGCAAAAAGCATTCAGTATGAGTAATTTTGAATTTGAAAGCAGTTTCGTGGTTTCTGTGCAGATTAATTCCTAAGCAGTCATTGTGAGTGCAAAGCCTCGACGTGCTAGCTCACGATTTCCGCTACGCCAAGTTGGACTGCGTGTAGTTTCATCAAGCTGAACCGTTATAGGCATACCTAAGGCGAAGATCACGACGTCATGGAACTACAGTCTAACCTCGTTATAACAAAACGGCTTATAACGAAATGATGGACATAACGAAGAAATGAAGATTCGCCTGGAAGCTCGGCCAACGCGGGCTATAACAAAGCTGCGGCTATAACGAAGTAATCTCCCGGCCCCTTCAACTTAGGACTACGAGGTTCCAGTGTATAGAATCATTCCGTCGACTATGCGTTTACTCGGCATTGTTTTCAACCGTTCTTCTGGCGCTTCTTGTCCGTCTATATGCATCCTAGCTGCCCCCTACCGGCGTTTCTTTCAACGCTCTCCTTAAAACGAATCGCCATGGAGTGACTTCACTGTTTCTCGTTTGTGCACCGCCGTTTGCAGCGCTCATTTCCGCTCAGCGGGAGGTTCTCGGTTTGTACGGCGGTGTTTTGCGGCTTCGCCCGTTTCGCTCGTGTTTACTGTTATAGCTGTGGATGTGGCTGGTGTTTACAGTTTTCTTCTTGCTTCCGCCTTCGCTGCTGCTTCGCTTGCCGCAATCCGCGTGTTGGAAACGGCCGCAGCGTGCGTTCATCGCGCTTTCGCCGAGTTGGTGGAATTTTTCTGAGAGTAAGTGCATGGCCTCACGTCTCGGCTCGTGCTGACGAGCACAACCGCGCTGTGAATCAGCGCGGCGCGTGGGTCGACGCGCAGCTTCCGAGCCATACAAGGTCGCCCGTTCCCTTCTTCCGACCCGCCCCCTCTTTTGTTTCGTTTCTCCGACTTCTAACTTGGTTGAAGCTATCCTATAATATACAGGGAGAGCGGAGCCGGAGCCGTTTTATAGGATGCTTTCCGCGCGACGATGTGTCATTGGCCTCACTCCTTTCACCTTGCCTGTCACGGGGAAGATAAGACCGTGACTGTCGCCGGTCACTGGGTTGTCACGAGGCAATCACGATGCAGGCGCCCGGGCTGTTTACGCTCTTGCTCCGAACGCTGGATCTTCCGTGTGCTCGAGTAAACTGCAGCGCTGCTTCCTGGCATTGTGTAGAAAAGCTACAATGGCTCCCTTAGATGATTGGTGCGGTTTTTCCTGTGGGAAAGTTCCACTGTGGTCTGAGGCATGCCGTAGTGGAGCGCTAGTTGTCGAATTAGTTGGGAGCACATTGCTCTCAATTATCTCATGTATACACAAAAGTTCTCGCATTTCCCCCTCTGTCGAAATGCGGCCGGGTTTGAACGCGCGACTTCGTGTTTCGTAGCAGAAACGTCGCAGCCGCCGTGGCACTGCGGCGGGTTGCGGTGGCTCCATAGAAGGATATGTCTAGTTCGTCGACGTGTAAGTTCGAGCTATAGGTGTACACATGATCCGAAGGCTAAAAAAAAAAAAAAAATCTTGCTTACTGTCTTCCCGTGCGCTGCCCCGGCGAGTAATGCTTGCGCTTGAAAAAAAAAATCTGGTGGAAAGGGACGAGCCAATTCATTGTCCTCTCATGCAGTTATTATGAAGCAGAATGTGACCGTCTTACCTTTCTGCTTCACCGCTCGGGTTCCCGCTTGTTTGGAGCCACATGTCATGCTGTTATGCAGCCAGCGCCGCTGCCTGGCATGTCAGACTGAGCGCGGCCATTGCAGTTGTACGTGAAGCAAAACCACCGTTACATATGGTAGCGTAATAACAAGGCATGTGTGACCCCCTCCCACCTTCTTCCCCCCCTTTCCTGTGGTTGCCGGAGAAGGACCGCTGATATAAATCGATTTTTTCTTGCTGCGGAGTGGCGTATAGCTAGTCGCAGATGGGCTCGAATTCGATAGCGTTAATTGTTCCCTATTTTATCCGCGCTTTCGTGAGGCCTAATTTCGCGGACTTCGGCGCAGATCGGCCAGAACCGCGCTTTTCTATGGTCGTTGCGGTGGAAGTGTGGTCACTTGCTGAATCGGTTTCCCTGTGAGAGAAGACCACTTAGAATGTTTTCCTGCTTTCACGCGTTGGAGGTACCTTTATCTCGTACCCTTGTGTTAGTCAAGCAGATAAATGCGTGTAGCCTGTCCCCCTGGCTTGCACGCGATGCCGTTCGTAATCTAGAAACGCTGAATAGCCTCGCCGTATTCTCCGTATCTGTGTGCACCTCTTATTTGCGTATCACGGTCTCGTGTCTTCTGCTGATATGGGGAGATTGTTTGTGCCGCTCCTGCGTTGTTGCTCCTGTGTGTGAAATGGCCCGAAACGATGTTCTGCGCCATTTCAGACAGAAAAGCAATACCGTGCTGGTTTTAATTTCGACGCCTCGTATATGGACGTTATGTAGAACTTATACGTTACATGGACGCCTACGTTATATGAACATTATATGGACGCCTCGTATATGGAACTCTGATCCTGCCTTCAGCCAAGCCAACCAAAAGTTTTCCGGGGTGGCCTGAACCCTGGAGCCGGGATACCTGCCTATAGAAAGCAGTTTCAAGGCGGTGCTCGCATGTGCTTGTCACAATATTTCTAAAGCGTGGCCGGAAAATGGCTCGTTTCACTAACTTGAAACGCGCTGGTCCATATTCTTTCGCGGTATACAGCTTCACATTTTCGACTGGAAAGGCTGTCGTAAGACTATAGGCAGCTGCGTCACGCACAGAGGTAGGCGGAGGGGAGGGAGGTTGTACAAGACTCGAGGCCGGGTCACCATTAAGAGGAAGGTATCAGAATGAATAAAGATGCGAAGAGGGGTATAGGCGTCTTTCAAGTATTTACGCGTCTATTTACAGGCTATTCAAATTGGCTTTCGTTCGGTCATTGGGAAGACACGGCCGCTCATCGCAGCGCTAGACGAAAATGCCTGTGTGTATACACATTCCGGTGCCCATTGAAGAACCCTACGTGGTCGAAATCAGTCCGGAGACGTTCACTACTGCTTGCCTCGTAGTCATAGCCAGCTATGTAGTCAAAATGCAGCTGAACAGTTGGCTGTCCTGCTGACTTGAAGTAACGCCAGAGTCCTTCCATGCTCTGGTAATGCGCATCGTCAGGCGTTGGAAGGTTGAAGCGTGGTGTTCAGTGCCGCCTTCATATCTGCGGTTGTCGCACACCGAAGCGTCCGCCGTTCGATTCGAATAAACGCCGGCAGCAGGGGTCTGTGCAGAGTCAGGTCGCAGCGGGAGAGCCCGGTGCATTTTGGGGGAGGGCCTCAGGTGCGCCGAAATGCGAGTACGACTCACGCCGCTCGGCTATAAGGCCGGGCTGCGCGCTAGAAAACGCTGGCTTCCGGCACCGTCAGTTCGTGACGCGGGAACCAGAACGTTCTGCACTCCATTATGTGCGGTTAGCTTCATCAAGCTGAGCGCATACGAGTCATTAGCGCGGTCTCGTGTTGTGGTTAAGGAAGCAAATATATGGCTAGATAAAACCCGACCATCTCCTCGTTTGGAGGAAATACCATTACTATTAAGACCACACATGTAGAGGTGGCGAGAAAAAAAAAACGCAGCGCGGAAACTGAGCTGCTCTCAGTGTCCCGCTATTTCGCGTAGCCTCGTTTGCGGGACGACTCGAATGCGCCGCGAATACGTGTTATTTGTCTTACCAACCAGGCACTGCAACCGCTGGCGGCTGACTAATCACCCGGTGCATGCGCGTAGTACTGCCATCAATATTAACAGAGCCGAGCGGCCGGGCTCGCGTGTGGTCTGTACATTAGTGTCATTGGGAAGCCGGGGCGCTCGGAATGTCCGCGCTTGTCAGGCGTGAAGGTGGACGCGAGGGGAGAGGGGGGGTGCGTTGACGAGCACTGCAGCCCGCAGGGGCCGAGGACGAAGAAGAGCGAACCGCCGCCTCTGGCGCGATGATGACGCGCGGCTCGAGGGAGACGAGATGCCGCGCGGACACGCGTGGAATCTACCGCACTGCGTGCGTATATTCACGGCGCGAAGGGTTGGGGTAGGGGAGAACGGGGAGGGAAATCCAAACTCGGCATGACGCCGCTTCGTGCGCGTCTCCCAGCGTGCGCGATCCAGAGAAGTAACAACAAAACAGAATGAGAAGAAACGGCGCCGAGCGCAAATACACGGTGATTAAATACAAACCGCGGAAGGACACGTCCTCTGTCTGGAGCCGGCTGGCCGATTTGACGAGCCCCCCCTCCCACACTCCGTGTCTGTCATTTCTGTCGCGCTGCGGCTGCCCGAAGAAGGACGCCCGTGACCTTAATGGAGTCCAGCTGCGGGCACGCAAATTAGAGATTTAATCCGTTAACGCCACGTTGCGTCACGCGTCGCAAGGCAGAGACAATGCGAGAGAAGTGCCAAGAGTCGAGCGCTTGCCCGTGCCGTGTTTGTACGCTGGCTGTATAGCAGTTATGACGACTGTCTCTCTCTCGCTCTTTTTTTTTTTTTTTGAGGCTCGCCTGATGGATGCGTATATGTGAACGGCACCGCTCAGCAATGGACGAACTGGGTCGTGCGCTGCGCTCAGTGCCCGTTGAGAGAAGCGGGGGTGACACGCGATGTGCGGTGTTGACGTGACCTGGAGACAGGAAGAAATGTGGCCTTAGCGGCGTGTATGATTCCACCCTTTTACGGCCTTGCATGACAAACAAAGTCTCTGTGTGGTGAAGGCTGCTGGCACCGCGTGAAGGTCGTTATGGTAATAAGGGACAGATTTGAAGAAAAATCAAGGTGACAGTTAATATATAGGGGACGCGTTATAGGAGCGCTGCTTTATGCCGAGATTGCTAAGGTGAAGGGATTTTCGCGATCCCTGACCGGCCTGTAATTGCGCATCCATCTTCCGCCGGTCAAGCCAGTGGATTCTCCATTCGCGTTTTAAAGTCGAACGTCAACCAGCGAGTGTTGGCATGGAAATGCCCGCTCTTGTCATCTGTTATTCTTCCTTGCGTCAGTTGTCAATCACTTAGTCATTGTTATCCCTCTTTATTAACCGGTATAAGCCGGAAATTTTGAAGCAATGTTTTTTTTTTCTTTATCATTCTAAAGCTCCGTTTGTGTGAAATGTGCCATTTCACTGTACGCGTTTCGTCATCCCCCCCCCCCCCCCCCCCACACACAGACACACGCAATCAGTGACGTCATTCTTGCTCACAGAGAGAGAGAGAGAGAGAGAGAGAGAGAGAGAGAGAGAGATTCCGAGGTGTAGCGGCGAGCAGCTGCGGTGTCGCCGGAACACGAACGCGCGATTGACCCGTTCTCCCGCCGTGGCGGTGGCATCTATTACAGCACTGCGACTCCCAAGAAGACCGCATCTTTTCAGGAAGCGCTCGGCGATGCCATAACTTATATCTGCCGCGATATAGCCCGCGGTAGAAGCGAGGAGCTTCCCTCGCGCGGGCCTTTTCGCGTTCTTTTTCCGTGGCTGAATTAAGGGCTCTCGATGGCGTATCTTCTTCCTGCGGGGGCAGGCCGAAGGAGGGGAGGCAGGGTGCTTGTGGAGGTATTTCGCGCAGATTGGGTTGGATTTAACTGTGGGACGGCGTAGCCGGATGACGATGAGAAGAAACGCACCGCGTGGCGGAAGTGATCGAGGTATTCTCTTATGTATTAGCTCAGGGGAAGCGTGTAAAAAGGCCAGAACGGAAAGATTATACATTGTTGAGTCATTACGAGAGGCGTTATTACCTGGGCCTTTGTTTTGGAGTGTTTAAAAATATTGGCGGCGCTTGTCTAATACTTGCTTTAGAATTCGTTGGCCGGCCAAAACTGTGACAAGGGTCAGCCAGCCAAACAGGTCTGAAGGCAATGATTTCCATTCCGACTTTCACACTTTCCTTTTTTCGAATGTGGGAGATCCCATAAACGTATATTAAGAGGAAGGTAGCTCACTGCAGAATGTGCACATGTAGGTTGAGTCTGCGGGGCGCCGTACATAGCCAAAAACCGAAGACATTTCTTCCCGTTTTTGGTTTGCCGCGGTTATACACCTCTGTTCCAGTGGTATTACTCGACTGTTCTTGCGAGTGTGACGGAATTAAGGTCTTCTTGCGTGTTTCTTTAAGGACGCAATATCGATCGCCTCCTTCTGTTTTGTATTGCGTCCTTCCGTGGCTATGAGGTAACGCCGGGGAGGAAAAATAAAAATATATCCGCAATATATCGCCGCAATATATCGAGGGAGACAGAGGCAAGGCACGAGGAAGCTCGTTAACCTTATTCGCCGTTGAGCCGACGCGCGCCAGTATAGCGGCAGCTTCCGAGAAAGCAAACAACCGATAGCCAGCCCGAATCGAGGCCTTCCCTTCTTCTTCCCTCCCTATGCCTTCCTTCCGTCCGGCCGGCCGTCGGGTCGCGGTTCGATGGACGTATAGTGCAGCGCGCACGCACTAACACAGGCGCACGCGCGTTCTTCGTCGATCGGCCAAGTTCAGGGGCGATTATTCATCGGGCACACAATATATAGCCGTCCCCCTTTTTCTTCCCTTCCCCATTTATCAGTCGTCTGGAAGTGGTCTGCTGGCCTCTCGGAAGAAGAACGCAGAATGGAGTAACCTAGCTCCAATGCTGATCCCTCGGCTGCTGCTGCTGCGGATGCCTCTAACCGCAGCCAGTCTACTGCCTCTTAAGCAACGCGTGCCGTTGAGGCGCTAAGCCGGCGCCCGACCGACGACGTTTTTCCGTCCAGCGGCTTCCGCCGCGACCAGCTGTGAGGGTTCGCGGTCGGGAGAAGGCGGTCAGCCTGCAGGGGCGGCCGTGCCAGAGACCGACTGTCGCGACGATTGAGCCGCCCGATCGTCTTTCATTTTCTCTTTGAGCCCGAGCGCGGAATCGGGAAGCGATTGGAGGCCGCTTAAGCCGCCCCTCTCTCTCCGCATGTAGTTCGAGCGATAGCGCCGCCCCGTCTCGCGTTGTTTGATCTTCTTTTAATCCTCTTGATGGATGATGGTTTGCTGCGATCTCTCCGGCGGCGCCGTTGCATGGATTCGATCTTGGATCCTGCCTCCGCTTGAGGTTGTCGGCACGCTTGAGGACGAAGTTAATAAGGGTTAATTATTGCTAGGTTAAACTCGTTCTTCACTCGGGAACGTGGAGGTCGAGCCGAGCGAACGCTTGTCGCATAATTTATCTAATCTCGCCGTCCGCGTGCCTCTCATCAACAGACGGCACTGCCTGCTGGCACTGTGCCTTGCGGCCATGTAGGAAAACCAAGGACGCCAGTATATTTCAAACGTATACAACGCGGATTGTCTGGAAGAGGCCGGATCCGAGCTCTCCGTGGAAGGTACTTATATTAGCCGATAAATTTCAACTCTTCCAGCGCCTGTCAGAGGGACACGAGCGGCGCTGATCTCGGAGCTCTTCGAGAAGAGATACCCGCGTAATTGGTCGCTGCATCGCAGGAGACGCCAGTGATCGGCTCGCGTTCGCACGCGCGCGGCGAAGCGAAATTGCCGCCTCAGCATTATACATCGTCGTCGCGGCCGAGATCGCGCGTTATAAGGCGAGGTGAGATGAGCTTAACGAGGCGCACTTAACCCTGCCGCAACCATTAAAGGCGGCCAACGAGGCGGCACACGCTCGCCTCACGGCTTCTCTCTGTCTCTCTCCATCTCCCTGTCGCAATAAAAATGGCCGCCCGGTTTGTGGAAGGCGCTTCCGGAGATGCACCAGTGCCTTCTCTCTCTCTCTCACTGTCTTTTATTTTATTTGTTTTCTGCGATGGTTCGGAAAGAATGTAAAGGGGAAAAGAAGAGGCTCGACTGATTGCATCTCGATGCGCCGGCGCCGCGCGCGGCGATATTTTGTGTCCGAGCCGCCTTTACCTGCAGCTGCAGGGGCGGCTTCCGTCACTGATCGGGTCGAGCGATCGGCGCCGGCTTCTTCTCGGGTACGAAACAAAAGCCTCCGTGCAGGTCGCCCCTGCAGCCTGCTTCCGCCGAGCATGGCACAGACCACCACCGCCGCCCTCGTGTTTGTTGTCGGCGGACGGGGTTTTATCGGCACGACTGTTGCGCATGCGGTGGCGTATATATGTATACGGGGCGATACTGCGCGTCTGGGTACCGCATTTTACCCTTCGTTACTGGCGTGAAGCTTGGTGGCAAAGCGGGCTCCGAAAGTTGAGCATGCACTCCAAGACAGAACCAGGTGAACTGGAAGTAGCTGCAACTGCTTAGACCTCGCGGCGATTTTGTGCGTGGGAGGAATGTGGGGCTAATGTGATAACGATGAGGGATTTAACATTTTACGGCACCAAAGGAATACGCCATTATCGCACCGGTCTTGTAATTCTGCGGCGCTCTACATCAGTATTGACACGAGAAGAATAGCATTGCTTGGTTTTCTTTATTTTCTTTCGCTGTCTCTTGTTACCCATTTCAGTCAAGTTCGGTGTTTCTGACCCGCTTTATTACGAGGATGGAAACCAACTCTTCACGCCCGCAATATCGGGCATCTCCCAGCACCGCCCTGCATGTAACAATCTCGCCGGGCTCCCTAAGTATCGCCCGCTACGGCACGCATCTCTTGTCTCGCGCACTTGCTGTTCTTTCGATAAAGTAGAAGCCGCGCTCCAAACAATGTCGCTCGCGGTTTTTCAGTGCAGCCGCCGGTGCGCCGGCCGTGTTTGTAGCGAGGTGGGACATGCGAGCGCCGCCTGCACGGCCTCGTATACACCTGCGCCATAGCCGAACAGGAAGCAGCGGTGTGGTGTGTGTGCGCGCGCGACATAAGCGTATGCAACCCATGCGCGGCTGCAGGCAGGGTAGCCAGGTGGCAGAGAGAGAGACTGTGTTCTGCAGGTGCCGTGTGCACTGAGGAGGAGGAGGAGGAGGAGGGCATCAATTAAGCCGTCTTTGGGAGCGTGAGATTCGGGTTCGCCTCGGCTGCGCCACCTTCTTGCTGGCCGACGGGCGAAGGGCGCCGACGAGCTGTTCCTCCTCCTCCTCCTCCGCCCGTGTTCTTCAGTTTTGCTGTTGCCTGCTCTTCTCTGCTTTTCCTTGTTTGCTTCCTGTTTTCGTTCATTACGCCATCGGCCCGTAATGCGCCTCGTGTTCGCGTGCTACGGGGGCTGGCAGTTCCGGTGTGGAAGGTCGCGTCTGTGCCGGCGCCTCGCGCTCGCACTGGCGGCGCTGCCGGGGCTCTTGATATCGGTGCGGTGGTTGTTCTTGAACGGGCGCTTAATGATGTCTGTGGAAGCGAATAAAGGACAAGGGCGATAAAACTGAAGTACCTAGTGAGCACCGGCTGGGCTGTGGGCGTTTCAAGTTGCCTTGACGCAATGCGTGACGAACACTATAGAATAACCGGGCAGTTGCAGTCGATCGTTAGCACGTGCACTGGCCAGTACGACTGCAGTCGGCAAAGAGCTAAGGCGTCCGCGGACTTCTTGTGTCTGTACGATTAAGTTAGTTCGATGGAGAGGAGAATTTTTGCATTCGCAAGTGAGCTTGTGTATTAATAGTGGCTCTATAATGATCAAAAGTGCTACTGCTTACACCGTGCTATGTGTAGTACATTGAGGTGTAGGCGTTACTGCTTAGAATTTCGCTTGTGACCGGAAGCTGCAGGCGCAGCATTTTCGTAGCGTTAGCTCTGCAGCAATTTGTTTTCCTCAACAGAGTGATCGTCATTATACCGTATATAGGATGTACCCACTATCGTTTCGTCGCATTTGTACCCAGTATTTCATGCATGCCCGCAGTGCGGATGCCCATTTATGTAGTCCTATTTTACAAAAAGCGCTTCTGCGTTCACCTTGTCCACTGTGTGTTCCGTTAGAATTGGCTCCGTTAGAGCTCTTGGGCCTCCTCTCGCATGACCCCCGCGACTGCAGACGCATTCAGCTTTCGGCCAGCCACATTAACCTCCACGATAAGGAATTAGCTTGGCAGCGTCCACTCGGCTCAGCGGGCTCGATTCCGCGCCGTGGGTGGCCCTAATACGAAGTGCTCTTCCATCTGTATAGTGTATCGGGTAGCACGCGTTTCTTGAGATGTTCAAACACGGCGAAAAAAAAAATGGCGGCTTTGCTTATACACGTGGGGAACCGCGAAATGTAATACAGTGCGCCGTAATTGATGCTATACCTCGTCCGAAAATGTGCGGCCTTGCTTTCTGTACGCATTGCCGTCATTAATAAACGAGCCCCAGGCGCCTTCCTGCTAAACTGGTTTGTTGGCCACTTCGCGCTCGTATTAAATATTTGCGTTTAAACTGAAACGACGAAGCCGTTTGTTTATCCGCTTTCGTATGTGCTTCTCTTTTATGAGCGTGTATATAGTCTTATCCGAAGCGCCTGCGACATATTGCCAGCGTAGCTGTATGAGATAACAGTAAGCTCCAACTTGGGTCTGTCTCCGCCTCTCTTCTTTTTAAGCGACCACTCGAGAAGTTACACTGTGAAAGCCTATAGCGGGCGCACGTTGGAGCCATGCGGTCGACCCTCTTTTTCGTGAACGAGTCCGTTTTCAAACCCCACTCGCTCCGTCCCGCTCAGACCGCGCGGCGGCGCACGGATATCCATTCGTTGTCCTCGGGGGAACACTTGCGTATAACCGCCTCGCAATTGTTGCCGATCACGAGCGGCTACATAAGCAGCGGGGGGTGATGTTCGAGCGCAGTTTGATCGATGGCCGCCCCGTGCTCCACATCGGGAGCAGCTCGTGCGCTGAGCACACAAATGCAGGGCTATGCGCGAAGCACGCTGATTGGCCGACGGGGCAGCGAGGTACGGATATGTGCGCGATCACAGCTGTATATACTTCAGAATGCGCCACGTGTGTCTGCACGAGAATCGGCGGTGTAAGTAAGCGTGGGGAACAAAAAACAGCAAAGAAAAAAAAAGCTAGCACGATATAAAATAAAGGGGACGTGGATCGTGATGATCGTCCATGATGGGCCAGTGTTTTGTCTAAGAAGGAAATGGAGAAGTGGGGAAGGGCTGGAGATGCAGAAGAGGGGACGGTAATCCGTGGGCGTAGTGATTAGATCGGGCATCAGCGATCCCGGAAGGGAACACGCAGCCACGCGGGCTTGCTGGCGTACAGGTAGCGCGTGGTCTAGCGTAAGCTAGCCCGTGCGCCTTGATTGGATACCGTAGCACGCGCGGAAGAAGTCGGTCAGAGCTCGGCGCGCCGTGGTTTTATTGGCTCTTCTCCTCTGTGCCGCCGCCCTCTGCCGCCATGCGTGAACGATCTCGTGGCGGATACTCGGGGTCGTCGGACCTGCGCGCTTGCGCGGATTACAAAGCTGCCTGGCTGCGACTGACGCTTTATTGATGGTGTACAGTCTGATTGGTCGGCGAATGTTGGTCGAAAAATAAGCGGAGTGCCTGTGGGACCCGGAGAGGCCCGACGGACGAGACAACAAATGACCGCTGATTTGTCTTGGTCCCTCCCTGCATTCTGGAAGTTTCCCCGGCCTGGGGGGCGTGCTCCCGAATAGCGGCACATTTCCCGGCCTGATCGGTTCTCTTTTTTCCTGGACTTACTTCTCGGTCTTGTACAGAGATATTATCTTCGAGCGGGTACTGTTAGGAGCAGCTCTTTTTTGTTATTTGTATTTGGCTGACGACAGTGTCGAAACAGACTCCGAACGTTTAGGCTGCAAGTGACGAGCTATTGATGAGGCGGGCCTTCGCCTTCCCCAGCAGCACAGCTAATCGTCCCGGTATTGGAAATATATCGGCGAAGGCAGGTCCTACAAAGGACCTCAGTGAAACCGTCCATTTCCAATATTGAACCGATGACTTGTGCTCTTTGGGTTACTAGAAAACAGCGTTCGCGTATAACGGTCCGTGGACTGCCGAGCAGCTTGGTAACCATCTGACGTCATCGCCTTTCAGAGGTGCTGTTTGGCAATCCTTAGCAGTTGTTACCATTGCACTGTGCTTCAGTGTACGTCGACGTTTCCTATGTACTGCGTGGAAAGTCGGTCGCCGCGCGGTTTTGAATGGAGTCGACCTGCTCGAGATAATAAAACAAGGACAGCTGTGTACAGCGATGCGTACATGTCGTGGCGATAAGTGATCTCTTCCCAATAACGGACGACAGGCTTTTTGCCTCCGAAATGTAGGGCATTGGAAACACAATGGTTTTAGAAGATAAGCGCAGCTTTAACGGTAGCCAAAGTTTTCATTTTTTTTTTATCGTTCGCATCATCTCAGACGTTTTCATTCCTGTCAAACGCGATGTCGACCTGTCGCTCCCCCCGCGTATTTGTTGGCTCTGCCGTAGCCACCTGGAGTCTGCAACGGCCTCCCGTCTCCGGCGCGCCAAAGAAAACCGGAAGTTGCTCGAACTCGGAGAGCACCAGAGAGGGTGTTGGGTGATACGACGGAGCTGCGGAAGCCTTCTTCTCGGATTGTCCGCCCCGGGCTATGCGCGTTGATGCGAACGACCTTTCTTGTGTCTCCCGGTGCTTCTGGTACGTGCGCCTCCCCCGTTGGCTCCTGTTCTCGGCCAGTTTAAACACCCCGGGGCGTTTACTTCTTTTCTTTTTTACTCGTTCGGAGCCTGTGTCGTTTCCCACGCGAATGAGACTTCTGCGCCCTTGCTATACGCGTGGGAAATTCGGTAGCTCCTGCGAGCGCTTCAGGCGCTCTCTGTATTTATTTCAGCCGTGTGGCAAGGCTTCGCCTATCGCCACTATGTCTTCCCGTTGCCGTTTAGAGTACGAAGCTGCGGCTCACGACGGGGAAACGAGGTTTCGTTCATTTTAATTGAGAACTGCTACCATCTAGAAGTTAAACTGTCTTGTTGGTGGTCATATTGCGTTAATGTGAGCACTAAGTCGCAAACGGGGGTGATAATGATAATAATAATGTTGTTTGCTGGTTTATAACAAATTCCTCTTTTAACCGAGGTAGATTTTTGGGGCTGGATGTAGCATGCACGGCTCAGAAGCACGTGACGTCACAGCTCTTGATCTTCTAAAGCTTGTCATGTATACGCTTCTTTCACTGTTAATTTTCTCTCGATGCTGTTTGCGCAGTGCATCCTTTCAGAATTCGTACTTTCGTGACGGCAGTCGGTGCCCGGCTCGAGGTCCTTCGCTTGCAAAGAAAACGGGTTCGATCGTTCTGCATCGAACGCCCCCGCTAGCGCGCGTATATTGCGTAAGTGTGTTGCGTGCGGATCGATTCTCGGAGTTGGAAATGAAGAGAAGGAAAAAGCGGCCGTGCACCGGCACACAATTGTGCGCGCCGTTCACGTTCTTCATCGATGGCTCGCGTCTGCACGCGCGCTTACGTAATGCCAACTGCAGCCACCACAGCGCGCGAATGTATACGTTCTATCCTCGCCGAGGGCTGCTTACGCGACTGTGTTCGTCCGTGTTCGTGCGGACGTTTGCATCTGTAGGGAGACCGCGTGGGTCAGTTCACGCACGGGTGAGCACTTCCCGCGGTGACTGCGGCGGTCAGCGCTTTTGCCGATAGCGTGTGTAACGTCGGGTTAGCGGTCATGTTAGATAATGTAGACATCTTCCTTTCGTGTAAGCAGCTCTTTCTAGGCGCCCTGCTGACAAGTCTTACGTGCATCGTTTCACACGCCACCCTTTCGGTGATATAAAAAAAAATTAAAGCAGGCATATTTCAAATCAAGCACGGAGTTCTGGAACCCTGCTGGTTACTGCATATCGCAGCGCCAACATTGTGCTGCGGAACGTGAGATGTGAACAATGCAAGGACGACAGGAACGCAGCGGGCTACCAGCTGTGCTCATTGAAGTCACGCGGACATTTAAATATTGAAGCAACTGTGCATGCAACGAAGACGTGACTAACCTGTTACAGACAGGTATATTAATATTCTTGTCAGAAATCCGCATGGGTCAACTGCGAACAGGCATCTCGGCGGATCATGGGAATATCTTCGACTCAGCTGTGCTGGTTTAATTATTGAACTAGTTCAAGGCAGTTCAGGGTTAGTGCCGCCTGCTCGCAGCAAGACTTCGTTGTTAGCACGCAGTCAGTATACCCTCCTCACCATTGGCTCAGCTGGGAAGAACGACGAAGCACACAGACTTCGGGAGAAGTGGAAAGGAGTTGCGTCGCGATTCTTTACCGGCGATTATGTTCTCTCCTCACCGTTCACCGTGACTGCCGAGCTATCCTGAAAATATCAACGATTCGATCTCGGCGGCTTTCCAGCCGGTGACGAAAAGCGACAAGAATCGAATTGAAATCGAATCGTTGCAGAAAAAAAAAATCCTTGCAGTGCAGGAGAATCGAACGTGCTTCGCGACTCTCTTCTGTCCCTACGCTTTCTCTGTAAAAAAAGAAAAAAGAAAACAATAATTCGGAGGAAATCGCTTCCGATCTTCTCCGCGAACGCGTTTGGGCCACTCACAGACAGGGAAGGACGCTTCTGCGGTTCCGCTCGTCAGGAGAAAGCCGAGTGGTCGGCGTCACCAGATAACGCTGCGTGCAGTGCAGCGGTAGGCAGCCAGCTGTACAGCTCCCGGCTTTACGATGTGTGCCCAGCATCCGATAGGCTCCGCAAGACAGCCGCTGATTCCGTTGAGTAACGACCGTTGGTTGTCATTGCTGTCGCGGACGTGACAGGGGACGTTTTCCCTGCGGTCCGAGGCGGGCACCACTGTACACTGCCCGCAAACTCTCGCCTTCGTTTTCTGCCCCCCCCCCCCCCCCCCCTCCCCTCCCTGTTAAACCATTTCTCACTGCTGCGCGTATTTTCAGTGCTCCGTGCCTTCTGTGTAACCCCCCAGATCCGCACTCAGATCGCCGCGGCAACGTGCTCCCGTGTGACGGGCGATATTTCGTTTACCCCTTTCTAGGAATTTCGGCGGAGCCACTACTGTGTACGTATGTACCATACACTGCGGTGCACTCCAGACGCTTGGCGGCTCTGGGTTGGATCACGTTTCTACACAGCGGCGACCGACGTGATGCTATCGTTTCGATGATAAAGGCCCGTTTCGTAAATTCTCGTCACGGGATAAGTTATCGCGTCGTTATACTGCGTACGTCTGCGTGAAACGAGTTCGTTTATTCGCTTTCCCTCCTTTTTTTTATTTGGGAACGTTTATAGTGCTCGCGCAGTTCTCATGAGCTATTACTTTACGATCTTGGTACTGATTTAATCGAAGACAAGTGTATTGCGGGCTATATAGTCTAATACAAGCCAAGAAAAAAGCGGCTTTTCCCCGGCAAAGGATCCGCTTCCAGCCAATGGCGTCGGCTGATCCTCAAAAACACGCTAGTGTGGCAATGCACGGAGTGGCCTCTCTACATTGTCGTGGATAGCCCCTGCCTGCATTGTCATGCCACTGTCTGCACTGTGACGCTAGCAGATTCACTAGAATCACCGGCGCCATTTTCTGGAAGGGGGTCCTTTGACGGCGAAAAGCCGATTTTTTTCGTGACTTGTATCCGACTATAGAAGCGATTGTGGCGTCTTTGTTTCCGGCTCTGTCTTGTTCAGAACACCTTGGCGTCCCTTGTACAGGGGATATATTACTCGATAATGCTTCACTCTCGGTTGTGAGACACTTTCGACTCTAGAAATGGTCAGCCAGCTAATCATTAAATTTACCTCGGGCCGCTGAAGTCGGAATTTATACCGAGGTCCTGAGCACGCGTTTGCGACAGTGAATTGTTTGGTATACAGAAGCACCTGATAATCGTCTGTGGCGCCCATCACCGAGACGCCGTTCGAGACGCAGTGCTAATACGTGAAGTTTTTTCTTACTCCTTGTCCGTGTCTTTCAGCGTATCGCACTTTGCCGCCATTTTTCTATTTTTGCGGCAATTATCCCTTCTAGCGAGAGACGTGGCAAGGACTCAAAGAAGGCAGGCAAGCAAATCAATTGCTGTAGCTGAACAGTCACCGTGGAGTCGCGCTAATTGCCAAGCACTGTTCCGTTTCTTAAAGGCGTCATCCTTACGCCGCAGGTTGCTCCATATCTCCTTAATTTGTTCATCTTTTCCCGTTTTTCCCCGTCCCTCGCAAAACGTGGCCTAACTCTGGCTCCTTCCGGCTAACCTTCCTATCTTTCCTCCCTCCCTGTCCCAGAAATGCGACCGCCGAGGCTGTGAATATCGTTGTTGCCAAGAGCGCTTTTGTGCCGGAGGTGTTGACTTGTGAGAAGCGGCGGCCGTTTGCGTCATATTCAGCTATGTATATACGCTCCGGAAGACTTACCGCTAACTCGTTTGTTTCTTTTCTATCACGCCAAACGATCGCACAAGCTTATAGGAGTGGCGCTCTTAATGATCTAACGAGAGAATAAAGGCGGCCTCCGCAAACCGAGGCCGGGAGCTCCTAGGCGGCGGCCTCCATTCGTCGCGTTTCTCTGAAGCTGCCGAGCGCGCAGCGCAAGACACATCACCGCCCCGCTCTGTATACACACACTCACGCTGGCGCGAGACAGCCGGGTTGTCGGTATTACGACGCGGGCCCTATTTATCTCCCCCGCCTCGCCATTGTTTCTCCTCTTCTTCCTTCCTGCCACTTGGCGCGGATAATTGGTTATGGGAAGGACGCCGGCGGCGCGCAGCAGGCTCATACGGAGGTATAGCTCCATATCTTGCCTCCCCATTATTATTACTGCTCGCATATATATATATCCGTCTCTCGAAATCAGCCAAGCATGTATGTGTGCCACCGCGACGATCGCGCCCTGAGAACTTCTGCCGTGGGTTACTTATGCGCAGATCGTTTGTCGAGTGCGCTGCTGGCTGTCGAGGGCTCGGCTTCGGAGAGCGCGCGTTTTAAAAGCTCGGAGGCGGCGGCGCTCTCTCGGACTCGTATCGCTCTCGCTGCTGCTGTTGCAGGTGTGGCGTCTATGGAGTATTACGCGAGCGGTTTATGAGGGAGCAGAGCTGGAGGGACGCGAGTGCAGATCGCGCACTATCGGTCGGAGCGATCTCTGCGTGTGCGCGGCTCGTCCGGCGCCGGTTATCCCGGCGTGCATCTGCAGGTATATCTCTGCTGCGGAGGCCGAAGAGCGCGGACGGCCCGACTGACCCATCTCTCGCAAAGCGGTTCGCTGTTGCGCGTGCGTATGCTATGAGCGTGAGAGGCAAAGTGGTCACGTCGATATATTACTTGTCTTAAATGTCGGACGAGCGCGCGCGCGTGCAATGTTGCGCAGTTTTCCGCGCGCGCGCGTTCCGGTGGAAGCCGAGGAAGAAAAGGGCAGTATTGCGTGTCGTGCTTGACAGTGACATATCTCCTCGAGACCAGTTGCTTAGGAGCTTCTTTGCATTTTACCTTTATTCTTTTCTAAGACGGAGGATGGGAGATATATAGTTGATGTATTGACATCGAATTGAGAAATGAGAGCGTTAGGTAGGGCGGCAGCGGTTTCGAGCTCGAGTGCCAAAATGGGCTCCACTGACGCTTGCGCACAAGCAGTTTAACTCTTCGTTGTTGTCGTTGTTATTTGCGCTAGTAACTCATGCGGCGTGAATAAGATTCCTCGGCAGGCCATTGTGCATCACGCTTGTGCCACACTCGTACATGTGCAGCTTGAGAGGGCGTATTTCTTTTTAAAAAAGGAGGGGGGGGGGGGGGGGTTACGTAAAAGGTGGATGCATGCGCACGGTCACTTTTACCAGCTTCGGAAAGGTTCATCCCGGAGCACTTGTTGATCAGTGTCTCCTCCCCGATACGCGACTCTAGACGACTCCGCGGAGCTCCTCCCTCTATCTGCCGCGGTCGGCCACACGGGTCCCGAAATGCGCTGCTCGCGTTTTCCTAATTTTCTTTCTCCCTTTGTCCGCGCGGCAGACACAGCGCCGGCCGTTGTCCTGTACGCGCCGAGCTGGCGAGATCGAGGTCGGAATGCGCCTCGAACGAAATCGCCGCAGCAGCTCGCGAGTATCGGTCGGCGTGATCTCACTGGGACTCGGCGACGACGACGACGAGCTTTCTTCTTTTTTTTTTTATCCTTTTCAGGTTATTTTCCAGAGCGCGCAAAAGCATGTGTGTTGTGTGTGCGCCCGCGAAGCTAGCTAGGCGGAGGGGGGGACTCGGAGGATTAGGACAGCGCGGGTGAGCGTGCTTTGGCGACCGGCTGCGCTCTCGGCGTGACTTACGCCCGGGCTGTCGCGCGACCAGATCGCACCTTGCGATACGTCCTTTCTCTGAGAATGCCGCCGCTTCGTGGAGCGGCGCGCGCTGGAACGCACCTTGTGTGCTTGTCTCTCTCTCTCTCTCTGTGTGTGTGTGCGTGTGTGTGTGTGTGTGTGTGTGTGTGTGTGTGTGTGTGTGTGTGTGTGTGTGTGTGTGTGTGTACGTTTGTGCTTTGAGTTGCAACAAGAGTTCGGCGTGACGTCACACGCCAGCCATTGCGGCGTTCCGAGGATCGGGGCCTGTCGCGAGAAACTCGGCAAGACGAACGCGCGCGAAATGTCGCCGGGTGTCCGCCGTGTTTACGTGTGCGTGTCTCCTCGCGTTCAAACAGCGAATCATCGCGGTAATTGGAGAAAATCGCCGAATCATTCGTGAAGCGGTTTTTGCGCGCGAGTTTTGGCGGGATCGGGGCGACCACAACTGAGCGAGTATTCGCCGCGATCGACAAAAACAAACAAACAAAAAGAAACAGGCAAAACACCGCAGTTACTCTATATCTCGCCTATATCGGCAGGTCTATACTTTTTTGCATGAACTCGATTCGAGCGTCGGAGCAGTCTCCGCGCGGTGCTCTTCCGGCTGATGTGGCGCCGGAAGTGAAGTTTAGCCATGGCCTCGTAAAAAGCGCAGAGCCACTTTTACGAGGCCCCGACTGAACCGTGTCTGCACACTCGTTCGTGCGGAAGCAAGGAGAGCGCTTGCGAAGGAGAACATTCTGTATGCGGTCCCCCCCCACCTTTATCTTTTTTTTGTTGAAGGCTCGTCCTTAATGCAGAAAGGCATTCTATGGCTTGTACACGAGTCAGAACACTCCAGTCCCAACACCAACACGCCAAGCCCAACGCCATGCTCCAACACCAACGCCATGCTCCAACACCAACGCCATGCTCCAACACCAACGCCATGCTCCAACACCAACGCCATGCTGCAACACACCGGGCCCATGCTCACCTGAATAATACACCAGGTCCAAGGCTCCAAGCACGGCACATCCGGGCTCGCCTGAATAACACACCAGACCCAAGCTCACTTGAATAACATGCCAGGCCCAAGCTCACTTGAGTAACATACCAGGCCCAAGCTCACTTGAGTAACATACCAGGCCCAAGCTCTCCTGAGTAACATACCAGGCCCAAGCTCTCCTGAGTAACATACCAGACCCAAGCTCTCCTGCATAACATACCAGACCCAAGCTCTCCTGAATAACATACCAGACCCAAGCTCTCCTGAATAACACACCAGACCCAAGCTCACTCGAATAACATGCCAGGCCCAAGCTCACTTGAGTAACATACCAGGCCCAAGCTCACTTGAGTAACATACCAGGCCCAAGCTCTCCTGAGTAACATACCAGGCCCAAGCTCTCCTGAGTAACATACCAGGCCCAAGCTCTCCTGAGTAACATACCAGACCCAAGCTCTCCTGAGTAACATACCAGACCCAAGCTCTCCTGAATAACATACCAGACCCAAGCTCTCCTGAATAACATACCAGACCCAAGCTCACTTGAGTAACATACCAGACCCAAGCTCTCCTGAATAACATACCAGGCCCAAGCTCTCCTGAATAACATACCAGGCCCAAGCTCTCCTGAATAACATACCAGGCCCAAGCTCTCCTGAATAACATACCAGGCCCAAGCTCTCCTGAATAAAACAGCAGAGAACATCCATATACACTACATACATGTCCGTGTGGTTACGAGGTTAGGTTATGTTATCGTAGAGAGCTGGAACGATATGAAAATGAGAAGTGTCAATGAGCACTGAGTTGAAAAGCATTAACGCGTGCGCGTCTGCGTTTTTTTTTTTGTGTGTGCTTTTGTGGACAACACAACTGCTAATTCTGAATGCCACTCAGGATAAAAAAGGAAACGAAACTAACTTCGTGGCACTACTAATTGCACTTTGTGGCTCAATGAAGGGATCGGTAATTGGATCACAGGGCGGCTCCGGGTCACCGCTACTTTTTGCTGCGCCACGTCGGCGGGAGCAGTTCTACAGCGTCGCCACGGGGTGCCACGCGCGGAGTTGCGCTTTCGGGGTCAAAGAAGTTGCGCGACGTGCGGTCGCTTTCCTCCGATCGCTGGTCGTCGTCGTCGTCGCGGGCCGCGGGAAAGGAAACCGAGGAGAGGGTGAGAAAGAGAACGGGCGGCGTCGGACACCTGCTGGATTTCGGGCGCAGCCCTCCAGCGCCGTGGCCAACGGAAAAAAAAAAGGCCGGATGACCCCCGCCACCGTCCCCGTTGCCGCGTTTGCGCACTTGCCTTTTGCGTCACTTTTTTGGCCGACCGCGAAGAAACAAGCGCGGGGCGCGCATAGGCTGGCGCATGCTGCAATCCTGTTTGTCCCTTCCTCTGTTTCTAATTCTTGCCGCTCATGGTCTGTTTTATTATGTGGTTTCTGTGTCCAGGGAACTGGTGGCCGGTATCGTATCGTGCTCGCCTGCGTTAGTATTCCGACCGGGTGCCTTCCGTGCAATCACCGATCGAGGTGTAGCGGTTCCTTAGAAGCGTCCTCGTATCAAACCCGGGTGTATACGCTGGCTGCAGTAGACGCGTGCGTGCGCTTTCTTCGCTGCTTGTTTCAACTTCCGGCAGTAGCCAACAGCTTCGTTGGTTGTCAGTCGTCAGAGTTGTGCTTAAGCTGCGTGCGGTTTGTGTGTGCGAGCACCCGTGCGCGCGTTCGTAAGGATGTTTTCTTGCGTGGTATGCGCTCCGGAACTCGCTTGTCCTGTGAGCTGCTTGCCCTCGGCTAGGCCTGTCTGTTCGCGGCGCGCGCTCTACCTGCCGACTCCTTCCTTCCTGTTCCGGACTCGTGTCATGTCATTGTTCTGGATTGGCCTCGTTTAGCCCTTGTCTTCAGTGGGATTGGTCGTCATTCGAGTAGCAAATGCCGCCTCAACAACGGGAGCTGTATGAAAAGCTTCTCGCGGCGTTGAATAAATCTCGCCTTTACTTTTTCGATTTTGTTGGAAGCACCGTGTGTATACATGTATACTTACTTCTGATGGATTCACGTGTATCTGCAACTCTTCTTTATAGATTACTGTTTTGAGCGTCCATTTTCTTTTATTTTTCTTTATACATTATTGCTTCATGGTGTTTTTTTTTTGTTTCCACGCGATATTACAGAAGCCAGCTTAGGTGCTCCCTCAGCACAGTTAGGTCGTAACTGTAGCTAGCTACGCGCACAGGGGTTATGCACGAGATTTGCCTGTTCATTTTTTTTTTTTTTTGCCTGACTACGCGTCGAGCGCCGCGGCTATACCAGTCGCATCCCAGAGCGGCGCAGTGATTATAACCTCTGATGGGGAACCGCATCGCCAACGGTCGGCTCATTACGGCGCGAGTGATCTGCTAGATCGTCATCATCATCATAAACTTCGACCGCGTTCCTTCGAAGCTCACTTGCGTACCCTTCAGCGAAATCTCCGGGGTGAGGACGGCTATAGCCATAGCTTGCCTTCCGACGCGCAGCGTTTCCATCCGCTGCGCAGAAGGAAATAACCGCGCAGAGCATGTGAACGCTGATTTTGTTTCGTTTTCCGGCGCTCCATATAGGGGTCCAATTATTTAACCCGCCCGAAGCGGAGACTGCGGGCTTGCGTGCGTGCTTTGTGCTGATAGCCGCGGCAAATGCTACGTGATTCGATGAGAAGTCTCTCCACGCGTTCGCCTCTCCCTTGGCTTCGTGCGTTAAAATAGGGATAGGTGGAAAGGGGGGAGGTGAGCGTGTAATAGGGTCGGCTCGCTTCGAGTGCTCGCTGTAGGCTTTCTTTTTCCGTTCTGCGGCCGCCATTAATCCGGCCAATTCATCTGGGCCGTGCTGCTGCTCGCGCACTCGGCGATTGCCCGAGATTGACGCCCCTTGAGGCATCGTCGTCGTCGCGAATGAGGCGCGCACTCGGATAGATGGCACACACGGCCGCGTCATTACGTAAGGCGCGTCGCGTGCTCTCCGCCCCTGGGCGCCTCACGTAACAGGGACAGCAACGGGGAGCTGGGCCCGTTCGGGACCGGCCGCCGCCGCCTTCGGGGACGCTTTTCGGAAAGCCGTGCCGCCAGGCTTTCGCACGACCCAATTGGGCAGAGTGTATTTGTAGCTGCCTGCTGCTGTCTGCTCGGCGCGAGCATTTTCGTCGACACCGAGGAGCGCAGGGACGAAGAAACTTACTTTGCCGACATTGCTTTCGGTTGGTGACGCAAGCTTTGCGGAGCGACGGAGAAGTGGATCTCGTTGTATCTTCGGGGCAACCTTCGGGAAAGATGACTTTTGAACCTGCGTTAATGGCGGAAAATGAACGGCGCTCAAGGATCGTGAGGACTCGCGCCGTGTCGAATTGGTGCGTACTGTACCTAGGGTGGCCAGCTTGGCTTCACAAGAGGCGTGCCTGCTAGAGCTGTGCACGGGCCAAAAATTTCAGCCCGCGCCCGGCCCGAGCCCTACACTACTGACGGAGGCCCGGCCCGGCCCGACACTGAAGAAACCTAAGCCAGCCCGGGCCCGGCCCGAGTTAGTTAAGGCCCGGCCCGGGCCCGGCCCGACCTGAAAAACTGAAATTGAAGTGACGATGAAACAGAAAGAGATAATTTCACTCTGGTGACTCTCGGAGGCACTCGAATGGTCACGGAGGGGGCGACCCCAATGAGTCGCCAGCGGCATGTTTGATGCCCGATTACGCTGTCCTCCGTGACGAATCGAGTCGCGCGACCTCCGTGCATTCACGTGACGGCAACTAAACTATGCGCCTACGCAGGTAACCATGGCGAGCAAGAAGATAATTGCCACAACACGTCGTTGTTGCCACACGAGCGAGAATCATGTTGTCCCGTACATGCGATAATGACCCCCCCCCCCCCCCCCCCCACCCCTCCCACCCGGCCCCCGTCAACGCGTGGCGGAGGGTACTTTTGCAAGTGCCTTCGGTTCGACACACCTCGCCGTGAGACCACTCATGTGGAGATTAGTTCCGAACCTTGCAACAGTAGGGAGGCTGGAGCCACGCAGGAGCAATCGCGATCGCGAGGCCCGGCCGGCCCGTCCGAGACAAATATTACCGTGGCCCGAGCCCGGCCCGGGCCCGGGTGAATAGACTTCCGCAAGGCCCGAGCCCGGCCCGCGGGCCGGGCCGGGTACGGGCTTTCGGGCCTGCCCGAGCCCGTGCACAGCTTTAGTGCCTGCTGCCCCGCGCGCCCCGGCGTCGAACGTAAGGCAATGAGGTTCCGGTGTATCGTCGACTGTGGGATGGCGGCCTTCGGGCGCATGCGCGCGTTACATGGCCGGAGCTCGCAGTGCAGAGCTCGCCTTGGGAACGGCAACGAAACCCTTTGGCCACGCCATTTTTCTGTAACAGAGGTGCTCTGTAACAGAGGGTCATCGTGCGCAGGCACTGACCGGTCACTGTTTGCACAAGCGGGTTCCCGTCGCGCGCTGTGCATCGCGAGCTGTGTGGACGGTCCCTCGTTCCGCGCCACTGGCCGCGCGCCAGCGTGACCCCGTGGCGTGACCCGTAACAAGGGAGCGACTCCGCCCTGGCGCTGCTGCCGGTGCGGCGGAACAGCCTGATTGGGGGCTCTCCTCTCCCTTCTGCGTATCCTTCCGCGGCAAACTGCTCTCTGCCTCTCTCTCTTCCCAGCTCTCCGACCTCCACCGGGTCCTTCATCGTGAATCTTTCTGCAGCCTTTCGGACCACACCAGCGCAGCAACACCGTCAAATGGCCGCCGCTTAGTCCGCTTCGAAAGCTCGCGTCTGGATTTGCGTGCCGCTATAATGCGAGCTGCGTGAAAGGGAGAGACAGGAGGCTTGGGCCACGCCTTTTTCGAGGACCCTTGAAAATCAATGATTGCCTGACGTGTCCAACGTCACGGCAGGGTCCGTCGTGTTCGTTTAATGCCGGAGTGTAGGCGCCTCTTGTAGTGCCCATCCGTTGCTGCTGATCAGCGCGGGCTATGCGTTTGTTTCGTGTACTGGGTCTGCATGAATTCGCTGCGAGCACGACCGATGATTAATTATTTGAACAGCGTTCTGTGCTCTCCGTCATGTGCACATAGCAGTGGTCGATGCTAGTTACTCTTGTTGTTAATTGTTGCAGGTAATCGTTTTTCACCGCGTGTGTTTACTGCGCGACTTTACTGCGACTGTCGTTGATTTGTTCTTTGCAAGCCTACCGGTCCAATTACCCCCGTCAGCGCGAGAGCTTCTCCGGGGATTTCCCACCGGATCGCTTGCGAAACGCAGCTGGAGCGTTCTCTTGCCCGGCGGGGGGTATGTTATTGCGCACATACGGTGCTGTGCTGCTTTGCAGTGCCACTACAAGGCATTCACTGCATATCTGACCTTGTGTCTACTGCTGCCCGATCGAACCATAAGAGAGTGGGCACGCGTGGGTGTGTGCTAAGTCTGTGGGGGACATGACAAAGTGCCTGCTTATCGTCCGTTCGGCTCCGCGGCTCACCCATGGGTGACCTGGGTCGCGGCGGTTCGCAGCTCTATGAAGCGTCGACTAACGTGGACCGGTTCCCCCTTCTGCCCACATCCTTTCGCAGCGGGACGCCGTTCGCAAGACGATACGTGCGCTTAGTTATACGTATACACTATACGAGTCCCTTTTCGTGTGTGGGCGGTTTTGCTTCATGCCTTCGCTGCGACTGCGGTACCGCTTTTTCGCCGTCGCGCGTTCGGAGATTATTGGCGCAAGTCTGAACGGACGCTCGTCTTGTGTTCTCTATAGTGGACTCGGTCCTCGTTTCCGCTGAAACAAATGGGGCTGTGCGCACGTGGGCGAAGGTCGCCGTATTAAAAAGTAGGGACAGCGCTGGCCGGCTCGGGAATAAGCAGTGTCGTGGAGCGTTGCACTTGATTCTATATCTCTTAAGATGTTTGTCGGGAAAGTTGTGTAGCTTGGTCCTGTCGAGTTAAAGTTCCAAGAGCCCACTTGCTCTCGAAGACAAATTGAACGTTCGCCCCTCCCTACTGGTAAGTGCGGACGTTATGCTTAAAAGAGAAAACTCGGAGGGGATTTCACTGCACCCCTGTCGCTTTCCTTTTGTTTTCTTTGTGGCTTCGCTCCCTTCGGCGGCGCTGCTTTCCGGCCGGGCAGTCTGTGCGCGTTCTCCAGCGCTTGGGTCAGCTGGCGACCGGTTTTATGGCGTTCGCGCGCGCCCTCTTCTTGCTCGGCGCGAGTACCGGCGATGCGCCTGGCTGCCCGTGCGTCCTCCCGCTTCGCCACCACCACCACTACTACCACCACCACAACTGTTCAGGTGCACCACTGCCGAGCCAGCCGTGAGCCTGTTAACGCTACAGCGAGCCCTCCCCAAGCCAGTCGGCGCTGCGGCTCTCGCCGTGCGCGCATGCATCACGCGCTGCTTCCACGTAGTATGTACTACGCGCCCATAATGGCGGCGGGCGTCCAGTGGCGCAATCGCTGCCGGCCGAGGCGCGAGCTTCTTCTATATGGGCGCGATAAGTGTCGGCGCGTTGGGCTCGAGGGGCGGCGACGGCGGTGTTGAGGGCGCTTGCGCGTCGACGACGCTGATGCAGCCGCGAGGCCCTGGCTTGTTCTGCTTCTTCAGATTGGTGCACGAGCGCGCGCGAGAATGCGTGTTGCGAAAAGCGGCACCCCGATGAGCGGCGACGTGGGAGGCGCCGCCAATGCGTCGATCCTTAGGAGCTTATTTCGCGCACCTACCGAATTCGTGGCACCCCACGCGCGCCGGTTCTCCGCCCCGCCCCTCCTCCCTCCTATGGATGTTGCCGCGGCCGCGCATATTACCACCGCTCTTTCAAGTAGGCGCCGGGTCTGAAATGTTATTGCCTCCGCCTTGGCGCTGTGTATGTTATCTTTGCGCTCCTGCTGCTATGCGGTTGCGCGTTATGGCGCCCAGAACGATAGGCAGTGAGCAGGCGTGGGTGGGCTATCGCCGTCACTGTGCTGGCGTATATCTGCATGTAAATCGCTGCACGGGTTATAGCCTGCGTAGCAGTACCAGCATTGTGTTACATACGGGTGAAACCTCCCTACTAGCGTCCCATGCTGCTGCTGCGGACTTGGCCTGTACCTTCCGGGAAGGTTTGGGCCGACTGTGCGTTGCGATGCCGGGCACGAGACGGGCACCTCATTGACACAGTAGCACCATATCTGTTAGAGACGCAAAGGGCAGCACCGATGCCAACGCTTGTGACGTAGCCGACGCTTGTGACGTAGCCGACGCTTGTGACGTAGCCGACGCTTGTGACGTAGCCGACGCTTGTGACGATGTCGACACTTGTGACGATGCGCATAGATACACGATTGTGCTATTACGCACGTTGAGAAACTCTCATGGTGGAAATCGATCTAGAGTAAGTATGCCACACCATGTATTATACGGCGGCCCTATAGCCAGCCTGTAATGCGCATAAATGCGGAGCGCGGTCAAGGCTCTTTGCGGTTTACTGCAGCTGCGTGCCTGGTAATACACACGCGCTCGCCTGCGTTCTATTCTCGCGTCCACCGCAATAATGTTCGTCTGACACAATGCGCACATTTGACGCGTGACCCCCCTCTCCTCCTATGGCAAGCTTCCGCGGAGACGTCAAGAACGCGGCAACCACCGAACGGGATCGTGACCGGCTTCCTTTCGTTTTATGCCGCCGGCAGGATATAGCTTCGGGGGTGCTGTCTTCTTGTCCGAGCCGAGCCGTCCGTTTATGTACGCATACACCGGAGCGCGCGCATGCTTGCAACACTGATCATCCCGAAGAAGAAGAAAAAAAAAAACTTTTTTTTTTTTCCTAGCCAAACTCGATTGCTTTCCAGTGCGCACGCGTGGTAGCTGACCCTTGGTTTTATTTTTTTCCCCTCTTCCTTTAGGCAGCCTTAGAAGCTGAGGGTTTTGACGCTTCGCGTCATGTACACGTACCCGAGCGTCGTGTCGCTGTATAGTGGACGTCGATGAAAAAACGGAAGCCGGAAGTGACCGGAAGCGACTTGTGCGCCGGCGCGATCGAAGAAAAAGCCAGCGGCTCGATCGCGCCGCTGTGTTTGTGCGAGCACGTGCGCACGCACATATTACCGGTCACATTAGACACGGTTATTTCGGGCTGTGCGCGCACACTTTATCCACCGGAAGAACATGGCTTCCGGAAGCGGTCCTCGCGTGGGAAGCAAATGTATGTACACGTAGGACGCGTCTTTCTTTTTTGTTCAGTATGTAGGCTGCGTTCGAACGCACGCGTGTGCTCCGTGGCGCTTGATGCTTTCGGGAGTGGCTGTTTTCATGGCTTCGACAACTTTTGTCTTAATTTTTCTTTTTTTCTGTGCTCTCTACGGTGCTTATTCGCTCGTGCAGTCCGGGTGGCGAAGTGGGCTGAAAACGGAGCAACAAAAAGAAACCGTTTCGCTCTACTTTCCAGGTAATCCTCTTGTGTGGTAACCCGTTGTGATCTATCTATATATGATAAGGAATGACAGGCACGTCATACCCCGTCGTATCCAGGAAAGAAGGCGTTGGGGCTGTCGATGGCTCGTCGTGAGTGCCGATCGCTTTGGATACCCGCTTCCGTCTTGAAAACGTCTAGCTGTATACGTTCCCTTTATATACGTAAGCGCGTTCTTGCTGACCGCGAGATAGGGGCGATCGCATTTTGTACTCGTTACCGTTTGATGCCTCTGCTGTTGCGACGTCATGTCGAGCTTCGTGTGTGGCATATTTCTTGCCTTCCTCGTGGTACCGTCTGAACTCTTCTGTCGCGATTTGGCAAGGAGCTATCCGGGCCGCCGCGCACTATCGGGGACACGTGTCTCAGGGCCCGCGGAAAGCAATTACAGGGACATATATGATCCACGTCTTTCAACGATCACCTTGATCCACGCTCGAACCTACACCTGACAACATGCGGGTTGGAAAGGTGGTTCTTTTCCGCAGTGATTAGGTGTTTATTTTTTTTTCTCTTGAAGCAAATCTTATTGGGTCTTGAAACTGCATTGAAACCTGGAAACTGCATTCCGTGGACGTTTCCTGAACCGGATGTAATTTTCAACCTGGGTGTATAGTTTTTATGCAAAGCTAATGAATTCACATCATGGTGCCAAATGGTTTGCAGTCTGCTGCTGATGTTTTTTGGTACAGGTGGGCTTGCTTATTTTGTAATTGGCAGCCCAGTTACGCGGTCTTGCGGTTTGTGTTTCTACTCCTTGGACGTGTGAATGGGGCTCTGGGCATTGGCATTTGCCCTTTGTAGTTTCCCTTTATGCTTGACCTGCATCCAGATCGTCTCGGGTGAGCTTTAAATAACCTCCTATAGTGCCGTGTGGTTGGCTGCTCGGCCTTGGGAGGCACGCGAGAAGTTTTTCCGATAATTAATAATCGGGCTCCAGGCCAGCTCGTGCAGCGTGCCTCAATTAGCATAGCCGCGTGCCCGCGCAAACGTCGTGCGCCTGCCGCACCGAGGCGTGAACGGACTGCGCGTGTCGCGTGTGACGGGTTCCGCGCGGGCTGACCCCTGACACCGCTGCTTCTATTTCCTCGCCGATGCCGCGTTGTCGGGGAAGGGGTCATCCTGGCTTCGACCCGCCGGTGCCAAGGTTAATAGCTCGCTCCTCTCCGGAACTCCACCTGCGCGCGTGCCTGGCCGGGCTCCACTGCAGCGCAGTTTTCGCCTCTTCCGCGTGCTCGCGAGCGCGCCGCGTTCTCGTGCCCCTGCCCCCGCGTTCTCGTGCTCCTCGGAGTGGCGGCTAAGGTGGCCGTTTTCGCCCTCTTCGGCCTTGCCCGAGCGCGTGGAAGACGCGTCTGAGCCGGTGTGCCTTTTCGGGTTCTGCGGGTTAAGGCGCAAGCCAAAAGGGTCTAGAAGAGGCGCAGTGGTTAGTGCAGTGGGGCTAACTAGCTGCCTTGCCGTAATCATTAGCCCCGTAGGAGGCTAACCGGCCGTTACTTCATCTGGGTCTAATTGCCGTGTGGGCACCAGGCATAGTTGGTCGCGAGGGCTAATTGTACTCATGTGCTGTATGCTTAAAAAAGTTTCCGGGCCACCGGTTTTGTTTGAGCAGCAGTGCGGTGTGCTCCTTTTGCATCTCCCAGCGCTGCAATTTCTCAGGGGTGCAGTTTCCTCAGTTTCCTCATCCTCGCAAGCTTAAAAGTACCCGGGGTGCTACAGTAGCCGCACTGTACATGGGCTAGCAGTAAACCAGCTCCTGGATCTTTTCAGAAGGTCGGTACGTCTCTAGAAGGAGGTGCGCGGTACTGTGGAGATCAGCGGCTAGATCAATCGCGGAAATACTTGCTTTGAAGTTGTACTACTTGGATTTTGTGCCGAAGCGACGCGAACAAAGGATTGGTCGTGGTCTCTTTCTTTGATGTTGTGCCGCGCTCCCAGTCGGGAGCCCACCGGGTTTGCTGATCTGTCATTGAGAATGGAGGTTCTTTAGTGGCAAGGACTGCGGGGTTGCTTTTCGACTATGGGCTAGGAAGAAAAGTGACGTTTGTTTTAGATTTAGAGGAAAACTCATGAAGGGCCAAGATGTAACGAAGATTCCGGCACTTACGGTAATCCTTTTATTACGACTCGCAGCGACCTTTACTTGCGACACTGTTTTTTTCGATTTTGGATTTTTGCGAGCTTCGACTCAAGGTCCGCTGTGTCAGACTGCACATTTTCATGTACCAGCAACTGGTCTCGGTTTTTCTCTCCGACTCTGTCACCCGGAACACAGTTGTCTCTAGGGAAGGCACGATGACAGCTTCGTTCGCGGCCAGGAGGCTCCTGGTGTTGAAAACGGCAACCATCTTTCACGAGGGCTTTTTTCGAGAGGTACTGTTACGAGTTTCAAGGATATAAGTATATCGATCACTGTACAGTTATCAAAGAAAATAAATGCAACGATCTCATCTCGCACGTTCACCTTCCCACGCGGGCCCCTTCTTTGTCAGTCATTTCCTCCTTGCTGGACTCAGTCTGTCCGGCATGGCCGCAGCGCAGCCAAGGATGCGCCCACGCGGGCGGTGCTGCACAAAGCAGCCGCCAGGCGAATTCATTCCGGCTCTCTCCAGGCCGGCCGTCCTACCAGGTGGTGGCGGCGGTACGCGTAGTGTATACGCTGGGCCACCTCTGAACCGACGTCATTTCTCAAGTGTGTTGCGAGCCGAGGTCAGGGTGTCGGTCGCTTCCCTCCTTTTAACGCTGTCGTCTAGAGTGCGCCGCCGCCCGAGCCTTGTTTTCGGCCGCCTTGCTCCGAGAGCGCGCCCGGATCCGGTCTCTGTAGGGCTGCAGCGCCGATGGTTGCGAGGGGGGCTACCTTCGGGAAGGGCGTTGGCTGGCGCGCTGTGCCGGCGAGGACCTGATGCGAAGACCCCTCCTCCCTTCTGCTCTTCGCACGCCGCCGCCTCGTTGATATTGTTCTTATCCGCTCGGTTGAACAACGGCGCGCTGCACCAGGAAGGCTTAGAGAGCATCACCGGGAGCAGCAGCAGCGGCAGCAGCCGAGGGACGACAGGCGCCCGGCGCCTGGCCACTACCGCAATTTCACACCTTCTGTTAGCGCGCGCGCTGTCTCTCTGGTGCGCTGTACTAGCCCCCTATTCGCGTGGTCGTACTTTCGCTTAGGCTTAGAGCGTTGACCGGTGCACGACGTGACGAACGCGGCACACGCATCATGCCTTTAGTTCTTTGGCCGTGGGGTAGTAGTTTGGGCAATCTGCTTGCACTTTTCCACTGCGCCTCGCACAGGATATAAGGTCCGAGACACGGTACTGTGGGGACCCAGGCAGGGTACTGTGGGGACCCAGGCAGGGTACTGTGGGGACCCAGGCAGGGTACTGTGGGGACCCAGGCAGGGTACTGGGGGGACCCAGGCAGGGTACTGTGGGGACCCAGGCAGGGTACTGTGGGGACCCAGGCAGGGTACTGTGGGGACCCAGGCAGGATACTGTGGGGACCCAGACAGGGTACTGTGGGGACCCAGACAGGGTATTGTGGGGACCCAGGCAGGGTACTGTGGGGACCCAGGCAGGGTACTTGAATTCGCGGAAAATACTGGGTGCAGGCAAACATGCACGAAAGCGGTGCTCTAACGGGATTGCATCTACACGTGCACGCATAAGTCAAGGCTTTTGCTATATATATGTGCCGCTGAACGCCGCGGGTTCTGCTGCCTACAGCGCGCTTCACAGCGCCACGTCTGAACGGCGGAGGCCATGTGTGTGCTGCTTGCGGCAGGCAAAGGTTCTGCTGTTGATGCGGCACTATTGCGCGGGTGACCTTATGTTCTCCCGCTTCTGACGGGCGCCTGAACGGGGACAGGGCCATGTACACGGTGTTACGTAAACGTGCACAGGCAAGGTCGAAAGTGCAAACCGCTGCGGGCCGCTGTTCGAACTCGGCCTCGGAGGATTCGGTGTGTCGTAAACTGCGTCGTAAATCCCGTTTCGACACAAGCAGTGTGGCGAGTTCATTAGCTTGGACAGCTCTACGTGCTGCGCTCTTGCGTGCAAAGCATTCGGTTCTTTTGTCAAGCGGCCATACAAATGAGATGACCCATATAAGCCAAAGGCGTTCATGCTAAGCCGTACCATCCTCGAGGTCGGGGGCACAGCGGTGCTCCAGAGAACCCATGCTCTCCTGCATCCATCCCGCCGTCGTCTCCTCCTGTGAGGTGCGCCGCGTAAGATGCGGTACCGCGCGGCCTATTGGGAGGGCCGTCTTAAAAGGGGAGGGGGCTGTGTGCGTCATAAATCTTAACGGCTCGCATCTCCCCTTTTCGGAACCTTGCGCGCCGGTTCCCTCTCTGGCGGCGCTTTTTCTCGCGTCTGGCCGAGGTCCCGCCTGTCCTATGCCAGCGGGGTTGCTAATACCGCGTGCGGAAGGAACGCACGTTCCGGCGTGGGCCCCGGATACTTCACTTCATCCTTTTTATTTCTTTTTCGCCGCCATAAGATCTTCGTTGTTTTGACCGTGACGGCATTGCCTTCTGGGTCTGCGCCGTTGCCGCGAGAGGAAGCACCGATCGTCCTTCCTTCTCTTCGGCTTGTTTTCGTACTTCGTTTTCAGCTGCTGTCGTCTCTTCCTCTCTGTATTTGCTTCCTTGAGAACTCTATCTGCCTCTCTTTGGTTCGAGCTCGGTGCTATACCTTCATTTTTGCTTCCTATGTATAACGATAGTGCAGATAAACTTATCGAGCTGAATGTGCGATTGCATCGAATTTGGAATCCAAGCTTTATTCTGAGGTCGTTCTCACATGTATGTGCAGAGGAGGATGGCGTGTCGAAATGCCTTTAATACTCTAATACAGCGAATAATGCCTCTGATACAGTGGAAAGACTCGTTTCCAAACGAGTCGTTCCGCTGTTTGTTTTAGTGCGCTACCACTGGAGCTTTTACTCCGCCTGTTTGCTAGTCTTACCCCTCGGTGACCTATAGAAGATCTCGGTGCCAACCGCCTGTGTGGCATGTGGACCACCTATGTCACGTGACCTCGTGACGTCACAACTTGCCCACCGGATCTAGAGAGAACTTCCTACCGTGGCAGACGGAAGTTCAGTTAACGATTAGTCGCCATAGGTTCCTCGGGAAAAGCAACCTAGGTCTCCAAAGCCCCCTACGATGGCAGCACCTGCCATCGCACCTGCCATCTCACCTGCCATCGCAGGGCACCAGGGCGTCGCTTATCTGCTGCCCCACTGCGCCAGGAGCGTTATGAGGACTCCCAAATATATATGAATAGATATTGACCCATTATACCGCCGTACAAGTCTAAAATGATCCAATATCACGCAAACTTGCATCGTATATGGGAAATACGAGTTCAAATACCAGTTCAAATCAAGCTAAACCACAGAAAGCCAAGGTAAACTATGCAAAACCAGGACTAACTGTGCTAGCGCACGATAATTCCTGATTAGCCCCAAGCTAAACTGACCGTGATTTTTTTCTCCTCCCCTCTTTTTTTTTTTAAACCCCCTCCTCCTCCACCTCCGTAGACTACGTGGCTCGCTTCGGACGCGCGATTGCTTGAACGCCCCCGACTTTACAGTGTTTGGAGGACAGTCCCATATATGCTGAGGAAACGTACACATATATATATATATATATCGGGGGTGTAGCCATATTCAGGATAATATACACACGTGCGCGCTATGTGCGAATGCCGCGCGCGTATGCGTGGTGAACGTGCGCCCCTGTCTCTCTCTTCTGTAGTGTTTGCGTGGCCGCGTTTTGAGCGAGGCCCGCTCCTTGTGTTCGTGTAGGTTTTGAAGGCTGCTTTGACCCACAATACGTGCTGCGCATACATCGTCCCGGTTGTGACCTAGGACCGCGAGGCCCCCGCTCCGGAGGCGCGAGACCACTCTGCATACGCGTGCATGCACGCGCTCCGTAGTATAGCTGCCGGTCGGCCGTGTGCGTCTATAGCTTGCTGTAGCGTAGTGGCGCAATTTCTTCCCAAACTGCGCCGCCGTCCGACTTTTTGCTGCGCCTCTCTTCTCGGGGGGCCTTTTATGAATAAGTGCACGCACCTGTCCATAAAAGCTCTGCATGCGAACAGCGGAGCACTCTATAGCTCGTTGTGGACTCCTTCCCTCGAAGCTCACAGTGCTTTCCGCCCGTTCTAAGTGTGTATTTGTGTAACGGTAACCGTGCGGTCCGGTCGTGGACGTTCGATCGCGTACGTGTTTGCGTTAGCAAACGCGACCGAACCTTATAATGTGGAGGCGTGCGATTCAGTGTATCGCTGGCATCGAGCCGTGCTTGTACGCACGGCCTTGCTTGTATTTTTGGCCCTTCTTTAAGTATACCTTACGACTCTGTGTATCTTATATACGATGGTGGAGCGGAAGAGGGCAGATTTTGACTCTCGTGATACCACTGGAGTCTGTCCGCCATTCCCCCCCCCCCCCCCCCCCCCACACACCCTGTTTTTTTTTTTTGTTTGGCGTACCTATGCGTGTGTGCATGAGAACAACAGGCGGCGCATAAACGCACTTCCCAGGCCGTTTCGCGAGATTGCGAGTATTGAATCGGACGGCCGGTTGCTTGCGGCGGTCGAGCCACTTCCTCAAGGCATCGCTGGCTCGACAGGAGTGCGCGAGAGAGCGGATTGCCTGCCTGCATGCTCGCGGGTATGAAATTACCGAGCGCCGGCCGGCGCTCGGTAACCCTTCGGCGGTGGCACCCCTTCATCACCCGCGCTGGGCCCCGTGTAGGAGTTGCACGCGCAGAGCCAGTGTTTTGCCACGGCGTCCTTCGGCTCCGAGTGTGCGAAAAGTCCGATTTGATTTGACCGCTACGTGTTCCGCAATACTTCGCCTCCTCCTCCTCCTCTTCTTCGCTGACATTTGTACAGTCAGCCAGGAAGGAGGAGGGACTGTAGCCGTGTCGTGCTGAATATACGCGATTGTTCGTGCTGTGTGTGCGGTAGGCCGTCGGACGCCTGGCAACCGCCAATTTATGCACTTTGTTGCGGCACCGTTTCTCAGGCCAGCAGTGCGGAGCATGCGCAACAGCGGCGGTTGAGGGAGGTTGCTAGCCACGGGAAACCCCCTCCTCTTTCCCACTCGCGTTTGTGCGCTGTCTGGCGCGTGTGGAACGCAGGGCCGTCGTTCTTCCCTCCTCCACCTCACCCGGTCTGCTTAAACATGCAAATGAACACTCAGTGTACAATGGCCGGCTGTGTTCCCAGTA
The DNA here is from genome assembly GCF_055824585.1 of Amblyomma mixtum. Lineage (NCBI taxonomy): Eukaryota > Metazoa > Arthropoda > Arachnida > Ixodida > Ixodidae > Amblyomma > Amblyomma mixtum. The sequence goes on along the minus strand of NC_143016.1, from coordinate 52,883,896 downwards.
TACTTATTACGCAACACGGGGGTGTAAGGGACGTGTGCTAGCATGGCGCCTTTTTGTCTTTATGTTTGTTTTTCTGCCTGCGTCCGGCGACCCCCGACGATGTCGTCGAGACTGCAAGCGTGCTGCTTATCGAAGCTCGCCATTTTCAGACGTCTCATCGTGCTTGTGTGGCATGCCACACGTGCGTAAACGTCAGTATTTATACAGCTATGGGACGGAGAAGCGGTTGTATTCCTTTGACCTCGTGCCGTAATCATCAGCATTGCGGTCCTCGCGATCACCACTGTGATCATCGTCATTATCGAGCAGTCTCTACTGATACGTTCACATTCTATAGCTTAGCTTTTCCCGTGCTCAAGTGCAGTTGCTGAGATGACTGTCGGGGAGTCTAGCAGAAGATAAAAAAAATTGGAAGGGATGCGGATGGGGGGGACATCCGTCGGAGTGCCCCCCGGAAGAGCAATCCGCTGTTCGCGAAGGTCGAATGCGCCGCTGCTCGGAATACGACGACGGCGCAGTTGGTTCAGCGGCGCGTGCCGTTGCCGCGAGTCGAGCGAGCGCGATAAGCGGTGCGTAGAGGCGAACGCGGAGCTTCAATTGGCTCTTCTCGCACTTGGGTCCCTCTTCTTGGAATCGTCGCATGGAAGAAGAGCGCGACGTCGGCTTCCGCGGGCCTCGTTTGGCTGTTCGGAGGGTGTCATTGAATTGGCAAGCGTTCCGACCGAGCGCTCCACCGGGCAACGGCACTTTGCAGCGGGCCGGTTGCAGAAGCGTATCAGTGGCGCTTCCTGTGTCTCTCTCCCTGGCACCAGAGCGCGCGCAGAGCTACGCACGGCTTTCCGAGAAAGCCGTGGTTTGTCGCTTGGCCGGCTTCTCTTCCTCTTCTGTATGCAGCTTCTGACGCTAGGTCTCAGAGCGGAAGTTGCGCAAACGCGCTGGTATCGTGGCCTGGCCGAAACTGGAGGTCGCATTGCGCTCATTGATGTTAATAAGACTCCAAGAAACACGTATGGCTTCGTGCATGCAAGGCGGAGCCTTATCGACACAGACCGTATACACTACTGAATCCTGAGTCGACGAACGATTGTTTGCGGATCGCGCGACAAAGTCCTTGGACTTGGGGGTGCTCGCGGCCGCAACGAAACAGCTGTGTTTGCAAACACCAGCTCGTGCGCGTGTGTTTAATTAAGCCTTTGAGGACTGTTCTCCAGCGAGCAGCGTAGCCGTTTCGCTCATGCCTGTCCCATCCATAGGCGGCTCCGCCCCTCGTTATTCTCTATTACGGTTATTATCTGCTGAGTGAAGAAAAGCCGCTCGCTTCCATGCGTTCTTTTTGTCTTCCTTCGTGAACGACGAGGAAAGATAGAAGATTGGATGGTATGCGTCGTATGCGGCATTGAATGCAGTCGTGCTCGGAGAAGCGTTGAGCGTTTTCATTCCTCCCCTCCGTCGTCGTCGTGGCCAGGCACGTCGTTCCCGCCCGCCCCCATCGCTCGGCGTGTCGCCCTGTTCCTGTTGGACGTCCTCCAGCGAGCACCTGCTGCGTCCGGCGTCGCCGAAGGGACGTCCATCCGCCGCCCTTTCTCTTCTATAGACCCCAGCAGCGCCTCAGCACCTCGCCGCGGTATTGCACGCGTGGCCCGTCCTCGTCCTTCGCCGCCTTGTTGCGGCGGCTGTGCGGGCATCGTCGCCAGGGCGATCATTAAGAAGGCGACGGCGCCCTGGACTCACCTGCCGCCCGCCCACGCGTCCGTCGCGTACCCATCGACGGCGCCAGCGTCGGGACGCGAGTCCACGCCTTCCGCCCATTCATAGTGAGGCGCCCGACGGAGCCAGCCAGGCGCACGCCGTTTTGTGAGCGCGGGGTGCCATGCGGGCCCCCCCAGCGTCAGCTGTCGAGACCTGTCCTCTCTTGGAAAAGCGGCGACTCTCGGCTCTTAATTTTCACATACGCTTGAACGGTTTCCAGCAGTAAAACCATGGAAGAGTAACTGGGGTATCGTATGCCGTTGACTGCATGTCCGGAATGGTGGCCTTCAGTGTACTTCTTGCCGAGGCAGCCCATTCGCAGCGAAGGCAAAGCCGTCTCAAATTAAGCTCCTCTCACCGCGTTTATGTTTTTGTTACGGCTACATGCTCTCGACACTCCATGTTTACGTTGGCAGGCTTCCTGCTTTTTTGTTTGCGTATCCTTAAGAATGCTCTAGACGATATGTTCCGCACTGGCATCCTTTGCCCGCGCCGCCACACTGACTCCGAGCGGGCGGTGAGCGCGACCAAATATTTTTGTCCTGTATATACCGACTGCAGCCGCCTCTTCCGGTGGGCCCAAGTACTTTCTTTTCGGAGCGTGACCTAAAACAAACGCCCCTTTCGACTGCCCCGCGAATGTGTTTTTCTTGGAGGGCGGCGCGGATCGACTTTCTCTTCCGTTTCGCTGTGGGACGATGCCGAAGGAGCTGCGGCAGCGGAGGAAAGTGCTGCGGGCACAGCTGAGCATCGGCGTCCTTGAACAGCGGCGCACGAACTCTCCGCCGCTTGGCTGTGTGGCCAAGTCCTCGCACGGCCTTGCTCGAGCCGCAAGGCCAGCCAAGGTTGGCCATAAATGGTCGCCCCGCGTGGATGCTGCTGTCGTCCCCTCTCCCTCAGCAGTCGCGTCGTCGCTGTTGCCGACCGCTGTGCAATTCGCCAGCCCCCGCTGCCGGCTGCTGTCCGCACGCTGTCCCCTACGCGCGTGCCTTTCGCCTTATGTTTCCAAACAAAGATGCTGCTTCGGCTTGCAGCAGGAGCTCGCTGATAGGTTCTTTAGGGCGTGTTGAGCGGGAACGTCCCCGGCGTCGGGGAACAGTGCTTTCGGAGCTGCGGTACGTTTTCGAGAACGTCGGCAAAATCGCTTGATCTGAGCAGACGAGGTCCTTTTGACACCTGTACACGTACAAACTCGCAATTGATTGAACGAATTTGTTTCTGTCGCGTTTTTTTTAATGAATTATTTTTTTTTTTCGTGGAAAGCAGTGCCAGTGCTCTGGTTTTGGTGAAATCGGCGCATAAAGTGGCATTCTGATATGAATTAGTGTTTGAGTTAGGACCAGGACAGCAGCTTGGGCATGCTGGTTACTCATTGGTGACGGAACAGCGCAAAACACCGGGGACAAATCAGTTTTAAACCGGATAAAAATCAGTTGTAAGTCAGCGCTTGTCTCTTGTCCCGATATTTTGCGCTGTTCCGTCACAACTGGGTCAGGGGAAGCTGCTTCGTGTGCATTGCACTAAATACAGCCATATTTAGCATGAGCCTTCCCATTGCAGTGCTTTAAAGATGCATCCAGCCCTCCACCCACCCAAAGCGCGTGATACTCCATTGGAAACGTGCGACGTGGCAGTTGTACGTTCCGCACGACGTTCTTTCTTTTCTTTTTTTTTTCTTTTTTCGCCCGTCCCCCGCCTGCACCGTGCTTGCCCCGTCGGCTCGTCGATCAGGCAATCGAAATGATACGCCTTGCTTGCCCACGCGCGATGCAAATCAGAACTGCGCGCAGCATATGCAATCTCTTCGGGTCGTGCGTATTGAAAATTTCACAATGCGTCTGCAGGGGTATAGGCAACGCCGGCGTTCCGATTAAACGTGCCGGAGCCGAATCCTCATTCGCATCGCTTAGCAGCAGCAGCAGCAGCGTCGGGCGTGAAATGCGCCGGGACCTCGATCGGTCAGCGCGCATATACCGTCTTGACGAGTGGTGCCGCGTTCAACGCATTTGCATATACTGGCGAACGCAGTTTGCTCGCTGTCTGGCTTGTTTCTTCGCGCTTGGAGAGCGTCCCGCCACGTATCGTGACCTCGTATTCGTTGCATCCGCTGCCTGACGGAAATTTTGCGTCGCGTTTTGCTGCGAAGTATTCTTTTCGAGTGATTTGGATTCTTCCTGGGTTCTCAGGTTACGGATCGATTTGCTGTTACGAGTAAGTTTTTGATCCGTCAATCCTTTCGAGTTCTCGCTTTATGTGCGCACATCTGCATATTATTAATCCACAACTTTTTGTGGCACACTGGTAGAGGGTACACTGGTAGGCGTCACGTGCAAAGAGGTATCGCTTGCAAAAAGAGGTATCGCTTGCAAAAAGGGGTACCGCTTGCAAAAAGGGGTACCGCTTGCAAAAAGGGGTACCGCTTGCAAAAAGAGGTATCACCTGCAGAAGGTACGCCAGAGTCCAGACCTGCGTAGTTAGCTCATGAAAAGAGCGCACTTGTGAAGGCCGTTAACAATGCAAGAGCGGGGGGCAGTGTGAAGGCCGTAGTCGTGCGCTCGTATAGCTCCTTCTGCAGTTCCACAAAAGGATGTCTGTCCCCATACCAAGAATGCGTCTTCTCTCGTCTATTCATACGTTGGTATAATATGGTATTTTGTCTCCGGGAAGGAATGCACCGCTCCCTCCAAGAGCAAGGCCCTGTCAGAAGAGATCGTTGCTGTCACGTCCTTTTCATCCGCCGCGAGCCGAGCGAACGAATGTAAGAAGGGACACGCTGTCGTCGTCTTGATTGTCAGCGGCATACGGCTTGCATCGCCATATGTGTGCGCTGGGGCATCTTCATTCCAGCGTGGTGATTCATATTCATAGAGCGCGCGCCGCTTCATCGCGCGATTTCGTATCGGCATTGCGCTCGCCTCGTGTGCACCCGGACCGATGGAGCTCGCGGTGTCGTCAGACTCGTCACTGTACTGTACTGCACCTGCAGCAGCAGTGATGCGCCGGAGATTGCGCTCACTCGCTGCCCGTGTCCCGCGCAATTATGCCGCGTACGTTGCGGGCACGTACCCTGGGTCATCGCCGGTGAAGCGCTTCCACTGAGTGACGTGTGCCTGACGCCTCCGTGACGTCGCATTGATCAGCATTGCACGACACGCGCTTGCGTCGCGACGCGCTTCGCGGAAGCGCGGTGTCGTCACGCCGCCACGGTCCAAGCGTGCATTCATTGACGTCGCGTTTTATTCTCCCAGGCATTGTTTAATAATGACGGGTCAGAGTAGACGGACCGATAACCAATGACGAAACCAAGCAGTCTAACGAACCCGCGCTGATGGGGCTTTTAATTGTTTCGGTTTGATTTATTCACAGGGGCGACGCGCGGCGTTCGCTGTAACCCCGATGCACGCGCTGATTGTTTCGTAAAAGATGTATTTTGACGCGTAAGGCTGTTCATGACCTCCTAGCGGAACTTTCTGCGAACGGAAGTCGATCGTTACATGCTGGGATTACAACAAGACCTGCGAGGTTAACTGCTCCGGTTGAGATGGCATTAGGTTGTCTATCTGCTAAAAGCATTCACTGCATTTCACGTGCCGTAACATGCAACGAGGAACGGAAGTCTCTCTCTCTCTAATTCGTTATATTTACTATCAGTGTATGTAGGAGAATACCTGTCGCCTTTTAAAAGCACGAACTTTGGTGAGTGGTTCTCACTGCGGGCTGCTGGTTTAGGCCTGCCATGGCTTTCTGTTTAGAGTGTATGAATGAAAGGAGTAAAGAGGGACTAAGCTATCCTCTGGCGCACTGCCTTTATAATTCTTGTTTGTAGTGTATAGTGCGTAAATACCGATGCTACCTTTGCTGTTGCTTACAGGCGACGTGATCAAAAGCGGTGACGGCTAGGCGTTTGTGAGCTGCTCGGAACGAGTTTATTGTTCCTTAGGAAACAAGAGAAGCCACTCGCTGTTGTGCTCACATCACCAGTAATTGGTGGCGGCTGGCTGGACTTTCCGCCGCCAGCGAACGTTGGATGTGATGCGCAGATGCTGACATGCGTGGTGCCCACGTGCTGCATGAGGGCCTCGACAGTTCGCAGTGTGCCCGCACCGAGCGGGCCGTCGTCTCGACGCCAGCTGGCATGCAGGAACTCGTTTGCGGTCCTCGCAGCGTGCGTGTGGCCGGAACCGTATCGGACGATACCGCGCCGCTCCGTGTGTCTCGCCGAGCCCCTCGCTGCGCTTCGCAGAATTAGCGCTGCTGCGGTCGCGGATGTCGTCGAACTTCGACTTCCCACGGTGCCGGTTCAAGCAGACGAAGGGGGAAGGGGGGGTTAGAACGATTATCTCGGCCCCTCTCGTCCTCTCGCCACTGCCACCCGTGTACTTCATTTGACCTGTGCATTTCCGTTCGGTCAGGGCGTAGTATAAAAGGGGTTGGCGGGGGGGGGGGGGGGGGGGGGATAATTCGTTCTCCTTGTGACCAGCAGATGCACGCTGTGGTGCTGGACAGTGCTCACGTCGGGGAATCTTCTCCGTGTAATACTAATCGTGAGCAACGCACATGAGAGATAGGTATGGACAGGGACACGGGCACGGTAATTTTCGTACTCGGGCGTCTCACAACTGAGAACATGCACTGCCAGCGTAGCCTCTACTTACTACGGCAAGTACACTGGCAAACCCGAAGGGGAAGAAAAGAATAAAAAACTTGGACAGTCAAGCAGCGATGATAAGACGAGCTTTTTTCGGAACAAAGCAGTAGTCGTGTTGCGATAGAGCCCCGCTTTGTGTAACGAAAGTGGATGCGGCGAAACAGTTGATAAACAGCGAATAAGGCACGCTTATCTGGGGCCCTAGCTATCGTATGCAGTAACTATTGTGACAAGAGTGCCGTAGCGAGGCAGCTTTCCACAGCTACAAGATAGAGATAATTTCCGCAGGTTTGAAACTTAATTTTCAAAGCAGAGTTCCGGACAAAGGTCTGCCATGGCAAACCCTAGATCGGAACTTTTTTTTCATGTACTCGTGCTTGCTTTTCGCATATGCTTTAGAGTACTCGCATTTTGAATAACAATATACTATTATCATTGTTTTTGTAGTGCTGGTGCACGTAAGGGGCCGGGCTTATTATTTTCTTTTTTTTTGCTCGGCCAGTGTATAGTTACGATAGAGAATACTGCAACAGCTAGCTTCTCCGTCATTGCTCCTGCCAGGCCTTCAGTTAAGGAGCTACAGCTGCGTCTTTCGAAGCAGGGCAAGTTTGACTACCATTCTGAAACAAACAAACGAAAAAGACAGCGCGCTGCGCTTGAAAAGCTGTCTTAGCTATGTGTTTTGCGAGCTGCGTTTGAGCAGGCCTACAGCAGAACGATCGGCTTTTGTTTGGTTGTGAGCGTCCATGCATGAAGTCGGCTATGCACATTTTTTATTTGTATATTATGCACGCACACAGGCTGTGTACGTCTCTTTCGGGGCTATAGTCTTCAAGACCGCGCGCGTCTGGACACGGTCGCGGATTTCCCACGGCTGCCTATCGTGTAATTTCGTTCCTCCAAACCGACCGAAAGAGCTGGCGCCCCTAACTATACCGCGACTGACGTATCCATGCTATGCTTTACTACGATGCAATCGTGGTTTGTCGCTCAGTTTGATTTGTGTGCGTGCTGGTTTTCGTTCGCCCCTGGTTACAGTCCCTGTCACGCTCTCCTGAGCACGTCAGGCGCGCACAATGGAGAGACCGCGCTCGCGATGAAGTGGCCCGACCTGAGCCGATCGCAGATCGGCGTGAAGCCCGCACAAAGCATGGGAACGCCAAACACGGCGCCTACCACCGTCGGTTGCTGTTCCGCGAATCGGATGTTTGGGCAAAGAGGTTCTGCCGTTGCGAGGCGAATGCTATACACGCATCGCAAGAAGTTTGACCTGCTTATGCGGCGTTGTACGCGTCTTATTTTTAACAGGAAGCGTCAGCGTCGTACCGGGTCGCACTTCCATTGCGCGTGTTTATCTGTAAGCGGCAGTTTTGTCGGCGAGCACGAGTGTGAGAAGAAGGAAGGAGGGATTGTCCTTCCTTGCAGAGGACGAACAGAAATCGATTATTGACACTGCGAGCACTTTTGGGGTAACACTATCAGCAGTTCGTTCCGGCCCGCTTTCGGGATAACAAAAAAAAAAAACGAAAATAAAAACAGCGAGTTGATTTGTATGCAAGTGCCTGGAACCTAATCTTGGTGTTCTGTTCCTTCTTTTTTGCTCTTTGCAGGTAAGACACATGGCCTCGTCGTGCGCGCGTCTGCGGGTCGCTCAAGATGGCGTCTAATTATGCCAGGGACTTTCGTCGCTGGTAACGGTACACCTCTGCTTTCCGTTTTAGTTATCTTGGCGTCATCTCTCGTGACACCTCACGTAACGTTTAGCGAGAAAGGTCGGAACGGGGAATAGGTTGCTTATCTGATGCAGCTGTTTTGCTATACAGCTAGTCAGGCTTTCACGAAGGAAAGCTGCTCGCGCGATACGCGTTATGTATCGACTCAGATCCGCACTGCGCGGTAGAATGGGGGAGAGAGATAGGGTTCGCGTGACGTATAGGATGGACAGCCTTCGGCCCCGGGCGACCCACAGTGGCCAGTTTATGGCTGGCCCCTTGCCCCGCGATCGGAAGTTGTCCGTGTTGTCCAGCTCCGTGCATAACGCTGCTACTTCGCAATTAGCCCCAACAAGCGAGATTGTATCCCGCACAGAAGGTGTAATTATGTCCTAAGCGCCGGTCCCTCGCACGAGCCTGCAGTCGGCGCAGAATACAGCGTCGCAGCCGAGGCGCAGTCGCGATCGTGGCTTGCGTGTCTGACGAGAGACGGAGATTTCTCGGAGGCAGTAGCGCGCCGTGCCATTGATTTCGCCCGAAGAACGGAAGCGTTGCAGTAGCTGGTACTTAGCGCCTTATCAGACCTCGGAAGGCTGCGGCCGCCGCTGGCTCGTAGCCATCGCGCCACTGCCGTCGCTCACCCTGCACAAGTGGCCCAAAGGCTGCGGCCGCTGCCCGGTCTCGCTGTGAGCGCCGGCGTGTAATTATATACGCTGACCTCGGACGCCCGAAGAGTTATATGGCGCGGCGTGCAGGCGGATGTTTTATTGAAGGCTGTGCATGCACCGGCCGGTGTACGCTATCTACTTTGCTGACACGAATAAGAGGGCGGGCGCCAAAATGGAGCCCAGAGAGCGGTTTTGATCGTTCTTGCACGTATCGCGCTTTAACTGCTTTTGTAAAAGGTCTCCCGCGACATATTGCGCTGCACAGCTGAGAGGCAGTCGGGAGCGCTTGGTTCTTATCGGTTATAGATAGCTATGTTGGTCTTGCGACGTGTTTGTGTGAGACGTATACCGCGTGTTGATGACCAAAGCGCGTTTATAGACTACCACGGGGTAGGCAACCGAAGTTTGTGGCCCCATTGTCACCATGCGAGTCATCAGTTCAGGAAACAGTTGACGCTTGCTTTACCGGTGGAATGAAATTGGAGCACGCGAGGATATTATACGAGGATCACTGGCGCTGTTGCTCTCTGGTTACTCCGTTTCTTGAGAGTTGCGCACCTTTGCGGTTAAGCTTGATCAGCATATACGCCGGAATCCTAGCGGAAGAGTAGAACATAACAACGTGATGTAGGGGGTCACGTTCTTGCGCAGGCGAGGGCGTAATTGTGCGGTTGACCGGCAGTACCGATTAAAGGTCTCCAGCGGGTAATTAAAAAGAACGCACGGACGAGTATTATACGCAAACTGACCGCGCGCGCCAGGTACCCGCTCTCGAGGAATGCTTAATCGCTTTGCCTTGCGTCCGGCCAGCTGTGTACGTTGTTAGGCGGCAGCAGTGGGCAACTCGGTGAGTCAATACTATATTCAAGTCTTGGTTCTCGCGATGCGCGTTTGGAGCGGATGCTGTACGTGTACAGAAAACGACCAGCGTTGGGCGCTGGAGGGGCGTGGATGCCTTTGTTCCGCGCGTCTTGCGCCCCCACCGAGTCGCATATTGCGCGAGCACTTGTATTTTTTTCCTGCCTTTGTATAAGTGCAAGTGTGCTAGCTGCCGTTCCATCTCGCGACGGCGGTGTACTGTCGGGCCGCTTCGGGCACGCGCAGCCTTGGCGTCAACGATGACGAACGGCGCGTTCCGACCGGAACAGCTCCTCGCGCCGTCGTCGTCCGGCGGCCACGAGTCAGTGGCGCGCACGCGCCGTCTTTCTCTAGATGCAGAGCCAGGGTCAATGCGAGTAATGGCCGCTATAATTGGCCCGCGCTCCTCTCTGCTGGCGACTAACGACAATGACGACTGACTGGCTCAATTAAATCGTGTTTGAAGCGCCGCGCGCGAGTATTTGTATACGTAAGTGTCTCGGGCTGCTGCCAGCTTCTCGCGTGCCGTTCATTCTACGCGCTAACGAGCCCCACCCCCTGTTTTTTTTCTGTATTATTCGCAAGTCCGAACGCTGTAACAAGGGCAAGTGGGCCTTGACAGGCTGAGAATTACGTGTCGCGTGGTGCGATAGTGTCCCGTCCGCTATCTCGCAGCGAGGGACCCTCCTCCTTTTTCCTCCGCCTTCCGCCATCTCTTCTTCCGGTCTCCTCCTTTTCCTCTTCCTCCTCTCCTATTACGGAACAGGAAATCCGGAGCTCGCCGAAGCGTTGGCGGCGGCAGTGTATGCGCATATCGCTGCGTATCTCGCCTGACCGGGAGAGTGGATTGTGGCGCGGCATCTCGTTGTGATGAAGGAAGCCGGGCGAGGGGGAGTTGAGGAGACCCGGTCAGCGTGCGTTGCCGTCGCGGCTGCTCCCTAACCTACTTGTTTACCGAGATGATGGGAGTGCCCACCACTCCGAATTCTCCGTCCTTCCGAGTTTATGAGCGGCGGCGGCGGGGGGGAAGGGAAGAAGTCTGTCCCGTTTCTCGCTTTTGGTATTGCGTCTTCCGGGCGGTCTAGCCCTTTGCGGCGTGTCCGTTGGCGATAGAACGCCCCTAGGCTGGCTGCTATGCTTGCAGTGCAGGCTCCCTCCCTCCCCTCGCTTTCCTTCTCCCCTTCTCTTCGCTCCGTAATGCGCACTGCGCGTCGCGTGTGTATACCGGCGGCGCTGAGCGGATGACCGCCCACGGCCCTCCCTGATTATGTTTAAACGCCCGCTGTTTCGTCGGCCTGCCTTTATCGATTGCCGTTTTCCTGGCGATCGACCGATCTGCCCCACATTGCCGATACGTCTTTCCATTCTGTGCTCGGCAGTTCGTCGTTGACTCGATGCGGGCCGTAGCGCGCAATTACCCGCGCGAGCCGGTACGTGTTGACGTCTTCTTATTTGTGCGTTCATTTTGCGACGGGTGTATAGCGCAGCAGTTATGGATGTCCCGGTAATCAAAGGGTGCAGCCACGCGAGCAACGCCGCCCGGCAGTTAAAGAAGGCATGCCAAGCACTCGCGCCGCGTAAGCCCTGAATTTTGACTCGGGGCTTTAACATGCAGGGCTGTAATTGAGTCATTGATTGGAGGCTTGTGCGCTCAGTGAGATTGAATAAACTTAATACCAATGAGCTAAATTTGCACCTCGGGTGACAAGATGCGAAAAACTAATGGAATATTATATTACATAGTTTGCGCGAAACTCGTTCACGGGGGCCTGTCCAGCTGTGGCCGACGGCGCTGAATGAAGTACCGTTTACGTACCTCTCTGAGTTTTTTTTTATATTGTTTGGCAAACCATTACTGCTTTGGAGGCAGGCTTGAAGAATACGCTGTGCCGGTTTTTAAGTGTATGAAGCCCATAAATAACTGAGCGCGCCATCATTTCAGGCTTTAGCGCTCAGTAATCTAGGGCAAGTACCCAGGTACAAGTCATGGTCATCATTACTCGTTCAAGACGGAATAAAGCGGAATAACATGTACAGCATACGAGGCTGTGGCAGTATTCCACTTCACATGCATACGAGCTCATTTGCCATCAGACTATATTTGTTGCCAGAGCTTTTCCTTTTTTTTTTAATTCGCCTCGATTTAACGGAGACTTTTATCTGGGCTCCCTACATCAGTTAGCAGCACGTACTTTGTCGTACGCTGATTTTTTCGAGCTTCTGCAAGCGCGCGGTTCTCGGCTTTCCGATGGCTTCTCCGTCGTAGGTCCGTCGTCCATCGTGGTATACGTCCACGCTCGCAGAAACTGCTTCCAGAAAGCATAGCCAGGCATAGATTGCTTTCCGAGTGGCAGCAGCCCACGCTATAGAACAAACATGCATGTCTCTGCCGCGGCTGCCCGCATCCCACGGGCGAAGCCGGGTTTCCCCTGCGAGATGGATCACTCTGTTGTGAGCGCACCGGCTGTGTTGTGGGCCGCTGACGTCCCAGACCTTGGCCGATCGGTCGAACGGACAATGCGGGCTTCGTTCCTGCGAGGCGAGCTGCTGCGTGGGCATCCGTTTAGGACGCTGCGCGGGCCGAGCTTCCGTTAGACGCCGTCGATACCGCTGCGCCCACACACAAGATGAACTACTGTGTACGGCTTCGCACTGCGCAAGACGCGTCTGTGTATATGTGTGTATAGAGAGAGACACAAGCCAATGACGAGCCCTGGTCGCGCTCGTTGTGCCTGTTCTATAGGTAAACCTAAACTGCGCCAGTGAACGTTTTAGTGGTATCGATAGTATGGAGCTTGCTCCAGTATACTGCCCGCAGAGGGACGTGAGCATCGAAGCCGTCGTGGTGGCTCAGTAGTTATGGTGCTCGGCAACTGAACCGAAAGACGCGGGTTCGATCCCGGCCGCGGCGGTCGCATTTCGATGGAGGCGAAATATGCTAGAGGCCCGTCTTCTGTGCCATGTCAGTGCACGTTAAAGAACCCCAGATGTCCGAAATTTTCGGAGCCCTCCACTACGGCGTCCTTGATAGCCTGAGCCGCTTTGGGACTTAAAACCGACGAAACCAAACTTCAGCATCGCTGTGCCATGTTTTGGGAGTGGAGAACTGCCGAGTTTCTGGTTGCGGGAGGCATTTAGTTTATGCCGTGCTTCATACACAGAAAAAAAATAAGAAAAGTGAATCCTGGCACACGCCCATTTGTGCCGTTTAGTATTTTTGTGAACTCAAATCTTCGCGATTACGCGGGCAGATGGGAGCGGCCGCAAAATCGCGCGCGAGCCGGCACGTTTCAAGGACTCTCGCTTTTCACTGATGCGCGTTGTTTGAGCTGGTGCCCGTGTATACAAGCGTCATCCCCCTCTCGGCACCGTCGGACACTGAGTTGCAACTCATGCGCCGGTGTGTAATCGCGCTCCCACAAAAAGGCACCCGCGGGTTTTATGGCCGCTCGCTTTTCTCTCGCGGCGCTAAAATGGGCGCGCTTTGGGACGCGCAGCGCATCCGCGATGCGCGCAGCACTTAGCAGCCGGCCCACCTATATATCCCCTCGTTTGTGCTGGCACGGTGGGCTACAGCCTTCCTTCTTTTCATGGCGGCAGCAGCAAGGTCGTCGCCTGCCAGGCTCTCGCATTCTCTCTATGTGCGCCGATTTAACGAATAGCCCGGCTGCAGAAACACGGCGCTTCGTAATTCGTGGGTGCGGTGGCAGAAATCGGCGCGTGGGTTCCCCGGCCTGCTGCTGACTGCCGGCCATCCTCCTCCTGTTTTGCAAGCTGATCATCGCCCAGCTCTTTTTAGCCTGTGCGTGCCAACTGCTCCCGCTGTGCTGGCATTGGTCATTCGATGTTTCAAGTGCGTTTGCTTGGCTTGTGCATCAAACGTGTGCGCCATTATTTTGCAATGCATGCGGTTCGGCGTGAAGATACTTGGCGTGGGTACAGTTCGAGGCTTGGCCCTCCTCCTACTCTTCTTGGGGTCTTGAGAGTGGGGCGGCGCTTCGCTGGTGGCGATGTCGAGAATACATGGTACGAAACAAGGCCAACCTTTCGCGCGATGTCGATTCACACCCTCAGGGGGACGTGTTATACGCAGGGGCTTTTTTACGCATCGACGTTCAGATGAGGCTGGTTCCTAGGCCTGCGTCGTCATTTCACGAACGCGCTCGGCATGTGGTCAGGGGAGCAACTTGTGTGTGTCCCTTGAGCTAATTTCGAAGGGGGGTCGACGTGCATCTCTACGTGCTTGTCCAATGCGCATTTGAGCGCTTACTTTCATTTCTCTAACATATAAATACCAGCGCAAACCAGCAATACAAACGACGATGAACGAGGACTCACAAGCGCTGTGTTCTCTGGCGGGCAGGTTGGCACACACTCTTAGAAAAAAAGGTAGTGAAAACGTAGTAACGGCTGCTGTTACAACCTTTTTTTAACCCCTACTACCTATGTACTATGTTGCTACGACCTTGTTACTACTCGAAAGAAAATTAAGTAGTAACAAGGTAGTAACTTCTGCTGTTACTACGTTTTTTTTGGCAGTTACTACACTTGTACTACCTCATTATAACCTTGGTAGTATCCATTACTACCTTGATCTGGAAATCGATGATCGGAATATGCACATGTACATATACTAACATTCCCGGTGACATTGCTACTCAATGCCCCATGTTTTTATATAATGAAAAGGGTTTCCTAATTGGCAGCAAATCTAACAAAATTGCCAGTGCTGTTTTTTGTTTTCAATACAATATACGCAGCGCGTATGTGTTCCACTCTTTAGTTTGATTTCTTAATTGCTCTTTTTCACCAACCCCAAGCTATTGTGCCTGACTTGTGCTCATTTTTCCTTCTGGTTTACTACAAGATGCACAAAAATGGGCGTTGAGTTTCTGATGTCATGTTCATGCACTCCTTGTGACACATTAGAAAGTCACCACGAAGTCAGGTATTCATGTCTTTCGACAATAAAAACTCAGCAGAGACTCTTTTTCGTTAACACAGAAGATTTCCTTATGTCATTGGCCATCAGCCACTGAAAGGTCCTTCTCAACAACATTGTTGTCCCGTGCGAGAATGTAGATGCTGCTGCTACATTTACACGCAATGAAAAGAAGAAACAACTGTGGCTGCACATATCACGGCACATAAGTTGGCTGTCAACGTCTGGTGGCGTGGCGTAGTGGTTAGCGTGGTAGGATAGAAAGTATGGAAACAACTTCAGCATAGAAAGTCAAAGGTCCGCGGTTCGAATCCTCCTGAAAGCAGGAATTTTTTTTTGTTTTTGCTCTAGTTTTTTTTTGCTCTTATTTTGCATTATTACTATCATATATGCATACGATTGTAATGTCAAAAGTCATTAGATTATTTCTTAAGGTGTTTTCTCTCGAGAGGTAGTAAATGTTACTACCTCGCAGTTACTACGTACAGTTACTGAGAGGTAGTAAACGTTACTACCTTGCAGTTACTACGTACAGTTACTACCTAGGTAGTCATATATGTGACAGTCGTTACTACCCTAAAATGTAGTAACCTCAACTACCTTTTTTTTTAGAGTGCTGCAGGATGCAAGCAAGGAAAATTTTCCTTTTCGAGAGTATATGTCTCGAATGGGTAGCCCTGTAGGCACCTCTTCTATCATATGGGCGCGCGTCGCATGGCATATGCATATATGGGCCACATGGAAGTACTGGTAAGATGGGTGCGGTTATGGAAAAGAAGCAAAAAAGCGAGAATCTGCCCGGGGAAAACTCGTTCCGCTACCGTGTGTTTGGCGCATGATAGCCACAGTTGCTTATGCGCCATAAAACTCCATATAACTAACTAATAACTAGCGTTCCGCTACCGTGACCTGCTTGCACGGGGACCCAGCTGATTTTTCTCACTGGCAGGTGTGAGCCCGCGCCTGGCTACTCGGAGCTATCTGCGCATGCCTACTTAGTGCCTCTTGCGTACTTCGTACCGGGTCACGAATCATGCTGTGCTAAAACGCTCTCTCACTGTGGCTTCGTCGTGCAGCTATGGAAAACGCCATTATTTTGGAGTCAGCAGTCAGTTTTTGTGTCGTCAAGGGTCCCGTTTTCCTGCCGTGGAATATACTGGAGTGCCAGTTTAATCTATTATCACGTGCGGCAGCGTATAGTTCATTGGTGAGGCCGTTCGCCGCAGTAAGCCTCGCATCATTCGCATGCAGCGAGTTTCGGCAATACGGGATGGGCTTGTCGTCAGTTGCACGACGTTTGCCCCCCACCGCCCGGTGAGGGCCGCTCGCCGTGGTAGCGCAACTCGTTGCCCTCCTGACGGCAGGCGCTCGGCTATGTAATCAAGTTTTCAGCGGCGGAATATCACGCGGTCGCATCAAGGTTTCCGTCAAGGACGAAGCCGGTGGCGTGTACGCGTATACATATGACGGGCAGAAATGTGCCTCGTATACCGACTTGATATCTTGCGCGCGTCTCCAGGCCTGTCGCGTGTTGTGTAACGCCATCGGAAGCGGTGTCACGTGCGGCTAGACGAGTATGCGCGGAACCCCCCCCCCAGCCGTATGCGTCTGGGGTGTTTGAGATGAGGAAAAAAAATCGCGGAATGAGCTCAAGCAGCACCGCAACACTTAATGGTTCCCGTCGGCTTTTTCTAATAACGGTGATGCCACGAAGTAACAAGAGTATGCATGGCTTAAATGCTTTCTTTAGTTCCCTTCATTTTCCTGTGCGCAGGAATCTTACCTGCGAAGTTCTCTATCCCCCAAAAGAAAGCCCCACAAACCTCCGGGTTAAATTTAACTTCCTGCTTGAGTTCAGAGTCCAGATTCTATCAAAAGCTCGCTGAAATCGAGGCAGGGGGCTTGTTGGTGGGGGAGGCCTGCATTTCGACTTGTTTCCAGCCGCCCACGTTGCTCTTAGGGTCTCGCATACTTCGTGCTGGGGTGATGGCACGTGGGGAACAAGCGCCGGTGTCTGGCAGTCAATAGGACTCCCAACCGCTCGAGAGCTGTGCATCTGGTCTTTCACTTAAATTTATCCGTGGCAGTGATTAGTGGTGTTTGAACGCTTAGATAGTGGAGGAAGGAAAAAAAAAACGCAGTAAGCCGGAAGAGGTTACTGATAACCGCGGGCCCACCCGCGCTGCATGTTGTTTCCCCTCTATATATACGTGCGGAAGTGTGTTGGCGAGCGAAGCCGTATCCTTCTGATGCGCGCGATACCTCGCTGTCCGCAATGTTTGAACACATCGCATGTCTTCGCCGACTCGCTGGCTTTTTCCAAGGCTCCCCCCCCCCCCCCTCTCCTCCTTTAGTAGTCTGTGAGGGGGAGCATCCCATCCATACTGCAGCGGCTTGTATAAGCAGCGGCACTTGGCAGTGTTCCCTCGGATGGACCCGCCACAGCCGAGCCAGTGTGTGTGTGTGCGTGCATTCTGGCCGCCGCATTGCGATCTCTATCCCGCCGGCGTCGTCAGCGACGACGTTCCTGCATGCATGCCTCGCTGGTGATTCGCCCGTTTGGGGACGGTTATTTCGGGAGAGGCGCGCCACGGCGCACTGTCGCGCCGAGCGCTGACCTGAGTCACCGCGGCGCGAGCGCGTTTCGCACCTCCTTTTCTAGCCCGCGGTTGCGCGGATACCTCCTTATTTTGTTGTATTTTATTTTTCTAGCGCATTCCTTAGCTTCGCTGTCTAAACATAACACCCCCTCCCCCGTGCAGCGGCGTCGAGTCGCCATCGCCGCATGCCTTTCATTCAACTTGTGGAAAGTCCTACGCGATCGAGGCTTTAGGGTGGAGTCAAGTTTGCGTACTGTACCGCGGTTTGCTCAACGATGCCTGCATGCACTGCGGCAGTTCGCCGTGACTTCAAAGCCGTCAAGCGCGGATCTGTTTGCGCATTGCACACTGAAAATTACCTCAGTGAAAAGTAAACAAAAAAAAAAGGTTTGCAGGTAAACTGCATCGGCTGTGACTGCACACTCGAAGAACAGGCGCAATCAAAGGTTATCATGTTTTTGAGACCGCGCCCCGGAGGTACAACGTTCTTGCCAAGTGAAACGCAGCCGTACAGCTTAGTAGGCATCAACACCTAGACTTCTTTTTTTTTTTTTTTTTCGTAATGTTCGCGCTGCTCTCGCACATCTATGCCCATGCAGTAGGTCGTGTCTGTGCCGTTCGTTGGGCTACGGCGTGCGCATTTGGAAAAGGATTAATGGCGCCTGCGCAGAACCCTTTGCTTATAACGGTGTGTTGCTCACGAATCCCTTCCGCCCAGTCGTGGTGTTAGCCCTGCAAAGCTTACTGGTGACAGTCGCATCGATGTGAAACGCTTGCAGCCACCGCTTAACGTCTCCTCTCAGTGCCGTCATCGTAGCTGGTCTCATTGCGATCTGCGCGAAGATAACCATCGACTCAACGTATGTGTGTGTAAGAAGTAAGATGCGCAAGGCGAAATCATTGATACTTCCTCGTTCATCGTCGCCCTTGTGCGGAATGCGCGACTTACTTGATTGATATTTGTGTCCAGCTAATGTTTCTGCGTCCTCTATTACTCTTTGGGTTCGCAGCCTCGCATATTCTGCGCCTTCTCGCGCTGGCCGCCGCCGCACGAACGAGAGGAAAAGCGACCGTAAAGCGATTGCGCCTTTCCCCGGTCTCTCTCGGGGCCTTGACACGCGTGTCAAGCTCTCTCGCGCTCCGTGCGCTGTCGATGGCGCGACGACGAATGTGCTCCTCCCCTTCGCCCTCTTCTGTCGGCGTGCTGATGCGCGCTGCCGGAAAGATTGACCGCGCTGCACGGGGCCCCAGGAGGGGCATTCGAAGGGGTTATTCGTTCTGCGTAATTATGCCTCGCCTGCGTCATTACCGCCTCATTTTCGCCGCTTTTCACGGAGGTGGCTTGCATGCTCGCGTTGCGGCAAACAAACGCTCGTCTGTTCTTGGCTTTTTATCCTTCTCAGCGATACAGCTTGCTCATGGGAGAAACGCGTGGACAGAACGAAAAACAAAGATACGCCCATGATGCAACGGCCGTGGGCCTCGAAGGTATTCCGCGGGGACGTGCGCGGGTATGTTGCTTGTATGCGCCTGGGCGCATGCGTGGTGCTCGGGTCGTAAGTTTTCCTCGTCACGAAGCTTCGCATTGCTTTCCTTTTTTTTTTTTTTGTTCTGTGTCGGCGAAGTTAAC
This sequence comes from Amblyomma mixtum, assembly GCF_055824585.1. Classification (NCBI taxonomy): domain Eukaryota; kingdom Metazoa; phylum Arthropoda; class Arachnida; order Ixodida; family Ixodidae; genus Amblyomma; species Amblyomma mixtum. The sequence goes on along the minus strand of NC_143016.1, from coordinate 52,865,089 downwards.
ACGCCCACTATCCCCGCGGGCCTCTCTCGAGTTTCTCCAGCCGGCTTTACTTCGTGCCTTCCTTAAGTTCCGTTTAAAGCTTATAAACACCTTTCCGTCGGGCGAAGAGGATGTCGTAGCGCCCCCTCTCTGGGCTGTTGCAAACCGGTTCCGCGTGTATCAAAATCTGGATCTCTGATTGGACGAAAATTCGGACGTTAGCAGACTATTACGCCGCTAACGGTGTTCAGGTGACCTGCTCAGCGCTGCTCAGAACACGAAGTTGAGAAACGAAGAATTCATTCAAATTGCTGGCGGGCCTGCTTAGAGGTGGCGCCACTGTCTGTTAACCTCCAGGAAGTGGCCACGGGGTTACAGCTGTGTTTCGAAGCGTAATTTCTTATCTAGTGTGATCAAAACGCTCTGGTTGTCTGTTTCCATGTTTCTGGCCGTTATGCTGAACGTGTTTCGGACGCTGATTAATTACCGATACGATCTTTAGCAGTTGGGCAGCTCGGCAGTAGTAGTTATGCCAACGGAAGACGCCTTCTGTCGCAAGCTCCGCGAGGTTGTTTACCGAGTCGGAGTGATTCGTGAGGGCTTACTACGCTGGTTTGTGTGCGTTGTTGGCTGCAAGTTTACCGCGAGCTCGGAACCTTGATTAAAGACTACTTACTGGCGTATCGTCTCTAATATAGGCTCGCCGCCCCCTTTTTTCTTGTAGGATTTGACGCTGAGATACCGAGAATAAGAGAGAGAGTGAAAGAAAGCGAGGGGCAGCTCTAAATTCAGAAGCATTCAGAATTCACAAGAATTCCTGACTCCGTTCCACCCTCCTGGAGCTGTCACGTCAGAAATGTCGGAGAAATATGTAATTCGAGCGGCCGCTCTTCTTGCGATGAACCACCTTCAGCAAAATAAATTTCGGTATCAACCGCATCATTAAGGGTACACCGCTAGATCCGCGCGCATTCAGTCATGCTCGGTTAAGCGCGGGACAGAAGCCCATTTTTCGTTTCCCTTTTCCCCCGTCTTCGGTAATGCCGATGCGTTGTTTCTCCCTGAGCAACTGCTGCGGCCGACTAGCTCCGCGGCAAGTCGTGTCCCAACGCACCTTCGCGGAATGTCATCAGAGAAGCCGTTTGTCACGGTAGCGCGCTCGCTCGCACCGTCTTGCTGATGTCTCGCGGCGGGCAGTGGTGTGTGTATGTGTGTGTGTGTGTGTGTGGGGGGGGGGGGGGGGGGGGGGTTGAGTGAGGCGCGCACACGGCCTCCTCGCATTCGCATCGCGGCCACACGCGCAGGCAGCTAACTCACTCCGTCGAGGAGTTGCGGTCATTTCCCCGCTGCCCGGCGAAAATGCGCTCGCCGAGGGAGAAGGTAATGCATTGTCGTGAGCGCCGCGCCGCCCACTTCCATTATTTTCTTTAATCCTTTCATCATCATCATCGCGAGGGTTTCTTCCTCCTTTCTTTTTTCGCTGGAAGTACAAAGCGTTTGCGTTGTTCGCCGAGAGAGGCCGTGTTCCTCGGCGTGCAAACGTAATCGGAGCAAGCGAAACCTTTCGAAGGTCATCGCGTGAGCGCCGTTCCATTACATCGTTTCTGTACTTTTCAGTTTTTTTTTTACCCCCTTTGTGCACCGCGTGGAGGAGGCTCGCGGAGAACGATAACGCTTAACAATGTGGGGCTGCCGCAAGAGAATGCGGTGGGAGAACGGAGGAGAGAAAAAAAGACCCCCCCCCCCTCTCCCCACCTCTGTATGATATATCTCTTCACTGTGTTTGCACGGCCGGGTGAAACTGTCGTGACTGCGGCCGAGCACAGCCGCTGAAGTTCCTTCGCCTCCAACAATGTGCTCGCGCTTTATATCGGAACGCTTTCGCGGAGGGGAAGAGGGGGGGATACGCGAGTTGCAGAGACCGCGAACAATAACGCGCTTCATTTTTTATCGTTCCTTAATTGTCCGTCTACGTAGACCGTTGACGAGCCTCCGCCTTTAGTCCGATGGCGCGTGCGGTGATTTTCATCAACCGCGGAAGTTCTTTCTGTCTGTGGTGGTGAACCTCGGTGTGCGATCATTGCGCAAATGCCGCGACGAACAGTTAGATTGTAGTAGTGCTACAGTTGCGCGATAAGCTTTCGTGCCTCTTTCAAGCGTGTTTTCGGTTGTCCGTTCGGTATTTTATAGTCGGCATGCAAGAAGTATATGTGAACCACCGCGGTCTCTGCAAACCTAGACTCCTTTATGTCCTCGAGAGTTAGCTTTCCTGTTTTCAACAGTAAGCGCTGTCGTTACGTTATTTGCCGCTATTGTTCCATGTCGAAATGGATCCGTTTATAAAAAAATAAAAAACCGTGTCCTCATCAAAGGAACACGACAGTTACCTTTGTCTAGTGTGCTGTGGATAGTTCCACTCATATATTATTGGGGTTCGTTGTGCCCTGTACACCTGTTGTGCTCAGTGGACGTGGATTAGGTTTGCACGGAGTCGAGCACCCAAGCTTTGAGTGGCAATTCATGAACATACTCTTGGGCAAGCGTAAGCATACTCTTGGGCAAGCGCAAGCATACTGTTGAGGACGAGGTTCGGGGTCGCGGCTCGACGGATCCACGGTCTGCACGACGCCCGTTCCCACCTCCAGGCCAAGGACAGGAGTGCCGCAAAGCGACGGAGTTAGAAGGTGGCAAAAGAAGGCTGAGTTTATTTACATAATTACATGAGTGAAGATCGGAAAGTGCTCTTCGACGGCATTCGTTGCGAGTTTTATACCATCCTTCTTCCCTAGCTTCCCTAGGATGATGACGTCAACTCCAGGCCGGTGTGGCCGGAAACTCACTCGCGCGCACACACTTCCACTCCCGCACCTGTGGACACGTCCAAGGGCGTCCGCAGAATTTTTTGCAGGGGGGGGCTCCATTGGTTCTTGGCGCCGGAGGGGGGGGGGGGGGTATGTTCGTAGCAAAAAGGCGCTATTTGCGGAGTAAATTCATTTATTTATATATAAATAAAAAAGAAAGGAAATACACACATGAAAGAAAAATTACAAACAGCAAATTAAAGCGTGGCTAGGAGAGGTATATTGGAGTTTATCAACGAAGAAACAATTAAAATTACTAAAAAATGCAAAAAGATACTGTCACTTTGTGGAGAAGAGTGCTCAGTCTTGCTGCATACGGGTTCTCGACTCACCCGGATTGATGACCAGCACACAGCACAATATGTTTACAAACACGCAACTACAGTCCCTCGTCAGTCTTCCTTGAACAGCAACTGTAGGCGCCTCGGATTTTTCCGGGCGAATTGCGTAATTACACGGGTGATAAATTCATTTCCGTGCTTCATTACACGCTCTCGGTGCACACTCATCATACACATTGATTGGAAAAACGGTTGAACGCGTATGTTGAAATTAAAAGATGACTATATATACAACGAAAACTTATTTACAAGATAAATGCACGCTCGCCGCTTCATACACCTCGCTCCATCTTGCTCGCGCATCCGCACAGTCGAGCAACCGCACACACACTGCTCGCCGATCGTCGTTTTCTCGTCCGCTGTCGTGGTTGTTCTCACCTTCGTTGACAACCGGCCACTGAAGACGCCGAAGCACAAACACAGAGGCGCGCACACGTGCTAGGGAATATCCCCGAATGCGCACTTTGAGGGTGAAAGGAACGCCGCGCGACTTCCGAGGGGAAGGGAGACTCGCCACTCCGGTCGGAAAATTTATGGGGTTCAGAGCCCCAAAACGACTCAGGCTATGAGGGACGGAGTAGTACAGAGTTCCGGATAATGTCGACCACCTGGGTCTCTTTACCATGCACTGACATCGCACAGTACATGGGCCCTGTTGGGATTTGAGGCCCAGCCAGAGGTGACAGGCGAGCCAGGCAGGCGCCATCGGGCTGCGTTGACCAAAGGCGCTGGTTTTCGGAGAAGACGCAAGGAACGCTGGTGTGGGGGCGCCTCCGGAGACTGCGTCGCCGTGAACAAAAGCAGCTAATCCCCTTTGCCGAAGATTCTGAAAGCGGCGCTTCTACCGAACTGCCCTACCCGTGGATCGGAGGAGACAGTGAGCGGCGGCGGCGCCAACACATCGCCCCCGCTTGCCCCTGAGCAGCCCGACAAAGCGGGGGTGGACACGGGTGATTTGTCCCTCCCTCCTAAAGAATTCATCGGTGGCCGGCGTACGAACGTATCCTGATTATAGCGAGCGACGAAGGCGAGAACAAGATGCCCTGTGCACTGTCTGCCTCCATGTCGCTATCTCTCTAGAGATCAAAGAAACAGACACCCATCTCAAGACGGCTCGAAATACATGCTCGCCGGTGCCGCTGCATGTGTGCAACAGGTCGCCCTTTTGTAGAACTAATGATGGCGTGGTTTGAAAACGGCGGGTCGGTGCGCGCCCGAACGCGGCATTTCGCAGATGTGCCCTAAAGCGTGGAAGCGGGGCTGCTTTTACCCTTTTGGCTGAGCGCACCACCGCCCCTGGCGTGCGGCCATCACTCACGGTTCGAGTGAGTGATTTTCCAGGGGGGTGCAGCCGCCCCCCCTTGCCCCCCCCCTCCGGACGCCCATGGACACGTCACGCGTTGAGCCGGGGAGAAAAGGATGCCCTCGAGGTAAAGTTGAGGTGAAGTTCCCGGACGCGACGAATGTTCCCCCGGGCTGTTGACACCTGTCCGTCAGAAGACATCAGTCACGAAGGGTCGGAATGCGAGACCGTCAAAAGGGCGGAAGTGGGCCTTTGTCCTTTGGGGACGTTCTTGAAGGTTACGGAAGTCCCCCGCCAGCCCGCCGCGGTGCTCGGTACGCAGAACAATCATCAAGACGACGGCCCTTGACATTCACAATGGTTACTGCGAAAAGGGAGAGGTAACGTTCACGTGCTGATGACGCCACGCACGTGGGCCGACTCCGGAGAATTGGGCGCTTTTGTGTCCATTGGGTCTGCACGGAGACGTAGCAAAGGAGGCTACCCTAGCCTCGTGCCGAATCCGGAACGACTTGAGGCAAGCGTCGTTGAGTGACAGGGGTTTCTCGGAACCATCCAGGCGACACGTGCATGTTGGTTGCTTCCCGCTGATGCCGTCCTTAACGATACTCTTGGACAAGCGTAGGCTCGTGGGCATGCATAGGCATATGCTTGGGCATGCTGAGGTACACTTCGGCGCGCGCAAAGGCGTATTCGTGGAGAGCACAGGCATACTCCGGGGCATACATATGCGTACTCCTGGACCATGCGCCGGGCGTATACTATGATCCTGCAGACATGCACCCGGAATAGCTCCTGAACATACAAAGTCATGCACGGTCATGTTGAGGATTATGCACGGGAATACTTTGCGCATGAATGGTCATGCTCCTGCGCATGCAAACTCGTGGTCGGTCAACTCATCTCGCGGGCGCTCTTCGTCTTACACGTGTAGCGCGGAAAGACAGAGGAGGGGGACCCTTTGCGAAGTGTGTACCGCAGCCTCGGGAGGCGGGCCGAGCCGGTCACGCAGCATCGATAGCGCGCCCCGCGCAACAAAGCTTGGCGCCCCCGCTAGCCCCCGTAACCTCTTGCGCCGTCGTCGCCGTTACCATCGGCGCCGAGGACGTCGACGCCCAAGAGAAATGCCTCGAGTTTTCCTTCTTACGTTTTCGTTGCACTCCCATCTCGGAGGCGTCCCTCTGTGAATCCACGCGCCTCTCTCGGTTGCAGCGGCGGCTGGCGTAATGGTCGTCGCCGAAGAGGAGTCGTGTGTTCTGGTCTGGCAGAGGAGGAGGAGGGGTAGAAGATCATGATCCCCGGCGCCTGCTGGCAGAGAAGCGACCCGCGCGCGTGCCGACGAAGGGCGCTTATCTGGGGTCAAGTTCGAGTCTCCCGACGACGCTCTGCTTTCTTCTTCTTCTTCTCCTCCCTCTTATTGATTCTCTGTTTTTCCTCGCGATTGCGCGCAGTTGGCGACGGCGTTGCGCGCGTTTGTTCCACGCGTGTGTGCGTAATCGATGGGTGGTCTCTTCGTCTTCTTTTCGTCTCGTTTATTTCGCTCGGTGCTCTTCCTCGCCGTTTCCTCTGGCAGCTGCAGCGCTTCACTTCGCCCTGCTCTCGAGCGAGGGCGCGCGCAACGCAGGGCTCAGCTTTAAACAGCGTATAAGTCCACTCCCCGCACAGCATGATACGGACATGCTGGGATCAGGAGCGGGAAGTTGTTGGAGGTACTCTTTGGTAGGGCGAGTCAGGTCTTCCAAGTACAGGGCGCAAGTAGTCACGTGTCGGGGCACCCACACGTATGAGTCGGGTGGGTAGCTCCCGTAACAGCGTTAGGAAGGGCGCTGGACATTATATACTTGTATTAGTAGGGTCCTTTGCGTGTTTGGTTATTTGAGTGCGACGTGGTGTAGCAATTTCTTCGCGCGTGAAATTCGCTTTAGGTCAGCTCATTATTACCAATAAGGTTAGCCTGCTCAGTGCAGCCTTGAAATGGCGGAGAGACGAACTTGAAACCGCACCGCAAGAGGGATTGGAGCTCTGTAGCAGATAGAGAATGTCGACGATTTTCGAGCCGAAAGCGCCGGTTTTGGCCCTACAATATATCCGAGGGAGGTATGAAGAGAAAAGGAAACCTTGGCCAGTGCCGGCGACAGGAACACGTGTCAGACTGTAAACACGACGCACCTTGCTATAAATATTGCAGCGTGTCGCATCTAAGTCTTGGCGGCTTTGTGGGCGGTTTGACTGAAGTCGATACTTCCATTGTGTCACTCTGTGAGATGCGCGGTCGTCGACAGCGACGTCTTACCGTCGGCTACGGGTGGGGTACACTGTCCTGTGGCGCCCATTGCTCGCGGTGTTGATACAGCCGCACACGTCTTCAGCACTGCTGTCACTTAGTCGAGATAAATTTAGGCGCGCTCAATAAACAAATAAAAACAGATCCAGCGAAGGTGTCTCTCTATCGCGCTTGCTCTCGATACCCGTTCCCGAATTGCTGAACCGAGACTGCCCACATCTTCGTCGGCAAGCAAACAAAAATGTCGCTCTCCTGTCGGCTGTCATCGTCGGCGTCGTTTTTTTTTTAATTAGGCGAGCGGAGCCGCTTCTTCGAAGCGTGCAGGGGGCGCTGGTGCGGCTCACGGTTTTGGTACCCTGCCACAGAAAGCACGCGCGTGCAGTTCGTGCCCCGATCAAGACGACAGCTCCGCAGTGCGGCGTGCTCTGTGCTGTTCGTTGCTGCTGCTGCCTTTTTGCGCGCCCTCTTCTCTCTATGCTTGCGCTCTGTGACCGACTGTTTGCGAAGCCTGGATCGAGAGACGGGGCTCACGATGGCCGAGGTGCGTGCGCTAGCTGTCTCGCGTCTGTTATGCGTTTCTCTCTCCCTCTCTCAGCCTCCCTCACTCCCGAAGTCGTGGGGCGTGCGTGGCGAGCTGTTTGTCCGGGCGTCTGTTCCACCCCTGACGAGTCCGGGACGCGCTCCGGTCGTGTTTGCGTTAGCCCCCGATCTACGCGATGCGGGACGACGGGCCCGACGACAGCGCCGTCTTTTTTGGCCGGATGGCGTGCGTCTGTGTGCGCGTGTGCTCGGTCACGCTGCTTCGAGCCGAAGAACTGGGCTTCTTGTTGAGAGAGGGGGGTGGCACGACTACCACTGGCGCTGCTGTTCGAGAATGCCGGTTGTGTGTGTGTGTATACGCGTGGGCGACGTCGCGTGCGAGGACCTCGCGGGAACGATCGAGGTTGCGAAAGGGTAAAATTTGTCGCGGATAACTTGCGTTCCTCGACTGTACTTTGTAGCGTCCGTGTTTGCTGCAGTCTCTTGTCCCCGTCGTGCCCCTGCGGAAGCGTGCAGCTGTACTCTGTAACCATTTGCTTTCTCATCTCTCGCTGGCGAACTCCTCAGGCACTACGTGACACAGCTACTCCCCCCACGTGGACATACAAACGCACGGACACACGCACACGTGTACTCTGAATCGCTGTTGTGGTCTATGCTCGATCCTGCGATAATTCTTTCGCACGTTTATTCGGGCTATATGTATAGGATCAATACTGAAGCTTACAAAGGGCGCGCTCGTTGTCGCTGCAGTTGTGGGATCTCCTAATGGGGTTGCTTATAAGCACATTTCTGTGGCATACCAAATCGTACAGTGGAGCAAGTTGCGCATTCTTTTTGGGAAGCCGGTGTTGCGGGAGGCGCAGCGAAAACCGCAGACAAACCGCATGGCTCGCACTGGCATCGCGTAATGGATTAGGCAGGGCTGTCTTCGCCCCGTATACTCTCGCTCTTCAAGGCCCTTCCCGGCCGTCCGCAAGCTGGTTCGCGCCGAACCGTACCTCGATACAAATGTTTGTTTGCGTTAATTGGTAATCCTTCACGTTATGGATTGCCCGCGCCGCCATAACGGGGCAGGCAGGCGTCCAGCTCGCGGCGAGGTCCGCCTTTCTTCTTATTCCAGGCGGGCTACCACAGCCTTATCAGCGGCAGCAGCACGGTTCAGAGCTCGCCGCAATGCCTGCTTCACTGCTGTCCCGACTCGTTCCGATCGCGGCCACGGCGGCGCCATGCTCCGAGCGCGGGCTATCATCGGCGGAATTTCGACAGCGATTGGCGACGACGACACCTGCTGGCGCGCTTCCCTTCTCTCTCCTAACTGGTTATGATGAAGGGGGGTCGCGGCCACCGTCGCTTGCACATTTTATGGCCGCATCAGCGTTGACCGTTGTCGATGGAAACGCACGGAGAATCCGGCGGAGAAGCAAATAAGTGTAAGAAAGGGTTGCACTGCTCGGGACAGGCGAGACGGGCAGACATTAAATAGCGAAAAAAAAAAAGGGGGGGGGGGGGGTGACCGGGCGGCGCGCGCGCGTCTCGCAATCAGTTCCGCGTTTCAGTTAAATGGGGCTTCGATTGCGGTCTCATGCGCTCTGAGTCTCGCGGCTTTGGCGTCGCGCTTGTGTGGCCCGGCTCGGCCGTGAAGCGCGCTCTTTCTGCTCGACCGCGAGCGGCGGCCTTGGGGGCGATAAGACTGGCTCGGCGTCGCCTTCACTGTGGGACACCGAATAAGATTCGAAGAGTCGGTGCGCGCAGCGAACGCCTTGTCGCACCGCGAAAGCTTAACGCATGCCGGGCATTCCATTGCAGCTGGTACTGGTTGGAGCGGAGAGACCAACCAGTGGAACGGCGATAAGCTTGGCGGCGCAGACTTTGCCTGTCCCAGTCTGGACCTTTTACAGAAGAAGTGGGCGATAACTGCCCGCCGCAAGCTGTGGAGCACGCATCTCGCGACTGCGTTCCTTGGATCACTGTCCTCCACCCCAGTCTCTCTATCTCTCTTCCCCTTTTCTCTCAGGGACGGATTGGTAACAAAAGAAAAAAACGCGCGCAGACTACCTAATTGTATGGCGGCCTCGGTTCTTCTAGCTTGCATACATGGGTACGGCCGCAAAATACTCGCATACGTGTTTTCTTGAAAAAACTTGCGGGCCCGGAAGCGGTTCGGTGGTACCCGCTGTTTTACTAGAAAACATAAAACGGTCCTTTCCTGGACGGAAGGATTTTCGTGGGCTTCGTTTCCTCCTCAAGACGCCCATAAAAGTTTACCGCGAGTAGCCCGATGTTGCTCCGAGCGATTCCGGAAACGCGCCGCCGCTGTCTGCTTCAGTCTGTTTTTAGTGCCCTGTTCATGGGAGACCACTAAAATCTGCTCGACCATGGCACACTGGCCGCGCAACCTTCGGTAGCTGTGGTGTTTTTCCTTTTTTTTTTTTTTGCGTGCGTTCTAAAAAAGGCCATTCGTCCACGGGATCTTCCCACTGGCAGGTTCGTTGCTTTATCCGTTATTCTGCTTCGGTTCGACGCCTAGCGACGTCATCGGCTGCGGTAGTGCACTAGGCATTTCTTAAGGCTTCGATGGAGTAAGCGGAGCAGCTACACAACTGTCGTGGTATGCTGAAGTAGAATTACGTCATTACGAATACCGGAGCGTCCTGAGTTGTGTCGCCTGTTGTGTCCCGTGTCGACGCGTTGTTTTCTGATGTTGTTCTAGAGTCTGCACTAACTAGCCCAACTGCACAGAATTTTCGAGTGTACCACTACGTCATTTCATGTGGAGGTCTGTACCGGAAAGGAAAGGTCAGAGGTCACTAAACTATTTCTTTTTCTGCCGGAATGGAGGGTTGAAAGGCTAAGCTGTCTAACACACATGACCTGGAAGAAAGGTAACCTATGGTTTGCGGGGCAGGTGGCAACGCCCATCGCTGCCTGGGAGATCGCACAGTGGACAGAGCGAAGACTAAGCTGTAAGATTTTAAAGGCTTGAAGGTTTATGCTTCCTGCCTTTCTTCTTTTTTTTAAGTTTTACAAAAGATGTACGTGGAGAGGGTCGGCTCGACCGTTGTGCGCATTAGAGTTGTCGGTGATGAAGAGCTGTTGAAGTCTGTTCAAAGTTCGGGCGCTGCGCGGAGTCTGCGTTCGTCCTTGTCACTCGTAGCAATGGGGCATTGTACCGCGTCCGGTCTGACGACCAGTTATCGGCGAAGCATAGCCTGTTCACATTGTCCGCTGCATTGCAGTATTTCAGTGCCGCAGCACAAGTTCCGATGCAATATCTCTACTGTAGTATCTCCAGCGAAACGTTTCGGTGCAACGTTTCGGTGCAACATTTAGGTGCAACATTTAGGTGCAACGTTTAGGTGCAACGCTTAGCTGCGACGTTTTAGCTGCGACGTTTTAGCTGCGACGTTTTAGCTGCGACGTTTTAGCTGCGACGTTTTAGCTGCGACGTTTTAGCTGCGACGTTTTGCCTGCGACGTTTTGCCTGCGACGTTTTGCCTGCAACGTTTTGCCTGCAACGTTTTACCTGCAACGTTTTACCTGCAACGTTTTACCTGCAACGTTTTACCTGCAACGTTTTACCTGCAACGTTTGGCCTGCAACATTTGGCCTGCAACATTTGGCCTGCAACATTTGGCCTGCAACATTTGGCCTGCAACATTTGGCCTGCAACATTTGGCCTGCAACATTTGGCCTGCAACATTTGGCCTGCAACATTTGGCCTGCAACATTTGGCCTGCAACATTTGGCCTGCAACATTTGGCCTGCAACATTTTGCCTGCAACATTTTACCTGCTACGTTGAACCGCAATTCTTGCCTGCAACGTATACATACAGTGTTTAAGTGCATACAACCAACAGGTTACCGAATGGTTATGTTTCCCGTGCACATTACTGAACGTGTTGCACTGGTTTCTCATCTTGCTATCCCGCGGGTTCAAAATCTCGTTTTACCTGGCAGCGCAAAGACAGGGAAAGAGGAGCAAATTACTTTTTCCTGGCCGTTTGTCGTCAGCGTATAAACGACTGCCAAGTGATATGCTACCCACGTTTCCAGCTGCCTCATTAAAAGTGTATTTGGTCGTTTTCAGTTCCGCGAAAGCTCCGCAATCTTCTATACCGCTACTCTTGTATGCTGTGTTCGCGCGGCAGTCGCGTATCGAGTTTCCCCAACGCTTGGTGGCTTTATTCCAGGTGTCCTTTATGGGCCGTTACCGGGGCGCTCGGGCTATAAAGATCGCCGCTATCGCGCAACGCTTGTATGTTCGCCGGACAGCTAGCAGAGGGCGCATCAGCGTTCTTGTGCGGCGTTCGGGTTCGTGCGGGATGTTGCCTCAGTACGACCAACATTATGCCAGAAACCCGCGCGACGTTATGTTCTGGGCGCCAATAAAAACCAGGTATAAATGCATGTTCGGGAAGCCTGCACACTCGACTGCGCTCGTTCGACACGCGAGCTTCCGTTTTTTTTTTTTTTTGCGAATTCTATGCATGTCCGATGGTTCGTGATGCACGTATTAAGCGCTCTGTTCTCGTCTTGGCCCTTCTACCTGCCCTGTGAGCGAATCTACTCCGTGCCTGCTCGTTTCCGTATTTGAACTCTCGGAACGCGCTGTAGCTTGCTGGTGGAGCTACAGGTATTATGTATCTGTCGTACGCGCGCGCGCACACACAGACACGCTCCTACTCGGAAACTGCAAAATTACTTCCTCGTGCCTTCAGTGGTTACCTTATCTTGCAGCGGAATCGCCATCTTGGCGTAATAGGCCTGTTCGTCTTGTCCCGATCCCGACTGGAAAAATGTAGAGCTTCGATTTTTATTTTTATATATTTCTGTAGGATGAACTTATGCGTGGCTGCCGGCAGTAAAGCGGCGTGGCCGAGCTTTTTCAGAAGCAGACGAAAGAGAGAGAGAAAGAAAGAAGAAAAATATGATGGAATGAAAGTTTCGTTTCTGACATTTCGGGGTGGGAGCGACCGAGAAGGCAGCCCCGCGTGTTTCCACGCTGACCTCGGCAGCTAGCGCCTTGGCAGCGGCCGGTGCTGAGGTCGTGCATCATGTACGGGTCGCATACTGCGTGTGAACGCGTCAGGCTTAGCATCTAAGGTGGTGCCTGTGTGTGGCGCCTGGCAGTCGGCGCTTGGCAGTCACACTGCCTGTCCCCGCAATCACTCGTCGGTGTCAGTCTTGGGACTCGGTCGAGCCGCGAGGTTGCGCGTTCCGCCGACGTTACATAGCTTGCGCTGGCTGCCGCTGCTTAGTCCACTACACATACATATAGCTCTCCCGTGGGGTTGTCCTCCATCTGTCAAGGCGTCCACTCTCCTCTCTCTGTCTCTGAACGTTTGCCGAGTTTGCGCGCCTTCCGGCGCCCTCGTGTGCATCCTCGCGTTGGACTACTTTATGGGTATTATTCTTTGTGCTGGTGATTATTCAACGAGCGCCTTTGACGTGAGCTTTCCCCTCTTTCGTTGCTGATTCTTTTTCGGCTGATTGGAGCGTCGCCCTATGAGCGCGTCTTTGGCGCCTTAACGCGACCTCCGGCCAGCCAACTTTCCTCGCCCCTTCTGCGTGTTTTCTTTACCTCTTTTTGACCCCGAATGCTTGGAATAGCTGACGTAGCAAATCTTGTTTACTTTTCTTTTTCTGTACCTTTGGTTGGGCAGTGCGTTACGTATGTTTAGCAGCGTTGAAGTCAGTGGAGTCTTGGCGCGGTTCGAGTTAGTCGGTCTGCAGAGGCGCGACACATGTACAGAGGACAAAACACATGCCTAGAACAACCAAACTGTGTGTTCCGGAGCTCCCAAAGCCGCTGCGACCAAGAAGGCAAAAATGACGATGAAATTCTATCAGTTTAACTGCACATGTTTACATTCAAACCATTTTTAACCAAATCTTATCGCTAGTTATCGAGTGTTATGCCCGAAACCCGCTCAAAGCGTGTTCCAGACATGCGTTTTGACCTCTGTACACGAAGCTCACGGCATTTGGCTGCGGGGACAATGATGTTGTACAACTCGGGACTCGACAAACTCATTTCGAAACCTACATAAATGCAGTAAAATGTATCCTACTCGATACCCTTATTTCTGCCCCTGGATTGATGCAAGTCCCACACTTTTCCACGTTTCATGGCGATGTGCGGGCAAGGCTGAACATTTAAAGACGACACATACGCCTTACGAGCAGTTGGAGGCTCAACTGACTAGCGTATCCTTGAAAGATCAGCTAAAGCTAATCTACTAGGTTCGCGAAGCAGCTCGGGCCGCTGGAGTTCTGGAATGAGAACCCCACCCATCTGATTGTCAAGCAACTCTAAAGACCAGTTTCTCAATAAAGTTTATTCTCTTTTTTTTTTTTTCTCGGCGGTCATCGTGCGCCACCAACGCCACTGTGCTTTTGCGGCGAAGTGCGCTTTGCTCGTTCCCTTACCGTGAGCAAGTCTTCTCGTTTCTGTCCGTCTCCCCGTAAAATACCTGGCCACATTCTTCCCCAGCTGTAGGTGACAGAGCTATGAGTGCTTTGGTATCATTTCGCCATCAAACGGGTGTCTTCCCTCTGCCAGAAGCACCAAGTGCTGCTCAGTTCTACGCGTCATCGCGACGGGCACCTCGGAGTGAACAGCAGAAAACACTTCGCGCTCCCGCGACATGTATTTCGTCGTTCGAATGGAAGTTCATATAGAGGCGTATGTGCTGCGAAGGAGGAGAAGCAGGACGACCTTCTGAGACGGAGGTACACCCTAACGGAGGTCAGCATCCTCTCGCGGGAGGCGAGTAACGGAAAAGAGCCTCGGAGAAAAGGGCGGGAGGCCGTCGCTCTTCTCTCCTTCCGGCCGGGCGCCGGCGGCGCGTATTGCGGGAAAGGATCGACGGCGGCGACCGGATTTGCATCCGCTGAGGCCACACGAGATGGTTCCATACGCGCCGCGCCAGTTCTTTCTTTACGACCGTTTCGTGCGCTGCCGTCCGCTCGCCACAAGGCCGCGCTCTTCACCGCGCGAATTCTTCGCCGGCCATCCACAAAGGAGTCGTTCTCTCCCATTTACTCCTGCTATTCTCCTGTTCAGCCTCTTCCCCTTCGGAGAGCCTTTTTTTTAAATTATTTTTATTTTTTTTTTTTAAGCGGACGCTCTTCGTGCGGGACAGATCTGCTTTCTTTATGGCGCCAGCGTCGTGTGTGGCCCACGGGTGGTTGTTTATGCGGGCTCTTAGGCGATTCGCTTTTCCTGCATTTCCTCCCTGAAATCCGAGCACGCCGCCGGGAAAGGGCTCGGGCTTGTTGGGCTGTCATTTAACTCAAAGCGCGGAACACTGTACGCGGCGCTAGCCACTATCGGTCGCCATTTCCTCTTTTATCCGCCGTGCGCTTTTTTCGTGTCTACTTCATCCCCCCCCCTTTTTTTTCCAGATTTTTTTTTTCCTCGCTAAGCTTTCATTTGCCACCTTTTCGTATCTGTTCTGTACAGCGCCGACTCGTAGCTGTGCCCAGCAGAACAAAAGCAAAGGCAGACAAGTGGTGATGTACAGAACTACTGCTGGACTAGCGTGAGACAAATTAAAGGAACACCGAGATAAAAACAAGATGAACCAGAGTGCGCGACATCCGTCTACTCAGCGAGGAAAGCAAGTGCGAGATATTGTTCTCTTTTGGAAAAAACAGCTTTTAGCCCGCCAGTGATATCGTTGAGTGTCTGTGTGAGGCTCACCCTTTGCATTATGCATTGCAGAAAGGCTGTCTGAAACCTGAAACCGCACAAGAAGGGTTTTTCATGAGCGCGTAGAACGCTGTGCCTTTTCCTTGTACGCACCGTGAAGTGGTCCGCGAAGTTCATTCTTCTCATTATGTTTTTCCCGCTGGGCAGTATATTTCTCGCGCGGCAGGCGTCGTATATACTTCACGCTGCCCCCTGCCTTTTCATTTGTCTCTCGCGCTTAGGCCCGGCTGTGCTGAGCACCAGCCTTTAATGTGGGAAGGCAAACACGTCGTATTTTTTTGCGGGCTGTATATACGGTCTCCCGCGTCGTCTAGTTTCTCCAGTTGCTTTTTCAGGCGTTTTCCTTGTTTTTGCTGCAATTGCTACTCTGCCTTTTCCCTGCTACCTTTTTGCAGTACTCATGCCCTATGCAGCAGGGCACGGGGCGTACTGCCGAGATGAGCACCGAGCTCCCGTCAGCGTGTTTGTGACAAGTGCGAACGGAGAGCAGCGCACTCTTCCCACGTGTCTTCAATACAGATGACGTCATGAGGTTCGCGTGGAGTGCTCGAGCTGCGCACTACCCCGCAAACAGATAGCATATAGCAGTGCTGGTTTCTAGAGGCACGAGCAATATGGCTTAAAACCATTACCTATACTTCCTAATTTAGCTCTTAGTGTGGCGTTCACTACTAAATCACTCTATGCAAGTTTGATACCGGCGGCAGATAAGGGAAAGGTGCCTAACTGGGAGGAAAATGATGCCCTCTGTGTTGTTCCTAACTTCTTATACTTTTGTTTTCTGTCTGCAACAAGGAACACGCTAGACTGTGGTCCGAACAAATTAACTTCATGTATATTAAGCGTTGTTGCGCATGCGCGCACATATGCGTGTCCACACGCGTGACGATGCTGCGTCGGGGCGATGAACTTCCCTTTCGTCTCTGTACGTACACGTTGCCTTCACTTTCTGCGTGCTCCCCCCCCCCCCCCCCCCCCCTTTTTTTTTTCTTGCTTTCGGCGTCGCTTGTCGTCGCATAATCCCGCATACGTAATAACCTTCCGCCCACGGGCGTCCGTCCTTGCTCGCAAACGGTTTTCCACGACTCCCTCTCGGTGCCTAATGAAGACGCAAAGTCGCCGACGGGCTCACGACACGCCTCCCCGCCCAAAGTCCGCGAAGGGGCTTCTCGCGCGGTTTCGCGTTCGTGCGTGGCCGGCGCACGCTGTCAACTCGAGACGGGGGCAAATCGCTCGCTCGCGTGAGCGTTCCGGAACGGATAACGGGCCGATTACCCTTGACGCCGGGACAGGCGCGCAGCTAGCTGTGTAGTAGGGTGAACGGTGCACTAACTGTGAACCGTGCTGCGCCGGGGCGTTGCCCGTGTGTGCCTCGCGCCGCGCACGGTCTGGCCGTGGGCGTGTTTCTCTGCTTCTCCGAAGCCCGGAGCTGCGGCGGCAGCAGCAGCAGCGGTGCTGATAAGAGACGGCGACCACGACGACGTGCACGTCGTCATCGCTGGCTCGCAAGCGCCCCGCGCGGCCTCCTTATGAGGAAGTGGTCGTACACCCTGGCGTCATCGGCGTCCTGCGGCACACCAGATCGCCTCGCAGCCTTTCGGAATCTGTGCCCCCTCTCTCCCTTTCTTTCCTCTCTAATTTCGCTTGCTTCTGTCGAATTGTTTCGTTCATTTCTTTTTTCTTCTCGTTCCACCGGGACGGAGTCGCTTCCCTTCCGGAAGAGAAGCCGTCCGTACAATTGGCGTGTGTGCGTATACGCGTAATTCGCGTGCTGCGTGCAAGGAGAGAGAGAGGGAGAGCTTAGACTCCTTTCTCCGTGCGCGCCCACGTGTGTGCGTATAGCGTGTGCGCTGTTTGCGGTCGCGACTCGCTCGCTTCCGTCTTCGTTCGACGGTCGGGGGCGACGTACGTCGTCTCCCCGCCCTTTGGGGGCTGCATGCAGAGGCGCGTGCAGTAAAACACATTCTCTGCGATCGCGTGCTCGTAAACGCTCGCGCACCCGTGCGACGACTCGGGAGTGCGTAACTGTTCTCGTGACTATGGAGAGAGAGGCACTTGGGCGAAGCAGGCGGTGGGCGATCACGCGATGCTAGCATCGTTCAAGCTGTCTTCATCCGCGCTGTCCGAGTATATTAGAGGCGCGGATCGCCGTGTACGCCGCGCGGTAGTCGTTGCTTGACTGCGCGGAAGGGCGAGCTAATGAGCCGATGTCGTAACTGGATCGTTCTCCATCCACCTCTCCGCTTCCTCGCGCGTGCGTTTTTCGTGACCTGTCATCGTCCTTGTCCGCAGGGTTGATGATTCAGTCTCCGCCTTCGGTGCGCGCGCAGCTTTGTGCCTGTCTCGCTTAATTTCATTCCCCAGCCGTGGGCACCCTAACTTGGCCGGATGTTTGTTAGTTACGATCGACGTGCCCTAGGTAACCAGTTTAGGTTGCTACCTCCGGTCTACGTGTAGACGTACACCATTAATTTGTTCGTTTTCTACGGTGAAGCCGGCCTTCCTGTTGTTTTTGCAGGCCAAGGTTATGCTTTGTAAAGCGGCCGCGCGGCCTGGTATGTTGGCGGACAGCTTTCCGCTCTTTCAAAGGGGGCTGCGTTTCCTTTCGTCACCAGGTGGCACTCTCTGCAGTGCGCGTCCGTTATCAATCTTCGCCACGATTTCTTCGCCGCCGCGCCGCAGGTTGTCGCGAGTAGCGGGAGGGCGCGTGGGATGGTTTGAGTCAGACCGCGGCTGCAGCTGGGCGAAAGCGCGCGGAGGTGTGAGAGGAGGTGTCAGGGACGTTTCTCCCGAATCGCCGGAGCTGTCAAGATGACGTCACTCGAGAAATGAGGCGGCCGTGACACGATATTCGCTTTCTTTCTTCCTGTCCGAGCCATCTCGCTCGTTGCATAGAACTGCTCAGCCGTCTCCGCATACCGCGAAGCGAGAGCGCTATACGAAAGACGTCCGTATAACCTTCGCTCATAGAGTCCGTCGCTATACAGTTCTCGAGACGGGCAGCGATTTGCGTTTGGTGTGTTGTCTGCGGCCTGCACGCAGCCCTTGGCGATATCGCGTTCTGTGTACTACGCGTCAACGTTTATAGAGACGAGACTGGCTCCTCTGCTTTGCTAGACATTGGGGCGCGTCCTGCGAGGCGTTTTCTGGAGGCAGGCATATTACGCGTTCTTCTCATGCGCCGAAACCTGCGCGAGCGCCATATTTGCATATGGTGACGTTGCGCTTTAAGCTTGATAGTGACGTGGCAATTTCGCCCGTACGTGCGTCACCGGTCACGGTTGGGCTGTCATGGGACGCGTGAAGCATGTCTGAATGTACACCGCGGTCATCTTTATACGCTCGTCTCGTACCTGTGTTTCTCTGTTGTCGAAATCTCCAGGGCAGGTGGCACTTCCTTGGTAAAATCAGGTGTTTTACGTGCTTTAAGGGGCCCATGGTGAAACTGGAACGCTGCGGCATATGCTCCTCGTGGCTTAATGACTCGTATATACTTCGAGAAGAAATGTGCTGGGGTGGAGCGCTCTATACTCCGCGGAGCTTTGTTCGTTCAGAGAGTCGCTTGGCCGTCGCATTTGGCAGTAAGCGATCTGGAAAAGTTTGTGGCGCCCGCAATCATGACGAAACCACAGCGAAATAGTGGTTGCAAAGACATGTAACATCGCTGTTGCACTTTACTGGCCGCGTTAAACGCTTGAGGTGACAGACCGCAGCGGTGTCTAGTTTCTCTGATGCGTCGAAGCGGCGTTTTTTTTTTCCTTCATTTTTTAATTCTGTTTGCTTAATCCCGCTGACGCCCTGCTCCGGCATCTAGCCGAGGAGCCCGGAGCAGTCTCCTGGAGAGAAGGCGGTGCGAAAATAGAGTTAGAAAAAAACAAAACAGGCAGGGAGACTCGAACGATACGCGAGTTTGTTTTCTTACACGCTGCATGCAGTCTTTTTACCCAACGTGTTTTCGCTGACGCGGAAGGCTGGGGCATAGCGGACTTACACCGAGACCGACAGCTCCTCGGCTGGGACGCTGATGCAAGAGAGTTAGGGGCCAGGGTGGCGGACTTGTGACACGCCACGACGACTCACCGCGCCGAGAATAGCGCGCGCCTCCCCCGCACGCGCGTCTCCCTGGGCTCTGCAGCGTTGTCACAGGAGCGCGTGACGTACGCGATTTGCGCCCGTGGTTATACAAAGAGCCCCGGGCTTTAAGTTCAGACCGCGGTCGCACAGATGTGTGCAGTTTCAACTATAGTTATTCCTGTGCAGTTCTTACGTATCATGCGCTCGAGAGGACCGAGTTTGCGCTGGATTAAAGCGACACCTTGCAGCTCGTAATTGTACCTCGAAACGCTCATCTAGGGCTTTCTAGCGGCAAGGTTGTCGTTGCTGCAGCTTTGAGGTGGACGCCTGTGGTTGCTCTCGATCTCTTGAGGTGTACATGCAGAGCCCTGCAACGCTGACGTCGTGTTGCTTATAGTATACACCGCATTTCATAAACTCTTAACCGATTGAAACCTGCACGTTTCCTCTGCAGCCTGCAAGTACCCTGACATCTGCATACAATGGTATGCCTTATTTTCGCCTCGGAAAGCGTACGGCGGAATGAACCTGTACGCGGCGTTTGGAAACCATGCTAGCTTACGCGACGAATGTGTTAGTCGCCGCTCGCGTCCCGCAATCGCGTTACACCAAACTGGCTTCGGAAGCAGTCAGCGTTACACACTCGCTGCCCAAGCGTGCGTATAGCGCACCGCGCCCTAGCCTGCTTCCTCGCGGCTGAGGCGTGTGCAGCAGCGGAGGCATCAGCAACCCCTTGCCCGTTCTTCTGCGCATTATTCTCGGCCGCTCGGGGGCGCGCTCAATCTCGCCGCTATGTCACGTTTCGGCGTGACGAGAGCGGTATATATAGGGCGCCTTATTGGAGCACGCCGCCACCAACACCACCCTGGACCAGCACACCACCATCTCTCCAAGTGCTGCGCCGGACTCCAAATTTGGCGCCGCCGCCGAAGCAGCCGCCTCCGCCCAGAGGCGACCGGCTATACTGCATAGTGCTCTGCGTTCGCACCCTCGTGCATGCAATGCAGAGTGCAAGCGCAGCTTCTGCTTTTGCCGGTCGCTTGCCGGCGCGTCTGGCAACACGTGCGCGCCCTTTGGCGCTCCGTGGTGCTCCGTCACGCTCGCCGTTTGCTTGCACTGCGGCGTCCGGTTTTGCGGCAAAACAATGGAGGAAGCCTGCATGGGCGCTGCTGCTGCTGCTTCTGCTGCTGCCTCCGAAGCGCGGCGCGAGCGAATTCCTTGACCCAGTCTTGGCCGCGCTTGATTGAATGCCTCTCCCGGGGCGGCAGCTCTCTCTCGCTCTGCCCTCGCCGTTTTTGCGTTTCTTTTTTTTTTTTTTCCTTTTACTCAGTCGAGCCAGCAGGGCCGTCTGTTTGCCGGCTCGTTCTTATTCAATTCCGCGGCTTGACCGGCCGCAGAGACGGTAATGCGTCGTTTGTCTTGGAGCCTCGCTTGCTGGCGGCGGCGCGGAGGTGGTGCGCAGCGCAATGTTTTCTTTGCGAACTGTGCGGGTGCGCGGGGGAGGCGTTGTTTGTTGCGGGGAGGCCGTTAGTCGAAGTAGGGGGGGAGGCAGTGCACGTATGTACTGTGCGGCACTGTATGCACTCCCTCCCCCTCCGCCGCGACCTCCTCTTCTCGAATGTCGTTTACTTTACAACCTGCAAGGCCTTGGATGCACTCACTGTTGTCTTTTCTTTTCGTCTCGCTTTTTTTTTTTTCGAGCGAAACTTCTATTTTGTCTTTTTAGTCAGGTCTAGGTTTAAGCGCGGGCCAGGCGTCAGACCTGTATTGAGGCCCTGTTCTTGAATATGTAGGCACCAGACTGTATATACGACGCTCTCGTAAGAGCCGTTGCGAGTTTGCGGAAGCGATCGCGCACTCACGCGCACCTTCTCTTACTGAGCCTGCGGGGGCGAAACTGAATATATTGTCTGTCGCCAGGATTGTCCGTATACTTTCTGCGAGCAACCTGTAACAAAGCATAGGCGGAACGCAGCTGTCTGAAATGGCTCTCCCAGAGTAGTTCACCAACCTTGTTACACAAAGAAACGAATCACGTCAGCATTCGTTCACGTCAGCACGAATCACGTCAGCACTCCAAAAGTTAAACTTTTATTGTACAATGCACTATTCCACTCACACATAAACTATTGCAAATTAGTCTGGGGGAATACAACCAAAGGAAATTTGCAAAAAATCCTGACATTGCAGAAAAAAATGTTAAGAAACATTGAAAACGTCCCCAGAAGTCACCCTTCCCACCTTTTGTTCTCGAAATATTGTATAATGAAAATAGACAGCCTATACTCTCACGGCTTGTGTTCACGTTATAGGATTGAAATAAAAAACAACACTCACTGTCTATTACGGTTGGCATCTCTTTGTAAAAGGACACTAGCTTATGAATATAGAAGCACACAGCCTTGGTTAGTAAAAACGTGCAGGACAGATTATGGACGACAAATGATAAACAGAATGCTACCACACTTGTTAAATATCTGTTACAGAAACGGTATCACTCCCGAGTTAACTTCAAAAAGAGAACTGAAATTACTGTTCACAGACAACAATCCGTTCATATGATGGTGTATTTCTCGCATTCTGCATATGTACGCTGTACCCTTCCTTTTCTGTTCATGCGCATTGTTTTTCTTCGTCTCTTTCCTTTACTTATGTAACGTTCTTGCTTTTTCGGGCTTTTTCCGGCATGTACTTTCGCTTATCACCGGTGTCTCGTACAGTTCAATTAGAATTGTTTTGTTTATTTTCCTTGTACAAGCCGATCTGAATTTGTAAACAAAACATTTCTGTATTTTGATTTGTGCTGTTCTTATGCCGCTCTGCCATTATTTTATTTTATTTTTTTCTTCGCCTCTCTTTTTTTGTTTCCTGAATTTTTTGTACTCTGGGGAGCTGGGAACTAGTCAAGCTGAATTTTCAGCTTTTTTTCCCGCACTCCCTCACTTCATGAGTGAAATAAAGAATTTATTATTATGGGTTGTATCTATTTCTGATATTTTTTTTTAATACGGGGAACGTTTATTTTATCAGTTTTTGTTTCTTTAGCACATATGCTCATCGCAATGCATTTTGTGCCTTTCCTGGGCTTCTTTGTGATTGTGCACTTCGGCTGTTGAATTTCGATGGAGGCGAGATACTAGAGGCCCACTATACTGGGCGATATCAGTGCACGTTAAAGCACCCCAGATGGTCGAAATTTTTGGAGCCCTTCACTACAGCGTGCCTCATAGCCTGAGTCGCTTTGGGACGTTAAACTTTCACAAACTATAAACTAACTAAACTGTGATCGTGCACTTCTGGCAGTCATCACTGTGACAAATAGTGCGTACCGCGCATCTCTGTGCGCGCACCACCAGTTCTAGGTGGCATTGCCACCACCCGGTAACGGTATAGGAGTTGGTGGTAGCGGTGGATGGCATTCATCACTCCGGCAATCACCAGCCAGTTGCGGCCAGCGATCTTCGATCCTTATCAGTGGAGAACGCTCTAGTAACTGGTCTCCCGGCTCCACGGACGCGCTGTACTGACAGCGGAGATAGTGTTCACGTTCACTAACTCTGCTTCCTTCCTTAACTCAAGTTAGGCTTCGCGCAGCGGAAGTGCGTGGTTGAGAACAACGTCAGTTAAGACGGTAATGGATGGGAAAACAAAACAAAAAGCATACTCGATGGTGGCATTGGTGCGCGGATGTGGAGAAATAAAGCAACCGCGATGATAAAAA